>NC_081830.1:76192750-76821614 GCF_030867095.1 Alligator mississippiensis | reverse complement strand
GGCCAAGAGAAATGCTGATTCCCAAAAGAAAGAAGCAGATCTTAAAGATATATAATATTTTTCATGTTGCCCCCAAACTGATCATTTAAACTGATCATTTAAACCATTAGTTTAACACGCCAGCCCCCACTCCCAACCTCTTCTTCAATCATTCTTTTCTCTTTGCTTTCCAGTGAATCCTTCATACTTCCTGTCTGGCTGGTTTTCATTATCAGCTGTTTTTAGCAAAGCCAACCAGGGGTGGATCCAGGAAGATGCAACGGTTTGGATGCACTCCCCATTCAGTTGACTATTCTGTGGGAGCAGCAGCTGGGGGCTGTTTTTTAAGGCCCCAAAGCAAGTAAGAATTCCCACCTCCCTTTCTCTCTGTGCTCAGTGACAACCCCTCTCCCAACCCCTTCCTTCCCCCACCTCATTCCTGTTGCTGTCTCCAGCTGCCTCAAAGGCAAGAGCAGGGGGGAGCTCCAAAGTGGTTCCTACCTGTTCCAGCTGGGCTGTGCAGAGAGTTGGGCTCAGACATGGACAGCAACAGCAGCAGGCATGTCCCTCCTTCCTATATAGTCCCCTTGGATGTTCCCTGCCAGCCTGCGAGCAGACACAGAGGAAGAGAACCTATTCCACTGCTGTCATTGCTGCTTCTGTCTCTAGACCAGGGGTGGGCAAAATGCAGCCTGTGGGCCGGATGCAGCCCGCCAGGCCATGCTATCCAGCCTGCAGGGCCCCTAAAAAATGTAGAAAATTAATATATATCTGCCCCTGGCTGCCTGTCATGCGGCCCTCGATGGCTTGCCAAAACTCAGTAAGCGGCCCTCCATCCGATATAATTGCCCGCCCCTGCTCTAGACAAGCTGGCTCCATGTGCAGCCTGGCTGTCACAGGGCAGAAGTCGCTCTAGAGCACCCTCCTGCTGCCCCCCAACTGAGAACAGCAGCAGTGGTGGGCAGCAGATGGGAGATGGGAGAGGGGGCAATAGGCAGCTGAGCGTGGAGGAACAGGGAGCAGGGAGGGAAGATTCTTATCAGCTTGAAGGACTTAAAATAGTCCCCCCACTGCTGCTCCTTTGGCATGGTCTGCCCACCCCGGTTTTTGGCAGGGGAGGGAAGGCTGGGAGTTGGGTTGCAGCCACCCCTGCTGTGCTCCTACACCCCTCCTCCAAAATCCTGGATTCACTCAGGGAACTTACTCTACATTTGGTCTCTTAAATACTTGATAGCTTTCATCATTTGTGTCCAGTTACATAATGTGTCCCCCCTGTCCCTGATACTGTTTACAGTCGCTTTTCCCTTATTTTTTAGAAATTTAGTTCTGGAGAACCTTTAAGATTTGGTGTCTTCAGTGTGTGATGGACTTCGTCACACATTACCTTGGGGGGGTTCCTGAAAAGTCACGTTTAGCCAGGCGAGCCTCCTCTTACATCTTTTAGGTTTAGGTATTTTATGAATGTATTGCACTTTAACTTACAAAGTGCTGTATGTAATTCAAACCCACATGAATATGGATGCGCTCATTAGGAGTGTTTCTTTTGTCACTCGTCTCGTTAGTGTCAGAGTACCCTTGGGAATAAAATACTTAATTCTAAGCATTTGGGTGCAACAGATTCTCACTTACATTTTTCAAGCCTTTGGAAAACAAAACACTCCTTTGATGACTGGAATGGCCAGCTCACTGTCTATACATTATAAATGCAAGAGCAAAATCTCACATTTCTTTAAGAGCACAATGGCTCCCCAGAAATACTGAAACTGTTCTCATAGTTGGCTGCCTCTCGAACATGCTGTCTTATCTGTATTCTCCTTGTTTATTTGGAAACCTAGACTACCCTGGGTAAAAAGAGATATAGTTAGTGATTGTGACTGGCTTGTTTGTTTCTGCAACACCAGTAATGGTTAGGCTTTGTCTACATAAACTTGAGAAGGTATGATAGCACCTTGTTAATTAGAAGTATTATTAGATATTTTTCTGGGTTGCAGGATTGAAGAAGAGAACAGAGACACACACTACATATATGAAAAATTCACACCCTATAAAACACAGTATTTAGGTTATGTAATGTAAGAAGAATTTCTTCAATATTAGGGACATACTCACAAAGTAGAAAGGAAAATTGCATCAACACTCTATAGCCTTGAACCTGGACCCTCAGCCTGATGAGCATAGTTACTCATAGACTTCATAGACATTAGGGCTGAAAGGTACCTTGGAAGATCTTCCAGTCCAGCCCCCTGCCCCAGGGGCAGGAAGTCATATTTTCATAATTTCATAGTTGGTAGGGTCAGAAGGGCAGATCATCAAGTCTGACCCCCTGCCACGGGCAAGAAAGAATGCTGGGGTCAAACGACCCCAGCAAGGTGATTATCTAGCCTCCTTTTGAAGACCCCCAGGGTACAGTGAGCACCACTTCCCTTGGAAGTTGGTTCCAGATCCTAGCCGTCCTGACTTTGAAGTAGAGCTTCCTGATGTCTCGCCTGAACCTACTCTCAGTCAACTTGTGGCTGTAAGTCAGCAGGGGTCATAGGATCCCAGCAAGATAAACATTCAAATGTCTCTTGAAGGTGTTCAAAGTAGGTGCTTGAACCACCTCCAGTGGCAGCCTATTCCAGACCTTGGGGGTTCAGACAGTAAAGAAGTTCTTCCTTATGTCCAGCCTGAAACCATCATGGAGGAGTTTTGACCATTTGACCTTGTCATCCTTTGGGGCGCTCTGGTGAACAGACGTTCCCCCAGATCCTGGTCAGCATCCCTGATAAACTTATAGGCCCCTGATAAACCAGATCACCCCTGAACCTGCGCTTTTCCAGGCTGAAGAGTCCCATAGCTTTCAGACTCTCGTCATGAGGTCTGTTTTCCTGACCTCTGATCATGCTCTCCTCTGGACTCTCATGCCAGCCTACTATCTTACAATTAGTCAGCCAGGCTGGTCAAGACTGTCCTGAAGCCTTCAGCAGGGCCTAGCCCTCTGCCCACTCACTGACATCAGAGTAGCTGGGATTAATTGAGCCTCCAGTTCCCCCACATAAACCCCTGACCTGAACAGGAAGTACCTGGGCAATAGAGTTCAACCTGGTTCTAGACTGCCTTCCTGTTCCCTGTGGTTTGTGCTTGACTTGATTTCCTTGTTTCTAACCTGGCTTGCTCTCTGCCTCTGCCTGATTCCCCAGTGTCATGCCCCAGCTTGTTCCTAGATCCAGCTCTCTGCTTTCTCCTTGCTTCCTGACCTGGCTTGCCTGCTGACTTCACTCCCTGCTTGATCCCCCGGCTTCCTGAATCAGCCTGTTCCTAGACCCTATACTTGGATCAACCTCCTGGCTTCCTGATGTGGCTTGTTCCTGGAATCTGCTTGTTCTTCCTAATCCCAAACTTGTCTGCCCATGACCCAGTGTGCCTTGCTCCTCTGGAGTTAAAATACTTTGTTCATAACTTACAGTGCACAGAACCTTTATGAGTTACAAAACTGGTGCAACCAATAGCAAGGTTAGTTGTTTTTCTTCCCTTGGAGTTTGGTGGTTGCAGTCTGGGGAATCTTGAAATTATTTTCTGTGAAACCAGTTTGTTATCAATATGAGATGTTGCGTATCCCTCCAAAATTAGCCTAAATTGTGTGAGATTTATGATAAAACTTAGGCCAAAGAAATATTTAGAGAGTTCATAGCATCATGGGCTGGAAGACTTCATGAGGTCAGCTAATCTAGCCTTCTTAAAGGGAAATTCTCTAAGTGATATTTGAACTCACAACCTTCATGTCACATCCCCAGTAATGTTCAATAAGTATTATGTGCTGATCCACTGCACTACTGGAGCAGGTATTAATTCTGATGTCTATAAATTATCCTGGTGAATATTTATTTAATTTTTAATTTACATAATTTTAGACTGGAGACGTGATCTATTCCATTATCTACTTCACTTTAAGATTAATTTTATTTACAATTTTTTCATCCTTGGATTCTGAGAAGACACCAAGATAGCATTGCAGATATGAAGATACTGAACACTGAAAAACATATAGTATTTGAGGGATTTACATAGAATGCCATTTTATGTTCATTGTTATTTTGATATTTAGGGTTATAATATCAACTTACTTGCTGGATAACTGAATAAGTCCTAGTAATAAATTTCTTGGACAAAAGATCATTAATTATTAGTGTTTTAGTTATAGGTTCTTAAGGCCTAATGCTTCAAGTAGCCATGGGGAACTTGGTCAACATGAAGTATGCCAAAGTAATGAGTATAAGTGTGTTGCCTATTAGTATAAGTGTGTATAAGAGTATAAGTGAGTTGCCTATTAGCCATTGTTGAAAGGGCCTGAATATAAATATATAGAAACGAGACATAACAAAGTATATGTAAGTGATTTATAGTAAAAATGAAACTTAAGATAACAGAATGAAACTTAACGCACCAATCAGGTACTGAGCATACAAGGTTACTAGGTTACTTTAGAGCAATTGGGAAGTCCCAGGAACTGGCTCGGACCAGAAAAAATTGCTCAAAACTGGGTCAGTGGAGTGAAACGGGCCTGCGCCAAATGCTGCATCTGTACCCCAACATGGGACTTATGGCGAGGTGGAGTAGGAGGGGGACCATGATGCCAACTTACTCCATATAAGCCGAGCATAAGCAATCCCAATTCGGAGGAGAACCCACTTGCAGAGCATCGAAGGAAGAATTGCAAGTAGTTCACGTTGCAGCCTGATCAATTGCGCAGGCAATTTGCGAGACAAATATCTCACTTTAAGTGAACAAGTCGTCTCGCCTGAAAACCGCGGAACACCAAGCCAGCAATGTCTCATCTGACTCGGTAACAGAATAGAATAACCAAGTATGCTACACCTATTGGTGTGGTAAGTATGAAATATGAATAATACAAATAATTCCGGAATCGGTAAAGTAGTTGTAACCTGTAACTGTACTTGTAATCCCTTTTCTGTAGTATTATTATCAACAGAAACAGGAGCAGCAATTTCTCTTGTATTTTTGTGTTTTGTGTGTTTGTGTATGTTGTGTTTCACATTGTTTATGAAAGCTAAACAGTTGTACAAGCGATCTAAGGAGTGGTAAATTAGTTAATACGTTGTGCATAATAAAGGAAGCTTAATGGTTAATAACACCCACCTCAGAAATCTCCTCAGTGCTTACCCTTCACACTCCTACATGCCAACTCCTAACAAGCCATACCCTTCGGCCCTGTAACTTTACAGCCCTCACACGGTAACAAAGTACTTGAAGGATTCAGTTTTTTAGTCTGCTAGATACCTTGTCACTTATTTACTCTGACAATACTATGACTACCCCTTGGAAAGAAGCAACGGCAGTCCCTCCATCAGAGACCATTATAATTTCCCTCCACATGGCAGTGGAGACATTACAACACTATATGAAAAATCTTCAAGAAAACATAAGACACAAAAGTGCCCAAGAGATGATTTTTTAATAAAACAAATACAAATAATAACAACCTCATGTAATTTTTATTATTATACTGATTAATGGAGAGGTGATATATCTTTGGTATTATATACACCATGCACAAAAGAAAAAAATGTGACAAGTGGAAGTGGGTCATCTGAAACATTAATCATATAATCCATCCAATCAAGAAGAAAATGTCCTGAATATTTAAAATTGAATTGTGTCTGTCCTATTTGCATTATTCTTAATCTTACCTCTATATCCAAGGATGTCCATAGACACTGAAAGAGTATTGATAAATTTAAAACATTTTTTATTCCAAACCTATTTATAAAACGTAAGACTTATGATAATCACAGTAGGCTAGTTTGACTTGGTCATAAGTAGGGATTTTGGTTTTCCCTGATAAAAAAAAAAAATCGGAAGTTCTCTGATCAAAATTTGCAAATTCTCTGATAATCCCCACCCCCTCCCAAATCCGTGGTTAAAATAAAAGGCCCCCCACAACCCCCTGGCCCTGCTGGTACCCCTCATTCCCCCCAATCCCTCAGCCCTTCTGGTGCCCCTGGCTCCCAACCCACAGCTCCTGCTCCCCCAGCCTTGCTGGAGGGGGCCCCAGCTGTCAGGGCTATGGGGCCAGGAACCTGGGTCTGCAGCCCCCTGCCCCTGGAGGTGGCAGCTACTCCAATGGAGTGGAGCCCGGCTCCCCCTGCTGTGGGTTTGGGTTGGGGGGACTGCTCACTGCCGCAGCGTGCACTCCCAGGGTGTGGGGGGGGGTCCATGCCCCCTTGATCTGTGCGCAGACTTGGGGCTGTGCGCTGCCTGCTGTGGACTCAGGCTCCAGCCCCGCTGCCCTTCCCTGGGGCCTCCACAGCCTGGCATATGCAACCTGGCACTGCAAGGAACAGGGAGCCACACAAGAAGCTGCCTGCTGCTTTAAGCTCTGCGCTGCCCTGTTGATGCATCCCCTGCCTGCATGGCTGCAGCGGGGGTGGCTTTACGGGATTGCACACAAGGGCCAGCACAATGTGGAGCTCATAGCAGCAGGCAGCTTTCCTGCATGGCTTCACTGTTCTTTGCAGTGCACACGCCGGGCTGTGGAGGCCCCAGGGGAGGGCAGCAGGGCGGGAGCCTGAGCCATGGGTCTCCCTTGCCCTCCAGGAGTGTGTGCTATGGTGAGGACCACCCCCCGCTCACCCACCTGAGCTTGCAGCACACAGGCTGGGGGGCGGGGGGTAGAGCAGCCCGCCCCACCCCACACACAGATCTTGGGTATGTGCGTCCTTCCTGCACCTCTGGGAGTGCACACAGCAGTGGGGAGCCAGCCCCACCCCACACCCGTGGCCCCTCCCGCTCCCCACTAGGGCCCTGAAGCTGCACATTGAGGCCCCAGGCCCCAAGCCCCAGGCACCTCCTGGCTGGGCAGCAGCTCCAGCCCTGCACAACTCCCTCCCTATAGGGGCCTCAATCCCCAGCCCTACTTACCTGCGGAGCTGCTCTCCAGGCTGCCTGGGGCCAGGTGCATGCACATGGCACCCCTGCCTTGCTGCCTTTCTTCCACTCCCTCCCAGCCTCCTGCAGGCTGGAACTCTACCAGCCAGCAGGGAGATCATTGCAAAACTGCAAAATCTTCAGGTTTCTCCAGTAAAATGAAAAATCTGCGTTTGCTTCCAGTAAAAGGTCAAATCTGTGGTTTACTCCATTTTTCCATGGGAAATGGAAAACCTGGATCCCTGGTCATAAGTCAGGGAAAGGATTTTGGGGGCCAGAGGGAAACAAAAACCATTGCCTATTCATTGGGTGGGAAACTGGCTAAAGGGTAGGACCCAGAGAGTTCCCATGAATGGATCTGTGTCATCCTGGAGCAAAGCGGCCAGTGGTGTCCCTCAGGGGTCCGTGCTTGGACTGGTGCTTTTCAACATCTTTATCAATGATTTGGATGGGGGAGTAAAAAGCTTGCTGGCCAAGTTCACGGATAACACGAAATTATGGGGCAGTGTGGTCATGTCAGAAGATAGGTTGCAGATACAGGCAGACCTGGACAGGCTTGAAAGTTGGGTAGACCGGAACCAGATGAAGTTTAACCCTTCCAAATGTAAGATGCTCCATCTAGGGACAAACAACCCTCAACATACATACAGGCTTGTTGATGAGACAGCTTTACTTGTACCATGGCTGAAAGGGATCTAGGGGTAATGACTGACCATCGCATGAATATGAACCATCAATGCGAGGTGGTGGTCAGCAGAGCAAATAACATGCTGGCATGCATCAACCGATGCATCTTGTGTAAAACTAAGGAAGTGATACTCCCGCTGTACTTAGCACTGATGAGACCACAGTTGGAGTACTGCATCCAGTTTTGGGTTCCACACTTCAAAAAGGAAAAACTTGACAGGATCCAGAAAAAAAGCCACCCGTATGACCAGGGACTTGCAAGGCAAGCCATACAAGGAAAGGCTGAGGGACCTGGGGTTCTTTAGCCTAAAGAAGAGAAGGCTGAGAGGGGCCTTGATAGTGGCTTACTGCTATATCAGAGGAGTGCATCAGGAGCTCAGTGAACAACTGTTCACTAGGGCATCCCTGGGGAAGACCAGGACCAATGGATACAAACTCCTGGAAGGCTGATTCAGGCTTAATACCAGGGAAAAACTCCTTCACAGTCAGGGTGTCCAGACTGTGGAATAAACTCCTTCCAGAGGTGGTGCAATCAGCTACCCTGAAGGTTTTCAAGAGGAGACTAGATAGTCACCTCGCTGGGGTCACCTAACCCCAACTGTCTTCCTGCCTAGAGTGGGGGGGCTGGACCTGATGATCTGCAAGGTCCCTTCCAGCCCCTAACAATCTATGAATCTATGAATTATCTACAGTATAACAACAATATAAGAACATAGAAGATATGTATGCTCTGATGGCTAGAAAATAATACTTAGAGATTTGGTTTTGGGAATTGGCTTGCAGGTAAAGTAGATAAGCATTAGATCAATGGTCATGGGGAATGGCAAGGATTAATTGGTTTCTAAAAGCCTATTTGTGACAAAGTTTCCTCCAAGGTCCACAGTATCTGAAGCCAGCAGACACACAGGCTGGGAAACTGAAGACATGTACCACACTGTTCCATGAACAATGTACCCAAGCAGAGATAAGGGACTCTGCAGCATTGGCACCAGGTCACAATGCCCAACTGCAGAACCCTTGAGATTTCTGGCTTTGGTTGTCAGACCAAATTAAGATACCAGTAAATGGCCAAATTAAGTTATGTGTATATGATGGATTTGTTGGAACAAAGCAATATGCTGACAGAACAGAACAAGGACAGCATGACAGCCACAGGGAGACAAATCAGTGATGCTCAGGAATTAAGAGACACCAAAGGGGAGAAAGAATACAAAAGGAGGGATTTCAGAGTAGCAAAGGATCCCCAAGGTGGGGAACCGAGGCCACCATGGACACCACCAGCCCATCTCACCCAACCCACTGGAATTGGGCTCAGCTCTGGACCTCCAAGCTGCTGACACTCAAGAGATAACAGAGAGAGAAGCTTGCATACTGGCCAAACATACTTTCCCTCTGTGACAGCTCTAGGACTGGTAGATATAGAACTGGGGAAGTTATTTTGTTTGCCTTGCCTGTTGCCTGCATTATTCTTATCTGCTATTACTATGTATCAATAAAATGTGCCTATTATTGAATGGCAAAATCATGGTCAGTCTGAGGGTTTGGGTCTGCTGGAACAAGGTACCTGGGTCATAAATCTAGTGCCCATATGCCCTGGCCTGTGAAGGCCTTGATAATCAATGCAGGAGATATATATCCTTCAAGTTTTCAGTTGTTTGGTTAGCTTATGTTGAAAATTGTTGCTCTAGATTCAAATGAGAACAAGATTGTTCTAGCACCAGTAATGCACAGCCAAACAAAATGTTTGTACTGAAGCTGCTATAGTGGGAGGAAAAATCCTCAGGGTATACCAGACCATAAAAAGCCCTACTAAGTGCATTAGGACCAGTCTTCATGACAATAAACATACTCAGATTTATACAAGAGGCAGCCCAGAGGACATTTGGGCTAGGGACAGATGTTCAAAAATCTTGAGCCTGAATTGATTCAATCTTTGCAGGTTAGTCTAACCTGGCTAGGCTAAACCAGTTTGTAACTGTGCAGACGTCCCCTTTGGACTGAGGAAATTTAGGCACATGCCTGCAGTGGCTCAGGCTAGAAGCCGGGGGAGGGGGGTGGCACTAGAGCAGCCCTCCCTTCCCTTCCATAGTGCTGAGCTGAGGGGGGCATGGCCTGGCCCCAGCAGGATGCCCTGATTAGAGAGGGGTGTCCCCCCCCCGCCACACTCCTCGATAACAAAACATTTATCAGCTCTGTTATCAGCATTTAACACCCCATCAGAAAACAAAGCCCCTCTGATTACTTCAAGCTCTTCTTAAACAACTTTTTCCATGGAAGGAAGGGAGGGACCTGTTGATTAGCTCCAAAAAGTCCTAAAGACACTGTCCTGTCTGCCTTACACAGGCACCTCTCAGCATTAGCTAGCATACGACATGCTGGTTACCATCTGTGCTGTGAGAGGGGGGAAGGAGGGATCCCTGCTTGAGCTGCGAGCAGCGAGGGAGAGGAGGGGAGCAGGACAAAGCCAGGCAGATGTTCTGTGCCTCCAAGTCTCTGCCAGAGCTCCAGCGAGGGAGCAGAGGGGTGGGGCCAGCTCTGCTGTAGAGCAGAGAGCCCAGCCCAGAGAGCATGGTGGAATGCTGGGGGAGTCTAGTTTAAATTAAACAAGGAAGGGGTCTGGGACAGACGTTGCATAAACCAGTTTGACCAAAATCAGTTAAGTCTGATACTACATTCAACCAGGTGTGTCTCAAATTGGTTTCAGCCATTTTCAAACTGGTTTATGTGCACCGAACATCTGTTCTGTTACAGGTTTAAACCAGTTTCTGATCACTTAAACTGATTTACATGTAATGTCTGTCCCTAGCTTTAGAGGTTCTTTCAGTGAGAGCACTGAAAGAAAGTCACCCTTTGTATTTTTGTGAGCACTCAGCTTTCATTTTTACATCCACATTAAGCCAACTCTTTGTCCCTGGTGTCTAGGACAGAGAATGTGGATCTCCCAGATCATGCCCCTTTGTCTTTACTGATTGGTGAGATAATACACATCATAGACCTTTAAAAGCAACTTTTGTTGGGAACAATAGAAAAGCTACATTTTAAAGGAGCTGTAGTACAACGTATAAAACTCTATCTTCCTTTCATCCAGCTGGTTTATCTAGTCATACATTTTAGAAGGTTGTTGCAGCTTATGAAAGAAAACAAAGATAGAAGGATGGTAACCTCAGAGGAAGAAATTAAAAAGCAGAATTAGATTTTGTTCCATTCTATTCTCATGGGAAATAAAAATATTAGAGTTTATGCATCAGGGATTTGCCCAATTTCTCCTTGATAAAATTGTTTTGAATTGGCAAACATCGCAGGAAAATACTTTGGATCAGATTCTCTAGTGCAATGAAATTCTGCAAATCATAAAACCTATTGAAAATAACAAACTAGCTTTGTTTTACTTTAGGATAGCAGACGAGTGAACAATTCATTTTACCACAGATTGAAGCAGAAGATACAGTGACACTGAACCAGCTAAATAAAGAATTTCAACCAAACATAGGGGAAACAAAGCTTTTATAACCTTATGACACTATATACCAATTCTGAACTCACCCAGATACAGATAAGATACCTCAAACATTTAAGGGGAAAATATCTGCCCATTAGAACATAGATAAATTCTGGATAGACCCATCATCAGCACTAAAATTAAAGATGCTATCTGAACAATGACAGCCAACAAAGCACTTGGGCCTTGCACTCTGACACTAGAATTGTATAAATAATTATTTCAACCATTATTAAGCCAACTGCTAAGAGGATATACTGCATCAAAAAGATGCATATATTGCCAAACAGAAGGAGGGTACACTACGTATCTGTCATGCCCTGGAAATGCAAAGTAATCTCCTGTGCTGTCCGAAGTGTTGTGCGATATTTGTTTTAAGTGCTGGATACTGTATTTTTGACAAGTATATTTGGTTAATACCCAGAGAGGCTCCTTCATTGGCAAATATGCTTCTAGGGCAAAAGACATACTGCCCAATTGAGGCTGCCAGTATACGGCAGCTTAATACACCTGTAACTTCCATCAGCTTTCTTCACTGAAGTAAGTGCCATTGACATGCTGTGCAGATAGGCAAGTTCTCCTGAAATAGCTACCTCCAACAGGCTCATATAACTCAGTGATCTGTCCCTTTAAGAAGGAATGGTCAGCCCTGTTAAGGAAGTTCACCTGTGGGGCATTCAGATAATGATGGGGTGTCCCACTGGGAACTTTAAAAGCTCCCAGAAAATAAAGCAAGAGAGAGAAGGAAGGAACCAGCATACAGGACAAGACTGGCTGTTGTGCTGAGGCCAGAGCAGAAAGGGGCTTTTCTCCTAGTTTAGGAGAGGAAGATTTTGTTTGGTTGGGGGTTTTTTGTTTGCTTAAAATCTTGACTTTGCTTTGGAGAACTGGCTGAGGAGCTCATAAGGGAGCAAAATATCCTGCAGAAGACAACAGGGTAAAACCACTTGCTTACAGCTGTGCAGCATCTCACTACTCACTGTTACAGGCAGACCCTATACTAGACTGTTTGCATGGATAACAACCCGTTCAGTGGCATCGAGTCACTCCAGATTTTCCAAGAGATAGGTTTACCCTGCAGCACAGTGACCGATGCCTTTGGAGGGATGTCACATCCCAGCTTACACCACCAAAAAGGTATATTACACCAGTGCAAAGGTGTGATGTACCCACATCCTCCAATTAGAAAATGAAATCAAAGTGAAATGAATGGCCCTTTTTCCTAGGCCTAGATTCCACTGGCAGCTGTTAATTTAACTGAAGATCATTTTCAGACAGTATACATGTGAAATCGCCAAGAATTGATTAGGCACATGTAGGTGTTTCGGCATAGGCCAACAGCAGCAGGGCTTTATTTAGGAGCCAAGCCCCTGCGGCATACAAAGGCTGCTCACTTTCAGGAGCTGCCGTATGCAGCCGTGCAGCTAACATGGTGAATTATACAGCTCAATCAAAAGAGTTAACCTACATCTGCCACTGCAAGCAGATGGAGAGTATGTCCCCAGACAAACAAACAAATAAAAAACCAAGAGGTAGAACAACTCGACCTGACCTCATAATGTCTACAAAGGGATAACATCAAGCAATGCTCAAACATTATACATAAAGTGGAAACTTGCTAGGTGCTTCCATCAAATCCTCTTTGCTAATTAACGAGCAGACTTTCACAAGAAATTGATTGGCAATACTTTCTCAGGTTTCATACTGTGCCCTAACATATCACCTTGATACGTCACGTACATGCTTCCACTAAAGCATCAGTCATCACTAATGGCCCAAGAACTTTCCCACCTTTCACAAAGCATTTTTGTTCTTTTTTTGACCACAGAACCACTGGCCATCCACATTCATTATAATCAAGACATGACAGCTACAGAGTTAGCTACGAAAAAGCAAAGCACTCTTAGAAGGTCAGCAGAAGAGTTCTGGCATTTCCCATTCATTTCAGTGGAAAATCTCTACTGCTGCACTTACCTTGCAAGAGGGTTAAGCAGAAGGATGCGTCTGCTGTAACAGCTGGTTGCTCTGGAACACATGCTGGCATTCTGCTTGGGACTGGTTTGCCTTTCAAAGTGGAGTGGAAGAACCCTGCTCTGCAATGGGTGCCTGTACACATGGAGGCTGCTCTGGCATGCTGTAATTACCGTGCATCAGAGCAAACTCAATTAATCGAGTCTGCTGGAGCGTGGTAGAGCACGAGTCTGCTGTGCTCCAGCAACCTCCCACGTTTCATGTATCAGTATCCCCACACTTAAAAATGACAGCAGGGACACTCCAATTAAAGCTCATTGAATGCTCTTTTGCACCCCCGCCACCATTTTTAAGTGCGGGGACACTGATACATGAGACACTGCAGTGCTTTAATTAGAGCGCCAGCCCTGCCACCCCCAGTGCATATGTAAAATGCCCATTGTGTCCCACACATACTAGTACAGGGGTTGTCAACCAGGGGTACATGTACCCCCAGGGGTACTTGAGAAAGCCCCAGGGGGTATGCGCGGGTGGACAGGGATAGAGCACCACCATGCACCATCCTGCACTGCTGCACAGGTGCCTCCCAGCCAGCCGGATGCAGGGGATGGGGGAAGCTTGCATGCAGCGGCTGCTGCTGCTCTGCACTGACCCCTGACCCCCCGCTCCGTGTCTGGCCACTGGGGCTACACTACTCCAAAAAGGTTGAAAACCCCTGCACTAGTAGATCATTGCAACCAGTAGTAAAGAACAGAGGGATTTATCCATAGCCTATCCTGTCAGCACTCCCTTGCAAGAAGGAAAATAAAGAGGATAGGTGAGGTCTCACAGCATAGGGAGCAATGCACATTGCACCGTTTTCTACTATGGCAGAGATCCTGCTGAGCTACAGATTTCTCCGGTAGCCTCTGGGAGAAATTTTGACATGGGCCCTCTACACCTAATCTGATGGATTACAGCTGTATGGTTTGAATCAACAATTGACCCCCAACTGTCTACGCCATACACACCAACTCCATGTCAGCTGGAATTTCTACATCACTAGGCAGAAGGAACTTCCTAGCCCCTACTTCAGTCTTGCTGGTATCTAGGGAAGAAAGCTGTACTCGTTCCTCAGATAAGTTTTCCTAACAAAGAGCTTGTGGGCCTCTGACTTCTGTCAAAATACATTAAAGAGCAACCCCTCCATGACAAAGTACAGGGCAATAGGCCCTCTTAAATCACAATGTCCTAATGGAGGCTAAAAGGGGGAGGAACATGTATGCATCTCTCCTGAAAGAGAAATAAGTTATGTGACAAGTATAATTAAGTGCACATTTTTATTGACATTTTTCAAGAACTAAAATGGAATTTCGACAGAGGTTAGAGAGTACAAAGGAGATGTGAAATGAAAGACTGCTTGAGTAGTCAAAGGATTTTTTTTCTTGAGTGCAGAACGGTTTCTGAAAACTTTTCAAAGGTCACTGATGATAAAGTTTACCCCGAAAACATCAACCTCCCTTCCTCGCTGCTGTTACCTGGAATCACCTCTCCCTACATCATAAATGTATAAAGTGTATAAATGTCTAAATTTCATCATCTTGTGTCTAAATTATCTACTAAAGGTATCATGCAGACACCCATATATATTACACATTAATAGTAAGGCATGCAGCACAGATTTAACTAATATGCATGCTGCGGTCCTGAAATGCAAGCACACTAAATTATACAGCTCAGGATCCTGAAATTCTACATAAAATGCATGGAAGTTGTATTTCTCTTCCAGGGATCAGTTCTTTTCAGGTGGAATTAGCTTAGCAATGTCAGGAACCCCCCACAGAATGGAAAGAATTTTAAGCCTACCATTGTATTTTTTCATGTAACTATTTTATAGTTTATAAGAATTATAACTGTAACCATTGACTATTTTGTTGCCTTTCTCCCATGATATTTTTAAAGCTTTTGTTGTTGTTGTATGGCTCTCTAATGCCAATACCAAGAATCAAAACCCTACATCTTAGATCTGGAGAGGGCTAAAGGGTGTTTCCTTATGAAACTCTCATTGACTTTACTGACTGTATCATGGATACAACCCCATGTGATTGACATCCTAAAGATATGTTTTAAGACGGGGCTCCCAACATTTTTATGCTGAGGACCAGCAAACCACAGACCAGAAGCGACTGTGGACCAGCAAGCCTCGGACCGGAAGTGACCGGCATACTGTGGGCAGGCAGCCAACCCTCAACCCTTTCCTATACTCAATATAAAAAAGGGTTGGCTGCCGGTCCGCAGTATGCCGGTCACTTCCAGTCCACAGTTTGCCGGTCTGTGGTTTGCCGGTCCACAGTCACTTCTGGTCCGGCAGCCGGCCCTCCTGCAGACCAGCAGCCAACTCTTCATGGCCCAGCACGAGGCTGCAGCCTGTGGGTTGGGAGCCCCTATTTTAAGATATGTAAGAGAATAATGCTGTGCTTCTCAGAAAACAAACAAAGCATTTCTGCGTACAGTATGGTTTTCCACCAAAGTAAGGGCTGTGCCATGGCTTCCTTCTTTTTGAAGAATATTTAGAAGCAGACATTTTTGACCCTGCTGTTAACCCACCCCTGGCAGTCTTAGGGAATATTTTATTTTGCTGAAAAAGATGAAAGCAACTTGCCCATCTTCTGAAATGCTCACCTATAACCAGCTTTGGTACCTGACCTCTACATTGTTTAACTGCAGTGAAAGTCTCCATCTGTTATCATAACCAATGCTATTCTTTTGTCTATGCTCCTTACAGTTCTTCTTTTTTTTCACAACAGGGATTAAATAATTGTTCATATTTACTGCTGGTGAAATACGGGCAGGTTAATGACAGGACTGTAAAATAAAACTATCTGTTTAAAGTCAGAGTAACAGTGGCCATAAGTACTGGTATCTTCTAAAAACTCAGATAACACTGCCAGAATTGTTACATATATAGCTCCACTAAATGTAAATCCAAGTCTATGGTCCTAAGGAGTAAGTGTAATCACTATTTTATCTCCATTTAGGTGATATATTAGGACAGAAAGAACACCAAAGTGTTTCTTGCTGCACAAACAGATATTTAAGACTAGTAGCATTTTATGCAAACTATCTATTAAGCTACTAGGAAAGTACCAAAAATGTAGCAAAGTAATTAAATAATGGATAAGACCCAAATTACATTATAAGTTTCCCAAAGCAGAAAAACAGCTCCCCCCAAAAAATAAATTCAATAGCATCTGAAACCCTGTGGTACTATGGATTCTTTCTGTTCCATGCTCTGATCTTTTATTACTTATCCACAAAACATCCAGCAGTTTTTATTACAAGTCCCATCCATTACAAAATTCAATCTGAATTCAATATAGACAGCAAGGTCATGATCCTACTGGTGATGGATAATCTGTGTATAGTGCAGGCTGCTTCATTAAAGTCTTAGATCCCCTTATCTACTAAAAGATGTGAGCTTTAAAACAAAACAAACCACGAAACAAACAAATACAACTGATATTAGGATGTCACCAAGATGGTGACCAGCATCAGTATAGACTGCTTGCCTGTTGCATCCAAGTGGTTTAGTTTCATCCTAGTTCTGTTTCCAACTGTTCTTTTGATATCTCCAATATCAATCCTCCAGTTCTCTGATTTCAAAGTTAGTCCACTGTGTCTAATGATGAGCAGAAATACATGTAAAGGACCAAGTAGTGTATGCCATGTATCTGTAGCTGACTAGTGAGTCAGTAATCTTGGAGCCATTTGAATTTTACCTAGTGTTTGCTAACTTGAGTGATGCCATGATACCCATTTACTACTGTACCCATAAAAATAGTAGGATGAGAGTGCTTATGTTTACAAGATAAACAGCATACCCTGAGCTGAATGTATATTGAGAATGAAGGTCGAAGTGATGCAGCCCATTATATGGTTAAGAATTGTTATGTTATTATTACATGGAAAAACTTACTCAAGAGTTCATATTGAGAGTAAGAGAAGAAAAGTTACTCAATGTTCCTTTGATGTATCCTTTGAGGTCCCTTCTGACCCTAGCATCTATGAATTTATAAATCTATGAACCAATATAGGCTAACAAAAGGCTAAATGTTACACTTTTTTTTTTTAAGATTCCTTTAACCATTCTGGCTCTTTCTTCTTGTTCCTCTCCCCCTTCTCATTTTCTTCACTCTATTGTTCCCTTTTTCAGCTTATGAAGGGCACAACCTCTCCCTCTCAGACAAGCTGCAATACTTTATTGTTTCAATTTCATTTCTGGAGGGAAAGGCTGAGATCCTATGACTAAAATAAAACAAATCAAAGAATTCTGGGGACAAGAACCCTGCAAGCCCAGGGGCTAGGAAGAGGAATGAGAGAACAAGGAAGGAAATAAGTCAACCTTTCCCCTTGCTCTCTTTTTTGGGGGTTTTTTTTTAGTACTGTTCCGCCACCATCTTTATG
Source organism: Alligator mississippiensis (assembly GCF_030867095.1). NCBI lineage: Eukaryota > Metazoa > Chordata > Crocodylia > Alligatoridae > Alligator > Alligator mississippiensis. Next base: position 76,804,111 of record NC_081830.1, on the reverse strand, counting down.
TTGGGAATGGAGATTCCATTCTCTTTCTTGTAAAAGTTTGTGTTTTATCCAACTTCAGCTAAAATAAATGAGAAGCTGCAAGGATGATTACCTGATATAGACAAAGAGTTTGAAAATTTCAAGAGCAGGAAGACAGAGCTGCATATTCACTACGGGTTTATGAAGCGGGCCCTATTCAATTTGGATTCAGATTTGGCCCAAATTGGGGACAGTGATTCCAACACTGATTTGGATCACTGTCCCTGATACAATTCGGCTGAATCCGAACCTGAAGATTCAATGCTGATTGGCAGAATCAGTGATTCAGACATAGACACAGCTTAAAACGTTTTTTCTACATACCTCAAGGTAACAGCATGGCTCATGATCGCTGCGATGCTGGGGCGGATGGAGCATCCCACAGGAGTGCGGGGGGACCCTCCATGTGCTCAGCGGTGAACCTTCCAGTCCACCTCTGGGTCCACCGGGGAACGGCTCCCCCCGCATCCCCAGCTCAGCAACCAGCCATGGGGGGGACCCCAGGTTTCCCCTGCAGACCCAGGAGGCACAATCATCAAGCCAAGAAGGTGTGGGGGGGCCCCCCCTGCGCTCTCCCTGGCAGACTCAGAAGTGAACCGGAAGTGCTTCTCGTCCACTTTCGGGTCTGCTGCCGAGCATGCTGGGGACCCCCCACACTTCTGTGAGACACTCCATGCACCCCAGCATCGTAGCATTCATGAGCTGCCTGATACCTAGAGGTATGTAGAAAAAACATTGAAAGCTGTGTCTATGTCTGAATCTCTGAATCTTTCCGAATCTCTCTGAATCAATTTGGAGGGTTCCAATTTGATTCAGAGAGATTAACGGGTCCTCTGATTCAATTAGGATTCAGAGATTTGGCCACTGAATCAGGCCAAATCTCTGCCAAACCGAATAAGGGACCAAAGCTTCACACAGCCCTAATATTCACTGTTCATGGTTCTTGAGATATACGGGAACTGGTCAGTGGCTGTGCAGATCAGATACCCATGGTGAAGAAGAGTGGCAGCACGACCATCTCATGCACCCTGATTTGCTGAGACACTTCTATTTCAGCAGAATGAACCAAGAGTATGAAGGAAATGTCAGCATGCTGACATATGGTAACATATACCAATGTAGGTTTAAGTCATTTGGTCCTATAAACTGATTATGTTTCAGAAAATGAAAGCCTGAAGTGGTTGCTCAGTTTTATTCAGGCTTGTTTTAGGAAAGGCTCCCACTGAACTCAATATGAGGATATCGCCTAAATACAAATACTACAAAATAAGCTCTCTATGCTGTGGTTCACTTTCATGTTTAAAAAAGGCAGGGAGGCTGCTCCTACTTGCCTTTAGTCACATAGAAACTAGGATTGTGCGAAATTTCAACAGGTGTTTCATTCTGAAGCTGTTTCAACGCGTTTTGAGCTCAAAACAGCAAAATGGAAACTAAACAAAAGGCTTCAAAATAGCTTCTAAATGAAACGAGGGCACTCAAAACATTTCAAAAGTTTTGAAACATTTCGAGTTTTGGACCCAGGCTTCCTTGCAGCGAAATAGAAACTAAGAGAGGGAGAGGGAAGAAGGGGGAAGGACTACTCTGATAGTGACATCTAGCTCCAGGTTTGATTCCCCAGTTCTCTGATCTCTTCCCCCAGCTCAGTTCCCCAGCTCTTCCAGGGGGGTGCAAGACCCTGATCAGCATGCGGGATTTCTGCATGCTGCTGCTGCAGGCTGCGGTCAGTGGCAGCTGCTCAGCACAGCCCGTGTCGAGTACCGGGAAGACTGCAGTGCTACTGCTGGTCCCAGCCAGTGGCAGCAGCCTGCTGAAACCCCGCAAGCAGATCAGGGGCCTGCACCCCCCAGGAAGAGCAAGGAAAATGATTAGAGAGCTGGGGAAAGAGATCAGAGAACTAGGGAATCAAACCGGGAGCTGAGGGAATGTTCGATTCCCCAGCTCCCAGTTCAATTCCCCAGCTCCCCGATCTTTCCCCCAGTTCTCTGATCACTTCTCCCAGCTCTTCCCAGGAGGCATGGGCCCCCAGATGATGCAGGGTGACAGCAGGCTGCTGCTGCCAGCTGGTGATGGCAGCTGCTCTGGGCTATTTCCCCAGCTGGAAGCAGCAGCAGCCTGCTGAAACCCCACGTGCGGAGCTGGACGCCCACACCACCCAGGAGGGCAGTGGACCTGTGCCAGGCTACTCCCGGGGGCACAGGCTTCCAGATCTGCATGTGGGATGACAGCGTGCTGCCAGCTAGAGCCAGTGCTAGCACCAGAGTCTGCCCGGCACAGCCTGCGCCAAGCGCTGGGCAGATCCGGGTGCTGCCATCCCACATGCAGATCCAGAGGCCTGTCCCCCCAGGAGAAGTCTGGCAAAGCCCCACCACCCTCCTGGGGGCCACAGACCCCCAAATCTGCATGCGGGATGACAGCAGGCTACCGCTGCCGGCAAGTGATACGAGTTTTGCTTTGAACAGTTTGAGGTGGAGTTTCCCAAAAATGCCTGGACCTCTTTCCTTGAAACTTGGCAGGCTTCATGTCCTCAGAAGGGGCTACCAACCCTGCAATTGTCATCCAAATCAGGCAAGAAATGACAAAGCTATAGGCATTTTTGTGATTCCCTGTTATAACCAATGGGTGAAACATTGAAATGCATCGAAACAGTTTCAACAAAATGAACTAGAACAGCGCTTCAAAGCAGCAGAACGAAACACTGTCCCTTTGAAACAGTGAAACAGAAGTCGAAACAAAACGGTGCTGTTTCGCACAGCCCTAACAGAAACTCCTGTGAAGGAGACTAATAACCCTGCAGTCAGCAGGGAAGAGGGCTAGGCTGTTCCAGATTCTCTCACCTGCAAAACCCATCAAAGGGAGTCAGAAGCAATACGGTAGAGCCTCAGGAAATATTAACTTACAAGGGCTTTCCCTCTGCCCTTGTGAATCACTCCTACTTTTGAAAGTAGAGACAGGTGTGCTCATGGTAGGTTATAAGGGGCAATAGTGACTAGGTAGCCAAGAGGCATCCCTCAACTCCTGTGGGGTTTTTGAGTCCAGAACCTCATAGCATCCTCCCAAAAATAGAGCTTCTGGTCCCATTTACAGTGGGAATTAACTTAGTTGTAGTCAGTGGTATTACATTGGTGCAAAATGGGTAAGAATGAAACAGTATTATGATCTAGATAAGGACATTGAGCCTTGGTGCTTTGTGACATCTATCCACTCATTAGGCTCACTGTTATCACTGTGAAAATGAGAGTAGGTCCCAGTCCATGAATCAAATTAGTTAGTGCATAATAAAAGGAGGACGGAAGGTATCATTCTGAAATAAAATCTACAGGAAGGACTTTTCAAATGCTTGGAGGATTAAACATGAAACTCCCATTGTTATGGATGGGAATTGCACCAAGAGGGTTGTACTTATGGAGAGAGACAGTTTGGAACTGATGAATGGAAATATTTCTTTACAAAATGTATAATTAAACTGTGGAATCCACTTTCACAATAAAATACTGAGTCGAGTAGCTTAGTAGGATTTTAAAAGTATCTAGGTACCTTAGAAATATGAATAAATGCAATGCATCATAGACAGTTACCCTAAAATAGCACATTACTCTGTATCAATGACAGAGGCAAATGAATCATCTTGTTCAAGGCATGGTGGATATGCAGTGTATAGACTAACTAAATAAGATATACATAGTGAGAGAGCATAAGCTTTTGTGAACTTGAGCTCACTCCATCAGATGCATGTAGCAGTGTATAAAATGGAGTGATTTGAATCCAAATGATGCAAAGGGAGGAGGGAAGGAGTGGGGGAGGGAAGGAGGCAGAAGAAATGAACCCATAGGCACTAAACGGTCATAAAAGGTAATCCAGTTAATGGGAATCCATAGTTCCTACTAAACTATGGTTACCATACGTACAGGTTTTCCCAGACACGTCCTCTTTTTTGGCCCCTTGTCCTCTGTCCACGCGGGTTTCTTAAATGCAAGCAAATGTCTGGGTTTTTGCTTTGCCTCTGCTTTTGCTTGGGGCTGCAGGCAGTGGCGGAAGCTGATTGGCTGTCGGGAGGTCATGTGTTCTGTGCGCAGGCCCTGGCAGCTACTGGCAGGTAAGTGCATGTGTGTGCGCACATGAGCTGTGTGGGCAGTAAGGCTGGGGAACAGGAGGCTGCGGGTCGGGAGTGTGGGGCACTAGCAGGGCTGGGTGGGCAGGAGGCTGGGCACTGGCATGGCTGGGGGGGCATGGGGCTGAGGGTCAGGAGTGAGGGGCATTGGAAGGGCTGGGGGAAGGGGGCTGTGGGTTGGGAGTGAAGGCCAGTGGCAGGGCGCTATGGGTTAGGAGTGACGGGCACCAGCAGGGCTGGGGGGCGGGGCAGGAGGCATATTACTGCCCCCCCACAATCATATACCCCTTCCCTCTCTCCCCCGCCCCCTCTCTCCCCACAAGTGTCCTCTTTTTTGCAATTGGAAATATGGTAACCCTATTTAAACCATATGTAATACAGTCCAGTCTGTGGATGATTTCTTGTTCTGCAATATCCCGTTCAAGCTGGTTCTTCCAATTTTGCTGCCTGAGAACAGCAATCCTGAGGTTAGTGATGCAGTGTTCAGAGGGGTTAAAATATTTTGCCACTGGCCTTTGATTCTCTCTGCAGCAGCTGCCAGATCAGCATTCACTCATTCTTCCACATAGAGATCGCCTGTCTCTCCAACAACAGAGGAGCACTGTAAGCAGGTGATGGTATATATAGTGGTAGAGTTGCAGGTGAATGAACCTTGGAGGTTATACTCTGTTATCCAGTCCAGCAATGATGTGGTCTGTATTGATGCAGTGGGGATGTGGGGGGGGGGGGGGTTGAGGGCACAGCCAGCATTTGGGTCCATTGGGTGCCTCAGTGAGAATGGGAATTATTTAGTCTTCTGCTTCAGAAACACTGTTTGAGGTTGGAGGGCTGTCTGTAAGCCGGGACAGATTTGTCCCCAGATGGCTAGTTTAAGTTAGTCATTCTTTTCTAGGAGAGGCTGGAGGTCATTAATGATGTGCCTGCGGTGTTCAAGCTGGGGGCTGTGTAACAGCTACAGGGATTCTGTTGTCCTTGTCCTGGGGTTAGTATTGTAACAAGTTGGAGCAAGGTCTGAGTCTGACTCTGTTGATTTGAGTAGCTACAGTTTTGGGATTGTATGTCTTATTGTTACATGGCCACACACAAAAAACGCATGGCTTAAGAATTTCCCCCCAGAATAAATGGTCACAACTGACTAAGTGAAAACTGTATAATGGAAGAGTTTCATTGTTCCTTCAAGCAGCAATTCTCAACCATTTCCACCTTACGTCCCCAAACCCCTGGTCCCACCATGATAAACGACAAGTGGGGGGAGTTGACAAGCAAACCTGGAAGTGCCCACCTGAATGGCCTTTGTGTCCCACGAGAGGGACGCATCCCACTGGTTGAGAACACTACCTTAAAGCATTAAATAATGGGCTAGCATTGATCTTGATATACAGTATTGGGTCTTGTGTTCATATAGAAAAAAATGTGTGTTTTCCACAGTAAGATTAAGAAGACTGAGTAGAAGATATAAGTTAACTCACTATATTTCATAGGCGGAAGCTTTTATCTGTTGAAGATGAAATAGTGGGCTACCGAAGCAAGGGAAAACATTGGAGTTGCAGACAGTTGAAAGTTAAGCTGGTATATACTTTTTATAATTCAGGATTGGGTGAATCAGGATACAAACTAAATGAGCAATAATTTATGACAAGGAATTTAGTGAAAGTTACAGAAGCTGAAAGAAATACAAAATAGTGGGAGGAGAGAAGGGACTAAAAAGTTTAATGTACCTTCAAAGAAAAAAAAAACCATGCAAGAAGGCAAGCCTGTGTTTCTCCCACAGTAATAGTAGCATTAAGAAGAAAGACTGCAGAGAAGCCAGCATTAGCACGACTGAATGATGTATTTGCACCCACAGGTGGGAAAACAGGTTCCATTATAAGCCTTCATTTCCAAATGTTCATAATATTCTGTAACATTACCTTTGAGAGAGACATTTTCACTGCCACTGCCTGCATTGACATTTTGCAGAAAGTCTGAGAAAATGCACATCATCTATTTAAGATTTCAGACATCCTTCTCTTCAGAGCATCCTCAGTGGTACCTTCACAGAGCTCAATGGATCTTACTGGAGCCTGAATCCTTGGGTGCCAGTGCAAACCTTGCCTACCTTGACAGGCAGACAGTCGACTAGAAATATTTCACTCTCCTTCCCTAACCTCTAACCACTGAGCACGGGAAAATCCACAGGTGTGAAAAAAGCCTGAAGATCCTACGGGTCTGTTGTTTGAGTATGTATTTAAAAATAAATAGCAGCCGAAGAAATTGGAATACCACGGACTGACCCTGCAAATGGGGGGAAATGCACCACCGCTCTGCATCCTGTGTTGTTCATATCTGAAAGACGGGATCACAAAAAGGAGAGGAAATGTTCTCATATCAGAATGGGAGCATTTTACACCCCTGCGTAAATATACCTTGAAAGGCAATGATGAATTTGGCCCCTACCACTGAATGTACCGCTTTATCTCAGGAGTAAATTTAGTTTTCAAAAAAAGAGAGAATACATCTGTAACTTATACAATATTCATTTTCATGATATTTTAGACTTACCGTACTCTTTTTTTTTTTTTTTCAGTTGTGCCTTAGGTGATTTCACTTTTTTTTTTTCTTTTTTTTGCAGTATCCCACATATAACTAATATTATTTTGTGATTTAAGGCAGTAGGTAAGCTTAACATACAACCATTATACTTTGCTTTCTAGAGTAAAAATGAATTATTGAGAAGAGACAGTGTTTCCTTAGAGGCTACTGTGGATTTAGAAAACAAGCCATGTATAATATACCGAAGATTTTCATTAGCTGGCTTTCAAAGAAAACTGCGCAAAAATAATAGACTTTTTAAAGAGGTAGGTTTTGACGGAGTGAATTTAAGGAAATTAATGCAACTTAAATAGAGTCCAGAAAATCAAGTGTAGTAAAGGAAGGATATTACTATCCATGCTTGTTTCAATAAAACATCTACAGCATGTGTCACAAATGAGAACAGAAGCCAGCGTGTGGCAGCAAAGGAAGAAAACAGTATCAAGGATAAAATGACAGCGTTAAAAGGTACAGAGGATCTGGAATATAGGAGGATTATGTAAATTATAACAAGAGCCTGAGGCAATCAAAAATACTTGAAAGCCAAATTGAAAAATGAGCATCAAATAGTGCAGAGCATCTCAACTAATACCAAAAGATATTTTAAGTATAATTATACACTAAACAACTGACAGGAGAAAAAGGTGATGGAGTGTAAAGGAACAGGCAGGCTATACAGCAATTATTCTTGTACCTATGTTTAAAACTGAAGAGGGCAGGCGTTTGCCTCAGACTCAACATGCAGGAATGAAGGTGAAGAATTAAAGAAGAGGCAGATAATACCTAAACTGGCAATTAACTGGATTGTTGTTCTTAAAAGTGATAAGAGACCAGGCAACTGCATCTGAAAGTGCTAAACGAAGTAAGCATAGAAATTGAAGAAGGTGTAATGAAAGCTTATATTTAGTTCACTCGTTTCAAGAGACTGGCATTGGGCCAAGCAACCGCATAACAAGAAATTACCAGTCAGCTCATTTCCCTGAGTTGTTCTTAGACAACTATTATAAGCGGGAGTTGGAGGGTGGGGAAAGGGAATCAGGAAATGCAGGGCTTGATCAAGGACAGCTTATATTGTTTCCGGTCATGCCTCAGTAATTCAGGCTTCATTGAGGCTACGGCGGTCTGGACCAGCACAGGGATGCAGTAAATGTCAAAGATGTTAGTTAGTTATTTAAGTTGTCAAAAAACATTTGACTAAGCTCTAGGAGTAACTAATAAATGGTATTGACTAACAGGGAATGAGATCTAACAAGTTTTTTTACAGCAAATTCTAAAATTTGATTATTAAACTAGATTTAATGCGGTTTGCTGTAGTGCACTACCATGGTTAATATATGCACTGCAGTGCTCAAGGTATTAGAAACCAATGTGACAGGGACTTAAATGCCTCAGCTAGGTTTCTTAAGAGGGATCTATAGCAAGGATTGCAGAATTTAAAATCCAGAATAGGGACAAAGGGTCATTCTGCTGAGTCACCTTAGTCACCATTGTCCAATGATAAAAACCTGTATATAAATTGAGGGTAATTAATGCTGAGCCATGCTGGCAGGTAGACCCAGTTATTTACAAACGATACAACGGCGGGAGAAAGGCACTGTTAGGAACTGCAGAGGTAACAGAGAGGAAAAGGAGACCATTTACATTGAGTTTTTTGTTTTTGGTATTTTAAACTATTGTTAGACCCCATCAAAAAGGTGTATTTAGACATTACTCTGTATGTATATGCATAGTTGTGAATGCACATAAGCATGAAGACCCTATCTGTGTATGTGAGCATGTGTTTAGTTTGCTGGAGAGTCTGGACAGTAATCCAGCATCAGTGCAGATGGAATAAGAGTTTTGTCTGTTCCTAAGAAGAATGCCTTATAGAAACTAGTTACTGAGGACTAGCAACACGTTTCTATTTATGTGGTTGCTGATATATGTGGGTGTGATTTGATTGTTACAGAGCTTTTCAATGTCACTCACCCAAAAGGATTTCCTCAAGTGACAGCCTGTTTTTCCTCTTTATAAAGGGCCTTTATATACAGCTGCATGAATGATCCCAGAGATTACTCCCATTTAAATCCCTTTCAGGAGTTTACCAAAACCTTAGGAGGGCAAATTCTGTAGGGGATAATGCCCCAGAACCCTTCTGTCTTCTGCAGAAAAAGCTGCTTTTAGAGCAGGGTGGGGAAAGCAACATGCTGAGTATGGCCTCTCAATTCTGCCCCTGACTGTCTCTCCAGAGGCAGTTTCAAAGGCAGCATTGTGTTTTTTTTCTTTCTTCCCCCACACACTTTTCTTAGATGCCAGAATCACAGTAAAGAGAAGTAAAAAAAAAAAAAAAAAGTGTTGCTATTCCTCAATAACTAGTTTCTATAAAGCATTATTCTTAGGAACAGACAAAACTCTTATTACGTCTGCACTAACCCTGGATTACTGTCCAGCTCTCCTCCACACTGACCCACCCCTATAGAGGGGCAGCTCTTCTGCTTTATAGATCCTTTGGCATTTGCTCACTTTCTGCCCTTTTGCCCAAACACAACACAACCTGATTCTTTCTAGCTCAGCTGCCAGACATTTTTCCTTTGAGCCAGGCAGTGTAGTGCCATGGAGAGGAAGAGGAAAGATATTCTGTGTATCTGCCAACTGGGAAGGGAGAGAGATGGCACTGGCCTTGTAGGCACACAGCATCAAACAAAGGGGACTATTTAAAAAAAACCAGCAGGAAAAGAAGCCCCAACACAACAGGCTGAGTGAAGAAGGGGACGATGAATGGGGAAATCAAGTTGAGAGACTTGATTTCAGTAAGATTACACGAGTTGAAGGTTATGCAGTGTTTAAGTGCGTGGACACATGAACACTTTGGAGTCCTTTCAAAAGGGCAGCAGCAGGTGCGCTCTAAATGTGATGTGTCAACAAGTTGAGAAGGATTCAAAACCACTCCGAATTTAGTGCTCTTGTGTCCAGGGTTAAACTGGCAACCAGTCTGTTGCATTTTGAACCGGTGTGTTCACACCTACCAATCAGAATGCACCAGCTGATGCCCTTTTGAAATTTTCCCGTGTTGAGGGGCTTAGAGCAGTCATGTGTCCACACCCCAAATGTTGTGCTGGATCCCTGCCAGAGTGGGTCAGCACCTCACAGGATTAAGCATCAGTTCAACTAAGGTGGAAGGTGGAAGATCTCATGCTTAGAATGCTCTAAATGCACTTTAAACGCCAAGGGCACTTTTACACGTGCCCTGGGGATGTGGAGGGGTGGCACTGTACTTAAAGCACTACCGCATCTTGTGCATCAGTGTCCCCATGCTTAAAAATGGTGGCAGGGGTGCTTGAACTAGAGCTTTAGGTAAAGCACCCCCACCACCATTTTTAGGCATGGGGAGCTGGTACACAAGATGCAGTAGGCTGCTGGAGTGCAGAAATTGCCATGCTCCAGCAGACCTGATTCAGCAAATCTGCTCTGATGCGCTGGGATTTCAGCATGTTGGAGCAGCCTTCATGCTTGTGTATAGGTGCCCCAAAACTCTAGACCTGCAGGCCATTTTAGATCAGTTTAAACTTTCTGGAACATTTCAAAAGCACACCAAGACAATCAAGTACTCTTTTGAACCAGACCCCTTTGAACTGGTATAGTGTTATCTGCAGACACAGATCGTTCTGTGCCTAGTGGCTGCTCAGTCCTCATCCCAAACTGCACTGCTCCTCACCCCCGCCACCCCAAACACATGCAGGGCAATGGGCATTTCCAGGATGCAACCAGGGCTTTACTGCATAAATTGCTATTGCCTACAGAGAGCACAGTCTGCAGGGGTGGAGAAGAAGGAAGCCTCTGTGTCAGTATTATTTTCCTGCTAGGTGGGGATCGCAGGTTTGTCTGGGGTGTGTGGGGGTCTCTGTGCCCCCCTGCTTGCGATGGGTGGTTCTGCCTATAACAGTAAGCAGCAGTCAGTTGTGGGTTGGAGAGGGGAACCCAAGCCATGGTACAATGGGAGTTTAATAAGAACAGAATGGCTGTCTATTCTATGCTCAATGTGAAGTGAATTAGCTCATTAACTCTTAATTGTTCCTTGTCCTCTGTGCTGCACTCCAGCAGCCAGCCCTGCCCTGATGGTTCTACCCTGCACAATGGGTTGGAAAAGCCAGGGATGTCTTGGGAGACCTCAGAGCACCCAGCCCCCTGGGAACCATTAGCAGGGGGCTACACCCCAGCCCCACAACACCTGGCAACCCCCTCAAGTGCAATCCCCTGCCCCCTCTCGGGGAATCCTGGAAACTTGGAGCACTGACCCCTGGAAGGCATGATGGTGTTGGTACTCTACTACTCCCTGGTGGCATTTTGGCAGCAATTCAATCCCTAAAAGGTGATGGTTCTACTTAGCACCCTTAGCAGTGTCAGTGTGGACACTTCTGTCCAGTGACACACGTAAACCAGGTCCCAATCAGTGACATTCTTGAAACAGTTCAAGAGTTATGTCTCTCTGCACCCTGAATTAGCACTGACAGATCACAGGGCTCATGGTCTTCTTCCTGTTTCATCAGGAAGGTGAGATACTATTTTAAATTACCTTTTTGTCTCTTATATTTTAGATATATCTGGGAACATACAAATATATCTGGGTGCATCGTCCAGTTTACAGATACCCAATAATCATGCCTCCCATCCACTTGGAGATACTAATATTTAAAAGTACAAGTTTAGAAGGGGATAATTTAAGGAACTGTTCCAGTGAAAGGAACAATGGTCTTTAAATGCAATAAGGGAAATTTAAGTTGGTTAGGTAGAACTTTCTCACTATAAGGGTGGTTAAACACCAGAAAATATTTCCTAGAGAAGTAATCTGTAGGTCAGTGGTTCTCAATGTTTTTAGGCTCAAGGCACCTCTCAGAAATTGCCAGTTTAGTTTTCCCTAATTTTTTGACAACAGAAAAATAATACGGTGATTGTTCTGTTGCAAAGAACTAAGGGAGACCACAACAGGTCAGCTTTTGGTGGGGCTTTGCCACAGCACCCTGGTTGCGAGTCACAGTTCTAGGTAATCCAGTAATCTCTGTCACTGGAAGTTTTCAAGAGCAGAATAGACAGACACATGGATAAGATGATTTAGACAGGGAAGAGGCTGGCTTGTGCTGGGGTTGGACTAGATAGCCTCTGGAAGCCCAGTCAAGATTTACTCTTCTAAATGACCTCATAGAAATGACATTTCTAGGCATGTAATGTCATTACCATCTTTACCAACTCACAGAGATGGTTTTATGCCAAAACACTCAAAGAGCTGAAGATCTTAGTAAGGGCCTTGTTACACGTTACACCAGGGGCGGGCAATTATTTTGGGAAGAGGGCCACTTACTGAGTTTTGGCAAGCCATTGAGGGCTGCATGACAGGCAGCCAAGCGCAGATAAATATTAGTTTTCTAAATTTTTTAGGGGCCCCGTGGGCCAGATAGGATCACCTGGTGGGCCACATCCAGCCCGTGGGCCGCATTTTGCTCACCCCTGTGTTACACTGTGAGCAGCACAAATGTCGATTGGCTTAATGATAGTTTACAGTCACACCTTCAGTGTGAGCAGCACATCAGTGGGGAGTGGCCACACCTTGATGGAACAGGAATTGGGTTATGCAGATCACGACATAATCCTGCCCTGAAGTGGCATAACTTTGAGCTGCATAACAAGTACTTTAAACCACTTAAAGGTGTTAATGTGCAGACAATCCAGGGGTTTAGGGCTCTGGAGCCAGCCAAAATTAATATGTAACAAGGCCCTAAGGAAAGAAGCTAATTGTAAGGGAAGTTTCAAATATCTTGCTTAGGAACAACAGGGGAACTGAATTATAAAATGTCAGGGCAATTGAATGGTGCTTAAAGAAACCATTTAGGGCCAGTCCCCAGTAGGTATAAATCACTGTTGCTCTATGACTTTCAACTGAGTTATGCCAGTTTACATCAGCTGAGGATGTGGCCCCATATCTTCAAAACTAAAGTTTAGCCCAGCTTGAAGAGGGGCTTCTTAACTATGCCAGACTCCTAGGGAACAGTGATGTATAATTTGCAATGAATCAGGCCTACAATCTGTGCTAAGGTCTTGTGGTTAAAAAAAAAAGGGTGGGGGGAAGTGAATAATTCAATCCTGTGACAGGTTTATTGCTGAAAGAAATTGTAGTAGTTTGCATCATAAAACATTTTTCCTTGGAAACTAGTAGAGAACTATATAAGAGTATTTGAGCCATCTCTTTGGCTGAATTAAATAGCAAGAAAGAGCATGTTGATTTATACATATGCAGGTTTATTTCACTCCCTTTTATTTAGGCTAAAACTAAGTGAATAGGAGAATGAATAAGATTGTATTTAAGAGGGGGAAAAACCTCTTGCACAATTTCCAAGACTTACTTTTGCTTTAGACATACTCTTTCATCACCAAAACTTAGTATAATGGGCCAGAAAATGATAATGATTCCACTGGAATGATCTAGTTTACATAAGAATTCTTAAGCTTTTCTTTTCTTCTCTTTTCAAAGCACATGTGAAGGCAAATTAGGAATTAGTTTGCTAGGTTAAACTAATTTAGTGAGTCAAGAAAATGCAGATGTTTAATCCTGGAAATGTATAATAATGGTACATAAATCATTCTTTAATTAATTAAAGGATTTACAGGTCTGTATTGGGCTCTTTCCACAGGCTTTCTGAAAGTGTGACTCAGAGCAATCATCTTACCTACAATTCATGAAGCCATATGGGTGAAGTTATTAGATGTAGATATTAATAAGGAACATCTCAAATGTTAAGAAGATCTTTATAACTTTCTTGGATCTCTTGACCCACTGCAATTTGTCTTGTGTAACTCTTATGGGTCCACAGCAGAGCCATCATGCTTTAAGCCAAGAAAAACTAGATGGATGAGAACCAATTAATTAACAGCAGTCCTTAATTGGCCAGAGATGATGTTGCTGATCAAAGTGAGGCATTACTCCTCTCACTTTGTGCAGAATGTACCACTTCAGAAATACTACTGGTTCTCCCCCAATTACGTGTGGTTGGCTCAAAGGAGCAGGGAACCTAAGATGCATGTATATTTTTTAAAGTTCAGAAGACCTGGATGTAATTTCTTGACTGTGACATAAGAGTAATGCCTTATTCATCAGAATAACAAACATTATTTGGCACCTGGTATCAAATGCTAGGGTGTGCGAAGCAGGCCCTATTTGATTCAGATTTGGATTCGCCCGAATCAAGGACAGTGATTTGATTCGTTGATTTAGATCACTATCCCTGATTCGATTTGGCCAAATCCAAATCTGAAGATTTGATGCTGATTCGGAGAATCAACGATTCAGACATAGACACAGCTATAAAAGTTTTTTCTACATACCTTGAGATAGCAGGTGCAGCTTGTGATCGCTGCGATGCCAGGACGCATGAAGCATTCCTCCATGTGCTCGGTGGTAAACCCGGAAGTACTTCCAGTCCACTTCTGGGTCCATCGGGAAGTGTGCTAGGCCACGCCCCCCCATGCCTCCCCGACTCAGTGATCAGCCATGGGGGGACCCCAAGTGCCCCCCCCCACCCAGACCCAGGAGGCACCAGTCACCAAGCCGGGGGAGGCGTGGGGGAACCCCTCACATGCTCCCCAGCAGACCCGGAAGTGAACCGGAAGTGCTTCTGATCCACTTCCAGGTCTTCTTCCAAATGCACTGGGGAGCCCCCCGTGCTCCTGTGGGATACTCCATGCGCCCCAGCATTGCAGTATTCACGAGTCACCTGGTACCTAGAGATATGTGGAAAAAATTTAAAGCTGTGTCTATGTCCTAATCTACGAATCTTTCCAAATGTCTCCGAATTGATTCGGAGGGTTCCAATTCAATTCAGAGAGATTAAAGGGTCCTCTGATTTGATTTGGATTTGGAGATTTGGCCAGCGAATCGGGCCAAATCTCTGCTGAATCAAATCAGGGACCAAAGGTTCGTGCAGCCCTATCAAATGCCCTTCATGCAAAGATCCAGTACAAGAACCAAACTGATGGCGAATAAAATGCCAATGTCTGTGCAATAAAATTATCAATGCTGAAGGTTAAATAATCACGAATGGAAAGCAAACCCTTCCAAGACGATCATTCCCCTTTCACGAGCACCCAAAAACTCAGCAGCATCAGCCTGACTGTTTTTCAGATATTAAAAAATAGAATGTGATGTGCTGTGAGGTTATGATAAAATGTGAGAAATACATATTGTTAAGTGTTAATTACTCATGTGGAACAGGATGACCTCACTGGAGTTAAAGGATACTTATCTTGCCAAGTTCCTGGCACTAAGCAAAATGCCAGGTTAGTTTCATCAATCTTATAGCAAAGGAATAAGGTAATAAAGACCCAAAGAAATGACTGAGCCCTGCCCCTACCCAACACCCATACGTCTCCTAATCACCTAGTATGCATGCCCATAGAAACCAGAGGGAAGAAAAGAAAAGATAGATTGGATCATGGGATCTATCTAGGCCAGGGTTTGGCAGGGTTTTGGAGCACTGGGCTGGATCAACCTGGCTAGAGCCTAAGACAGGCCATGGCTCACAATCTGGCCACTGCCATTGCTGCCGCTTCTCCCTGCTGCTGGGCCACAGTGTGGGCAAATCACCCGTCCTCATCACCTAGCTGCAGTGCTGTCCTTGTAAGGCCTTCTCTTTGCCCAGTTGTGGTATGGTACAGGCAAAGCCCTCTCAACCATAGCAGTATGGGCAAAGACCCCACCTCCATGGACCAGATTCAGCCCACGGGCCATATGTGACCAACCCCTGATTTAGACAATCAGTTGGATATGGGGAACTGCATGTTTCCCATGCAAAGTACAGACAGACTCTGATCACTGGTAGCAAGCATAAGGTTTAAATTCAGATCTAAGGCTCCGTTTTTCTGTTTTAGTTAACAGTTGCAACTTCAGTGCTCTCTTATGCTTCATCATCTGTAAAATGGGAATAGTAACATGTCTCTTATCTTTCATAGGCTTGTAAAGACTGAAGTTTGTCAGGTGTTTTGTTGATTCAGAGTCTGATATTGGGACCTATAGATATCAATGGAAAGTTTCTCATTGATATCAGCGGGGTTTGGGTTAGGTTTTAAAGGTACTGCAATTATTCTCAAATGCAACTGTGTTAAACCTTATCAATATTGTGAGGAAGTCAGTGAATTTATATTTTCTTTCTTTCTTGTACCTGACCAGGAACAATTTCAGACAGTATGTTTATGAACATTGATAATATCTTGGAAAACTCATGCTGATTGGGGGAGGTCCAGGATGCTTAGCAAAGGGCAAATATAGTGCCCACCTTTAAGAAAGGGAAGAAGGAAGATCCAGGGAACTGCAGATCAGTCAGCCTCATCTCAGTCCTCAGAAAAAATCATGGAGTCAGTCCTGGGGCCAGTTTTGTTCAATATCTTCATTAATGATCTGGAAGATGAGATGGATTGCACCCTCAGCAAGTTTGAAGATGACACCAAGCTGGGGGGTGTAGTAGATATGCTGGAGGGTAGGACTAGGATTCAGAGTGACCTAGACAAATTGAAGGATTGGACCAAAAGAAATCTCATGAGGTTCAACAAGGACAAGTGCAAAGTCCTGCACTTTGAATGGAAGAATCCCATGCACTGCTACAGCCTGGGGACTAAGCAGTAGGGGTGCGCGAAGCTTCAGTCACTGATCCAATTCAGAAGAGATCCGGCCTCATTCGGTGCCCAAATCTCCAAGTCTGCATTGAATCAGGAGACCCAATCTCTCCAAATCATCAGAAGCCTCCAAGTCGATTGGGAGAGATTCGACAATTTGGCCACAGACATAACTTTATATGTTTTTTCTACGTACCTCCAGGTACCAGGCATGGCTTGTGAATGCTAAGATGGTGGGACAGATGGCGGGTCCCATGGGAGCACAGGGGGTCCCCGTGTGCTTGGCAAGGAACCCAGAAGTGGACCAGAACTGAATCAGGACAGTGATCCAAATCAGCGAATTGAATCACTGTCCCCCGAATCGGGACGAATCCGAATCAAATACTGCCCACTTCACACACCCCTACTAAGCAGCAGCTCTGTAGAAAAGGATCTGGGGGTTACAGTGGACAATAGGCTGACTATGAGCCAGCAGCGTGCCCTTATTGCCAAGAAGGCTAACGGCATATTGGGCTGCATCGGTAGGAGCATTGCCAGCAGATTGTGGGAAGTTATTATTCTGCACTGGTAAGACCACATCTGGAGTACTGTGTCCAGCTTTGGGCCCCCCACTATTGAAAGGATGTGGACAAGTTGGAGAGTCCAGTGGAGGCAACAAAAATGGTTCAGGGGCTGGGGTACATGACTTATGTGGTTCAAGAGGCTGGGGGAACTGGGTTTATTTAGTCTGCAGAATAGAAGACTGAATGAGGTTTTGATAGCAGGCTTTAACTATCTGATGGGTGGTTCCAAAGAGGATGGAGCTGGACTGTTCTCAGTGGTGGCAGATGACAGAACAAGGAGTAACAGTCTCAAGTTGCAGCAAGGGAGGCTCAGGTTGGATATTAGGACAAACTTTTTCACTAGGAGGGTGGTGAAGCACTGGAACAGGTTACCTAGAGGGGTGGTGGAATCACCATCCTTTGAGGTTTTTAAGGCCTGGCTCACCAAAGCCCTGGTTGCAATGATCTAGTTGGGGATGGTCTTGCTTTGAGTGGGGGCTGGACTAGATGACCTTCTAAGGTCCCTTCCAACCCTAATTTTATGTTTCTATGATATTTGATTGTAAGTGTAATTATTTAAATTTGAAATAGTATATGATAAGAAAGTATTTAAAGTAATAATAGATTAAATTGAGCAAATGAAACAATATATCAAGCTTCATCTTTCATTACTACTCTATTCTTGCACATCCAGATATTAGTTTAATCATTGTGTTGTAAGTGTGTGTGCATGTCTTACTAAAAGCAAGGAGTTTCAGTTGAAATCAGGTGTTTATTGGTTTATTTTCTACATGAGCTAAAAAGCATCTTTTATGCACAAAAGCTTCCACTGATCTGGAGTAGTTTAACAATGCACAAGTGACAATGTTTGAAATATATGACGAGAATCTCCTCCCCTTCTAAAATATATTTATGTATCCAAAAACCATAAGAAAGAATCTGGATAAATATCTTCTATCTTAATGGAAAATTTATCTGGCGTTTCCACAAAAAGATTGCAAAGCCTGCTAACATACCTGATTGGTACAGGTCTGGCAGGCAAGGAGACTTGGAGAATAAATAATGTAGTCTAATAATAGCTGCTGTGTTATTAATCTAAATATTCCACAAACATCCCAGCAGTATGGGATATCCTGTTCACTATTTCATATCCTGTTCACCTCTCCCTTTCAGCATCCACTCTCTGTCACTGTGCGACACAGGATACTGGACAAGATCTTCTAACCCAGTCTGACCCAGACCCAACGGCCGATGCAATAAATGGCAATTCTTACGTTCCATATCAGGTTCAGTATTGTATTTTCCTTACCTTTTAACTAAATCCCTCCCCTAAACCGTCTTTTACCCAACTAAAGGATAAAAGGCTATTAGAGTAGCACCCTCCTTGACACAAAATGTATGACTGGCCTCCATACATATCTGAAGTAGGAGTCACTTGCATCTATCTTTGCCTGTGGATTTAAATGTAGCCTCTTATTGGGCTTCTGCTCTTTTCCCCACCCAAAGGTAGGGAAAGACTCAGATTGCTCCCCAGCTACATGACACTATATTATAGGTTTTGACATTCGAAGAGACAGGGCAACATTTGTGTATGAGCTTGGCTCTGCCCCCAACCTCCCCTTTCCCCATCCAACTGTTCATTTCATCTGATGGATGAGAAAGACCTGCAGGGAATGAATCCCTATGAGTTTCATCACTTATCTGTTCCAGTGAGAAGTGTACACAGTACCACAGACTGAACTACACAAGACCCTCTCTGTAACGTGCAGAGTACACAAGGAACGCCTTCCCATTGTCATTACTGAGGCAGGACTCCCAGTGACCTTATGGGGTGATTTGTTTGACCAAGCCCTACAGCATCAGGATTTACCTCGGAAAAAACTGTGACTTATTACCACTTTCAGTTTAACATCTGAATAATATATTCATAAGAACATTTCTTAAGATGGCTCGACTCCTTTTTGAATTGAACACTTAGATGCTAAACTGAAAGGGGTCTGCTTATACGCAGGAAAAGAGTGTGAAGTATGGAGCAACAGCTTGTTCTTCATGCAAAAAATATTTGTGCTGATGACAAAGCATTACGTATTTGGGCACTATGCAAATCTATAAGGGTGCCCTTCATAATTTCCAGCATTACTCTAGGAGTGAGGACAGAGCTACAGTTCCAGGAGTTAGTTCCCATCAACCACAACAATACCAGGCAGAGATTGGAGCAGCTATCAAATGAAAAGTTCCCCTTCCTTTTTAAAAATGGTTTAATGTTCTCTGTCCATGGCATAATATTCATTTCCAAAGCCCTGGTTGTCTATTGAGAGTCAGTAGAGCTTTAAACAAACGTTTCTTTATACTTTTAAAAACATTGTTTCCCTATAAGACTGTATTTAGGCAACTTTATTGTGTCTTTCATTCAGATTACTTTTCATGACATGCTATCTAGTATCTTATATCTCCCAAGTGCTGTATTAATCAGTCCTCATTATTCAGTCCTACTGTATTAATAAGTTCATCACAGGGGCACAGAAGGGAATTGGTGAGGTTTTATTCACCAAGGCGCCCCCGGGGGTTACAAGAAATAATGTCCACAAGCTAGCAGAGAGCAGATTTAGACTGGACATTAGGAAGAACTTCTTCACAGTTAGAGCAGCCAAGGTCTGGAACGGGCTCCCAAGGGAGGTGGTGCTCTCCCCTACCCTGGGGGTCTGCAAGAGGAGGTTGGATATGCATCTAGCTGGGGTCATCTAGACCCAGCACTCTTTCCTGCCTATGCAGGGGGTCGGACTCGATGATCTATTGAGGTCCCTTCCAACCCTAACATCTATGAATCTATGAATCTCAGCGCTCCTCCTGTTTTGGGGTTATATTATCCTAGTGTCACGGATTTAGAAATGGAAGCAGTTCAGCACTGCAAGACTGTGTACCTAAAATCAGCGGAGGTGCTGTATGTACAAAGCAGGGTGACATGTGACGAGTACGTTCACTGGGTCCAAAGTAATTCTGATCACTAGACAGCAGTGCTTCTTAATGCAACCTTAAAGATGATAGCTAGCAAGAAATACCAGCAACAGGTCAGCTATCTCTTTTCTTCACACAACCTTACTGGTTTTGGAGCTGATGGAGTGTAGTCAAACTTATTCATAAAATTTTGTTTTAAGCATTAACACACCATAGTCTCTGGAAAACCAATAAATTGAGGAGAGAGGAAAAGCCCTTCCCCCCACCCCCCAAGACTAATGTAAACTAAGGAAGATTAAGAAAAACCTAGACAACAATTCATTTTATTCATTTTTACAACCAATTGTCTTTGCACCTGAATCCAAAATGTATAGAGCATGTAAAAAAGCATTGTTCTTTCAACTTAATTGATTTATAAACTCAGTAGGAAACGTGTACCTGAGGTTCAATAACCTCGATGGTTAAAACAGATGGAGTGTACCATGGAGCTAATGCACAGGAAGAGTGTGCACTGTTGAAATGCAACAACAAAACTGAGTTTTTGCCTACCCCTGGTATGGAGTATGCATTTCTCAACCTCAGTTATATCTAAGCCATCAGATCCCTTCTTACACTTGTGATTTCAAATCCTAATTTTTCTTTTTCTGATTTAGCTCTTCATTCCCATCGATCCTATTTCATATTATCTATAACAGCTTCCAGTGACACTGAAGAAAAATGTCACTTGAATGGCCATCTAAAAGATATCTCATTCAATTCCTAGGTCAGGAGCTCTTGGATTCCAGATAAGCAAAGAAAAGTCCTTAGATCACTATTGGCCCAAGTCTTCTACATTTTTTTGTAATACCCAATATACAGGACCAAAAAGGCCCCCCAAACAAGGCACTGGGTAGTGGAGGCTGGCGGCTCAAATTCTCAAGAAGAGAATTATTTCCAGTGAATACTTTAAGTCTGGCGGGATCCAGGTTTATATTTCTTTTTTGTTCCTTAAGGAAAGATTTAGCTTAGTATTGTTCAATATGTAAATTCTAGTTACAGTTTAATGAGATTCCTACAAAATATCCTATTAACACTAAAGGCTCTATTCTAAGATTGTACTTACATATGTTGCTTATCTCTTTCTCATCGGGGTTCTTTTATGCTTCTGGATGAGTTTCTCAGCTGGATCATCCTAAAGCATGCAAATTATGAGATTGCTTACCTGCACTTTCAGAAGATTAACTCATACATTTTACCACCACCTACCAATACTCTGTGGTAATGTAAAAACACCTTAGTACATAAGTGCACAAATCCACTTAAAATATATGCATAGCATCCGTCTTCAGTGACCCAAATACCAATTGCAAACACACTAATGTGAACATGCCATGTAGGATGACAACCTCTGTGTATCTCATCAACAACCACCTAAAATCAACTCTAGTTTCTCTCTTTGGGATCACAGACCATCAGTAGAGAGGGTACAAAATCTTGAAGCTGTAGTGCAAAACTTCAGAATGAGCCCCATCTCCCTGGACACAATCAACTGTAACACATGTGAGAATTGCCATGTGTGATGGCAGTGTACAATTGAACTTGTGATGTGAAGGGTAATATGTGCAAAATAATAGATTTGCATTTAATTATGCTAGATTTGTTCATGAGTCTTTACTCTGAGCACAGTAGGCAAAAATCAGTGTTTTTTTTAAATCCCCAGATTGGATTTTTTAATTAAATTAAATATATTTTCCTTTCTAGAAATAATACTGGTTTCATATTTAATTTTCAATTATGGCAACAAATGACAAATTACATTGTCATTTAAAAAATAAAAAGCATATGACACATCCATGGAACCCTTCAAATTTTAATGAGTTAAAGTTAATGCTTTTTAAATTATATACAGAATTGGGGGGGGGCAACAAATCCTTAACTTTTCAGGTTAACTCACTCTTTATAAACTTGTCACAGTGTTATATACTGCATTAAGTATTCCTGTTACTGTCAGTTGTCTATAGTGAAATGAATGCTAGTATTTGTATTTTTCTAAAAGAGAAGAAATATTTTCAGTTTTTGTACCATAGTAAAGCTTTTGCCTTAATGACTTTTGGCTTCAGGGGAGCTGTGACTGCAGCAAAAATATTTTCTTAATTTTGGACAAGTTTACTCAAAATTGGGTGCCCAACTAAAAAAGGCACTTTTGACCAGCCCACTCAACACTTTCATCTTTTCCAAAATACCTTTATGCTTAGCAACAGTAATACTGACTGTAATGTAAAAGCTCTGTGTGGAAAGTCCATCTTAATACCAACCAATAAGAATGACCCTTTCTTTAAGACAGTAACTAAAAAAGTACAAATACAAAAAAAATCAATTACTTAAATCAAGGTTTTCAGATTGCTGATTTAAATCGTGATTAAAACTGGTGACTTGAATCACTTTGATTTAAATTAAATTCGATTGAAATTAAATTAGTCCACCCTGAGTGTGAGTCAGCTCTTCTGATAGCAGGCAGCAATGATGCAGCATGGGCTTTAACTATCTTGAAAGAAAGTAAATTTGAATGTCCTTAATAATGTCGTTTTAGAATTTAATAATTTAATTGATTCAGGAAGTGGATGCAAAGACATGAAATTAGAATGAGCCTCTGGTTTTCATGAGATATATGTATTATTCAAAACTCGGTGGTCTACGCATTTTCCAAGTTGTGCTGTCTGGGTCATGAAAATAAGGGTGTGAACCAATTCATTATGGAATTCATGATGTGGGTGTGGATGGTATTTAGTTTCATATTTCTATCACTTCGGACCTCCCTGTCTCTTGACTAGTGCCCAGACTGACTGCCTTAATGTTCACCACTTCCAAAAATGGGTAAATGCAAAACAAACTTGTCAAGGTAACAAGTGCCAGCCTATTGCCTGCAGGCAGCCCTGGAAAACATTGGATAAAATGCCCCAATTTCTCATAAGAACCGAACGATACACCTAATAATCATTCAGACTGTAGCAAATGTCAGTCAGACACTTGTACTGAAAAGTAAAGGGTCTCCAAAAGCCAGAGCACATAAATATTTAAAGAAAATAGTTTTATTCATACATTCAGGTTCTTATTTTATTGAGAAAGGGATTTAATCAACAGATTTTGATTCTGCTTTCTTTGTTCACCATGGAGCGATTAACTTAGCATATAACATTTTCGTTGGTTAAAAGAAAAGAAATTCTGTAATATTAACCCTAATACAAAGCATTTTCTCCGCCTCAGGCCAAGGCATGAAAAATGACATAAAAAGAAGAAAAAATGTTAAAAAAAGAAACAAAAAAAAATCTTCTCAGAAGTTATTTGATATTTCCCATTGACTTCCATTAGGAGTAGTATCAGTCTCTTAGCGTCACAAGTAGATGTGCCCTATGTCACCGTAGTAATGCACTATGGCAACATAGTGTCCATGGGTGTCTACATGTGACCAGCAGCTACTTCACTGTAGTAGCATGCTCCTCTGTTACAGTGCACTGCTACAGCGAAGTAGCTGCTAAAAATAACCATGCGCCACATGCACGGCACAATATGGGCAGTTACTGCACCGTGCTTTGGAAGTACTAAAGCACAGTGCAGTAACATTTCCATAGGGCAATGTGAAGATGTGGCCTAACTGTTATAATTTAATTTAAATATCAAATAAACAATATCACCAGCACATCAATTGCCTTCAGTGTGTCACAGTAATAAGACCTAGGAACATTGATTCTAATACGGGTGTGTGAAGCGGGCTCTATTAGATTCGGATTCAGATTTGGCCCAAATCAGGGACAGTGATTCGATTCGTTAATTTGGATCACTGTCTGTGATTCAATTCAGCCGAATCCAAAACCAAAGATCTGATGCTGACTTGGAGAATCAGCAATTCAGACATAGACACAGCTTTAAAAGCTTTTTCTACATACCTTGAGGTAGCAGGCACGGCTTGTGATCACTGCGATGCTGGGGCTCATGGAGCATCCCGCAGGAGTGTGGGGGAGCCCTCCACGTGCTTGGCAGCAAACCTGGAAGTGGACCGGAAGTACTTCGATTCTGCCAGGAAGCATGTGGGGGGGGGGAGAGCCGTGTGTCCCCAGTGCAGTGATCAGCCACAGAGGGGCCCCAGGTGCCCCCCCAGACCCAAGAGGCACCAGTCACTGAGTGGGGGGGAGGGGGTGCCCTGCATGCTCCATGGTGGACCTGGAAGTGGACCCAAAGTGCCTCTGGTCCACTTCCGGAACTGCTGCCGAGAGCACTGGGGAGCCCCCCATGCTCCTGTGGGACACTACACGTGCCCTAGCGTCGCAGCATTCATGAGCCGCCTGCTACCTTGCTACCTAGAGGTAGGTAGAAAAAACATTTAAAGCTGTGTCTATGTCTGAATCTCTGAATCTTTCTGAATCTCTCTGAATCGATTCGGAGGGTTCCAATTCAATTTGGAGAGATTAAAGAGTCCTCTGATTCAATTCGGATTCAGAGATTCGGCCACTAAAACAGGCTACTTTGGTATCATGATGGAAATCTCACCTCCTGGAACAATTACAGTGAGATGGGGAAAAGCACAGATGGGCACAGGGCAGCCCTAAACTGGCAAAGACATGGTCTAAAAGAATTATTACATCTTTTTTAGCTTATATTTGCCAAGCACAATTTAACCCTAAATCAACATACAACCATGCATGCTCCCTGAGAGAACATTTCTGACTATGAAGGGAATGAAGTCTTCACAGGACCAAATTCCGCCATTTGCCATACCAATCTAAATCTGGAGCAAGTCCACTAGCTTAAATTAAACTTCTCTACGGCTGTGTCCAGATGAGCATGGACATTTGGTTCCCCAAGGACAAGAAGCAGTGGCACACCTTGTGTCACTGTTACTTGTCCCCAGGGAATGCCCGTGCCATATGCCCTCTGTTGTGCGGCAAGTTGCCCAGGTGAGGTGGGGGAGGCTGGGAATAGCAACTGTGCTGGCCCTAGCAGCCTTACCTGGGGTCCTGGAGACCAGGGAAGCCGCAGCCACAGTGCTCCTGCAACTAGGAACCTGGCCGGCAGCCAGAGAGCGGCTCTGGGTAGCACACCCTGCAGCCACACAGACCTCCCTACTTCTTTTCTGCACAGGTTTTTTTGACCATGGGATCTCCTGAACTCA
This sequence comes from Alligator mississippiensis, assembly GCF_030867095.1. Taxonomy (NCBI): domain Eukaryota; kingdom Metazoa; phylum Chordata; order Crocodylia; family Alligatoridae; genus Alligator; species Alligator mississippiensis. The sequence goes on along the minus strand of NC_081830.1, from coordinate 76,779,135 downwards.
ACCATGGCCATGAGAGAAACATCAACTGGCTGAGCTATGGCTCAGGAACATCCTGGAGGTAAGGGCAGGAGCTATGGGAATGGCATGGAGGCTCCTGGTCCTGGGCATGACCTAAAACTGCACCCTGCCAAGGTTGGGAGGCCTGGTGGGACTGCCTGTGGTGGGGCAGTCTCAACTAAATGCCAGGACTGCTAACCTCCCTGGTGAAAGGTGAGTAGGGACACCTTAACCCCAGCCCCCACCATCTGGTGGGTAATTGTGAGAGCTGTGGGAGTAGTGGGGCCAGGTATACTCTTTTGTAGGCACCTGAGCCCACCAGGGCTGTGAGATCCTGGAGGCACCAGAGGGGGTAGTTGCTGGACATGGTGTGAGGCCCCGTATAGAGTAGAGCTGAACTGGGAGTAGGCCTGAAGGGCTGTGCATGAGAGGAGACTGAGTAGGGCTGAACTGGGAGTAGGCCTGAGGAACGGTCCCAGGGATGCACTGAGTAAGGCCTGAAGGCCAGCGCAAGGGCCAGCCCCATGAGTAGCTAGTTGGAAGTATGATGAGGAGACCTCAGGGTGGGGTGTGATGTAGAGTTGCCTGGTGAGGAGCTTGGGGCAAATGCAGCTCAGTGTTGGTCTAAGGATATGTCACATAGAGTAGGGGAAGTCGCAGGAACCAAAGTTGCTGCATGGTGGTACCAGAGAGAGAGTAGCTAAACCCCAAAACCCACAAAGGGTTGCTCAAGAGGAGGTAGGGCAGTGGAGTGTGGCCCGGGATGGGTGGTATGCAACAGGCCCCTGTGAGAGGTGGGGCAGAGTGTGTGTGAGAGTGAATGAAGCCCAATTATGGACTGAGTTTGCTCTGGCCTCAGGCCAGGGGAAGTAATCATAATCTGGATGTCATCTGTGAGGCACAGGCAGCAGTGCAGGGGAGTTCAGAGCTGTGGATAGCACCCCCTGGCATCAGGGCAAGGAATGGGCAGCCTCCCACTTAATAAATCAAGTTAACAACCAAGTTATGGCAGGCGAGATGGGGAGACTGCCCTAGGCAAGTGGGCAGGCTGCTTTGAGATCTGGCTATGAAGTTGCCCCCTGTCACAGTAGCCTACTTATACAACTGAAAGCAGGATGTGACCTGTCCTTTTGGAAGTATATGCATTTCTCCATGTCATGGTGCAGTGCTATGAAAAAACACCTGAAGCTAGGTTTGAATGAGTCAGCTCAAATACCAGAACCAGCATGGTATTCCAGCAGGGCTCATATACTTGCTGAGAATCAAAGTACATCATCCTAAACTGGAGTGCTGTGCCTAATGCCGCTACACCATTGCCAGTACATTGGCTAGCACACAGCCTGTGTGGTAAGCAGGTATGCTTGCATGTACATGTCATGCCATGATATGCTGAACTGGGGCCTAACAAACAGATACGTTCTCATTTAAAAATTCCAGCAAACAATTACACAAACAAGGGTTGCCATGGCAGGCGCAAGATTAAAGAGAAAAGAAGAGAAAATAAAGAGGCAGCAGTATTTTGTAATAATAGCAGATGTTTTCTGTTTCTGTTGGAAGGTGATTTCCTATTAGCATATACTGAATTTCTGAAGTGATGGCATTGCTCTTTGAAGATGGAGTTATAATGTTATACTGTGCCTCAAGTTTTCCTCTAACTACACTTTTGTCCTGTAAACATCAATTAAAAGAAAGTGCCATCATGCAAAAGGGATATCTTCTCAGCCGGGGCATATTACCAGAGCTCCTAAGTGTCAGTGGAACTGTGACAAATGATACCAGCTGAGCTGCTGTCCCACATAAATTTGCCAAAACTCTTACCAAGGAAGGGAAGTCTCACTACAATTGTTTGTATTATTCACTGAATTAATTAGTAAAGGCTGGAGATCAGAGACTGTTTACTACTCTGTTTGTTCAGCACCCAGCAAAATGAAGCTTTGACCTTGTCTGGTTCTTAAGCCCCTGGCCGATATTAAAATTAAGACACGATTAACCTGTTAATCATGCCATAAACAGTAACCCTGCCATATATTCAAGGAATTAATGGCATGACAAAATGGGAAACCAGCCAGAAAAATATTCCACAAAAGATGTATAACATTTTTGTGGCTGGTTTCCATCGCGCCTTAAATTGAATGTGTGGCAGGGCAACCACAGCCGGCTTTGGACCCCAGTGCAGTCCCAGAGCTGGGACTGACAATCAGCTATTTGCTGGTGTCGGCCTTGGGGCTGCACCAGTCTTGGACTGGCCCCAGTGCAGTCCCACATGGGAGTCTAGAACAAGTTCTGGTGCAGTCCCAGGGCTGGGGATGACAGTCTACCGACTGTTGTCCTGGTCTCGGGGCTGCTCAGGCTGTGGGAACCTGGCTTGCAACTTGAATTTTGGGCTCCCGTTTCACTGGCAAGTAGTAATGGCACCACTGGGATCTGATCCACGATCTCAAAATCACGCATGACCCGTGGCATGGCAGGAGGCACGATTGTTGGGTTGAGGGGTCAGATCTTATCACACCATTAAATGGACATGTGCCAGGGGCCTTAAGGGTTACTGTAATAAACATATTTAACAACAATATCCATCTTACACGGGAAAATTTGACTTAATTCTGTGCAAGCCAGATACAGAGGTAAGTCATCAATGCCCTACACTGGTAATAGCAGGTCCACTAGTAAATGCTGTTGCTCCCCTTCAGACTTCAATGGACATAGCACCAAGAAGTAAGTTTGATTCCAAAGTTATGTCTGGGAAAATAAACAATTAAAATGTAAAACACTCGAAACTGGAAGATAGAAACCTCTTAATTACATTATTGCATAACTGTCAATTAATTGGAAACCAAGTTAGGTTTCAGCTTTTTTTTAACATATAAATGACAGAGCATTTTGTATCGTGGCTTCAATCTGCACCTTGCAATTTTGAACCAGGGCAGCAGAACCTGAGAGTAACAATACACTAAAACTAATACAAACCCCAGAACAAAAAAGAAAACCAACTGGTGTATTTGATTGTCCCAGTTGAGAGGAATTCAGGAAAAGTAGCCACAAGACACATGAGCAGAAAACTATATTGTATTTTTAATTCATGTAGTTTTAACCATCTGCAACAGCAGTAAGGATTTTTTTTTAAATATACAGTTCTCAAAGTTGCCATAATCTCTGCTTTAGCACAATACTCCATTTGTGTGGAAATCTCTGCATGACCAGAGGCCACTAACAGAGTCCCTTTAATATCTTTATTATAGTAATTTAAACTATTTTAGAATAAAATCTTTGCTTATCTGTGCAACACAGTAAGAAAAAATAGAAGGAAAAAAATCCCAAGCATTGTAAGCTAACTGAAGCCTGTATCTCAGTTTCTATGACATGTGTGATTCACTGGCATAGTGGATGCTGAGGCATCACATATAGCAAGAGAACTGGTGACTACAGATATCTGGCTGTACAAAAGATGGAATAGAAAAAGGTAGGTTGCACATCAGCTCAGTGCTGATTGCCCTCTTTTACTCTTGCTATACTGGGCTTTCAGCAGGCAGTTCTAAATTTGCAGAGATATTGTATTTGTCATTTGATTTTCCGGCCACCATTAACTCTCCACATGAGCAGCTGTTAACCAGAATATGTATCTACACACACAGTATACATACATACATTATACACACACACCTACATACACATCTATGCACATATGCACACACACATCGCTTTTCTGTAGAGAAGCTAATCCATATACCAAGCTCTTTTTTAGGCAACTCCAATCTATTTTTAAATGACCTCTTACTCTTTTTGACATACACAGCCTCCAGCTTCTTACAGTAACTGGCAAGTTTTTCCAGTGGCATATCAAAATTGGGGGATATAGAACTCAATACAAGATACTGCTTTAATTGTCTGAATAATATATGTACATATTGTATCATCTATTTTTCATTCTGTTGTAATGACAGAATGAGAGAGAGAAATCGTGGGACAAGTATATAGACTTAGGTCAGAATTAACAAGACAATTAATAAAATGCTATAACGCAATAATGGTTTAATATATGTAGTACCAGTAATGTAAAATGCAATGTTTAAGGACTGCTACAGAATACAATATCATTTTTAAATCAGAAGAATCTAAAGATGGAAATACTTAGATGGCTAATAATCTTACTTGAGATGGTAATAGATGACTAATAATCAGTCTGGAGTCTCACAGGTTTTTGACCACTAGTATGAAAAGGTTAATGACCAAAATTTTAATTTAATTGGGTTTTCAGCCAAGAAGCACAGTTTGCCAAAGATCACATGGCATGATCATTCAAACACGATTGTGGTGCATTTTTTAAAAAATAGTTGCAGAAGCTACTAAAAATAAGTTGCTTTTTAAAAGCTATTTATTTATTTTAAATATTATGGAATAGCTCTAGGAAATACCAAAAGGTTTTTGAATTATATACCTCAGCATATCTGTCAAAATCTGTCAAACATGAAAAATCAGCAATTACAAAGTAAAACAGTGCCTTATTTCAACTAAGATATGCAAAATGATATCTGCCTGGATGATTGTTTAAACAGAATAGCGAACAATTCTTGTAGTTCTTTTCAAAAACTGAGACATTCAAAGTAGGTCTGGACCCATAGGTTCATTTTGAACTACAATATTGGCAACCAGCTTCTAGTTGAGTTTCAGTGGCTAGATTCAGGCTTCACTTCAGTTTATTGACTGCATAAAAGACTGAAAAACCCCAGCAAGTGGGGCAAGTGGGTATTTGAAGTGTAGCAGCAAAATAAAGCGCTGCTTTTAAGTGGATTGAAAGCTGACATTTGAAAGTGTTAAAATCAAACATTTTTCAGACTAGACAGAAACATTGAAGTACTCCTTAAGTGATTAGTCTGGAATGCTGTGGCAACACACAGAGATTCTGGCCATTACTAAGGAAAATGCAAACTTATTCTCAGCATTGTGGGCTAGACATGCTGTATACAGGAATCCTACATTTTAAATGAACTGATCTGAAGAAAAATGCTGCCTTTACTAACAAAAAGAACCAAACAATTTCACTTGAGAATATGTGCATTGATTACATTCAGTGAAAATGGGTGTTCCTTGGTAGCTGTATATATTGGATATATTAAGACAAGATGTCATAGCACAATGCTGACTCAAACCTTTTCCTAAATAAAGCATTCAGTGCTCACCACCTCTGTTACAAAAATGCAACAATTTACATCTACACACTACAAAACCCAGGTTATTTGGGCTTGTTGGCTATATATACCTACAACCCATTTACTTTGCAAAGAATCACTGTTTAGCCCCAACGTGTGCTTCTGTAAATCATTTGAGATAAAAGTGTTTTCACATAAATTTCCCTTATAGACAACTTGGCTACAATAAATCATTATACTTAAACAGGTTATGAATAAAACCAAATTATAATATCTCACACTGCTCACCCTTTGGCTTCTGTCCCAGTCCAGGGTCATAGCTCTGTACTGAAAACACATGGGATAATAAAAGAGCCTGGAGATACTGAAATGGCTATTGTACAGCAAGGAACTAAATATGACTCTCTTCCTAATAAACCTACCACATCTTTCATGCAGTTTGACACAGATTCCAGGGGCCAGATGATGAGATGGAGTAAATGAGTCAACAAAGTAATTGAAGCCAATAGCTTTATGCCAGTTTACACTAGCTGAGCATCTGGCTCTAGATTTTTAAGGATGATTCTGGGGGAAAATTGGACTGTCACATCATGTTTATGTCAGCAAAATGTGCATGTATCAGTTAGGATGAAGAATTTATATAGGATTCATTTACTAAATACTTTGGATTATGTGCATTAGCTTTGAGGTAGTGACAGCTGCAAAAAATGTGGGATTTGTCCCAAATCCCATTTTAGTTTTTACACCTGTTTAATACCCCTACAGGGTAAGCAGATAATAAAAGCTTTCTGGTACAGAGAACGTGCTGTATATAATTTGGAAGCAGTGGAAGAGTCAGAATTAGAAACGGACTGTGAATCTATGTACAGTTTATGAATTTTACTTGATGTTTAGGGACTCTCTTGCATGTATATCATTTGAAAAAGAAAGAAACTGGGTGCAGAGAAGGAGGAATGGAGAGGAGACTCCATGTTCCAGATGAGAAGCCATACGTAGAATGGCAGGGAGAGAGGGAGGACCCTGGATTCCTCAGAGCACTTTAACCTAAGCAGGACACCAAGAGTGTTGATGAAATCATGGCAGGAAAATGCCTAGAAGCATTTGTTTCTTTGGCTAGATCTGAATATTTCTTTGGACAGATCTGTACTAGCTAAAGTAAAGAGAAAACAGCTTTTGGAATCTTTACAAAATCTGCAGACGTTGGCTTCCACAACTGTGTGCGCTTGAAGAGAGATGGACTATATGTGACAAATATCCATAAAGCTTGAGCTCTGGGAAAGGATGTGTTTAAGAGTTAGGAATTCAGAAGGATCAGCAACAGTCCCAATGTCTAATGAATTGGACTTCAAAAACTGAAGACCTAGAATATGCCTAGCGGCTCAGAGAAAAACTCACAAAGGGACTCAGGCACTGTAATGCTAAAGGTGGCAGCACCCGAATCTTTGGTATCCTGTTGCTTGTTGATTTTTGTCCCAAATTAGACCCCAGGGTCCCATGCAGTGCATGGGGAGAGGCTCCAAAGAAAAGGATTTGCAGATGCAAAGGAGGATAGTAAAACCCTGGAACAAGTTACCCAGAGAGATGGTGGAATCTCCATCCTCGGAGGTTTTTAAGACTTGGCTAGACAAAGCTGATGATCTACTTGGGGATGGTCCTGCTTTGAGCAGGGGGTTGGACTAGATGACCTCCTGAGGTCCCTTCCAACCCTAAGTTTCTACGATTCTATGCAAGCCACCTAAGCAAGCCAGTTGGGAATGCTGAAGGATGGGGCACCACTAAAAGACAGTCGGGTGTTTAAATTTCAGGTTTGAAGGAGATACCTATCACTGTTTAGGATTCTCAGTGCTTTGACTCCTTTCCTGGAGTCAGGCACCTAATCTAGACCAGGTTTTCTAATACAAAACAACATTCAAAAGGGATAGACCCGACATCCTTACACCCAGTAGGCCAGTAGTTAAGGCATATCTCTATGATGTAGGAAACCTGATTTCTAATCTCTATGCCATCTGATTTGGAGCAGGGACTTAAATGTGTATCCTTTAATCTTTTCTGCTGAAACGGTCCTATCTTCTACAAACAAGTAAATATTCACTGGGTTGGGGGGAAGAATGAAAGGATGTACCCAAGGATCTGACTCTATAACCCGGCACTTACATGGTATATTGGCACCAGAAGAATTAAGTAGCAGTTGAACTGGGGAGGAAAGATCATAGTGGCATTAAACTGGGAGGCTTAGGCAGTGAGAGTGGCAGTTAAGCTTGCAAGTCCCTTTATGCTTTTAACACCAGAGACCGTGTCTGGACTTTGCTTAGACTTGGAAGCACATATCTAACATGCAGGACTCAGACACAGAAACTGGGTGAACATCAAGTTGGTTGAGCTTTCTGAGGAATGTGTTAGACACATCTTAAAAGGGAAGACAAAAGCAGACCTGGATCTTGATGGCATGAAGTTTTTTCTTGATCACCCCTGACCAACTGACTATTAGAGGCCTGACCAAATATACCCCAAACAAAACATTTGAAGGAAACCTGCCCAAACAAGTGAAAAAAATGAAAATACAACCCTAAAGTTTGTTACCAGAAATGTTAAAATAAAGACATGACTCACAGAAGCTAAATAGGGTTGCACAATGAGCAAATATGAAAGTAGGCATTATCTGTGGAACAAAGGGGATCAGACCAATCCTCATAGGCAACAAGAAGCCCAATAATTCTCTATTAGTCTTTGCATCCTGAAAGGAGATGCAAATATACAGCTGTGAACTGAAAATAAACTCAGAAAATGAGCTTCTGATGCCAGAGCACGCACACAACTCTCTCCAGATATCTGAACTTCCCTGGGTTGTCGAGGGAAACAGTCATTACCCAGGTTCTCGGGCTAGTCAGCTATGAAAGCAAATTCATTGCCTTCTTAGGGTCCAGTCCTACAAGATGTTTAGTATCTATGACTTCACTGGACTTGAATGTATCTGGTTCCTGCCCTGAGCTGTTTAGTAGGCCTGCGCAAAGTGGCGGGTATTCACTTCGGATTTGGCCAATTTGGTGATTCGAATCACTGTCCCAATTCATTTCGGTTAAATCTAATTTGGAGATTCGTCTGCTGCCGAATCTCTGAATCAGGCAGGCCCATCCAGCGCCTGCTTTCCCAGCCCAGCAATGGCTGCCCTGCCTGCCCCAGCTCCCGGCTCTTTGGGAAAAAAAAGCCCTGACTCCCCAGGTGCTGCCGGGTGGGGGCGATCCCCACTGCCCCCCCACTACCCCATGCTGCATGGGGGGCTCCACACAAGCTCCCGAACTCTCCCTCACTCCTCCAGCCCCTCCACATGTGCTGCAACTGGGCCAGCCCTGGCCCATTAAGAAAAAAAAAACCCCAAAAAACCCTACACAAACCACTCCTGCTAGTGGGGGGGGGGAAGGGGGTGATCCCCACTGCCCCCAATTGCCCTGCACCACGTGGGGGGTTCTGCATGAGCCCCCAAAGCCCCGAGGCCACCGCAAGAGAGGTGAGTCCTGGGGTTTTTCTCCATTTTTTTCTTAAAGAGCCAGAGCTGGCCTGGGCAGGGCACCCATGGGGGAGCTGGGGGTGTAGGGGAGGGTTAGGGGGGGCTCATGTAGAGCCCCCCATGCAGCACGGGGCAGTGGGGATCACCCCTCCTGCCCAGCAGCTCCCAGTGAGCACCAGGGGTTTTTTTTAAAGTACCAAGCTGGGGCAGGTGGGAAGGCTGGGGGAGTGGGAGGGAGGTCAGGGGAGCTTGCAGGGGTCTCCACCATGGTCCCCTCCCCCCCCCCAGCCTCCCCTCCCCCACCCCTAGTACTTACTAGCTTGGAGTCTGGCTACTGCTCCCTGCTGCAGACACCAGGGACTGCCCGAATCATCAAAGCCCTCCGAACATTTTCCAAAGATTCAGAGAGCTTTGAATCAATTTGGACCTTTAAATTGGTCCCGATTCTATTCGGATTTGGAGATTTGGCCACCGAATTGGGCCAAATCTCCTCTGAATCGAATCACCACCCGAAGCTTCACACAGCCCTAGTGTTTATTGCCTTATAAGGCCTCTAGTAAGAGCAGAATACAGACATGCATTAATAAGAAGCAGCAAAGGGCTGCTACATTTCAATAATTAGTGAAGTGATTCTTGTACTTATGACTTGGTGGCTAGCCTTTAGTCAAGAGAGTTACACTTTCCAGGATCAGACCCATAGTCTAAAAGGCATTTGTAAATGAAACAAAATAGATACTTGTATTGTTTGTGCTGTAACAAATCCATTATGGTTAAGCAGATGTGATGCACACACTAATAATGGGTTTGTGAGTGAGTATTTTGGGGGTTTGTTGGTATCTATGCTTTGAGGAGAGAAACAGTGTGGAAAAAGTGTAGCCTGCTTCCCACCCCCAAAGAAATCTCCTAGACAACCACCTTATCACTAATAATTTGTGAATTTGCTGTGGGTTTTGTAAGCAAAAGTGTAATTTTAAATACAGCTTCTATTGAAGTTTCACTGCCATAGTAACAGTGGCATGTTAAGCAGCAGCATAAAATGCTCTAAGAGTAATTAGCTAGAGTGTATGTTAGTGCCATGCTGTTAGACACAGACACAAGGTCAACCTTCTCAGGGCTTTTATTTCACAAATCCACATTTCTTCTGTTGATGAATCTGCCCTTTTCCATGTGCCTTTGATCTAACAGGGAGCTAGCTGGAGTCATCTGTCTGTGCATCAACTTGAGGTCCAAACACAAAGCCAACGATGTCTCATAACTTTCATAATATTGCTAATTTATGAGAACTAGATTCCTCTCCTCATTTCTTCCAATCCGGTTTCATCAAAAAAATGCCCCTTAGTTGTACAATAAGCTCGCCACAGTGATTCACTCATTTCTGTGCATTTTTATTAGAAAGGTGCTCAAACTCCAAAGGAACAGTCCAGATACAGCTTCAGATTTCTGAATATCCTAAAGATCAGTTGTTCAGTTTCAGGGTGTGCGTTCAGTCTATATTTCAACAGTAGAAGGAGCTCTCCTCATACTAGGCATAAAGAACAAACTGCCTTTCGGAGTAGCTAGCGATACGAGCTCAGGAAAGTAGGATAGTTGTGGAACCTGATCATAGTAGGCCAGATAGAGAAGCTCTGGCTATCTCAGGTCAGCAGTTATTCAACCAATAATCCCACTGGCACTTACAACTAAAGACTGGGATTCATAGATTGTAAGGCCGGACGGGACCTCGGGAGATCATTGGGTCCAGCCCCCCTGCACCAAGCAGGAAAGACAACTGGGGTCAGGTGACCCTAGCAAGGTGACCGTCCAGTCTCCTCTTGAAGATTTCCAGGGTAGGCGACTGCACCACCTCTGGAGAGAGCTTATTCCACTGTCTGGACACCCTAGTTGTGAAGAAGTTTTTCTTAATGTTGAGCCTGAAACGGTCTTCCAGGAGTTTGGGATCTTGGTTTGAGTTTCAAACACCTCCATAATTTGTTGGTAGGGGGTGTGTGGGAGGTGGGGAGGTGATATTCAGCTACTCTTTATATTTTTACCCAGTAGACTTGGGCAATTTTCAAATATCCCCTGTTGTTATTACTCTAACACAGCTGAAAAGCTAAGCACAAAGAAGGCATTTGTTTAACATGGCATTTTAGGGGGCTGTTCTAGTTTCTGACATTTAACATTTGCTTTTACTGTCAGCTATAATAATTAAACGAGACTGGCAGGTCGAGTAACTTGTCCAAATGATATCAGACAGGACCTTCTGAATTCTGCATTCATAGGAGGAGGCCAGCTGTAGGCAATCATTTGTCAAGCTGGAAAGAACTAATTAACTGTGACCCATTAACATTTCATCATTAAAGTTACATTAAAAAAAATCAAAATAATAGCCTATCCGATGACCCTGCCTGCCACAGTTCTGAACTTGAAGACGAGGTTTGTCCTTGGGTTGGCAGGTCACAGTCCCACTCTCCAAAGGAACAGAGAATGGGTTAGTACAGAGTATTTTTGAAAGCTACACAGCTGAGAATAGGGAGAGAGAATTAGGATTCTAACGGGTGACAGGTTTGACCAAGAAAGAAATGCTGAATGAAAACCAGTGACTTAAAGCCATTTCTTTAGAGAAACAGTTACTTTTGTCATAATAATTAAGAGTATAATCCTTAGCAATAAACATTATAGCTGGTTTTAAGGATTTCAAACTGCTTTAAAAGCGGTAATTAAGCCTCAACACTAAACGTGAGGTAGGGTGGGAATGTAAAGAAGCCACTGCTCTTTGTCAGCCACCTCAGAGCTCAGCTGATGAAGCCCTGAAGGAAAAATGAAGTGGGACAGTGCAGAGTCGATGTCAAGTGTGGAGCAAAAATATCTGAGCTGCACTTCGGGCATTATTCAAGACACAGTACTCGCTTGCAAAAAATTGCTCAACTAAAATTTAAGTGGGCAAGAACTCTATTTCATGCCAGACTTGTGTCCCACAGGCTTGCAAGAACGTAAGGTTCAGTATTGTTCCCCAGAGAATGGTTTTCACCGCTGAGTCAGTACTACTGTTTTTAGGCAGTACCCAGGGTCTTCCTTGGTTGTATTTCATATTAACTACTGGGGAGCCCTAAGTCTACTTTGCTTGTAAAACAGAACCAGGCCACAGCAAAAGAGTCTAACTCTATAGGAGATCAACAGTACATTGGTTAAATTAGTAAGAACCAGAACAACAACATGCAACCTGGCACAGGAAAAGAAGGATTTAATTTTAACTAAGCCAATACTACAAGAAAAAGTATGCTGATAATCTAGCACAATCTTGGGTACGGCTTCAAGGTACTACTAGAATACAAATAAGTCATACTAATTTAAGTATTATCGGTGGGTTAAATTCCAGTGTTAAATCTTCTGTGTACAAAATCATTGGACAAACATTTGTTTAAACAATTCCATGTATTTAAAATAAACTCAGTGCATGCCTCAACTTTCATAAATTAACAATATGATGTTACAGTATAAATTTCCTAGGGACATTTTATTAAGGCAACAATTAAATATTTAGTATGCATATTCAAAAGAACACAAAAAGTAAACTGAAAAAAATAAAAGGAAATCCATTATCTACTACTAACTTTCTATGTGTGCACCATGCATGTAACTAAAAGGTATCTGTGTATTCAGTTATCTCAATATACATTTGGCGGTCTTGTGTTACAAACAAATAATGAAGGGTAATTACAACTTTCACAGTAAAGCCAATGTATCTGATTTTCTGTACTGAATGAACTAAATCACAATCTTGTTCTTATAGCCAGCATGGAGACCCACCCCCCCATCCCAACCCACCTCCCCATGCAACAACTCATCCAATCTCCCTATGTGGGATGGGGCTGCAGGCAGGTGGGGAGTGCTGTTTGGGAGCAGGACAGGCAGGCAAGGCCAGGATTGTAGGGCAGTGACAGCACAGGGCCAGGTCCCAAAGCAAAGCCACAATCTGCTGCCCACACATTGTCACTGCCCCAAGAACCTGGGGTCTCCCCAGCCCCATCTGCCCATCTCACTCCCAGATGCTGCTCCCCACTGGCTCACAGACCCTATCCCAGCAGCCTGGCTGCACACCCTTCCTCATGGGTCCTGCCCCCAGCAGTGGGTGTGGGGCTGATGGATCAGGGTGCCTGGGCAGCAGGGCTGGGTCTGGCAGCAGCAGCCAGAAGGAGCCATAGTCACTGAGGCTGCTGGGAAATGGAGTCCAGGTACACTTCCCCCAAGCCCCACTTGCTCACCCAGAGCAGTGAGGCTAGATGTACATGCCACGGTCCGGGCTGTCCCCTGTGTCTGGGCCAGGGAGGACTGAGGGAGTCACCGTGGGCTGAACACAATCCCTCGGCGGGCCATATTTTGTCCACCCCTGATCTAGGTGGGAGAGTTGAAGCACCATGAAATATTAACCTTGATAGAATCAGAAAGGCAACAATTTTTCTTCCATAAGATGCACTAATTACAAAGTTACTATTGATGATTAGTAGAAAATTAAATTAGGGTATCAATTAATCTCAGTTAACACATGCCATTAATGCTTTAATCAGTTCTTGAGTTAATTTTTTTAATGCGTTAATCGCGCATGTGGTTTTGGAGCCTGCACCCAGGCTCCTCTCCACCACCTCTGGGCCACCCAGTGAGGCAGCACACATGACCGCAGGGCAGCCTGGGTGCGGGCTTCAGGTGGCTGCAGCTGGGGTGGGGAGGAAAGGGGAGCACACAGACAGACACACACGAGCCTCTGCAGCTTGCACATTGCATGTAGAGCAGTATTGCACTGGTAAGTCTGGAGGGGGGAGGGGCAGTTGGAGATGAAAGAGGTGGGGGGCAGATCAAGGCCCCCATGGTGAGGGAGGGAGTGGGGCATAGGCAGGGGCAGGCACTGGGGTGCATGGAGCCCCAGGGCATGTCATGGGACAGAGCCACGGGAGGCTTATCCAGAGACAGAGGGGTGGGGTGGTTCCCCACTGCTGCATGCACCCCCAGGGGAGGCATGTGGGGCACATGCCCGCTGGATTTGTGCATGGAACAGAGGTGCGCTGCCAGCTGTGGGCTGGGGCTCTGTGCCCTGCTGCCTTTGCCCTGTGCTGCACGTTCCCTACTTGCCCAGTAGCAGGAGGCACAACATGGCATTGCACGGCTCCCAGGGCAAAGGCAGCAGGGTGCAGGGCCCAAGCCCAGAGCAGGCAGCCCACCTCTACCCCACGCACAAATCCAGGGGGCATGTGTCCCTCATGCCTCCCCCAAGGGTGTGTGCAGTGGCAGGGAGCTGCCCCCCCCACACTCCTGGCAAGCCACTTGCAGCTCTGTTCCATGACCTACCCCAGCCACCGCGTCCCATTCACCCTAGTGCCTGCTCCTGCCCCACTCCCACCCTCACTATGGGGGCCTCAATCTGCACCCCTTCCCGCTCTTCCCTCTCCCTCCACCCCTTCCCCTCCACAAACTTACTGGCGTGTGTGTATCTGCCCCTCACTCCCAAGCCACAGCACTCCCAGCCCTGCTGCTGCCTCTCACTCCGGACCCACAATACCCACACATCCTGCCAGGGTGTGTGGGGTGACCCCACACCAGACTCCAAAACCCACACACACACTCCACACCCACCCCCCAACCATATAAAGTACCTGCACAATTTTTCATAATTTTGAGTTTTTCTGCACATAATTTTGAATTTTTAGCTCTGCGATTAAAATCGTGATTAATTGCAACTAATTTTTTTAATCACACAACTAATTGCAATCACATTTTTTAATCGTTTGACAGCCCTAAATTAAATTCAACTCCTCATTCACTCCGTCGTCAGGTCAATTCCAACCTCTGATTCCAATTTAAGTAGAAAAAGGAAAGAATAATTAGAGCAGTAAAAATACTTTGTTATCAACTGGCCTTCAAAGGTTTATTTGATGTTTTCAGAATAATAAAATGCAGTGGACCTAAGAATTTTGATCTAACGAGAATTCTTTACTGACTGATCATCTGGACAAGACTTTTAGGAAAAAAGGAGCATCTTCCTTAAGGCAATATCTAATGGAGCATTCCAGTATTGTAGCATTCACAGAAAATAAACAACTCTGAATTTTTCTGGAATATCCTCATTGATGCTCTGAAAGAATTTAATCAACATTAACAACTTAATCTCACAACTTTCCCAAGAAGAAAGTAACCAATGTTTTAGATTCCTTTATGCTTGTGATATCTGAGAAGGTAGTACAAATTATTTTAATTATATGTTGTAATAGAATGACTGTGTAATCAAACTGAATACATTATCAATTCAGTAATGTTTTACATATTGCTTTGGAATAACGAACAAGCTTTTCTGTCAAGATGGACAATTTTGCCCAGCAAATAGAAGGAGATGGTTCATTAGGGTTCTCTCAATGATCTTTCCAGTGGTGGACAGCAAGGTGATCCCTTTGTAATTTCCAAGGTCAGACTTGTCTCCGTTCTTGAAGATTGTCATGATCATGGCATCCCTGAGATCATCTGGGATTTCCTCATCATTCCATATCCTTAAAATGAGAGCATGGAGCTGTGATGCAAGTTCCTCTACCCCCTGCTTGAAGATTTTGGCAGGGATTGCATCAGATCCATATGCCTTGTCATTGCTTCATGGCTTTCCTCACATCATCAAGTGCTGGAGGAATTCCGAGATTGTTTCTGACTGGGTGTTGCAGGATGACGTTGAGAACATTCTCGTCAACAGCAGAATCTCTTGACTGAAAAGGTCTTCATAATGCTCCTTCCAACAGGCATGGAGGACTCCCCTTTCCTTGATCAGGTCTCTTCCATCCTTAGGTCTCAAGGGGGTTGGTTCTGAGTGGTCAGACCATAGATAGCTTTGATGGCACTGATAAAACTGTGCATATTGTGGATGTAAGCAAGATGCTGAATCTCATTTACTTCCTACTATCTGTTCTTCACACTGCAGGCCTTCCTTTGGAGCTCTGCCTTGGCTTGTTGGTGATTCAGTTTCTTTTGCTTGGAGCTGATGTTGTTCTGCCAAGCACAAAAGATTTTGTGCTTGTGGCTGATCAACTCTTGGATTTCCCAGTCATTCTTATTGAACTAGTGTTGATGTTTTCTGATAGAGAATCCAAGCATCTCTTCACAGGCACTGATGATGACGGACTTGAAGATACCGCGAGCACTACTGACATCCTCCCACTGCTGTTGATTGGAATTTGCCAGTTGTTCATTGAGGCACTGGTGGAAGAGGTGTTGCTTGAGTGGGTCCTTGAATCCTTTGACAATATTGCATCATCATTGCTTCTGCTGGGAGTCGATTTGAATGACATAATCAAGTGGATGAGTTGGTGATTGGTCCAGCAATCATCAGCTCTTAGCATAGCTGGGGTGATGCAGACATCTTTGCGATCCTAGGCACAAACAATGACATAGGCAATCAAGTGCCAATCCTTGGATTGCAGGTGTTGCCATGAGGTCTTGTGCCTGTTTTTCTGGCAGAGCAGGGTGTTGGTGATAATGGGTCCATATTCCATGCATTTGGTCAAAAGGAGGATACCATTGTAGTTGACCTTTCCCACTCCTTCCTTGCCAGTGGTTCCATCCCAGAGGTTTGAGTCCCTTCTGACTCTGGCGTTGAAATCACCCAGAAGAATAAGTCTGTCTCCCTCCAGAACTCCCGAAAGGACTTACTTGGTCAAGGTTGGTGTAGAATTCTTCCTTGGCTTCATTGGTTTCCACTTGCTGAAGAGCTCCTCCTAGAATCTCAGTGTGAGTTTCGGGCATCAAGAGGCAAAACTGACATGACCTTTACTGCTTGCCAGCTACAGGAAAAATGCCAGGAACAAAATAAACCTCTCTACAAGGCCTTCTTTGATCTTATGAAAGCCTTTGACCCTATCAACTGAGAAGCACTGTGAAGGATCCTTCTGAAGTATGGATGCCCACCAAAATTTGTCACCATTCTTTGCCTGCTCTGTGACGGTATGTGAGAGATCCGTTATTGAGAACCACCAGTTGGAGATCCGTTTGAGGTTATGACAGGAGTTAAGCAAGGCTGCGTCATCACTCCAGCACTCTTCTCCATATGCCTTACCGTGTTGCTGCATCTGACCCTCAACAAGCTTCCAGTGTTGCTAATTATATATAATTAATAATTAAATGTAAATCATACACTCCGTTATATTTACAAACTTTTCTATAGTCTCCTGAATTCCAGACAGAAGGGAACATGCAGATCAACAGCTTTTAGCAAACATGACTATTTTTTTCCTATGCATTTCAATCCGGTCTCTATGAGTTATTTTATCATACTAAACTCATTGCTATGCTTCCATCTAGTGACATTGCATTGGATTAAGATTAACACTTGGTCCATACCTATGTGCCTTTTTACATTTTTTAATTGCATACTGACGTTCTCAGTGTACACACACAAACTCATTGTGAAACAATGAGTGCTTTATACTTTATTAGCCCCATTTGTCTTCTCATTGTAATTCTGCTCTGTTGACCAATAAGGTATACAGCTCCATCTGGTGCATATATACCACTGAGGCTACCTAGGGTCCTATTCATTAGTAAGTTATGCACCATTTACAACCACGTATACATTAAAAGTTCAGAACCCACTCACAGGGTCAACACACCCTAGTTTTACAATACACAAAAGGCTTCTTATTTGGTATGCCTATCAGTAACTCTCCCCTTGGCTGAGGGTGGGTAAACCAAAGAGAGAATCATCCTATGCAATAGAGATGTCTAACTCAGAATAGTAGGAGAAAGAAAGCATCTTTATCAAAAAAAAATGCATTTCAGTAAACTGAACACATCCCTACTGAAACCAAATTGGATACAATTTTCTATTTAAAAGGTGAAGACAGTGGGTTACTGATACTAAAATAAAATCACCATACATCTACCATACTGTACTGACTGCCATCATATTTCTTACATTGATAGAACCAAGTTCTGCTCTCAGTTACACCTTTTTAAATTCACTGAAGACAACTAAAATGCATTTTACCACTGCCTGCTGGACCATGACACTGGTGCTACTTCTGAGGTAGAGAGCACGTTTTTTTCACTTTTACAGTGTATGAGTGACTAATCTAAGCTTGTCCAGGTTTCTACATTTTCAGTGCAATTAGCATTAATTAAGGAATATATTTTCTTTTATTATTGTATTGCAATTACTATATTTTATGTTCATTGCCTTTTTATGTCTTTTTAAAAATTTAGGATGAATTTTATCTCTATGAACCTGTCAAACTGCTCATTCTAACTAGAGTCAAGTGCACTGGGAGAACAGCTGCTTTCAATTACATCCATACAAGGTGTATCCACTGACATTACACTCACCCAAGTGAATTGGAAGGCTGCAAGAGAATAGATTTTGATCCAATATTGGACGGCGATTTGTGGGTTTCTTTTTACTTTGTGGACACTTTTGGCAAAGTCACACAAACCTGATATACAGCACCTAGGCTATTACAGCATTCTGGAGTTTCATCTTTCAGAAAGTTTTGCTAATTGTAAATTTTGCTTTGTGATGTGTTTATAGATAGGGACCTACTGAATTCACAGCAGAAGTGAGATGTGTTGCAGCTCCTTTAATCTTGCAGGTTCCCTGACACGCCACCTCTCCTCCCGCCGTCACTGATTGGTGGAGGGGCCCTGCTTGCGGCTCATCCCTGATTGGCAGGGAGTTGAAAACTGAAGTTTTAAATATGGCACTGTTTTTGCCTCCTGCTGCTGATTGGCTGAGGGGCCCTGGCAGCCCTGCTGCTTGCTGCTGACCAGCAGAGAGGCAAAAGCAATGTCATGTTTAAAACTGATTTTTGCTTCCCATTCAATCAGGAGGAAGTGGTGGGGCCCTTCGATAAACCAACAGCAGGGGCAAGGGGTGTGTGGGGGGACATGCTAGATCAAAGGAGCTGATGCACACCCCACTTTTGCTGTGAATTCAGGAAGTCTCTATTTATAGGCTAACTAGGGTGAGACTATGCATGAAAGCTAGGACAGCAATATTTTGTGGGGCCTTACATTTTATTTATTTCATTCTCTACAGAACAGGGTCTCTCATTCTCCCTCTAAATTGTAAAACCAAAACCAAAATAAACCACTGAGGATGGTTTACTCCCCCCACCTCTGAAAATGTGTCAACGATATCATGATGGATATGGTATTATGGGTCCTTGGTGGATACAGAAAGAGTAAAATCCTTTTACAAAGATTCTGAGATACTGAAAATCATCTTGCCAACTTCTCTTTATACCTCTTGAATAGGCAAAGTTACATGTTACACTTAGACCATACTACGGACACTTAAAGTGTGAGTGTCCACGTGTTAAAGTGTAACTCAAAGAGATGCCACTTCAAGAGAGGAATAACTCTGGGTCATCCTACCTAGCTTGTGTTAAGGTAACTTCAGTCTGCTCCACAGAAATAAAATAAGCAGCTTGCAGTCCTCCAGCATCCCAGGATGCATCACTCCCAGCCCAGGTATCATGGCAGTACAGGTGATTGCTCACAGCACATTCTAACTTTGACAAAACTTAATATTCCACAGATCTAATATGATCTACATGTAATGTGTAACTTTCCCCTCCAGTCACAAAAGGCAAGATTCTGCAATGCTGCCTTGCTCTGTAGGAGCCCCAGATATTGCACAACAAGGTCTTTGTCAATGTGACTAAAGATGGCAGGATCTGGACCATGATGAGGCTGCTCACAGCACATCCAGCACAACCTGAAACACAGCAGTGTCCTACAAAATTTACCTGGGAGTACTGTGCTGCACAAACTGCATCCTGGCCAGATGAAAAATTGTCATCACAGCCGCACAATCATGTGTGTATTAGCAACATGCTAGAGTGCATCGTAAGAAAGTCTAATCAAGACTTGAGCTAACTAGAAGGACTAACTACCATGATATGTTACTTGCTAAAAATAATAATAGGGAAGATTAATGAGGTAGGCATCACATTACAAAGATGCTCAGAGATAACCCTACAGTAAAGGTAAGGAATGCACATGCTTATGGCCACAAGCAAATGATAAAGTGAACTCTGTCTCTGTCAGTTTAGATGTTTCAAGATAAAAGAATCCCAGAGTCTTCATTTCACCTGTTCTGCAGAGGTTTTCCTGCCCTAAAGATTGCACTCTACTTGAGGGGGTGGGGAGAGTGGGGAGGAGAGGGGGGAGAGAAGTGAATCCCCATTAGGCATTTAAGGATTTTTAGGCTAAGTACAGACAGTCAAAAAACCTGACGCTGAATTGATTCAATCTTCACAAGTTAGTCTAAGCTGCACAGAATGAACTGATAAGTAAGTACACAGACATTCACTTTTGATTCTGGAAATGCAGCCACATGCCTGCAGTAGCCCAGGTCAGAAGCTGGGGAGTGCTAGAGCATACCTGCCTGCTCAGCTGGAGTAGACAGCTTGAACCAAAGCTAGCCTGCCCACCCTGCCAGAGGAGCAGGAGTTGGGGGATGGGGAGAGTTGCAAGGGAGGTGCAAAGCATCCTGGGATGCTGGGGGACTGTGAATTAACTTTAATCTGAAGGGGATATGGGACAAAAGTTCAATAAACCTATTTAACCTAAATTAGTTGTTTGATACTGCATCCATCCAGGTTTATCTTAAACCAGTTTCAGCCATTTTGGAAGTTGTTTATACGCACTGAAATTCTGTTGTATTACAGATTTGAGCTAGCTTCCGATCACTTATATATCTGTTTATGTGTAATTCCTGTCCCTAGCCGTAGAGCTCCAGGATCACTGGTAGTAGCCTGGTGACAAAGGTAACAGTGGAATCACAGCTCTGCACTGAACAGATGACCCTAATGAAAAATATAACCAAGGGGCACAGTCATCTATGACATTAGTAAGTATTAGGGCTGTGCAAAGCTCTGGTTGCTGATTCGATTCAGTAGAGATTTAGCCCAATTTGGCGGTCTAATCTCTGAATCCAAATCAAATCAGGAGAACATTTAATCTCTCCGAATCGAATCAGAAGCCTTTGAATCGATTTGGAGAGATTCAATAATTCGGACATAGACACAGCTTTAAATGTTTTTTCTACATGCCTCAAGGTACCAGGCGGCTCATGAATGCTGAGATGCTGCAGTGGATGGAGCATCCCACAGGAGCATGGGGGGTCCCCAGCACGTTCAGCAGTGGACCCAGAAGTAGACCAGAAACACTTCCAGTCCACTTCTGGGTCTGCCGCGGAGTACACGGGCCCTCTCCCCCCACCAACCCAGCTTGGTGACTGGTGCCTCCTGAGCCTGGGAGGTCACCTGGGGTCCCACCGCAGCCGATTGCCAAGCTGGGGGGGTGCCCCTGCATGCTCAGCAGTGGACCCGGAAGTGGACTGGAAGTATTTCCAGTCCACTTCCGGGTCTGCTGACAAGCACACAGGGGGCCCCTCCACACTCCTGTGGGACGCTCCATCTGTTCCACCATCTCAACATTCATGAGCCACATCTGGTACCTTGAGGTATGTAGAAAAAACATATAAAGCCGTGTCTATGGCTGAATTGCTGATTCTCTGAATCAGCATTGAATCTTCAGATTCAGATTCAGCAAAAATCGAATCGGGACAGTGATCCAAATCAACTAATCAAATCACTGTCCCCCCGAACTGGGCCGAATCCAAATCGAGTATGGCCCACTTTGCACACCCCTAGCAAGTAATTATCCATTTGAAGCAGGAGCAAAAAAGGTAGTAATAATAATATGGTTCAAACTACTTCTCAAAGGGGCTGCAACTGCAAGGAACCAGCAGCATGTTGGCTTGCCCCTGCTTTACCACTGATATGCAGTATTAC
Source organism: Alligator mississippiensis (assembly GCF_030867095.1). Lineage (NCBI taxonomy): Eukaryota > Metazoa > Chordata > Crocodylia > Alligatoridae > Alligator > Alligator mississippiensis. The sequence goes on along the minus strand of NC_081830.1, from coordinate 76,757,683 downwards.
CACTCTTTTTGCACTAGAAATGCCAGCCCCCATTTCTACCCATCACCCCTAGGGAGGTGAAGCTATCTTTGTATCACTGGTTTTAGGTACCCCATTTAGACTATTTCTTTGGTCTTTATTAAGGCTGTGTTGCAGTTCCTGAAGGGTAAGTGGAACTCAATTTAAGCACGGGTTGTGGAAGGCAAGGGTAGGTCAGGATTTATTTCTAAAAGAGGTAACTGCCCTAAAGTGTCTACTGCTATAAATGTGGATTAAGGCCATTTTACAAGAAGCCATAAAATATGTGTGTCTGACACAGGAGCACTGCTTCCAATTTCTCTGTGTGTCAGCACTTCTAGGCTTTCTGTACTAATTATATTTTAATATGGAAAACTGGAATGATTAATACAGCTTAACACATTACACCAGTATTTTTCCAAGGCATCTTGTTTTCTGTTTACTCTTGTCTAGCTGTTTAATGAAGTGACTGCCACATCACGTGAGAAGATGGGTTAAATGTATCAAACACAGCGTACCGTTTAGTGAGAAGAGTCTACAGAAAACACATGTACATGGTTAGGAGTTTTTTAACTGCAAGAATTCCAAAGGCTTTGTGTTCTTCAGAAAGTCAGAAATCTCTGTGAAAAGATAATGATAAAAAATGCCAGAGAGAGGAAGTGTTGGTAATCAGCAGAAATGTGGATCTTGCCTGTAAATGGTTGGGTTGCATAGCATACCACCTGGATTATTTTATCATTTAGTAGCCAAACAACTGTGATTAAAAGGAAGCCTGAAGTGTTTGCCAGGATGCTTTAAAAAGGTACACAGGGTTACAAATGAAAGTAAAAGGGTTTTCCACTACAGAGTATTTAAAATTCTTCATTCTTTTACCAATGTAGCTGATTTGCACAAATAATACTGGAATATGCCACAGGGCCACACTGCACATCTCCAGAAATTTGGTACATTTTCTTAATCCTTCTAGTAAGGAGCCCTCCATTTGGATGAGAGTCTCAAGTTTCATCTAAAAAAAAAGCCTCTGGCCTTTATGGCTGTAGATAGATGCTTGCAAACTTAACCTAAATTAAGCTTCAGAAATGAGAAGGAAAATAAAACAAACTTATTATTAATTTTATAATGTCATGATTTGTAAGCCAACCATGCAATTTTTAGGGCCTGACAGCAGGAGAATAGTCATTTTGACAGTGCTTCTCAACCTTTTCTAGACTCAGGATAGACTTGAGGCACCCCTTGGAAAATGCCACCTCTTAGTTTTTACTCTTTTTTTTTACTACAGAAAAATAACAGAGCAATTATTCTGTTGCAAAGAACTTGGAAAGATCAGAAAAGGTCATAATGTTTTTAACACTATGGATTCCTATGTGAAAACTTTGGATTTATCTTGTGAATCATGCTTGCATACCTAATAGTGCTAACATTGCGCGATACCCTGCATCACCCTTTCAAGTACCTCAAAGCACCCCAGGATTGCACAACACCCCAGCTGAGAATTGCCACTACAAGGAATAGTATCATTCCAACATTATCATTTCTCCTACAAGCTGATGGAGACTCTGAGCTCAGAAAATGAAGTGTCTGACCTCTCCTAGTAAGACAGCTCCCAAGAGCCTAAATATCAACAGTTTCTAAAAACATCATCATCATCATCATCAAATGTAAGTCATTTACTCAGCACCACACATAGCCCTAGACAGTAGAAACCGTTTTGGAGGAACCAGAGCTTAAGAGAGTACCTGTTATTGTCAGTGGCCAAAGCCTACCTTCTCACCCAACATGAGTGCCATGACTATGTCAGTGTGAACCTCTCTTAACCATCTCGCATCACTGGAACATACTGTATAGGCCCTTTGATGTTGGCAAAGTGAGTGGGGTAAGAGAAGGTGGAAGGTAGGTGGAAAATGGGAATAACTTTTTTTTTCCTGTGCTAAAGAGCTGGATTTTAAAACAACCTACGTATAGTTTTGCACAGAAACAGGTTTACACAAGAAAGAGAAAATAACATGCAGGATTAATTATAATGAAAGCAAACTTCTAAAGAATGGCATGCATTAGAGAAGTACAAGGTCTTGGTGTGATGGTCACAGGACTCAGTACAAGCAGATTCCTCAGGCACCCCACTAGACCCCTTACACACACACCATGATCCAGAGGATTGACAGTTGCCTACTAAACAATAACAGGCTAGAACAATCAGATGACTGGCATCGATTGCCTGTAATTGTAGGATAACGCCAAAATTACTGACTTCGAGATTGAATTTTGTGATAATGTAAATCACTCCTGCAATTCTTTCCTTAAAAATCTCTTTACTAACTGCAGGAAGCGTCACCAGATTACCATGCAAAAAGTACGATGTAAATTTATTGTGTTCCCAGCCTCAACTAAAATCTCTGTTGTGAGACCATATTAATGCTGAGTATTTTTAATCCCCCATGTGCCTGATACAATCTTGGTCATGAAAATAAAAAGCATCACCGTTTCAGCTCCTAACATATTCACAGACAGAGCTGTGGTCCTCTGACCGTTCCAGTGCTATGTACTGGTGATTTGCTTTCACTTTTGCGCTTTTCTCTGCAGGTCAAATACTGTTGCAAACCTAGTGCTTTAAAATGGCTGGCACATGCAGAAGTCTGCACTACCACTTTGTGTGTCACGGCTGAGGATCTGGTCTAATTATGGACTAATGTGCTTTTTCCCCTTCAGGCTCCATATGCATCTGTAGGCTCTCTCATTCTGAAGCAAAAGAGCAGCGCACACTTGGGCAGACAGGTTGAATTTGCTGTGAGCTCCCCCACAGGCAGTTCCACCCAGGGACCTGCTCAATGACAGATGACTGAACTCTCCTTCAGATTGGTCTGTTTACACAGTCACCCTTTTACACAACCTGCTTGCACTACAGTGACACAAGGATGGGGCCTGCAGGAAGAGGAAAAGAGCAGCGCATACTACTCCTGTTCTATTTTCCTCTGCTGTTACATGTCATGTGCATGTTAGGTTCAGTATGTTGGAAAATGTCAGTGAATCAGACTCCTATGCCTGAAAGGTTCAGTGTTAGATTTAATATGTAAGGAAATATGCTGTCAAGTAGAAGGAAGGACCTGATTATGACCTCAGCTACATTGGTCTCACTGAAGTCAACCGAGTTACCTCCCCCCACCCAGTAGATTCAGTGTGAGAGTATCAGAATCAGGGTCAAGATTGACAGACCGTCCCAATGCACATAACACCAAACTGCCCAGATCCACAATCCATATACGTTTGTTTATGAGAGCCAAGTAATTTTTTTTTATCAGTATGTTCTCCAGGAAGCCGTTACAATACACCCCACCAGAGCTGAATGCTAGTATCTTTATATCTGCAATACTTTCCATTACAACACAACCTTATAGAGATAGGCCATTGTGGTAATTACTTAATACTCAGTTGATCTTGTTTTACCTACCTGTAAGCAGAACTTGAATGAAATAAACAGCATGGGTTCTGGCAGCATGATATGCATTATCAAAAATACCTTGAAAGAGCTTACAGCACCAGATAAGAGAATGAAGTTAAAAAGAAAAAGGGTGGCTATGCAAAAATCTGTCACTGCCAGATTTAATAAGATTGCATATCAATAAATTAGAAAAAGTACTGTGGTTGCAATCACATTGCAATGCTCCTGGTTGAATACTTTGATCGTGTACTTTGTTATGGGATACTGAAAACAAACAGAGCGACACCATCATGAAATAAATGCTTCTTGACAAGTTAACTTCATTTAATCATAAATCAGAATAAGTGTCACTGGAACAACACAAAATTAAGATGATTTGACTGCAAGCCTTACTGTCTCTGAAGACAAGATTAACATTAGGCACTCCATCTACATACTGGAAGAAACTGGTTGTGGGTACCTTTTCCATTCTCCTATTCTGGAGGTATCAGGACTATTATAACTTGAGTTTCAAACTGTCACCATGCCACTAATGGGTAAAAGGAGTTCTCCTTTGACTCCCTTGCTTAAAAATATGTCCTGAGGAACAGTTGGCTCTAAATCTACCCCAGTTGCTAGGATGATGACATTCCAAATAGCATAATGTACAACACAGCAACAGTTGGCTAAATTTGTTACAGTTAAAGGGTTGTTCCTTTAAAGTGCTGACTACATCCTAAAAGTTTCCAGGCATCCTCCGTCTGGAAAGTTTCCGAGCATCCTCACGTAAAGCTACGAGAAGGTATCAGAACTTCATTGAGCACACTATACTGAGAATGGATCCACTGCTATCAAGGCAACACGTAGTTGCTGATTTAGGTTGGGTGCTAATAAAACAGAAACCACAACAGTATTGGCTCAGAGTGGGGGAAACAGCAGGTCTTTGGACAAAAACTTTTGCTTCCTCTAGGAGAAAAAAAAAAAGTCAGAATACACATGGTCTAAGGAACCTAGGTTCAGATTGTGTTTGCTAGTTTGTACCAAACCCCACACTGCGTCATTTCTATTGCTTCTTTTTATCTGTGCTAGTAGGTTGAGCCAGCCTACCCATTCTAGCACGTGCTATGGTTGCAAATTCATTTGCTGTGTAGGTAGCAAAGTAAATCCATTAGATTTGTTCTCTGAGGCTTCTGGCTGGCTGGCTGGCTGGACTACTGGTCAGATCAGGTATAGTCATTCCTGTAGGCATGCAACACAATAACTTCCAACCTTTGATTAGTTAAATATATAGGCCTCTAATCATGGATATCCCTTCATCACAGTAATGTTGAGAATGAAATAGCCATGCTTTCTATACTTCAGCATGCTCTGCAGTAGAAGCAGCAGCAGCAAACTGTCATGGCTTTTCTTCAGAGCAGGGCTAATATTCCTTCTGATGTTCATGCACAGGGAGGGAGTTAACAAAAAAGGCATGTTAATGTCAAATTCCATCAAAAGTGCAGATTTAAAAAAAATCTGCCAAATGGATAAAGGAGAGGTCATAATTAAGCATGAAAGTTCTGCTATCCAGCCTCTAAGCAGGCATTACATATAAAAGAGTAAAATACAATTAAATTACACAGAAATATAAGAGTGTCCATTTAATTCTAGAACATTTATTTGCTTTACAACAATAGAATATGAAGTAAAGACCGTGGTTTCATTGTCACGTGTTATTACTAAGATACAAAAGCACAGCTCTAAAATTAGTAATGGAAATCAGCAACAATAACACACAAAATGCCTTGTAAGTTCAGGATACTGGCATGCAGAGCCATGATCTGATGCGTAGATGTAAAATAAATACAACAGGCATGTGATTTTGGGCTACATAAGGCATCTTTTCTACTAAATAATTCTACTAGCTACTCTTCTGACATTTCTCCATTCTACTTACTTATCGGATTCATTTTAGCTTGACCTTCCCTTGATCACAAAGTACATTCTGTACGAGGGTCTCAAATCTCAAGCATGTAAATTTAACAGCTAACACATGTCAAATTAAAGTCAAATGCATGGAGCTTAAAAATATCATTTATTCATTTCTATTGTTATTCTTAAAAATCACATCTATATGATTGGTGCATTTACATGGTCTTCTATCAGTTTAGAAGTCACATTGACTACCATGAAGAACCAACGGTCTCAGATAGACAGGACAAAATGTGCGAGAAAAGAAAGACTTCTGGCCTAACTGGATTTTAAAGAAATGTGTTAGGGAGAATTCAAGAAGAACGTGAGCCAAAAATGGGAGCTTCCTCCAACCAAAGGAGCCAACAAGACAAAACACAAGAGTATGTGAAACAGGAAAAAACACCAAAGTTTTTTTTGTTTCACATAGTCACATAGTCAACCTAGTGAAAGGTTGGAAGAAAAGTGAGAGAAGGGTTTGTTTTGCATGGAGGACATGCAAATCCATTCCAAGTATATGGCACTGAAATTTGCTGTGGAATCTATCTTTCACCTTGTGTCAAAGCTTTCATTACATGCCATGCCTTCCCAATTGAACCAGCGGCGCACAAATTAAGTATAAGTAAGGCTACGTGGCCTCCCTGTGTCTGCAAGGCAACCTGAAACATGTAGCTCTGAGATGTGCAAGCTACCACATTCATTGTAAGTGGAGTTGACTCTGAAACCTACAGATGACAATTTAAATGCCAACATTACTGTTTCACTAGTGATCATTTTAGCAGAAACATCTGTGTCGCCATCTGTCTTGGGTATTATGACAGCTCATATCACTGTCACATCTGAGAGTCTGCTCAGCGACATTCAGCTAGTATGGTTGTTGCAGAATACCTTCCCAGGAGCCAGAAATCCCTACCTGACCCTCATCAACTTGCCAGCATCTTCAGTTTTTTTTCCACATCTCCCACAATGCAGTTTTATATTATCCACCCGAATATCTCTGTCATATGCTAAACGGTAAATATGAGGCCAGTGTAAAACAAATGGAACGTAAACTCTCCCCTCACCCCTGCCCCCACACACACGTACAAAAACCCAACCCCTGGATCCGTTGTTCTGACTGAACCTTCGTTTTCATCTTGGATCCAATAAAATCTTCCATTTTAAATGTAACTGGAACCGTCACAGCATTTCCCATCTGCTGCACAAGTGCTGCGGACTCCAGGAATCATGCCACACAAATTAGGTTCAGCTTTCTATGGAATGAATGGTTCATCTACTGCAGATGATAGAGTAGGAGGGAACATATATATGTTAGCAGAAGATTGGAGTGGTAGAAGAGGACTTTAGTAGCAGCACAGGCTGGGGGTGGGGAGAAATAAGAACGGGTAAAAAGGCAGAGAAGACAAGCATTTTTAAATTGGACACTATATGAACAAGATGGGCCGAAGGGTTTCCAGTAAATTTGCCTCAGCTGGTGATGGAGAGTTAAATGCATATTTTCTGTTAAATATATTATGCATGATTAATACCAGGTTCAGAATGGAGGCATTCAGAATACTGGATTTGATAAGTTTCCCATCTATTTTTCATATTAATGACATAATTTGTATAAGTCAATATGAAAATCAATGTGGAGTATTTGGCAGAGGACAGAGGTACATGACAGAATCCACTAAGGGCAATTACAGTTAAAAAATTAAAATCCTGGAAGGAAATAAATACAAATTAAATATAAGGATAACCCACAAAGGTTGACAGTTTCAATGAAGAAATATGGTATCATCTGTTACAAATCACACCAGTCTTGACCAGGACAGGAAATAGCCATAAAATTAAACATTTACAGTGGGGAAAACTTTACAAGAGCATATTCAATCCTAAATTCATGTACTTGTCTGAGGTCCCACATCTGTTAGTCTCAGTTCTGCAAAGACCTAAGCACTAGAGCCTCAGGTTTTAGCAAGAATATTTCCTTTCATATCCATCATCACCCCTTAAACCAACAATGTCAGATGCACTGTCAAGGTGGAGACCAGTAAAATACTACCAAAGCACCACAGCTCTTTCATCATCATCACCTCCTTGCTATGAAGGTGCATTCCTCTGTTTTCTTTACTTCTCAGGCTCTTTTTTTTTTCTATATAGGGGCATTTGTACACACCACGATGTTTGATCCTCATTAATATACCACACCTTAAAAATTTTAACCCGAGTTATTGTGGTTATCTTAATTTTTTTTTCTTTTTCTTCTAACCCCAGGTTAACAAAGAGTTAACCTCAAGCTGGCCAGAGAAGCATTTCTAGTGCAAACCTTTTGGTAATATTGATCTGCTTCCTGAGAACATTCTGGTGAATAAAATCTTGCTTACCCAAATGTGTGACAATAAAAGGGGCTTCTACTGCCATTGAAACAACAGGCCTTATCATCAAGAATATGCATGACTTTTGTATTCAACCACCTTTACAAAGAACTCAAAGACCATATAAAGATTTCCAGTAATGATACTCACTGGACATTCATTAAACAGATTGGCTTTATCGCTTGTTAGTTTAACTGGAAAACTCAATGGAGCTGGAGCCCTTCCTCCTATCACACACTAGTCTGATGCACTCAAGGGTTTATGACTAGTTTCAATAGCCTTGTTACAAATTCACAATGTTGGCACGTCTGCGGGTTGTGAAGCTATAAATACAGCACGTGTCAACTTTCACAAGAAGCGAGATAAAAAGGAAATTGTTCATACTGAAACATGAATCTCTTCTTTGTAGTAAACAGGCCCCATCCCTACCCATTAGGGCATCTGTTGGAGGTTTTTTTGGATGAACAAAAATAACTTCCACTTTCATGTCAAGGGCTAACCAAATTCATATTAAAATGAACGTGTACTCTGAAAACCGAGTTGGCATATATGGCGTCACTGAGCTCAACATAGATCGCCTCAGTACCGTCCGCTTGGAAATGAAACGGTGCTTTTCTAACTGTTAGCAGCACCACACACTTCAGCCTGGGATATGAGCATCAAGCTGTGTTGTTTATGGTGCGTGCATCATGATCCATAATAAAGATTCTGCTTTTGGGACCTAATTAACAATTCTGCTGGTGATGTATGAGCTGGGTCAGAATCCAGCTCGCGCTCTCGCAGAGACGTGTTGGCTCTGCAGTGCTAACTGGCGGAAAGAATAGTGCCTACTTATTTTTCTACTGAAGTCAGCAGATGAGCCTCTGAATATACACAAGGCATAGATCTGCTGAATAATAAGTCATTTTTGCCGTCGCTTTTCTGACCGTGTACACATTTTTAAAAACTCAATAATATTTTCATTCTCTGCCAAATCCTGCAGTCCATACTCAATGGGAGTTTTGCCAGAAAGGAGACTTGAGGGGATACAGAAAATAACCAGCACAATGCTACACTGCATTTTGCTCATCCTGGTATTTACTGTTTTACACAGTGAAAACATTTTTAAGGGTAATGCTTGATTTGATTAATTTCCTCACTGCTGTAAGGTGAAATCTTTCTTCAGCTTTGTTCTTTTAGTAACGGCTGCATTACTCAATCATCCCAAAATTTGGAGTGGTCCTTTTACTTTTTATTTCTTGTTTAGTCCTTGCTTTCCCCTATCCTGAGCCGTCTGCCAATTGTATGATGTTGGAAAGAATCACCTGTGGGGAAGCTTTTCCAGCACATACAGGAAGCCTGCTGATTAGGGGATGAGCTAAAGATGCATTACATATAGGACTTTAGGTGTGATATGGGCTTATAGATAATAGGAGCACTTTTGTGCTCAGTGCTCCTGGAAGACAGTGATATGGGCAGAGCTACCTCGTGCCAGATTGCTCCAGACTGACATTCTTAATTTTCAGAGGTAGGAAAACTGACACCTCATTAAAGAGAACACTATGTTATTAGTCTACTGGCATGGCACCAGCTGTGGAAAATGCAGCACGTATGTCCTCGTGACTAGAGGGGGGAAAAAATGAAGAAGCTGACAGAAGATTGTTTCCTGAGAAAGGAAGCAGGAGATGCAAGCTTTAACAGACCTGAAACAATAGCTTATTTCAAAAGACTTCATAGTTTCGAGCACTGCAATCCATAGTGTCATTTTAATCTCTACAGTCTCATCCTCTGGGACTATTTTCAAATATTCAAGACAATTGGTTGACATCCTAGCACCAAAAACTCTGCAATCCAATAAACAGAAATGATATCCCTAAAAGGTCAAAGCACATTTCTGTCATAATGGAGACTGCTATTCTTTTTTGCCCTATACATTTTAGCAATACTCAGGGCAGTGAAGACTAATGTGAAGAAAAAACAGCTTCCATTCTAAACAGTCTTTTGGCATCAGCATTTCATTACTTATCTTCCACAGCAGGGAGTTAATCCTTTAAAAAAATCCCCCCAAAAACAAACAGTGTCCCCCCAATAGACAATCAGCTAGCTGAACTAAGAGAATAATGTTTTCTTTGAAGTTTTCTTTCATGACACTGGGAAAGTTCAGATGTCCTAGACCTGCACTAATTACAAGATGAGGTTCTCTGCATTCACGTTCATTGTTAATTGTGAGAATCTGTGTGGCAACGGTAGCTGTACAATGAGACTGTTGTTGATCCTCACCCAGGTATTAGCCCCTAACAAGAGGCCAAACTCTTTAGGAGACTATACTCAGCAAATGCTCTTCAATTCCTAATATGTGTTAATTGACATGTAACGTGCCATACATCCTGCTTGTCTTCCTCATGAAGGATTGCTTGCAAATGTAATGCATCTAAACTCAATGGCTTTGCTCAATCAGCCTACGATGCCCTTTGCAGAAGCAGCAGCTAAATCTCAAAGATGTATTTTTTCTATTGGGATGTACAGCGTCGTATTGCCTCATTATTCCTGATATGTTATCCATCACATTGCAAATTTCTTCACATAACTTGTGAAAACAACCTGCTTCGGTTAAAGAAAATAATTAAAAACGAGGTGTTCTGAGCCATATTAAGGCCTCGTATAAATGGGTGAAACTCTCCCTTGGTTTAATTGGCTGTTGCACCTGCTAAATTTGACCCTGTGGGTTTTTGGGATAAGTGAAGTTTCCAGAATGATAGAAGAAAGGGCACCACATCATGAACTGAATCAAGTAGTCATGGCAACTGAAACTCTGAAAAATTCATTATCTCTTTATGTTTTACTCTTTGTTTTCCTGTTCAAAACATCGTAACCTGATTTAATTGAGCATTGATAGTTATAGTGGCAGAACTATGTTATTAATTAATCTAAAATATCAATTAAAAACTGAAAATGGAAAGTGTGTCAATCTAAAAAGGATGGGATGAGGTGGTTCAAGAGACCGGGTTATAAAACATTTTACCTTCAGGTCACCAAATCCAATCCAGCTCAGATGAACGGAAAGTGTGACAAGCTGATGGCTATTTGAAGTATATGTGGCCGATTTCTGGACATGCCAAGTGTAGAAAGGTCTAAATTTTATATACCACAACTCAGAACTGGATGACATCCTTATTTGTACTCTAGACACAGCAGAAAAGCCACTGATTTATCAGTAATAGAAACTAAAATCTTTTTCATCCCTTCAGGTTGTCCCTCCAGGTCACGACTCTTGGGTAACACAGTCCATGGTGAGATCTGTCCTGTTTTTATCCTGCTGACAGATGACTTCGTCTCTTATGTTATCAGGCCAGCAGCTTTCACAAATACTATAGCATTTAGAAACAGAAAAGACCTGGGATTGCAGAGACAATACTCCTACAGAATTATTTCACATCCACTGGGATTTGCATATGGTTATTATGGGCCATGATGTACAGTTTCTGCCAGTCAGATACTCTCCAAACATCCTAAAAGCAAATGCAGCATCTTAAATTACATAACTGGAATTTGGCCATATCACTCTTAGTTAATACTCTTCCTCACTCTTGCAGCAAAATAAGTCATATTTCTTACAGTTGTTGCTAAAGGTACTTGTTTGTAACTTTGCTTATGGTTTCCCACAAGTTTCTTCTAATGACGGCAGAGGGAGAGGCCGTGGTTGCGGCTCCAACTCTGAATGCCCAGAATATGCATTCTGGAGTGTGGCAAATTGACCCGGGTGGGGTAGAGGAGGCTGGGACCACCATCTGTGCTGGACCCAGCAGCCTTACCTGGGGTCCTGGGGGCCTCCTGAAGCACCAGCAGTGCCAAAGTGGCTGCTCAGAGCCTGGCCACCAGCCAGGCCATGGCTCTGGCCAGCCAGGCTCTGTTTCTGGCAGCACTTGCTGCTGCCATGTGCTCCTTGCCACTTTTTTTTAGCAGCATTTTTTTTTTTACATCAGGATCTCCCAGTGCCAAAGAAACCCACCGCCCTGCAAATTAACAGCATGACAAATGAGTGCGCGTGTGCCGTGAGTGCATGAGATGCTACCAACTGCACGTGCACGCTCGTTGGGACATGGCCAAGTAGCATAAGCAGCTTTCTACTTGGAATTTAAAACCCATTTACTAGACGGTGATATCTTTCACTCAGGGATAAAAGTCTAATGCAGGAGTGGGCAAAATGGCAGATCTGGCCAGTGGCCAGACTCCATTTCCCAGCAGTTCCTGCCCATGTCACCAAGGCCAGTTTCGATGGAGACCCCAGTAGCGGTGGCACTGTGACAGCATGGGCCAGGGTTTCCACAGAGACCTGCCCCAGCAGTGCTGGCAGGGTGTGCGGCTGGGTGGGAAGCTGCTCCAGGGCTGGGTCTAGGATCTTGCGGTGGTGACAGTGCAATCCTGAGCTGCGGCAGAGCCGCGATTCACTGCCTGCACACCCCTGCCCAGGAACTGCGGGCAGTGGATAGCAGCTCTGCCCCAGCTCCAGACCATGGTGTCACCACTGCAAGATCTCAGCCCTGGAGCAGCTCCCTTCCCAGCTGCGCACCCAGCCAGCACTGCTGGTGCCAGTCTCCATGGAAACCATGGCCTTGCGCTGTCATGGCCTCACTGCTCCTGAGGCTCCATGGAAACCAGCCACAGCAATGTGGGCAGGGGCTGCTGGGAAATGTATAATCCATGGGCCTCATCTGGCCCAAGGGCCAGAGTTTGCCCACCCCTGGTCTAATGGAAGCATGAGCTCTCTTGTGCACAGTGGGTGCAAAAGTCAGCCCCTGGCCATGTACTTATGAATCAAAGCCAATACACAGAGAACAAACATTGAGACAGTTTAGATTTGGGGCTATTCATCCATGCCAAGCATACAAAGTAAGGTTCATATTAGCTTGTAAAACAATTTGCACTTAAACAGAACTCAGACTTACACCCCTGTTCAATACGAATTAAAGGGAGAGACCCTAGTGAAGGACTCATCACCCATACCACTTCCTACAGCAATATACACTTATTTTATAAAACTCCTCATTCTCTAAATCCTTTTTTAATTTTCATTTCTAAAATCTTCATACCTCATATGCTTCCGCACTTGGTCCAACATAGTGTTGCCCTCCCCTCAAAAAAAGTCTCAAAGAGCCTCTTTATTAGGGGTGTGTGAAATGGGTCGTATTTGATTTGGATTTGGCCTGAACTGGGGACAGTGATTCAATTCGTTGATTTGGCTCACTGTCCCCGATTTGAATCGGCCGAATCCGAACCTGAAGATCTGATGCTGATTCAGAGAAGTGATTCGGCCATAGACACAGCTTTAAATGTTTTTTCTACATACCTTGAAGTACCAGCGTGGCTTGTGAAGGCTGAAATGGTGGGGCGGATGGAGCATCCCACAGGAGCATGGGGAGGGGGTGGGCCTGCATGCTCGGCGGTCAACCTGGAAGTGGACTGGAAGTATTTCTGGTCCACTTCTGGGTCCATCAGGGAGCATACTGGGGGGCTTCCCCCACACCCTCCTGGCTCGGCAATCGGCCGCGTGGGGGACCCCGTGTGCTCCTCCAGACCCAGGAGGCACCAGTCACTGAGCTGGGCAGGGCATGGGTAAGGGGGCCCCCACACACTCCCTGGTGGACCCAGAAGTGGGCCGGAAGTGCTTCTGGTCCATTTCCAGGCCTGCTGCCAAGCACTCTTGTGGGACTTTATACACCCCACCATCTCAGCACTCATGAGCCGCCTGTTACCTTGAGGTACGTAGAAAAAACATTTAAAGTTGTGTCTATGTCTGAATCACCAAATCTTTCCAAGTCGATTCGAAGGGTTCTGATTTGATTCGGAGAGATTAAAGGGTCGGATTCGGAGATTCGGCCACCAAATTGGGTCGAATCTCCACCAAATCAAATCAGGGACCGAAGCTTTGTACAGCCCTACTCTTTATATCCTTCCACTTCCTTTTCAATCTGTATTTTAAGATGTGCCAGGTTCGACAGGCATATATCATTTTTGTCATATTTATGGAACACACATCTCCAAAAGACTTCAACCAGACTATCAGCATATGAAGAACTGGAAACTACCAGGATGAATATAGTATTAGATAATCCCACCTCATATCCCTCCTGCCAGATTCCATTAGAACGTTATCATCCTTAATTGGAGAGTTTGCTGTAGTTTATGAAGCTTTCCCATATTTCAACTCAGAAACATATGGAAATCCCAATATCTCTCACAATCTAATATTTCTTTTTCTTTCTGACATTTGCTAAATACAAATGAGAATTATCTTTTGCAACCCATCACTCCCTTTATCATACTTAGATATTCCATTAAGATTTCAAACTGGCCTCCTAACCATAAAGTAAAATGCACTCTCAGTAATCTATAGCACCTTATGTTGGTTGCAAATATCTTCCAAATGGCAGTTTAAAGCATGCTTCTCTGAGGACAACTTTCAGTTGCATAAAGGTTACTGATATAAATTGCTAAGGCTGATAAAGTCACTTTGAAGAAGCACAAGAGTTAATAGGTCAACTGAATTGCCTTGTAGGATCATTCCACCAGGGTGAGTTTTCTTATGATGCAGGGATACTTCCACAGCAAACCTTGGAGGGAAAAGAAGTATTATTTCATCAGGGCAACATCTAATCGGCTGTAACATTTACAGGTAAGATAGGCTGTTCAAGGAGTATGGCACGCCAAAGGAAGTACAAGATCAAGGAAGAAAAAGTGTGCGCTAGATCACCACAAAATACACAGGAAATCACGTGAAAAACATAAGAATATTCTCCTTTCAAAGAAGTACTCGTAAGTCCTGAAATAGTTGTGTGAGCTGTGTTGCTAGTAGCTAATGCGCATTTGCTAGGAACAAACTGACTCTTTTAAGCAGGATTTGGCATCACTGAACACTTTACGTACCTAATAGATTATCTAGCAATCAGAGGTTGGTGCATGAAAACAACCACCAGGTGACTTATTATTTGCAATATATTTAATGAGGGTTTTCATTGTTAAAGTATTCTGTTTTTAATACTGGTGTACCATTTACACCATTTACTGGTGTAAAGTATGCCCCTGGGACCAGTAAACCAAAAATGAATGCCATTTTTCAGTTTCATTATTCTTATTTCAGTTCATAGTTTCCAAAGACAAAGTCCAGTCATTAATATAATTCTGAAATTCTCCCTGAAGTTTGGTTCAATGGCAGAGGAGAATGATCAATTTCTCACTATTATATGAAGAATCTATTTGAAGCATCTTTAATCACTAATGCCATTTATAATGTTTTTATAACCACAGAATTTAATGGGGCTTTACCTATGCCAAAAGAATATGTATTCTGGTTTATGTCAAATTCACCATGCCTATATAAAATGAATAGAACCTATTTAATAAGCCTCGTTACCTGCTCATTCATATTGTCCTAAGCAGGGAAACAGCCACAGTCTACAAGCATAGTGATGAAAGAATCGTTGACAGGGTGGACATTAGATCAACATCCCTTCAAGTATGAAAGTGCCTACCAATTTTGCCCATCCAAGTAGCATTTAAGAGAAAGAGAACACCTTGGGGGGCAGGGGGGAAACCTGATTGAGATATATAAAATTCAAATGGAAGTATGTGGATGTTTCCACGCTTCGCTTAATAAAAGAATAGAGGTTTTGGTCCAACATTAGTGACAAGGGTTTTTGCTTACTCTGGGATCCAAAAGTTCAATGCAAGTGTTCAAGTTCCATGACTGCTCTGAGGAAGATGTCAAGATATAATGAATTATTCCAGAGGCACCATCCTTCTCTGTCCCTGTTCCCTCTCCCCCAGTGGAGGACAAAGTCCCATCCCAGGCATCATCACAGACTAAGAGCCTTTTTTTTCTTGTACTTTTTTGTCAGATGTCAGGATTACACATCTATTTATTATTATACCCCTTTCCAATGTCTTGCGGTTTCCACAAGGGGAAGAATAGTGATGTGATAGTTGACTCCTCAGCCAAATTCCTTACCTCCCTTAAGTACAGGGACATTCAATAGTATCATAGAATTGTCTATGTCCAGTCCAAAACTCGATTTTAAATAATCAAAACCAATGTGAAATCAAAACTAATGTGAAAAAATAGAGGTACATTAAAATATCCTGAAAGATCCGTTTATTAGCTAAAAATTTCCCATAACAATCTACTGTCTTGATCCTGCAAATATGCACGTATTTAACTTCGGAGCCATGGGGACTAGGACTATTTGCAGAAATTAAATAAATCATGTATATTAGTAGAATCAGGATCTCAGATACAGTATTTATTTAAAAAAAAAAAAAAAAAAAAGCAGAAGTGTTCAAAACCTGGGAGAAGCAAAGACCAGGCTCTCCTCTGATATCTAATACAGGCAGCAGCATCGGCTTTCATTCAGGTTGGTCAGCAATTAGGCTCCAATCCCTCAAAACATGTATGTATTTGTTTAACTTTGGAAGCACAAGTAAATAGACTATTTCTGGTGGGACCCCTCGCATGCTAGGTAAGCAAATGCTCATTGCTGAATCAAGCTCCTAAACTACAAACCACTTTAACTAAACAGCCCTCACAGGACTGGTCTAAGAAGTCAGTGCTAAGTACCTCCAGTTCCTATTAAAGACAGTAAGGGTTAAAAGTACTCAGCTCCATTCAGGATTCACCCCTAAAGGAATTCCACATCAGGACTTGCCAGTCTTCCAATAAAAAAAATCTTGAATAATAATAAAAGTTTTAGTAACTCACATTACTAGTACTATGACAGATGCAAATCTTGGAAAAGCCTATGAGGTAGGCAAACTTCCCTTTGGGATTCCCCAAAAGAAAGATCTTCAAAGAGGTAAGAATATTTATCTTTAGCTTGCTAGCAAATTTCAACCTCTCACACTGTCAATCTTACATTTTATAAAGGAATTCCTGTGTGAATGCAAGACTTTTGCGCAGAAGTCAAAACATTAAATATAGATTTCTCCAGACTTCACTTCTAATTTATGAAGCAGGAAAAGACAAGGCAATCCCATATGTAGAATCAGAACTTCAAGGTAAAATAGCACATCCTGGTGGATTCAGAATCAAAGAAAAAAGGAAGAGACTCTGGGTCAGATTCTCCTCTTCCTTGAATCAGTTTTAGACCATTATAACCAGACTGACATAAATCCAGCCACCCAATTTACAATAATGGAAATGAGAGAAGTTGTTATTCCAAACTATTACTCATATTCTTTTCTGTTCCTGGGCTTCAATTCCTCTGGGATTCATACAAGTACTAACCTACAGCCAGGGCCATCCCTAGGTGGGGGCAAATCAGGGCAACTGCCCCAGGCCCTGCACTTTGGGGGGCCCTGAGGAGCAAGGCAGAACGGCGGCTCCACGTCCAGTCGCTCACTAAGCCCCTCTCCCACCGTTGCTGACGCCACCGCCGCCGATGGTGGCAGCAGCTTCTTCAGCTCCGGGACCCATGGGATCAGAGCAGGGGCCCGCATGGGCTGATTTGCCCCAGGCCCCGCACCCTGCTCGGGTCGCCTTGCCTACAGCAAAGTTATTTACGCTGTTGCAAGCACATGTAGTCACTGAGAGTGCTGGCTGGGGCACAAGGGTGTTTCAGTGCAGGGGTTGCTTCCCAGCTAGCCCCACAATGAAGCGCCCTCGTGCCAGCCAGCCCCTCCTCAGCACGCTGAGCTGGGTTGGAGCAGCCCTGGACTGGCAGGCTGCCTGGGACCCACTGCCAGCCAGGGCTGCTCCACCCCAGCCCAACATACTGCTTTCTCAGGTGCACATGTAAACGTGGCACCAAGGAACAATAAGCTCCAGCACAAACAGTGCCAGCATTTATTCAGGTGATTTAATTTCACATGTAGATGTGCCCAGTGTTGCTTCCAGTTATACCCATTATATCCCATTTACTTCAGTGGTGTTACACAGATGGTAGAATTTGACCTGTAATTTATGGGCCCTTTTTTTCAAACAAGTGTAATGATTTCCTTTAGTTATATTAATATAAAACCATTTTCTATCAAAGACTGTTATTTCTTTATTGTTATAAGTTTTCTACTGCAACACACATAATGGAACTATAAATCTGGAGATACCAAAATAAGCATAGGTTTACATATGAATCAAGTGCTACTGTTCAAATTACCAATGGAGTGTGAACTTGAAACAAAAGCAAAAACTTCTGCTCCTGTGACTATACACAAGCTTTCATTCAAAATATCAGTCTGGTTCTTGTGCATTTCCAAAATCCATAATAAATTAATTTTTATTTCTCTTAGGCCACCTCTACACATTACATTTACATGATTGACATGTTAATCGCAGCATAAATAGACAGCGTGTTATATGTGTACCCAATTTAAGGTGTAATATAATGGGAAACAAGCCGTACAAATGTTCTACATATAATATAGAACATCTCTATGACCAGCTGGTACGACACCTTAAATTTAATGTGTGGATGGGGCTGACAATCAGTTGATCATTGGTCCCAGGACCAGGACCACACCAGGGTCTGAAACAACCCTAGGATAACAACCAACTCATTGCTGGCCTGGCCTGAGGCTGCAGGTACAAGAGCTTCCATCATGGGGACTTTGGCCAAGCTGATAGAGTACCTAGAGGGGGAAGTCCTTTGGTCCCCCCTGCCAGAAGCATCTGATTCCCTGCACCCAGCAACCTGGCCATGGATGCAGGATGCTGGCTTTTGGCAATCATCTTATTGTCAGCCCAAACCCAGATAGCCCCAGCTTTGAGATCTGGCAGATTGTCTGCCTGGACAGCCCTGGGTGAACCAGAGTCAGGGCTGTCTGGATTGGATCCAATAATCAGCTAAATGTCAGGTCTGGCCCTGGAACTACACTAGAGATTCAAACTAGCTCCTGTGCAGTCTGGGGCCTGGGCCAACAATCAGCCCAAGCTCAGCTTGCTTGTGCAAGGGAAACTTGAGATTGCACTGGCAAGTAGTTATGGCATAGTAGGGATCTGATCTACAATCCAAAAATCATGCTTCCTGCCATGCGCACGCAGGATTGAAGATCAGATCCCATCATGCCATTTAATGACCATGGCCCAGGGTCTTAGACTCATGCAGTATGCATCAAATAACAAACTAACAGGCCTTAAGAAAACACATGGAGCTACAAAGAACTACTCCCCTGGGCATGTCTACACACACATTAATGCACCATAATTATGGTGCATTAAGTTAGTACCTGTTATTACAGGTACTAACTTAATGTGCCATAATTGGCACTACTGCACAGTAGCACTGGCACACGTCTTTTATGTGTTGTTAATGCACAGTAGACTAATTCTATTAGCATGGCTTTTGCTGTGACACACTAATGCACAGTAGAATTAGTCTGCTGCACTTTTAGCATCTTGTGTAGACGCACCCACTAACAGCTTCAAAGTAGTCTTAACAGGTCCAAATCTGACATATAAAAAGCTAAGAGTTTTTCTGAGTTCTGGCAGAGGTAAAGGTAGGAAAAAGAGAGATTATTCAGGGAAGAAACTGTGAATTGCCAGTTCTGGATTTTATATCATAGCAATGATCCTTCTACTGTTAGAATCAACAGGAACTTGCTATAAATCCAAGTAGCAGCGCCGTTGCACGCCTCGGCCCATATATTTAAAAACATTTAGGTGGTTAAAAATGAAGACATGCCTATGTAGGAATTATAGCAACAGCAGGTAAGCACCTACATACTTCTGAAACTCCCACTAAATATCCACCTGCATCATTAACTGCCCAAATATTTTTAACTGGTCTTTGTGATTGGTCATATGCTACTGAAGTCAAGCTCAGTTTTATAATAAGACTTCAGTAGGCAAAGTAATCAGGCTGTATACATGTAGAGCTTTGTTAAAGGAATAAAGATAAACCACAAAAGAATTAATTTGGATAATATCCAGCACAAATGAGTATGCAAGCATGTGCTTGAATATGCACATGTACCTATATGTACACACTGTGTTGGGTGAGAGTGCAATTAATGTTACAGGTTGTAACACGTCTAACAACTACTTTTCTTTCTCAAATGCTCTCTGTGGTGTTGTGTTGGTCTATACAAGATGGAGGCTTCTGTTCTTCAATTCCCATCTCCCAAGTCACCCAAGTCAATACTTTGCCACCATGGTGCTAAGCCAACTAATTGTACAAATGCTAATTGTATACTGATGACTTTGAAAAGCCTTAATTCCTACTGGAGAGAAATAAATAAAGGGTCAGGACGTGGAATTCCTAAATATTTCTAGATCAAAAGAGACTACAAATTTCTTACTGTCTTCCACTGGAAACCTTGCCAGAGTACTTTGAAGTGGAAATTCAGTAAATTTTATGAAATTCTACAAAACTTGCTTTACGCATCTAATGCGTTTCCAGTAGGTTATCAGAACTGAGCAGCTACAGTATGAACAGTAATAGGTACAGATAAAGGAAAGCAATAAAATGATTACCACTGTGTGGAAATTATGAAAATGTTTTATTAAACATATTCAGCCTAAAAAACCCTACTGCATATATTCTAGCTTTTGGCTTTCTGATCATTCCTTGCTATAGGCAGAGCACTGAGTTCCCTTATGCCCACTTTTGAAGATGTACATGTGAAGAGTGAGTCTGCTGAAAGTTTTATACAGAAGAAAAATTCTCTCTCAGTCAGATGCAGAGCAGGCACCTTGACTGCAAGAGAAAATTCAACCTGCATATAAGAATTATGGGTGTCTGGGCCCAATTCTCCTGGTACAGGATAAAAATGGTTCCCATTGGAGTCAATTGACTTTGATGGGAATTAAATTAGTATGGCTATTTAACCGCAATTGGATTGTCCCTTCAAAATCCAAAAGTTCATGTCCAAAGAAAACTCTGGAACTTGTTAATATATAAGCTTGTTTAAATTTCTTCTAGTAACAATTTATGGATTAAATTGATCTAACCAGGGCTGCAATGAGTAAGCACTTGGGGAGGGATTTTAAAAGACCTCAACCCTCAAGTGCTCTTGTTGCTCTGCATGGGAGTTGTTGAGTGCTAATCCCTTGGCAGTACTTCCACTGACTACAATGGAAGGACTTTCAACAAGTGCAAAGTTATTAATCAGATGCATCAGAAAATTCCTGAATCAGGATTTAAATGGGACCTGATTTCTGTAGAGTATCTGTCCCCAAATATGGATGCTATGGAACATGGCCTGTATGATCTGGAAATTCACTTTTAGAAACTGAAAAAGATTTCTAAGAATCACCAAGGCCTTCACTACTGAGTTGTTTAAGGAGAAACATCTCTCTGTCAGCCTTCAGAAGTAGGAAAGCCATTGTAGACTAGACTGGGGTACTCAACCCTTGGCTCACTGGGCTCCCTAAGGGTCCAGAAAGTTTCCAGCAGGAGAGTAGTGTCAATTAACGCTGCCATAGCTCCCCCACTGCCAAATTTCCAAGTTCCATCATAGGCAAAGTGGCAGGCCTAGTCTGGCACAAGTGGGGTTGGTGTTGGGGCTGGGGCCAGGGCTGCGAACTCAATCTGGCATGTGTGAAGTTGGGGTTCGGGCAGCGGGCCCAATCCAATATATGCAGGGCCAGGGTTGGGGCCCAATCCAGGATGGGGCCAAGACTGAGACCCGATCTGGCACAGGCCCCAGCCCTGGGCACACCAGATTGGGTCCAGAGATGGGATCCACTCCGCAGACCAACTCCACACCATTCATTTGGCCTACAGGCCCGTAAGGCTTGGCACCAACGGACTAGACTATCAGCAGCTCCATTTACAGCAGTATATGTTCCTACCATCCTACCAAGGTGTACAGGGTATAAACTCAATCCTAGGGAGACTGGATCCTCAGGTAAGGATAAGAAAACATGCTTTAAATTATTCCTTATTAGATGCTACAGCAAACATAAACAAGCACATAGTAGGAGAAAGAGAGAAGCTGTATTCAGAAAAAGTAAAGTACTGATAACAGCTAAGGTGGCTGATTATTAATCACATTCTTCAAGCTTTTTAAGCTTGCTCCAAAAAAATAATCAACACAAGAACCATTTCTAATTATAAAGTTAAGACAAACAAAAACAACGCACAAAGACTTGACAATCTTACGGAGTAGAAAGGGTCACAAACCAAACACCTTTCTGTGAACATACAACATCCCTATAGAGAAGTCCTACAGAATGAGGAACGGAACCAATCGGGGGCGGTACGGATTACTTGAAGAGGGAGAAAAAAACAGAATGAAAAACAAGATCGTTTTTAGAAGTTTAAAATCACACTATATAACTTTTTAGGAGGGACAGATCATTGTCTATAAATTCCATTGGACTGTCCCCAAAATGTACAATCATTTTCTATTAAATTTAATACTGCATTTACTTGAGTCTAAGATGATGTTTTCCCCCAGTCACCATGGGGGAGGAAGCTTCTCATCTTAGATTCACATATAAAGCGGGAGGGGGGCAGGCAACTGCTGTGGCTCTCACTCTGGCCGAGCCTGGTTTGGGTACGAACTCGGACCAACAGCAGCCTCGTGCCTCCCCTCTGCTTGCTTTCTGTGGCTTCTGTCTTTCCCTCTGCCCCCTTCTCCTCCTTTAAAGTCAGGTGCAGCTCAGTTCTGGCTCAGGCTGGGTTCCCTCCCCAGCACAAAGTACATGGAAACTCCATCCTCAGCGCTGACGCTGCTGCATGGACCGGCAAAGACTGAGCTTCCACGTGCTGTGCTGCAGAAGGGAACAGAGCCCGAACGTCTTACAGTAAGGGGATGGGGAGAGGTAGAGACTGCAGGGAGCAGGGGTGAAGGGGCAGAGACTGTGGGGACGTGGGAGAGCAGGGCAGAGGCTGTGGGGAGCTAAGGGAGGAGAGATGCCAATGACAGGGTGGGGGCAAGGAGGCTGCAGGGGGAAGACGTAGGAGGAACAGAGGGCAAGGGGGCCACTTGACCCCACCCCAGCCATCAGACACTCCCAGCTACTATTTTGCCTGCTGTAAAACAGCCTTCCAATAATCAGAATACATACCTGGAAAATTAGAACAAATTTAGAAATTTTCCATATACAGATTCTAATTAGTGTGGAGTCATCTTAAATTCAGGGTTGATTTAGATGGAACTCCCGTTCCTTTTCCTCTTTTAAGAGGACAAAACACTTCTAGGCAAGAAATCTCTTTCTGTTCACTGGGGTGTATGGTCAGCCCTTTTGCATTCACCTTTCCCTCCTTCATACTCCTATGCTAGGGGTGGCTGCAAACTGGCCCTAGGATTTTTTTTTAAAAAGCCCTTTCTTTAAATGAGCAGAGATTCAATTACAGAATTAATCATTTTGAGCAGGTGGTTTCTGATGTATCCAGTGCCAGAAACAGACTTTGTGTTAGGTAAATCCAACTCTCAGTGCCAAGGAGTTAATCAAAAAGCTATTACAACTTATTACTGGTCTAATTTGGGGTCCACAAAGCACTGTAAACATTTCCTAGTTATTTAGACAACCAGGACATCCATTACCTATGCTAGGATGTTAGGATAGATAAACAACAAATAAGATAATTGCAATCTAACATTTAAATCAACTTACACATATACATGTTGCTGAGCTACTTTATCATAAAGACTGGCTCCTTCATCAGTTGGGAGCTTTCCCAGTTTTGAAGGAAATGGCACAGAAGACAAAGGACCCTGAGACACAGACCTCTACTATATAGTAGGTAAAATGCAATTACTCACTTAAATTCAAATTTAAGTCAGGAAATATGAAAATTAAGGTTCCAACATTAATACTAACCGGCCCTTGTTACACAGGCTATAATGAACAATGCAGTTGTCCAAAGAAGTCAGTTAGCCCTCTATGCTCTATCGCGTTCAGTGTCCTCCTAGAACCCTACGTTTCAGAGGAAAGAGAACCTCCTTCCCCACTATAATAAACTAATTACAGCTAACCCAGCAGGTGATTAGTGTATGCCCTGAAGCATGAGATTTGATTATCCCTTATCTTAGCTTGCATACAGTAGCTACAAATATTATTAACGGCAATAAAATTATCCAGCCTTTTTAACAATCCAGCCACAATATTTGACCTCCCTCAGTGATACATTCTAGAATATCTTTTTTTTTTTTAATTTACTCTAAATGTTTCAGTTATCAGTTGACCCTTTGCACTCATATTAGAAGGTACGGTTAAAAAAAAATATATTTCTAAATGTTTTTCTTGCCGCTCCCTGAACATTGGGGTTTGGGCTTTATTTTATCCATGTCTGGAACTGGGTAGTCCCACTATTATAGGGCCTTCAGAGAACACCATTTGACTTAGGATCTTTCTAAAAGTGAAGTGACCAAAACTGAGGACAGGATTGTAAACAAAATGTCCCATTTCTCACTACAAAGCCTTTATTATAGGAGGACAGCAACATCTCCATACCATCTGAATGATATGTTTCAAAGCCCAATTAAGAAAATGGAGTCCTTTCTGCTGCTTCAATGGGCTTTGCATCAAACATAAATGTACCAAGACATCCTAAATACACTATTAATTGTTGGTCCAAACTACAGGGCCAATCTTGTTCCCGAAGAAATTAGTGGGTACTTTCAAAGAGCAAATCGCAACCTCTAGGTTTTTTTTCCCATAGACAAGCATCCCACAAACTTTTGTCAGTGTACAGACTATTTCCACCAATGTGCACTACCTTACACTTATGCAAATTGGATTTCCAGTGCCATTTTTCTGTCCAATTACTCCTCCTAGATTTTCTCATAAGCCTGCAGAGTTTTCATATATCATCCTGAACAGAATAGGGGGTTAGTGCAGACTTATTTTGCCTGAGTAATAAATAATTTCCTTCCAGACCAAATAATAACTACTGTTCTTTGAACACTTGGCTGGAAAAAAAGGCCTGTGGATAGATAGCCTCACTTAAAAGACATATGTGCAGAAGTTCTTTAGGAAAGCTGAATATAAATGACAGTTTTAAACGGTGCTTTAAAAACACTGTACTTGACCTGAGAGAAGACAGAAGACTCATTATATAACTCCCTAATCTGGATGCCCTTCACATGTCCAGTCAAATCATAATGAATCTTTTATTCACTACTGGTCTCTGACAAAATGAAAGTAAAACCTGAAGCAAAGATCAGGAGCATAAAGTAACTATTAGGGAGTGTCTTCTTGTGACTGTTTCAGATTGTTTGCTCCATTTCTGAAGACCTTTCTATATTTGAACTTGCAAGCAATGTCGGAGTGTTTCTTATATAGACATGACTGCAATGTTTGCATCTTTCTAGCAGCAACTTGCATTTTTACAGATTGTCAGAGTTAATGCTTTCCTCTTCCTTCAGGGCAAGAAATCTCTTTCATTTCTTGAAATTGGATAAATGGCTGAAAATTAAATGAAATGATCTTTGCAGTTCCTCTATGACTGATCTTTTAGGACAACATCTTACCCAGAAGCTAGGAAAAATGTATTGATATACAAGTGACCTTTCTTGTAGACCCTGGAAAGGAGAGGAAAGGGATCAGGGATTTTAAGGAGAGGAAAGGGGATCAGGGGGCGTGACTGGGAGACAGATTTTAGAGCTGTGCAAAACTTTGGTCCCTGATTCGATTTGGCAGAGATTCAGTGGCCAAATCTCTGAATCTGACTCAAATCAAGAGACCCTTTAATCTCTCTGAATCAAATCAGAATCCTCCAAATCGATTCAGAGAGATTCAGAAAGATTCGATGATTCAGACATAGACACAGCTTTAAATGTTTTTTTTACATACCTCAAGGTACCAGGCGCAGCTTGTGATTGCTGTGATGCTGGGAAGGATGGAGCATCCCACAGGAGCGTGGTGGGGTCCCCAGCGCACTCAGCAGCAGACCCAGAAGTGTACCAGAAGCACTTCCAGTCCACTTCTGGGTCCACCGGGGACCATGCTCAGGGTGCCCCCCTGCACCCTCCCTCCCCCTAGCTCAGCAACTGGTGCCTCCTAGGTCTGGGGGGCACCCAGGGTCCCCCACAGCTGATCACTGAGCTGGGGGGACATGGGAGAGCCCCCCAGCATGCTCAGAGGTGGACCCAGAAGTGGACTGGAAGTACTTCCCATCCACTTTTGGGTTTGCCGCCAAGCACATGGGGGCCCCCCGCTGCTGTGGGACTCTCCATCCACCCCAGCATCGCAGCATTCACAACCCGCACCTGCTACCTCGAGGTATGTAGAAAAAACATTTAAACCTATGTCTATGGCTGAATTGCTGATTCTCTGAATCAGCATCAAATCTTCGGATTCAGCTGAATCAAATCAGGGACAGTGATCCGAATCAACAAATCGAACCACTGTTTCAGATTCGGGCCAAATCTGAATCCAAATAGCATACAGCCCGTTCTGCACACCCCTAGCAGATTTAGTTCCATGTTCTGTCCCAATCTTTCTATGAAACTTGGGGCAAGTCATTTAGAGCTAGATCCAAAGAGGACTTACGGGCTTAAAAACAACCTTTAGGCATGACTAAAGTTTTCAAAGCCCCTGTTCTGCTACACTAATCCTGTAGATACCTATGTTTCTGCTACTGCAGATCTAGAGTCCTGCCACTGCTAAACTGTTGGGTCACTAACTGACTTTTAGTGCTTATCACCACAGTCACACACACACAAGTGGTTCGCCAAAGGTAGGTGTTAAATCTCCGCTCCATTGGATTTGTAGCAAGACTTGAACCCAGGTTTCCTAGCTATTTTAGGTTAGAGCCTAACACCACAGTCTAGAGCACTGATTCTCAACCAGGGTGCCTTGAGATCCTTTTGAGGGTGCCATGTTAACACTGCTGGCACAAACATGATTCATAAATAAACACAAGTTATTTCAACTAAGAATTCATGGTGTTAAAAACATCCTACCCCATCGTGGTCTTTTCTAAGTTCTTTGTAACAGAAGAAATGTGTTATTATTTTTCTGTAGTCAAAAAAACAAGTGAAAAGAAAGAGCTGACATTTTCCAAGGGCTGCCTTGAGCCAAACAAGGGGTGCCACAAACCAAACTATTGATGCCTTTAATCTTAAAGGTTGAGAATCACTGATTTGGGGGATTAGCTACTTTATAGATTCATAGATGCTAGAGTCAGAAGGGACCTCAAAGGATCATTGAGTCTGACCCTTTTGGTGTTTTTGTTTTTGTCTTTTTTTCTAATTCTCTGCTTTGGCCCGAGGCATATTTAGTTACTTTCGTTAAGTGGAACATCTTCGGCAAATGAAACTGAGAAAACCTCATTCCAGAACACGAAATAGCATGTTGATTAGGGCATGTTTCTAGCAAGGAAGAGGTCTGGGCTTAAGTTCTTGCTCCAAATCAGGCAGAATACTGATCTGAAAAAAGGTTTTCCTTACATCTCCCCTGACCATACACTGTGGTGGGTCACATGTACATATACTTTTCACGATATGGCCTAGGAGCTATCTCCACTCATAGTTCTGAGCCATGAACCTTCTTGTTGGGGCCTGGGCCCTGTCCTTTTCTTTGGCACGTCTTAGCAGGGAGTTTAGGTAGGTCGCAGCCCAGCTTGCCACTTTTACTTGGCACCAAGCTCTTCTCATGTACCATATGGGGAGCTTGAGCACCTACTTCAGGATTGTGAATTCTACAGGATGCCAAAGGCCATTAAGGTACCCTGACATCGGCATTACACACCTCATCCTTAATGGATTTAGCCCTTAGTCTTCCTGTGTCTTAATTCACCATCTATAGAACATAGGTAATAGTACATTCCTATCATACTGGGAAGTTATGAGACTAAAAGATTAAAGGCTGTAAGATACTTACCACATGGGCACAGATAATTCCCTAAGACAGACAGTCTAGCCCAGGGGTGGGCAATTATTTTCGGCGGAGGGCTGCTTACTGAGTTTTGGTAAGCCATCGAGGGCTGCATGACAGGCAGCCAGGAGCAGATAGATATGAATTTTCTACATTTTTTAGGGGCCCTGCGGGCTGGATAGAATGGACTGGCAGGCCGCATCCAGCCCGCAGGGCACATTTTGCCTGCTCCTGGTCTAGCCACACGTCTAGGCTAGGGGCAGACATTACACATAAACTCATTTAAGTGATCAGAAACTGCTTGAAACCTGTAACAGAACAGACATTGAGTGCACATTAACCAGTTTCAAAATGGTCAGACCTGGTCTGTGATAAACCTGGTTGAATGTAGTATCAGACTTAACCATTTGGGCTCAAACTGGTTTATGCAATGTCTGTCCCAGACCCCTTGCTGGTTTAAGTTCAACCAGATACCCCCAGCATCCTAGAATGCTCTCTGGGCTGGACAGGGCTCTCTGCTCCAGCTGCAGGGCTGACCCTGCCCCTCTCCTCTCTAGTTGGAGTAGGGACTGGCCCTAGCAGAGACACCAGCTGGCATGGCCTCCTTAAGGTAAAGTGGGCAGGGAGGGGGTAAATTCTCCCTCCTTCCCCCACTGCAGCCAGGGTCAGCCGTCTGCTGGGGAGGCTGCAGCGGTGATCCCCGGAGCTGGCAGACCCTAGCTGCAGGGAAGGGATGGAGGGAGGAATTAACCCTTCTCCCTGCCCCCTACACCTTAAGGGGACCATGCTGGGTTGGATATCCCACAGGGTGGGGAGGGGGACTCTGTGAGCCACTGGATGGGGACTCTTCCTCCTCCTCCCCTTCCCCCTCTCCCCCCGCTGCTGCAGGGCTGGGAGTAGGGGCTCCATGTGAGGCTGCCTGACCCCAAAGCGGGAGAGGGGGTAGGGGGAGGCTCTGCTCCACAGTGGGGAAACTCTCCCCTTCCTCCTCCTCCCCCCACAGGGGCAGCGGGAGCGCGGAGCTCAGCTGGGCAGGGTGCGGGTATGTGGGGTGTGAGGGAGGGTGGGGGGTGTAGGACCCACATACACTCCCCCCATGGTGTGCAGCCCCCACTGCCTGACAGCAACAGCAGGCAGGAAGGTCAGGGCTTTCATGCCCGGTGCAGGTGCAGCTCCGGCCAGTGCTGCATGCGGGGAGGGAGCAAAGCCTTCCTTATCCCCGTGGCTCTGCTCCGCACATACGTAGCTCCAGCCCTTGGACTGGGGGAAGCCCTGCACTGAAGCCTGCTGCCTCCCTGGCTCCCTGGCAGCTATGGGGGAGAAGCAGGGGCAAGAGTCCCCCTCTGGGGCCAGGCAGCCTCACAGAGCCCTAAGGTTCACTGAAAGTCCCTTCCGTCAGGAACTATTGCAAACTCCCTCTTCCCAGGGTCTGGATATAAACCATTGATCTGTTCTTATTTCAACAAATTTAGCAATTTCCTCATTATCCTGTAGCTTAATGAATTTGTCTCTAGCATTTCATGTATCACAAGCATCTCTAATATACCCATCCTTGTTAAATACAGAATTTCATAGGAGGCATGATGATTTGTAGCAAAAACCTGAGCAGCTCATAACCAAATTCTCACCTGAGCTGACTGAATGCAACTTGTTGAAAATCCAGTAATTTACTTGAAACAGATTTGTTCGATCAATATCTATCAAAAAGTCACCATGCTTTTGTTATCTTGGACTGATTAACCCAAGTGATGTATTTCCAAAGTCATCCAAGTCCAACTGAATGACAAAAAAGTCAAAAAAATTCAAAGCCCCAGAGACCGCACAGTGGTAGCAGTTTCCTGAATCCTCTCAAATTGCCTTAATACTTTACTCTCTTCCTGCAGCTTCACAGAGAAGTTTCATGAGACTTTAAAACAAATCTTAATGCTAAAATTTTATAACAAGGGCTTGCATAAAGTTCTGATTTTGCTGCAAAAAAAAGAACTATGGCACAGAACGCCTAGGAATATTGAAAGTGAAAAGGAGAGCAGTTTGTGGGGTAGGGAAGGAGAATGGGATGGCATAGCTTTCTTAATGAGGATAGCGCAGGACTGAAGGGAGGAAAAGATTAAGGAACGGGAATCAAAGGTCCAGATAAAAATGGGGAAGAAATAATCTCGGATATTTTTGGGGAATACAATAATTTTTAGATGCAGATCCTGCTATGGTTTAGAAAGGTGCCATACAATCAAACTCAGGCCCATTTCAGAGGTGACTCAGACAATATTACGTGAGCCACTCCGTCAACACAAGATTGCCCTATTCTTGGTTTCTCAACACAGTCTACTAAATTATGACCACCTCTAAGAGATGGGGGTGGGGATGGAGGAATATTCAGGAGAATTTCTGGGTGTAACAAAGAAAAAGTATATAGAAGTGGAAAATCTATTTAGGAACACAGTCACTTTTTATTCTCTTTAATCTCAGAGAGGGAATGCTTAAACAAAGTAATTTAAATCTGGAAGTACAACTTGTAATGTATTGAACTGCAGACAAATTTCATACTTGATTTAGTCCAAACATGTAAAATCGGCAAGCATATCCATTCATCTCCAATCTCTTTGCAGCAAGTAAATTAGACAGTCTCCTATCAAATAAAACAAAGCTAGGCCCCTGTATTTGAGTTAGCATTTCTCAGCAGATGTACTGTAATGCAAGCTAGCACTTTAGAGAAAGTTTTCAAAATCAATCTCTGATTTTGCATATTTAGAGTATACATGTATAATGTGTGTTATGTATTACATACATATAATCACGCCTGTCCAGCTGGCAGCCCACAGGATGCATATGGCCCTCAAGGGGTAAAGCCACAGACCTAGGGCTCCCTGCCTGGGCACCCCTCACCCTCCACTCCTACTGTTGCTTCTGCCCCGGAGTCACCAGGCTTCCCCTCCCTCCTCCGTTTCCTGGCCCCGTCATTGGGAGCAAGGTGGCATGGCACAGTCGAGGGAGCCTGCAGCTGGAGGACTCAAGGGACCTGGGGACTTGCACAGTACAGGAATGCCAGCACAGTGCAGTGCAGGAGACAAGGGCACCCGCTGCACATCAGGGTGGGGGACACACAACACAGTGTGCTGACAGCGGGGTGCACCCACCAGACAGTACAACAGGGTGATGCCTGCAGGGTGCAATGCAGCAGAGCATTGAGCGCATACAGCACAGACATAGGAGGCACTGGGGGCATACAGCAAATAGAAAGGTGTCTACAGCCCCTGACCACTGAGAAGTTGGACAACCTTGATCTATATCATACCTATGTGATATACACAGAAGTGTGTGTATACTTCTGTTTAGAAATATATTAACAAAGCCATGCTAGACATGAAATATTATTTAACTCCACATGAATTATTTCAGAGGTCCACATGAATTTGCATGCTATTTACGGTACTGCTGCACTGTTATGTTGTCAGTAGTCTGAGGACAGTGCATATATGTATGTCCATTTGTGAGTAGATAACTGAGTCCTTCGACCTCCATCTCTGCTTGAAAATAAAAATATATATTTAAACCTCCTTATTCTTATTTGCCTCCAAATGGGTGGAGATCAGTTCTTATAGCATTAAATCTGAAGGAGGAAGGATGATCTTTTGGATAAAGTACCAGATTGGGATTTAAGAGATGGATGCATTTCCTCATTCTACTAGACACTTCCTTTGTGACCCTGGGCAAATCACACAAGCCCCAATTCTGACAAGCACTTTAGTTCAGAGGATATTCTTTCCTTTCACTCATCATTTGTCTGTCTTGTCTATTTAGGTTATAAGCTCTTCACTTGGTATGGATGGCACCCTACACAACTGAGCCCTGATCTCAGTCGGATCCTCCAGGCACTAACGTGATACAAATTCATAAGACCACATTACAGATAAAATGCCAGGTGCCAGATCCTGTTCCAGCTGTTGGGCATCTGGCTAAGTGTGAGCCACTCAAATTGCAGCTCTTGCACCCTGCTCGAGTCCCTGAAAAACTGTTAATATGTCTATTTCTGTCTATTTTAGCCTTAAGGCACAGAAAGGGAGAAGTGGAAGAAATCCCACCCATCTTTTGCATTAATGGTTTTTCCTTATTTGACCAGGGTGAAACAGTGTTGTACACAGATCTGTAAGTGCCACCTAGATGCCTATAAGTAGAATAGGATGTCCAGACTAGAGGTTAAGTACAGAGGTTCAAAAAGCCTGAGGCAAAAATCGATTCAATCTTCCAGGTTTTTCTAAGCTGTGTAGATTAAACTGATAACAAACTGAACTGGCGTTCAGGTGGCCAAGACGGGCAGAAGCCTGATCTGGCCCAGGCCAGGAGCCTGGGGCACTCATAAGGTTGCTGAACCCACCGCAGCAATAGCCCAGGCCTGACTGTCTGCTGGCTCTGCCTGCCACCACTGACAGCTGGGGTCTGCGCAGCTCAGGGGAAGCCCCCCCAAGCTCAGAGCCAGGCTGGGATCACCCCAGCCCCATCCCTTCTCCTAGGGAAAGGGGGCAGGAGTGGAAATGCACCACCCAGCCTGGCATCAGATGCCCAACTGGGGTCTGCCTCGTGGGGGAGAAATCACCCACTGGGGGACTTTTGTCCCCGCCCCCCACTGGTGTTTGGAGCCAGGTTAGGATCACCCCACCCCTTCCTCAGCTGTCTGCCTCTGGGGAGAGGGGAATGCACCCCACTTGCCCAGCACCAGCCCCACCAGCTGGGGTCTGCCTGGCGCTGGGGGCAAAGCACCCACTGGGGGGCTTTTCACACCCCCACAGCTTGGAGCTGAGCTCAGATTGCCTGAGCTCCACTGCTTCCCCGGCTGTCCATTTCTGAGCGGGGGAAGTGGGAGGTGGGAACATGCACTGGATCCACAGCCAGGGTCTGCCTGGTGTGGGGGGAAAGCACCCACTGGGGACGAGGGGAGTTTGTCCACCCCCAGCTTAGAGCTGGGCTGAGATTCCCCCAGCCCTGCCCTTTTCCCAGCTGTCCACCTCTGAAAGGTGGGGGGTGGGACTACACCCCCATCCTGGCCCAGCACCAGCCCCCCCAATCAGGGTCTGCCCAGCACTGGGGGGAAAAGCACCCACCATGGGGATTTTCAGCTCCCCACAGCTCCGAGCAAGGCTGAGATTCCCCCAGCCCTGCCCCGTCCTCAGCCACCCACTTACAGTCGGAGCCTGGGGAAGGGGAATCTCAGGCCAGCTCAGAGCTACAGAGGGGGAAAAAAGCCCCTCGGTGGGTGCTTTCTCCCCACACTGGGCAGACCCTGGCTTGAGGTCCAGTGTGGGGACAGAGTGAATTCCCACTGTCCCTTTCCCCCTGCCTTTCAGAGGTAGACTGCTAAACCAAACTCACTGGGCTGCAGAGGGGGAGCAAGAAGCCCCCTTCACCAGGGCTTTTCATCCCTTCACTGTACTGATGGGGGCTAAGTCAGTTCCTCTGCCCCAGGCTGGCAAACAGGAAGCAGGCTGGGGAACAGAGGCTTTACTTTCTCAGCTCTGTGGCAGCTGGGGACAGGGCCAGCCCTACTCATCTGGAGCATGCAGCACAGTCCAAGGTTGCAAAGCATCCTGGGATGCTGGAGGACTATGAATTAACTTGAGTCGGGAGGGGATCTGGGACAGAAGTTCCATAAACCAGTTTAACCTAAATCAGTTAGGTCTGATACTACACCCAGCCAGGTTTCTCTTAAACTGGTTTCAGCCATTTTAAAAGCGGTTTATGTGCACTGAACTTCTGTTCTAGGTTTAAATCAGTTTCCAATCACTTAAATCAGTTTATGTGTAACTTCTGTCCCTAGCCAGAGAGCTCTCTCTTCAGTGGTATAGTGCACAAATTTCAGTTCCCAAGTTACAAGGAAAAATATGGTCCGGATCCTTAATTCCTGCCATTCAATGCTCTCACTGAAAAAAAGAGAGATGCAAGAGGAAGCTAGAATTAGTGAGCACAGGGAATGCAGGACTGGCATTATCTAACTACCTAATATTGCATGATGCCAGTTAGAAATATAAATGTTAGGGCCCAAAATGTAATTATCAATCCATAGACGCATGCATTTACTTGCATAATATATTAGTTGTGTACAAGTCAGAGTGAAATGCACATAACTGTAGTAAATGGGGCATCTAGAGTCATATTAATCATTTAAATTCATAACTCATTTTTAGAATATTTTTTCTACCTCTTTAACCTTTAGTGACAACACTTTAGATACAAAATGTACTGGTATATTAAAATGTAAAATAGTGAGAGCATTCACTCTAAGAAAACAAAAGAAGCAGTCAACATGTCAACTTCTCTCTAAACAGAGACTTGTGTTTTATAATACTATTTGTGGTGTGTGGATAATGTCCCACTGACCACCATTTTTTCCTGCCATTTTGTCCCTTATTGTTCTGTCATTACCATTGTTATAATTATCTGGCCCTGGCCAAGATGTGGGCAAAGAGCTCCCTCTGGTGCTGATGCTAATACTGCTCTATATATTTCACAGGTCGGGCTGTCTATTTCACAATGATGGGCCTGGTAGGGAACACTCAGCCCTCCAAAGGATGAGGCCTATACCTTCATAGGAAAGTTTCTTTTTACAACTCTGGCTTCAGCTAGAAAATGCAGCTATGAATGTTTGATTCTGTTTGTTCCAAAAAACAGAACACAAAACAATGTGTTATTAGAGTTTATGGCACAATGTATACACAACAGCACATGGTTCTTTGCCAGGATGGATTCATTCTCCTGTATTTAAAGTGACAAACAACTTAAAATTATAAAATATTTAATGCTTTCTAAATTACTGCATAACTTTGCAGAATGGTATCACTGATAAATTACCATTTGAATCTCACTTGCTTGATATCACAATGATAGTGCAAATTATGGTCATAACACCTCGTTATTTTGTTTAGATTAATACCTATGTTTTCCAGTGTTTGCAGATTTTAAAGCTTCAATTCTGCAGCCATTTTCATGAAACTAGGGCACCTGTGTACCACAGTTGTCAAGTCTATGTGGTCACAACAGGCTCTTGCAGACTCCAAAATAAAATATCAGATTAGGAAAAAAGTGTATAAGAGTGAAAGTTATCAAGGAACTTATCAGAACCCTGGACTAGTTAATTGTCTGTCACTACTTGCATCACAATTCCTTAGTATCAATATGGGTTTTTAAAAAATTATGTTGCATAGAAGCTTAGTATACTAACTGCCAGCCAAAAGACGGCATATTTCAAAAAAATTTGATTCGGTAGAAAAATATAAGTAAATGTAAGTTAAATGCTTCAGTTTCCAACTAGAAAAGTGCCTGAATTACATCAAATTCAAACCTCTCAACGGAATTTTTGAAGAGCATTATCATGGGACTAATCCTGCAAGATACCATGTGTAAAGTTCTCCTTGCCTTCAAAGGGACCCTGTGTGTAGGCTTGCAAGAATGGAGCCTGTGCTACTGTGTCAATCCCTCAACACGAGATACACTGAAGATGAAGAAAGGCTTGTGGCTTTCCCTCTGAGTTGAGCAAGAGACTTAATAGTTCCCTATTATATTTCTTCTGGCAGAGACCCTTCCCTTGATAGTATGCCAACACTCTCCCTTTTATAACTTTTAATCCATGCAGTATTCCATATAGTAATTTGAAGAATTAGCATTACACTTTTCATCTTCATAATTTTTCTCTTCAGAGAATGAACAAGCCTCACAACACCTCTGAGGTAGCACATTTTACTAATGAGAAAACAACATGGAAAGATTAAGTACCTATTACTTTGTATCACAGCCACTCAGGAGAACTTGGGACGCCCTTGCCTTTGTTGACCAGGTCCTGCGTGGTGGCGGTCCCCACCCCCGGAGTTTGTTGTGGGGCCAGCACCTCGCCCAGCCTTGCAGCGCTCCCCACTCCACCACTTGAGCTGGCTGGAGGACACCAAATGGGTCCACTTTTCCACTGTCCATCGCTGCCACCTCTACACACTCATGTGATCCACCATGACACCCTCACATCCCGCCCAGACACCAAGTGGCAGGACCTGCTTGGCGAGGAAATGGCTGGGGCACCCCAGTGGCTGAGTCTGTGCTCCTTCCTCATCCTACAAGCCACTGGGGACCTCAGCTGGTGGCTCCTCCATGGAGCCATCACCACGGGCTTGTATGTAGAGAGCTTCAGACACCCTAGTCTCCTGCCCCTTCTGTGGGCAGAGGAAGACCCTGGTGCACATGATCCTTAAGTGTACCAGGCTGCAGCCCCTCCACCTCCAAAACCTCCTCCTGATGTTCTGGTTGAATTTTACCCCCCACCTTTTTGTTTTTGGTCACCCCATCTATGGCCCCACCAAGTCCCAGGACCTCCTAGTCAACCTCCTCCTGGCCCTGGCCAAGTGGGCCATGTACTTGACCAGGAAGGGGGCTCTGGCTGGGAAGGTGCTCGGAGACTGCCGGGCCACTTTCCTCTCATTTGTCTGAGCATGTTTCTGGGCAGAGCACCAGTGGGTGGCATCCACCAGCTCCTTGGATGTCTTTGAGGATTGGTAGGTTTGGCCCAGGGGGCTCTGCTCAGTGTCCCTCTCTGGAGAACTTATTTTCACATTTTGACCCTTTAACTCCCATGTCACTCCTATCCTGCTTTTGCTTTTGTTGTCCCAAGAAATTAGTTGCATCTTTCACCCTTTGGCCCCACAAAGGAGCTATTAGTTAGCTGGGTGGGCCTTAAGGCCCACATTAATATGGAAGATACAAATATGCAAGAGAACTTGGGGAGCAGCTTAATATGCTCATGTGTCATGAAAAAGGTCATACACGCAGGAGTAAGCAGAGACTGTCCACTTGCTACTCTTCCACCATAGCAGGTAGAAGAACAGGTAGAGAAAAGCCAACCAGCCCTGCTAAGCCAGCACTGATTTTTCATAATTGGAAACCAGGATAGTCCAGAAGCACATCATCACATAGCATGAAGGAAATAAAAGAGAAGTTGCGTGTAAAAGACCTTAAGGCAATTCAGGAATCACCTCTGAATGGTGACAGAGGAAACCAAGTCAGAACCAGATTTAGCATGGAGGCTTCTTGACTCCCAGTTCTGGAGACTGCATCTCCTGCTGCTATTTTTAAACATCATTTACACAGTAAACCCTCTTTGGGGTGTCAAAAAGGACACCACCCATTAAAAAGTGGAGAGAAAATCTAATGACAAAGTTTAGGTCCAGACCTGAACTCTCCTAAAGCTTGGGGTTGAGGGAAAATATAGAAACTGGAAGATCCATAGTGAAAATCATTATAATTAATGCAATCTAGTGAATGACCTCAAGAATTCTTTTCAAGATTTTCTCTAACACGTTTAAGTAGATTCCAGGTAAGATGATATTATATGGAAGTGTCACATACAGAGATGACCCGAGCAGGGTGCAGGGCCTGGGACAAATCAGCCTGTGTGGGGCCCCTACCCTAGATACAAGGAAGCCGGTGGTGGATTGGGGGGGGGAGGGTGCCGAGCGGCTGGATGCACCAGATTCAGCGGCTGGGGAGGGGGCAGCAGAGGGTGCTGAGCGGCTGGATGTGAAGCCAGCAGCAGCGCGGAATTGCTGTGGATGCTCCACTGAGCTCCATGGGGCCCCCCCAAAGCACAGGGCCCAGGGCAGTCACCCTGATTCACCCCCCCCCCCCCACAGATGGCCCTGGTAACATATCATGTAAACAGTTAAAAAAAAATAAGAATGATAAGAAGTTTGCAGGTAGATAATGTTTTTGCTCTTCTTTATATGCCTGAACACAATGAAACATGAAGGACAGAGAGGTCTTTCTCTGATAACAATCTATAGAAGAGTTGTTAAACTGCTGCATAGTGTAGGTTAGTCAAGAGCAGTGAAATTATCATGCTTTAACTCTTCTGAAAAATCACTCCGTCCTTAACTGTTATTTGTAGCAAATGCCCCCACACTATAGGCAATCTCTTCTCTTCAACTGCCACTTTGAACTAATGTTTCCAGGACAATTTTTTTCAACCTTTAGTTAAAAACTACTTTTAGTCAGCAACAGAATGTTACTTGTCTCTGGAATGGGTGCTTAGGAAAGGTTACACTTCATGTTAATATAATGATTTTTATATATATACATATACATATATATATACACACACACACACACACACACACATTTGACATGCTATATTTTAAGAATATTCAAATTATGGAAACAGAAAAAATTTGCAATTTTCATATCAGAGCAAAGACAAAAAAGGACCATCTCAAGACCAACTCATTGATTAAAAACAGATGCATGGTTTCATATATACCATACTAATTTTAAACTAGCTCCCCTGACTTTACTGCAGTCACTTCTTGTTGACACTGATGTAACTGATATCAAAATCAGGCCCATATGTATATAATTCTTGATACAGTAGACTGCTAGATAGCACAGTATAGACATTTTAAAGTGCGGTATTTCAAAGTAATAAGGTTGTTCAAGGAGGCTTGAATTGAGAAATTGTAAAAATGCTACCTTATGCTCTTTCTTTGCATGCCTAGAAAGTGTGCTACTCATTGCTCTGATATCTGTGTTCCTAATTGACATCCTTTTTTCCTCTCACTTAGCTATTTATTTAGGTCAAGATCTTACAATGACTTCCATGTGATTGTGGGGGTTACCTGCCTAGATCTCATTGCTAAACTAGGTTCTTAAGACTACAGACTCTCCTGACTACAGACTGTTTTTATTATATGGTTGTACAGTGCCTTGCACAATGAGTTCTCTGTGTCTTTCTGAAATATAATTAATTAAAAGCAAAACCCCAATGTGTGGCCTTTCCCTCATAACTGAACCCCTATTAATTTTCACTAGACTGCGATAAAATTGCTAGGCAGAGTTTCCGTGGAGCTTCATCTGCAGTTCAGCTACTTTTATCTTTAATTTCCTTATAAATATGCTTAATTAGAAGTAGCCTGGGTTTTTTTTCCCCTAGTTCTTTATATTTTCTTAAGAAAATATAAAAGTTAAATGTAGCTCAGCTGGAGGTGATGCTTTACTGAAAATAAGAGATAAGTTTATTCTGTAGGGGAAGGCTGAACAAAGAGAGACAGAAATAGTCAAAATACCACCAGTTCATGCAGGGCCTTTAAGATTCTAGCACTTGGGTTTTTAACTGAACTTTAAGTTTATGGAGTTTTGGTCATTAACAATATAAACCATTAAGAAACAGAATTTGTGTATTTAATTAGATTATATTGTACTGCGTTGCCTGGTAACTCCCAGAATTAAACATTTCACACTTCCCATTGACATAAAAGGGAGTGGGTGAGAGTTCGCTGTAGAACGATAAAGTTTCACTGCTGTGAGTTCTTTGATTCCTGACTTCTGTTTGCTACCTGTGCTTCTGCAATGGAAATTGGGAAGGAGGAGGCAGCATACGTTTAACTCAGGACTTAATAAGGATCCAACCCATTGAAGTCAGTAAAAGAAAGCTCCCATTGACTTCTGTAAGAAGAGGATGAAACTCTAAGTAAATAAAAAACAGCAGGTATTTACTTGTACCAGTCTGTGGTTCTTTTAAGTTGGAAATAATAGCAGTTCTGCAACTAAAACATAAAAAGTTTCAAAAAAAGAAGCCTTCAGCTGGTTTTATTTTCTTGCAGAATATGAACATAGGTGCTAATATTAGCATCCCCGCTATTTATCTCCAGGGTTTCTCATACATGATTATAGGAACCTTACTAACAATATCTATGAGCACAGGTAGTTGGCTGTGCTAGTCTGAAGTTAGGCAGAAGTAAGCCCTCTACTTATGAAAGCTTATACTATACACCTCTGAGTTAATTTATCTGTAAGACGCAGATCTACCCTACCTTCTGTATAACGCCATCTGGCCAGCTTCATGCACTTCATTCTTGCATGGTAGGAACTCCTCTCTTTTGACTTTGATGGCACTGTCCATGTCTAAGAACTGTGGCCCTCATTCTCCCTTGCTTTGATGTGAGTTGAGGTTTGTGCGATTCCACTGGTAAAGTGGTGCTCAACATTTTAGCTCTGTGGACCAGATAGCTGATACAGAGCCCATCAGAGGGCCAGATCAGGCCATGGGGCTAGCACCACCCCCTCCTGCCCTCTGTGCAACAGGATTGAGCTGGGAGAGGGCAGGGGGGGGCAATATTACCCCCTCCCCACCTCATGCTGGGATTGGGTCCTGTAACCAGGCACCACCCCCATCCAACCCACCACACCAGGATTGGGTTCTAGGTCCCAGCACCATGCCCACCTGGCCCTGCACACTGCACACTGTAATCGAGTGCTCGAGTCAGCATGCAGGGCCCAGGGATCTCCACTGGCTTGGAAATTTAGCAGCAGGAAAGCAATGCCACTGCTCTCTTGCCACCAAATTTCTGGACTCATGGGCAGACCTGAGGGCCAGATGACATGGCACCACTGGCTAGATCTGGCCCAAGGCTGGAGATTAAGTGCCCCTGCACTGGTACAGTGAAATCACAGCAATGGAAAAGTATGTTAACATGACAGTGACTTCTAGTTGTTTTGCAGCTCAACTTCATAAGTATCAGTGTGCCTCTAACAAGTGTACTGACCAGGCATCCTGAGCCAGATTATATTCAATTAGCAGTACTTATTTATTTATATGCAATGTGTAGTTATTTTATCACTATGTGCTTGCCTCATCTCCCTGATTTGTCTAGTAGCAGTCTTATTGTCTGTCTGTCCCACCCCTAACTCACTCAATAGGGACAAGACTTCTGACATTATCCCCAGCCATAACACAATCTATCTAGTAAATCCTTTTCAGGGGAGAGCTTACTCTGGGTTATGCATTTCGATGTATATTTTCATTTTGAAATAACATGGTAAGCTGGAAGCATACTAGAAATACATATTCTAGAAATCTCTCTCTGTTTTTTCCTGTTTTTCACAAAGGGGTATATGTCAGTCATATTTGGGTGACATTTCTCAGGTTGCAAAAATTGTTTTGGGATCTACTACCTATAGAAAAAAGGGTGCTATTCGAACCAAAACCAGACCTCTTATTTTCATCTGCCTTATAAAAGTATAAATCCTTTTCTTCTGACAAGATATAACAACTTTTTAAAATAACCATCCTAACAAAACCATCCTACCACTCTGGCCCACTATGAAAGATTTCATGGGAGACAATAGCAGTCAATCTCATTTTGTTGGGTTACAAACAAATTTCTGTAATGACTTCACCACGCCCCCAGCAGAGTGCGACCCTCCAGCTGCAAGAATCAAAACCCAGATTTTTAGTATGTGAACCAAAGAAAAAACTCCATTACCTAGTAGCATTAGTAGGTTGTTATGCTCTGCAGAGACAAGTCACTAGGAAAGAGCGTGACCAATGCTCTATGATAGCAAATATATTGTCTATGTATGTATCATTTTACAGTTTTGTAGTTGCATATAAGAGCCACAATCTATTCCTCATTATGTGTAAGCATATGAAACGATATTAATCCTTTCCTGGGGCATCCTTAAGCACTTACTTAGGGATACAAAGAAATGCAAATCTCTAGAACTCTTGGTTCAGAGATGATACCTTTTATGAGACCAACTAAGAAATCACAAAAAAAAAATAAAAAAAAAATTCTGTATTATTTAAGGATAACTCTCTCTAAAGAAGAATGTAGATTTCTGAGCCCTTAATGAAAATAATTATACGTGACCCAGAGGACTCCATCTACTTATTCAGGAAGAGGAACAAATATCCAGGTCACGAGACAGGGAATTAAGAGAAAGGAACAGCTTTGGGTTCTGTTCAGAGTTCAGAATAACAGCTCTGTTGTTCTTCCCGAGGTTGAAACAACATTAACACCGCGCTGTTTAACTTATTTCAAAATAGGAGAGGGAACTCTTGTCAACCCAGCCAAGAGCACAGAACTGTTTTCCCCAGATCTAACAGAGGAAAAGTTCTCCCATGGATTTAGATGAGGAGAAGGAGTTGCACTTGTTCCCATTTCACCACACACCCGCCTCTGAATGCTTAGAGGCGTGAAGCCAGGCTGGGTAGATACACCTGGAAATCTTGCATTTTGTTCCACTAGGACAGAGAAAAGCATTCAATAACAAAATGTAAAGTTAGTGCTGCTGGACTCTTACCACCACCACTATGGCACCAAATCACCACAAGGAAAACTGGAAGTGCAGAGCCACAACAGGGATCTCATCACCATTAAGTTATGTGAACCAGAAGTTTTATCAGAAGTTTTATCAGGCGGTGACTGTGAAATGCTGAGAGGTTTCACTTGTGCCATGTGGTAGAGGGGACTTCACCTGGGAAGTTTTCCCCCTTTCCTGCACTACTGGATAAAGAGTGCAGGCAGTCTGAGAAATGCGTGGAATTTTTTGTAAACTGTCTGCAAAAGAGGCGTGCCTGGTTTTCTGCATCCTGCATCTGTTTTCTTTGAGCAAGCCTGTTTTGGGAAAGGTAATACCAATTTCATTTTCCTTTAGTCTTCACTACTGTCCTCTCTCATGCTCTGTACTATGTACTGCAATATTTGCAATTTTTCCAAATGTTTAACATCCATCTAGTGGCTAGAGCATGGAACTGGGAGACAAGAAACAGGAGTTGTTTCCACTTACTACTGAATTGCTGTGTAGCCTTATATGTCACTTACTTTTGGGGGGACCTTCTGTTTCTCATCCAAAATAATGAGAGTAATTAGGATCATAACTATTACCCCTAATTGTAAAGTACTTTGAGATATTCAGGTAAAAGATCTATATAAGCATTTCCAATTTTTTTTTTTTTTTTAACAGAGGTACAACAAGGTAATTTGCCTGATGCTGAAAAAACTGGGGCCTGCTTCTCTCATGGCAAGGCAGAAATATCAACTATGCTGCCTCTCTGTTTTTCCTTTTAAAAGAATCTCCAGATGCTAATCTGACAGATAGAAAATGGGAAATGTTATTTTACCTCTACCAGAAATTCTGCTTAGAGATTTAATTTACCATCTACTTAGATCAGCAATGTTCTCTCTCCAGTAATGAATTACTATGTTGACCCATGAACTTAAGCATTTGCTTACAACTGACTGTCACTTTAGGAACTGTGATTATCACAGCCTAAGTACTGCTGGAAGAGAATCCTGTTGCAGCAGGTTGTGTAAAGATGGATCCCTAAGTTGAAATGGTCAAACAGGCAAACAAGCAAACAAAGGAGTTATGCAAACATTGTGACCTACTGATCTCATAATCAGATTACTGTCAAATACACAGGCAAACACAAAACCATAACAACAGTTTACAATGGGAAGCTTGTATGGTTATGCCAATTATTGACCCACCTATTTGTTTTTTTAAGTATTACTAAAGTTAAAAAGAAAAAAAAATAATATAGCAGAATTACAAATAAATCTGCCCTTACTGCACAATTGCTTTTTACTAGAGGTGAGGATGAAAGGGATTGCTTATTAGTTTTGCAGTTGCAGGTATGACACAAACTCGTTTGAAAAAACTCTTTGGTCTTTTCCAGTTTCTTTAAGTGGACAGGAAGCGTTACACCCTTGATGAGTTAACTTCAGACTTATAAATATCACCACTTTAGTTTGCATCTAAATTGCCCAATTCTTTAATTCTCAGGCAAGGAATGAATTCCCATTTAAGTCATCTTTGCTCATGGATATATAAATTCTATGGGAGTTTTGCATGAGTGAAGACAGGACCCAGCATCTCTGGATATTTTCCAATTAATACAAGTTCTCAAGTTTGTATTTGAGTAGTGTCCAAGAAAGCGTCCTAAACCAAAATCATGTCACCATATCACTCTTGAAAGAATCCCTTAGGGCTGGCTTCAGACATCCTAACTCTTGCAAGGAAGCATCTTTCTATACCTGTGATGCCAATATTATCAAATGCACACAGACACATTATAAAGAAAGATACGAGGTAATGCATTCATTAGGAAATCAGTTTCTTTGAATAATTATACTATCTTCAGTACTTGGCAGCCCAGAAAACTAAACAATAAATCGAACCCACTCTGGTAATGATGCTTTTCCACAATGAATGATCCATCAATAACATTAAGTGGAACTCCACTTGAACGTGATATGAGGTATATTTAAAATAAATACTCAAAGTCTTCTTCCATGCAAATATTGTCCCTACTACCAGCTACAAATTCTCTTAAAGATTATTAAAGGCAAGTGAAGGCAAACTTGAGTAAATGCAAACACTGGAGCTGAACTATCTTTTAAAATAGTCAGACTTGATTCTCTGCAAATGTGAGTTCCCATCTAAAAGAAGACTAACATTATTTTTCCTAGGTCAGTTCTGAATACATCCTAAATACAAATAAAGGAGCAAAAAATCCAATGCATGAATAAAGAAGTGAAAAACAAGGCAACCAAAAAGGAGAACATGAAAAAGGAGATTTCCTCTCAGCACTGCAGGAACATGAATATATTCTGCTGAAAGACTGAACACCACAGCTCCTGCTTATATATAAGAGGATTGGAAAGGCTAACTATGGAATCAGCAAGGCTTACAAAAAGAAAACATCTACTACTTCTTTTAATCAAAGCATGTAATCAGAAGGCCTAAGTGACAATTAGCTTTTGCCTGCAACGGAAATCAGGGAGGCAGGCTCCTAGGGGGACTTGAGCTCCTGTCTATACCAAGGACAATGTAAATATTACAGTACTGAAAAGGTATGTTCATGCTTCCCCCTTATTTCTAAATAAAGCTCTTCTCTGTAGGTTGGTATGTGACTAGATTAGGATGGGCATCTTCAATTCGGATTCATTAGGCAAAGCTCAGTCAGTGTAAACCCCCCAACAAAAAATAATTCCCTTTCTGCTAGGGACACCTTTATGGCTAGAAACATTTTAGTCCTTGTGGAGTGCAATTAATTATTTGGGGGGAGGCAGTCAAAGACTAAAAATGACCCTTCCTGGAACACAGTTCATTTGGATGATTTACAGAGTGCTTTATTATTAGCATTAAAAGATTTCCCCCTCTCCCCCACCCCAACAGGAGAAACCATTACATCCCATCCACAGCAGAGATCTCCACAATCAGCTGCTAATTGAAATCCTCACTCCTCCAGTGCCACCGTGCTGTTGCGGAGCACCTGGGGCAAGGGAAATGGCTGGGGCAGGTGGCTGTAGAGCAAGGCTGGCGTGGAGAGGAGGAAGGCAGGCAGGAAGGAGGGAGAGCGGCTGTGGAGTCTCCCCACCCAGCGGGAATTATTTCCCAGCTCAGGTCCCGGCCCCGAGTCTTTTTCCATTCAATGCAGGTGCGTTTCCATCCTCCCCAGCAGCCCGTTGTGCTGAGCCTGGAAAGGCTTTGGATTCCCTCCCTCCTCCCCGAGACACCGGGATCCTGATCGGGCACGGAGCAGAGCAGGGGGAGA
Source organism: Alligator mississippiensis (assembly GCF_030867095.1). Taxonomy (NCBI): domain Eukaryota; kingdom Metazoa; phylum Chordata; order Crocodylia; family Alligatoridae; genus Alligator; species Alligator mississippiensis. The sequence goes on along the minus strand of NC_081830.1, from coordinate 76,712,861 downwards.
CCCTCCTCCCCGCGGGGAAGGGGCCCGCCGGGATGGGAAATGCGGCTGGAGCTCCCCGGGGAGGATTTCCTCGCCCGGCTCCTTCCCCCGGCCAGCGCTGCCCTGCAAAGCTGCAAGCAGCGAAGTGTCGCGCCGCACCGAGGCTGCAGCGGCTCCCGCCACCCTCCGGCCCCTCGCGGGGAGGGGAGGGGAGGGGAGGGTCAAGCGGTGGTGGGAGCCTTGCCCGGCCACGGAGCAGCGCTGCCAGGAGCCTCCCGGGACACCCGCGCCTCTCCCCGCTCGCTCGCGCGGGGACCTCGCGGGGTGCGTGCCTGCTTCCACGGGCGAGTTTTCCCGGGTGGGGCGGGGTGCGGGGGGACCCACTTCTCCCTCCTTCTGCAATGCAAAGCGACCCTTTTGTCTCGTCGTTTTCCACGGCGGGGTGAGCCTCCCCCGCCCCATGCAGCCCCACGGGGGGGACCGCGACCCCGTGCACGTCCACGCGGGGGGGAGCCCCGAGACTGCAGCGGGGGCAGCGCCGGGCAGGCTGCTGGAAGAGCGCCCTTACCTTCGCACTCATGCTGGCTCCCACCTGCTCCGCAATCATAAATACTCGGAGGTGCCTAGCGGGAGGATGGATGCATGTGCGCCGCTTGCTCCCCGCACCGGCTCGGCAGGAGGCTGGTGTGGCACAGTCCTCAGCAGCCAGGAGCTCCCCAAAGCATCCCCATCTCTTGTTGTTGTTGCTGGGTTGGGTTATTATTATTATTATTATTCTTTTTTTCCTCTTGATAGGAAAGCCAAATCCCCTCTGTGTCTAGCCCCCACGGATCTTGCAATAGCTCCACACACACACACGCAAAACAAAAGCTGGGAGAGGTTGGGGGGGGAGGAGGAGAGGGGCTGCTACAAACTTGGCGAGCCAAGACGTATCCACGCGTGCTCTTGCAGGGCAGGGAAAAAAAACAACAATAACAACAAAAAAGCCTGGTGCAAAATATGAAAAAAAAATTAAAAATCCCAGGGAGATTCAGAAGGGGGAAGAAGAAGAAAAAAATGAAAAATCAAGACGGTGGCAAGAGGCAGGAAAAAGGGGCGCAGACGGGACGGGTCCTTCCTAGCTGTACATCCGGCAGCCACGCGAGCAGTCGCCTCCCCGGCTCCGCGCGGGGCTGCTGCGGCTACCTGTAGGCGCGGGCGGGCGGGCGGGCAGCACCCGCGGACCCGCAGCTGCAGGCGGGGCAGCGCCGCCGCCCCGCCGGGCTCGGACAGACGCTCCCCGGGGCCCGGGCCGGTGCGGGGATCCCCTCGGTGCGCGCGTGTGTGCGTCTCCCCCGCTCCGCTCCGCTCCGCTCCGCTCTCACGCTCCCTCTCTCCCGGCTCCCGGCTCGGCCACAGCGGAGTGGTGGCAGCACTGAGGGTGAAGGGCCCGGACGTCAGATGTGACGTTCAGCCAAGACAGAGCTGCATGTGAGCCGGCAGCAGCAGCAACCTCTGCCGCGGAAAGTTCCCCCGGATCTGGCCGTCCATCTCCCTGCCTCGGGGACCTTTTTCACCATCTTCCTTCCTCCCCCCACCCCACCCCACCGTGGATTTTTGCAGCCTCTAAATGCAGGGAGCAGAAGTGCGGGAAAGAGCAGCGCTCACCCCTCGGGGGCTGGGGGAGTCTGTGTCTGCTTTGCCTTTTTTTTTTTTTTTTTTAGCTAAACCAAACCAGCAGGTGCAGGAGGAGAGCTGATGAAATAGGGTAATATATCATCCACCCAGGCAGTTCAGGAGAGACACACACACACCGACCAGATTGATCATCGCCCCCATCTCTCCCTCCTTTTTCCATTCCTTATATGCCTAGGGGGGTTAAGCAGGCAACATCACCCACCACGAGGCACAGTCCAAAACTAGGCTTTTCTACCTAATGCTGGGTGCTGCTGGTTGTGTTATGTTTCCAGCTCGGGCATATGCTACACCCCACAATCTACCAGCCACCATCAGCCCAATTCAGCATTATTGTGGGTGCTTGGCAGACAGCTGTCACTACTATCTCCCCTTTCCTCTCTCTCTTTTTGTTCCACCCTCTGTTGCATGCGGTTTTCAGATTTTTTTCCAAAAAGGTTTCCATAAATTTTAATGAAGGTAAACTTACCATTGCTAATACTACACCAGAGGATCTATTGTGCTGGCAGACTATTGCAGTTTTATTATTGCCAGTGATTTACCACGTTTGGATGAGTAAATGGGTGGAGAGTGAAGTGAAGCAACAGGTCACCTAAAAAAGCAGTGATGGATGGAGACAGGCCCTGATCAGGTAGGCGCACTGTAGCATTGCAAAACAAGACTTGCGTTGGTTGGTGGCACTTATGCTGATAGATTACCAGGTAAGAAGAGCAAACCTTATTTTACACCAATAGAACACATCTATCCTTGCTTTTTTAAAACAACTGTAGATACACTTAGTGCAAAAAACAAACCAACAAAATCCTCCCAAAATACCAATCACAGCCAGCAAAACAAAGGTGCAGGTCTTTCCTTTTAATTACTACCATTTTTTTACAGCATTATTATTACTGGAACATGTGAAACACCGAGTATTTGCCCCCAAGAGTTTACATATAAGTTAGGGCAAGTCTCCATGAGTGAACAAAACAAACATTTCAAATGTCCTGAAGTAGGGGACGATAATGAGTGAAGATTGATGGTTATAGCAATATTGTCAGGAATTATATGTTAAGGACACCTGCATTGCAGAGTCCTTAACATATAATTCATGTTCATATATATCATGAATATATTCAGGCAAAACTTATTCTATTCCTTGTGAGATGCTGTTGCTAGAAGCAATACCATACCTAGACTCCTGGCGGTCGGTCCTGGGTGAACTTTTAGTATCAGGCCCCCCTTCGCCAGAGATAATGATGATAATAATCGGGCAGTGGAAAAAAACTTACCATTTTCAGGCCCCCTTTCAGTCCAGGCCCTGGGCGGCTGCCCGGTTCACCCGTGCCTGTGTCTGGCTCTGGCTAACAGGAGCAGATTGGATTACATCTTGTAGAAAGACCTGAAGGAAGTCCTTGGAAACAAAGTAGAGGCAGAGGCACCAAGCTAAGTGGTGTGGTGTGGCTGAAGACAGAGGCAAGGGATGGAAAAAGTGGGTATGAGGTACATGGTTTAGGCCAGAGGTGGCCAAACCACGGCTTGTGAGCCACATGGGGCTTGCCAGCATGGTACTTGTGGTTCACCCACTTCTCTTGCGACTGCCAGCTCAGCTGGGCTGCTGGGGCAGGGGCTGCAGCTGTGCCGCTTACCCCAGGGCATGCTCCCCGTGGGGAAAGCCAGAGTGGTTTGACACTGCAGCAGTACTGCAACTCCCAGGGTGAGTAACTCTGGCCACCCCTGGTTTAGGCAAAATGAAAGGGGCTGAATGGTGACATAAAGGGGCAGGGACTAAGTCATGCCTTGAAGTCCACTTGACAACATGTCTTTGCAAAAGTGAATCACGCATAACATTTCCTATTAAGGAGACTGTAACATCACAGTCCCCAATTCATTACATGGGTCAACATCTGAACAGCTTTGCTTCAAATACAGCAAAAGGAAGAACATGCAAGAGACTGCAAGATTCAGTGCAAGTCTGAGCCCATTAAAGATTCCTCACAATTTTTGTGTCAGAAAGGCATGCACAAGTTGTATTTGCATCAATGGAAATAAACATCACCGCTGAAAAATTGGTGCAATTAGATGAACAGACGGAGCAAAATGTTTTATTCTTTAATGGTAGTGTTGGATGCGGTCTGAAAATCCTGCAGAGATTCCAAGCGATCTCACATGTCCATGTGGTAAAGTACATTTTTAAGCCCCAGAGTCCACAGTAACATATGGGATTCTAAACCAGAAGTCTGTCTAGGCACCCCAAAAATTTGGTGTATAGAAATGCTTTTTAAAAAAACCTTAGTTTATCACCAAGAGAAAGGTGCCCAACTTTGGAATATGCGATCTTCCCCTTTGGTGTCTGTTAGCAGTGACCGCAAAAATCAAGGCCAGATGCTCCCATCTGATACATGGCATTGAGTGGAACAAAAATGAGCCAGAAGAGCCCCAAATACATGGAGTTGCTGATGCAACACCTCTGTGACATCTGGATCCCAGAAAAATGCAGCTTGCTAGTTACCACCTAACCTACCCTGTCGGCATGTACATACACAATCCATGCAGTTGCAGCTCTGGAGTGAGGGACCCCAGAGGCAGAGGAGCTAGCCTGGAGAAACCAGTGCTCTACACACCATGGTCGCCTCCATACTGTACCAGTTGCTGCTGGAAATCTACATTTTGTTACTGCTGATGGAAGCAGATCAGGCCTTCACAATCAGCTCCTCTAGAGGAAGTAAGTTGTAGTCAGCAGGGGGCCCAGGTGAGCATGGCTATGAAGGTGCAGCTCCTCTGCAAAAGGGAAGAGAGGTGATATGAGAGATGTAGGTACTACATTTTTTTTAGGCGATCCATAATTTGCGGTTCCTAATCTCTTTTCTCAACCCAGAATCCTCATCACAGCAGTCTGTAGGTCTATGACCTGAAGAAGAATGTCTTTCATTCAAACGCATGTCTAAATCTATTCCAGCTATGCAGTTGGTCCAGTAAAAGATATCACCCAAAGACATCCTTGCCTCTGGTTATTTCAAGGCACCCAAAAGATGGGTGTAATTCCCCATGAGTTTCAAGCTCTAGGGCTTTTCTCTGGGTAGGAGTTTGAATGTAAGACACTTGCACATATCAGTTCTGCCTTTCAAAATGAGGCTGATTTGTCAGGTTTAGCCTTAGGGGTATTTCTAATACCTGCTCTTTACTTGTAACGATGAAACAGGATTGAAGATGTCTTTCAGTCCCTCCCAGCTCCAACATCGTCTGCAGTGGATATATAGAGGGCAAGAGGCTGTAATCCAGCCAGTTGCTAATACATCTCACAAGGACAACATAAAGGCACTTTATTAAACCAAATTTAGTCTTCCTCAGCCTGTAATCACAGTTCTGTGTTACCCTGTGGATCTTGCCAGGTTCTTTAACACTCAACTAGAGAAACCTCACTAGAATTTCTAAAGAATAATGGGAAATAATTGCCTGTTTTAATGTCTGAAAGAAAGAAAGAGAGGCTTCCAAATCTAATGTAATCATCTCTGCTTCTGAGACAGAGAAAATGAAGGTGCCCTAAACATGACAAACAGAAAATGATATGCACAGAAAAGGGGAAGAAAGCTACATAAAGCTGTCTTTTGTAACTGTCCAAAAGAGACTGAGAAGGCTGAAAATGGATTGCAGCAAAGATGAGTTAAAAGGGAAGCTGTCAACTTGCTTCATTCTGCCCATTCACATCTTCATGTGCAGTTGATTATATGTAAGGGGAACTACTATGTTCACTGGTAAGAGTTGGGGGGGTGGGAGAGGATGTGCTGATGGCCAAGAGATCTGGGTGTTTTAATTCCTTTGTCACTGATTCTTAACTTGTCTGTGCTTATGTAAAAATAGGTATGGTAATATTCACCTACATTTGTAAAGAAATTCTTAGATAAAGGAGAACACGCAAAGGGAAGTGGTATCACGCCTATGGAAAATAATGATAATTAATAGAAGTTTCAAACCTACTTACAGCAGATTCCTAAACTTGGAATAGGCACAAAAGTAAAGGTGGCTAGATTTTCAAAGGGAATTAATATCTCCTTAGCAGTGGGATGTGTGAACTCATCTTTTTTGGCCTATATATATCCCATGCTCTGTGCCCTTTCCTATAATCATTATTCAGGCAAAACTGAATTATTCATTGACTCCACCGGGATCAGATTTGTTCCCAAAGTCTATGGGAGTTTTGCCCAAGATGCATGCAGATGCACACAGCTAGAATCCTTACTATCAATCTGTTTGCATTATTTTGGACTGAAACCGCAAGTAATGACTTAAAAAAGAAGATTTTTATCATTTTGATTTTTTCATGTGAAAGTAGGTATGGTCTGCAGTTACACTCAGAGCTGAAAACAAACTGATGGGATACCTTTAAATAAAAATACCATCCAATATTGTACTAAAAGTGAGATATAAATGTAATGGAATAAATGGGGCATATTGCTTACTATAAAGAAAATATTCCTGCATTTAGTGACTGCCATTTAAAAACGTGGAGATACTTTACTTTTCTCTCTTATTAACCTTGACAGAGCAATATTAAGGAGCTCTTACTGACTAACAGGACTCTAATATATAAAATATTAATGCAAAGAGGAAACAAATGCAGAAGTGTTGGGATTCTGGAATAGTGCGAGATAATTGTGCTTTTCGTCTTGCTGCAGTTGCATTGCAATTGCTCTTATAGTTAATAAATATATTAGAAAACAGAATGACTCGAGAGCACTGGTGCATTTTGCACTCTCCTTAAATTCATGCATTAATCCATCATATTAAACAAGAGAATATTGCGCTTATGCTTGTAGCATCACAAAAAATCAAAACTTCCTATAAATGTTAGGTATATGGTGGAAATGTTAGAGCAGACTCTTATTCAAGCACCCTGAGGCTGATTCAGCTCCTGCTTGGATATATAATCTGAAATAAAATGAATTAGAATGATGATAAACAGGCATGATTTAGGTTAAAACTGAGCATCCAGAGGTAGGGTTATATAACAGTGCTGAGGTGCTGTGCAAAACCCTGGGGAGCCAGGATGCTCAAGAGATACACTTCAGGTTTGTGCAAGGTTACTGCTCCCCGACCCCCCTGAATGAATATGCCTAGGTTATTAATTTGCCCAGAAATCACACTGCACCACAGGCACTATAGTCAAATCATAGAAAAAACAAAAGGGCTTATTATACAGAAAGAAAAAGTGATTGAATGATTTGATGACAGTGTATGTTAAAACAAAACTGGCAAAATGCTTCCCCTACGTCCAGACTACCCCCTAGCCCTTATAAAATTCCCATGAAAATTCCCCTGCAGGTTCGCAGGCACAGCTAACTCCCGTCATTGGGGTCACCTCCCAGGGAGCCCTCTCCTCACTGCCGTTCGCTCTATGACATCCACACAGCTTCCCCTCATCTACTTCAGGGGAGCCAGGGAGTCCTCTCCAGTGTCTCTGCCTGTGGCCACGTGACAGGTGCTTTCAGATGGACACCCAAGTTTTCAAAAGCACCCATCTTCAGCACCTAAAGGCATGTCTGTACAGCCTCTGCACTGGGCCTAGGAAGCACACCCTGCCCACTCACTCCTGCTCCATGTGCAACAGCTCCCAAAAATGAGGCAACATCAGCACCACACCTAGACTCCTGGCAGCCCTGAGCGAACTTTTAGTATGAGTATCCCTTCCCCAGAGATAATGATAATAATAATAATCATTACCATTTCCGGGCCCCCTTTGAGTCCAGCCCTGGGCAGCCGCCCAGTTTGCCCATGCCTGTGTCCAGCCCTGGGCAACGTAGCCACATTAGATTGACCCAGATTTTTGCCCTGAGCTGCATTTAGGCTCTCTTGCACGAGACACAAGATAAGGACTTCTCATTGTCTCATGTTTTTGAGTTGATATGTGTACAGCAAAAGTCAATGGGCAGGATATGTTCCTCCGTGGTGCTTCAGTTAAAGAGTCGTACACCACACCTTTCATATGGCATTAGAATGAGATTTTCAGGTGCTCTCCGTGATTTTAGGTACTATTCACTGTGAGCAAGGATATCAAAATTGGCCTGTGGAGATCAGTGTTGATTCAATATATTCTTCTCTCTCAGATCTGCGCTTATAGGGCCAAATCCTTTGTGGTGCCAAATGCTCTCAGGTTAAATGACTTCACTGGGAGTTGTGGATTAGGGGTGTGCAAAGCGGGCCCTATTTGATTCGGATTCAGCCTGAATCAGGGACAGTGATTCGATTCGTTGATTCAGATCACTGTCCCTGATTAGATTCGGCCAAATCTGAATCTGAAGATTCGATGCTGATTCAGAGAATCAGTGATTTGGACATAGAGACAGCTTTAAAAAAAATTTCTACATACCTTGAGGTAGCAGACGGGGCTCCTGAATGCTATGATGCTGGGGTGCATGAAGCATCCCACAAGAGTGCAGAGCGGGGGGGGGGGGGGGGGGGGCGGGGGGGTGCAGCCCTCCATGTGCTTGGTGGTAAATCTGGAAGTAGACTGGAAGTACTTCTGGTCCACGTCTGGGTCTGCCAGGGAGTGGTCCCCCTGGCTCAGCGATCAGCTGTGGGCGGACCCTCGGTACCCAGGAGGTACCAGTTACTAAGCCAGGGGCTCCCCTATGCACTCCTCAGCAGACCCGGAAGCGGACCGGCAGTGATTCTGGTCCACTTCTGGGTCTGCTGCCGAGCACACTGGGAAGCCCCCCGCACTCCTGTGGGACACTTCGTGCGACCCAGCATCACAGCATTCACGAGCCCCTGCTACCTAGAGGTACGTAGCAAAAACATTTAAAGCCGTGACTATGTCCAAAACGCCAAATCTTTCCGAATCGATTCAGAGGGTTCTGATTCGATTCAGAGAGATGAAAGGGTCCTCTGATTGGATTCAGATTTGTAGATTCGGCCACTGAATCGGGCCAAATCTCTGCTGAATCGAATCAGGGACCAAAGCTTTGCACAGCCCTACTGTGGATGTTCAACACTTCACGGTCCATGCATTAACTTACATACGTGACAATGCACATGGAACACTGTATGCTTAATTAAGTCCCTAGGTGTTTGTCTCCTGTCTCCAGTCATAACAAGACTAGCCCCACAACGAGATAATGGTTTCAGTCCATGCCCAGAGACTTGACTCAAGAGAAAGTTCCAATGATTTTCAAATACAGCCCGTAAACCTTAAAATTCAAACTGGCTCCTGGGAAGCGGAGATGCCATGGCTGCATTTTCTCCTCACCTTCATGGAGGTAGCTAGCAAGGTAACTTTGAGCAAGTGAGTGCCACCCAGAGTGAAGATGTCTCACAAACAGCAGAGGCTTAAAGGTGAAGGACATCTGTACCTTGCATCACCTGCACACACCCCAGTTGGGGGTAATCTAACCCTGAGCATTTGTTGACTTATCCTGAGTGCACACATTTTGCAAACCCATTTATCATAGCATTTCATAAATATAGTTACAATTATGATATGGACAATCAGATTAAATGATTGAGTGGCTGAGTTTATTTATAATTAACCTTCGGCAATTCGATAGTATAGGACAGTAAGTGGGAGAATAATTCATTTGGTTTGAGCTTATTGTTAGCTGAAAAGCAGAGACTCTCCAAAATACCTCAGAGACTGAATTACTGTCTAACTCATGTAGAGGGTGCTTTACAGGTCAAGCCTGAGCTTCATTAAAGGTACAGTACAAGCACAGTCACCTTTGCTCTTGTCTGCTTATGGTTGGCTTGTGGGCAAATAGAGGGTTTCATTCTGAAGTGCTAAGATTACATTAAATAAGCAATAAATGCATCAACCCAAAGAATTACAGTCCGTTTCTGAGGTTTGAAACTTCCCCCACAAGCACAGCAGCTCACAACCTTATGTTTGTAAAGTTATTGCTAGATGAAGTGCTATATAATGGCATAAACAAACAAAAATGTATTAGAATCAGGGTTTTTTCTTGCAAGACCTATATTTAAGTCAGGGAAATGTAAGGAAATCATTATACATAGCATTATGTGTACAGTGGATAAAATATCAATTTGGCATAATCTTCAAGTGCCTAATTCAAGAAGTCTTTACTTATTTATAAATGTGTTGTTGGAATTTTTAATCACTGTGTATTACTCTTGAATAAAGAAGCATTCTTTAAGAAAAAGCAGCATTTGAAAATCCAGGCTTCCACATATCAGAAAAAGATGATAACAGTGCCATAGTTATTAAAATTGATGTATCTTTAAACCACAGTCATTGGAACAACACTGACATACATGTGGTATAGAATATAAAACTCCAAACAAAGAGATGAAATAGCTTACCTAGGTTTAAAATATTATACATTCTTATTTCTTTGGACTTTTTCTGCTTTCTCAAACACTTTTACTTGTTAAAAGTCTAATTTCCATATCTGAGAATACTAGCTCTACGAGATGTAAAGGAGATTTTTGATTATCCTTAAAGAGTATCTGACATGGCTATTAACACTTTAAACTTGCCACCGCTGCGTTTGTGTAGTTTCATCCTTTTAGCAAAATTGACAAAAAAACCCGTTGAAAATTCAAAGTATTAATCTCTAAAAGCACATATGTAGTGATTACTTAACCAATAGGGGTTGTTTTAGTTCCTGTACAATTTGGCTCAATAACTGTAAGCTAATATTAATACTTTAGGTTATATTTTTACGACCTCCACTTTTCCAATCAGTCCAGGATCTCAAATTACATTTACATAATCATGCATTTCCAAACTTGTTTAGTCATGATCTTCTAAAAAGTGTTGGAATTTAAAAAGCTCTGTTCTCCGAGAAGTTGATGGAGCAATTACATTGATTTCTGGGTGTTAGCTTGGAGTCACCTGCTCCGACAGAATTTCTCCTTCTTACCCCATTTAAATACTTGGCTTCTGCAGCTTGGTCCAATCAAGTATAGTTTTCATGTACCCATGCTCTCTGGAAACCTCTGCAAAATATAACATTACTGGCTGCACTAACAAGACAGTATTTGATAGAATAAAAGTCTACGTTCTAGCCAGAAGTCCTCACCTGTTCCTTCAGCAAAATCCTAAGGAGCTGAAGGGAGAGGAAAACTCCATGAGTACCTGCTCAGAAAAGTTTTTCCTATGGTTTCGTTAAGAAAGCAAGAGCTGCTAGGATCTTTCTCCATGCACACACCCAAGAATAGGTCTCCTACAGAGTCTGGGGGAAATATCATGGCGGGGCTGAACAAGTCAAAGCTGAGCAACAAAGAGGTGGAATTTTCAGACTGTACAAATTCAAAGAATAAAAAAGAAGAAGTCTTAGGTTACTTATCAGGGGAAACTAAAAAGTCTGATGCAGGGTTGGGTAATATCTGTTTGTTTATCGATCTTTGGGGATGGGTCCTTAGGGTTCCTCCCCCACCCCCACGCAAACAGGGAAGTTACCGATTTATAATTAATTAGGTTTTCGGCTATCGTTTGCTAAGGTGCGTAGAATTCATCCAGTGGTAAAGAAAGAATCACCACCACAATCAATTTGCTTCTTTCCCCCATCAACATCCAGCAATAATTATATTTTCTTTGTGCCTGGCAGAAAACGCAGGTTGTTTGCCACACAATTATTTTGATGTGATTCAAAAAGAAATGTGAAACATTTCTTATGGATCCAAAGGTAGCAGAAAACTTGTCATTGTGAACGGTAATTTAAAGGAGAGTAGTGGAAGACTTGTGGTTTCAGGCAAGAGCTTCACGGCAAATAAAGTTAAGTTGTGTTTCCTTGACTTCCTGAAGCAAAAAATGACAGGTTTGACAGACATATAGGTGGTTTACAATCCTAAAGGCATTTTAGTTTTAAGTTTAGTTTTATCTAGCTTCCTTACATGATGTAGCCCCTTATTGTGGCTTTAATCTGTTAAATATGGTTTGTATGTGGCGCGTCTTGCAGAAGGCACATTACAACATGTTTTAATTGCCTTCTGCATTGTTCAACTAATCGGATAGGAGTTTTGCCATTTACTTCAACAGAACATGATCAGACCAAAAGAGTGAAATGTGTCTTTGAGCTGACAGCCATTTCCAGAGGCATGTGCCCTATTTGAATCTCACTGCAAAAAGATACACTCATCTTCTCAGTTGCTAGTAGCTTTGTCTGGTGTAAAAGTTGTACTTCCACCATATTTGAAAGTGTGGGTCTACTTTGAAAGCTGAGTTTTCAGTATTACAAGATGTCATTTCTCAAAAGGTCATCATGGGGTTCCATATGTAGTGTGGCTCAGTTTCACCGTTTTTTAATGTATTTTTTAAATTTTAGCTCTGGAAATTTATAAACTGAATTTGATTCCAGTTCCACCATAGTGCAGTAAAAGGGAAGGTTACATTTTTCCACTGACTCAACTCCTGCTAGAAATATTTTCCCTGCCCTGGCATTTACAGTCACACATCCTGGTGATAAACATTTCTCTAAAGCTATATAGACTTTCCCACTTCCTCCAGAGCAATTTGAAACATAGTCCAGATTCATTTCCTCATACCTTACTCCCTAAGAACCCACTAAAGTGCTTGCAAATATAATAATCCCTTGCTCATATGGGAAACAAGAAGTATTGGAACAGTGGCATCTTTATGTCATTATATTAGGTGGGGCATCATAATGTACCTTGGCTCCACAGGTGTTCATAAGTTAATTCTACAAAGACTCCAGCACACTAACGATGCCTTTGGTAGAAGAACCTGGGTAGGAGAGAAATTAAGGGTGGTAGGAACGTGATCTTACAGTAGCCAGGCTGTTCAGTTTTGTCCTGTTGGTTTGGATTACCACTGGAATTTGCAGCTGCTGCCTGTGGACCTTTTCATCAGGGAAAAGCTATTCCATTAAATTGGCAGAAAATGGTGCCAAGGCTTGAAAAAAAAATGAAGTGTAGATGGTGCAGCTGGAAGGACACAGTATCCAAGCGAGGGGACACAAGCTACAAAGGGAATGCTGAGAATGAAACAGAAATTATGCTCTGACTTTTCTTTTTAAATTTAAAAATATCTTCTGCATGAACAAGAGTCTCTGGGGTGCCGGCTTCTTTCAGAAGTCACTTAAGAAAGAAAAGTCTTGTCATTCGTGGCTGCTGTAATGTAAGAATTCTTTCTTGCAGTCTTTCAGGATGGAAAGCCAGACTCCCACTCACAGGCAGAATTTTCCCCTTTGCAGGCTTGTCAAAGGGATTCTGGTTTTTACTCTCAGGATAATGAGACTGTAAATCGCAGAAATTCTGCAGGCATAATTTAGAATTTCCATACCTTAATTTCACTATCAGTAAAATCAGGACAATCATACAAAGCAATGCATAGATCAATTCAATTATTTCAAGGCATTTTGAAGACGAAAATATGTGTATATTGCAATATCGTGATTTTATGGGGAAAATGTTAAGAATCAGAAGGACTGTTGTTTATTTAGGGCAAATTTACAGTTCTGGGCTTGATTTTATAAAATGATCATGCAAGTTACTGTCCTTAGTCGAGCAAAAGTTCTGTTGACATGAGAGGGAAAATGGGAGGAACCTCATCACACTCGAGTTACTCCTAGCAACGTCTCTGCAATGGTTCAAAGCTGCCGGTACCTACAGCGGTCTGCCAATATTGCTTTTCTGCTACTACAGGTATTATGTTCCTCTCACCTGCGGCTTTTCACGGGTACAGAATATATCACTGGCACAGGGGAGCTCCATTAAAGATCTCAGGGTTGTAAAACAGGGAAGCAGGTTCTTCGGCAGAAGGTAAGGTGGAAGGCAAATGATTTGTACCACTGTGTATGTGCTAAGTTGCTTGGCAGCTGGCAGCACCATGTACCAGATGGAAGCAGTGCAACTGAGAAAGAGCTAAAAAAGGATATTTGTTTGGGGGGTTTGTTTTGTGTTTCTTTCACACTTCTTTGAGCAAAGGATGTTGCAGGTTTCAGCTACCTGAACCATAACATGTATGCTGCTTGCCCTACCAGGGTGCATACTATAATATATATAGGCACATCCCATTATATATACATCACAGCAATCTGACATGGTTACAATGGCCTAGCAGCAGATTGGTTTTGAATTCAAAATACATATTTTGAGAAGTTTTCAGTTGCAGTCTAGTAGGCCGTAGCTGAATGTTCACTGTCTTTTGATGTTGGTAGTATCTGGACACTGCTTCACTTTTGAGCTGAGGCTGCTCAAAATCTTTTTGTTGCTAAGCAGGTGCAGATCTAAGATCAGAATACAGCACTTGAGATAAAAAGAAAGTAATTCCACCTCCTCATATTTAAAGACAATATTGCCTTGGTAACAGGTAACACATGTGAAGTACATGGTTAATTAAGGCTTCCAGTTATAACAGCAACAAAACATAAATGAGAGGCACTGTACCAAAATATAGACAACCCTTAATAGTCATGTAGCTTAAAACAGATTTTTATACTTGGGAAACATCATCAAACAAGGGAAAGAGTTCCATAGATCAGATATAAAGTAAATGAAAAGGAAGAAACTTCAGGTCGACTGGAATGCACTCCTCGAGGCATTTTGAAGAACAAGTCCCACTTCTAGCTAGATTGATAGAGGGGAAAAAAGGTGAATTTTTCTGGTTAGTTTAGAGATAGCATTCAAGACAGCCACTGCAAATATAATTAAATATACTCCACACACATAATACACTCAGACAAGAAATATATCCAGGATATAAAAAAAAAAAATTCCTACCAATTCTTTCTGACCGCAAACAATATTATGTAGCACATACGTCCGCTAATCTATCAAGGTCCCTGAACTGAGAAGCCTGTTTGCTCCTAAACAACTGCTTCTAAACTACTCTAGCAGGAATAAATGGAAAGAATATCTGTATAAATATACAGCAGAATCCAGTATACATCAGCTGTGGATGCAGTTCACAAAATCCAAAAGGAAAAATAAAAGGCCAACCACAGTTGTATAATAAAATGTCAAAGCCCGGACAGCAATCCTGTAAAGCAGCTGAAAAATCCGGGAGCTCATTGCAGTCCAGAAAAGGGCAGGTCAGACTTGAGAACTGCTTGTCTATCAGTTAAATTACAGGAGGTCACAAAAACCATAATGCCAATGGTGGATTTGGGAATACTGTACTAAAGGAAGAAACTCAAGTTTCAGAGTTTTTGGCAAGACTGTTATAAAAGTAACAATTTACTATTTTTTTTAAAACCTTAAACCAAAAAATAGGATAACATGCAACACAAAAGCAGAGACAGGGCAGTATATTTATTCAAAAGCACCATTCTTTCAACTCAAAATGGGCAAAGGAAAAATGCTACTTTTAAGCTTTTTTGGTTTGGTTTTTTGCCCAGCAGAAGTGAATAGTTCAATGTATATAACTTATTAATTTTATTGGAAGTATTCCCTGATCATCTTCTGTCTTCTTAAATTTCTGATAATACAATAGGAAAAGCTGAGTGAAATTCACTCCCTGAAAGAAGAGTACCATCCACATGACGCGAAATATTCTTTTTGTGTTTCAACTATTGACACACACTATTTTGATGGCTGATCCCATAGAACTTAGGTAAAAAATTCTAAATTAATTTTTAAAATGTAAGATGGGAAGGTGGGTGGCTGTGTCTGAAATTGTTCATTCTAGTTCTAGATGGAATACCTATTGATTTTATCCATTACAGAAAGAGTAGTTTAAGCCAAGATGCAGGGCTTGGTTTTGCAAACTGTATTTGCATAGAACAAGAAACTCACAAGAGTAGTCTGCTGGACTCCTGTGGGATATTATTTATCTGTGTGAATACTACTCAGTTTAAGGTTTGAGAGCTGGGTTCTCCATGGGTTTGTCCCAAACAAATGTAAAATAGAGAGGGGCCCAAACTGAAACCCCTGAATCTGAATCTTCAGGACTTGGACAATGATCAGGATCCAATTGCATATTTCCAAGGCTGAGCCTGTCTCTATACTAGGCAAAACTTGACTTTCTGCATCCAAACACTTTTGTGTTCAAAATCTGGGTGAAGTCCAGAATTTAGGGCTCATCTCTAGGACAAACTGGTAAAAATAATTCAAAATAGTAAGACTCATAAGTGTGTTTGTCTGTTTAAAAGAAGGGCTCACCTTCATCTATCTGAAGGAAAAACTGAGATTCCCTGAACCTTAGTAATCCTCTTCTGTTGATTACACACATGATCTAAAATAACCCACATAAAACTGTTAATCATTATTTGCTAGTATAGGTCACTGCTAAAATGTACCTATCATTGGAGGTTAGCCAGGACTTTTCTAATGGATTTCAAATGCCCCAGTATAGTCTTTGCTGTAAACTGTATATGCTGAGGTCGGAGCATAAAAGTCAGAGAACAGAATAGCATTAGAAGAGATATGGATACCTTAGAAACCTACTGAAGTATATATCCAGCTACAAATATCTCTAATTCAGGCCACAGACATGATAAAATTGGAGAAAGAAAATGGGCCACAAACATGCCTTTGTTAAATTATATTTTGTTGGCCAGATCCAAATTCCAACTCTTACCACTAAAACCTTACAAATTTTGAGGCAGACATTCATTTGTGTAGAGGTCCCACTAAGCATGTGCTTATGTTGATCCCCGAACAGGAACAGAAATTTCTTCTCATGTGAGTGATGGCTGCAGTGTACAGTCTAGTGACAGTGAGATGAAAATGATTCTGAATAAAATTTGTGAATTTTAAAGCATAGGTAGAATTAAGGTCTGATCCTTCACTGCATGATGCTATTTCACTAGATGTAGAAAGATACAGACATAAAACTGATATAATCCATGGCAAATGAGGTTCTTAGACCAAGTTGCTAGTCAGAGAAAATAGTTACATAGTTTTCACATTGCAGAATTTCAGAGGGCATTTATGTATTTCTGTTCCCTACTTGTAGATTTGCATTTTAGTGTTACTTGAACAGTACAACATTAACATCCAAGGGGACTAAAATCTTCTGTTTAGTAACCAGGAAAGTATAAGGCACAGGCAGCAGCAGTTCCATATTTACCTGATCCAAGAGGACTTCAAATGTAAGGTGACCGCTCCATAACTAGATTCTGTACATGGAACATTATTGAATCTAATTAGTGGCTTAAATTTGTTCTCTCAACTGCTGTGGTGGGGAAAGCAGTGTGGGGGGTGAGGAGCCAGACCCCCACCCTTTGCTTCCCTGCCCCTTGTCCCTCTGTTCCTGTCCCATCCCCATGCCTCCTCTCTGCCATGTGTCCCCTGCCACATGCCCTCCTGCCATCTGCCCCCCCCATACCTGTGCCTCTCTCCCCCCCAGTCACCTCCTTACTTTCTGCTGCAGCTCTGTTCCTTCAGGGCAGTCAGCAGCAGCAGTGGCCCCAACCCAGCCCAGCTAGGAAGAAGTGGCAGCAGCTCCTGCCCAGACCAGGTGGAAGCTGGAGGGACCACAGCTGGAGCAGAAAGAGCCAAAGCCAGGGCCCAAGCTGGGGCTGAGCTGCCACCTGCCCCAGGTCAGTACTTCAAATGAAGCTTTTTCCCCCCGTGCTGACTGGGGGCAGGTGGGGAGGTAAGCGGGGAACCTCATCCTGGGTTTGACTAAATACGGTAAGTACTGTACTCTAATTCCAGCAAAGCCAGTGGGAGCTGCACGTGCCCAAAACATCTACAAATCAAGTAATTTATTTAGGTGCCTCAAAGAGCACAGGTTCTTACTTCTGTTATCCAGTCTGTAAGATGGAGCTAGGAACAATTACACTCTAGCCTCACGGGGGTATTGTAAAGATTAATTAATATCCGTAAAGTGCTTGGATTATAAGCAGCATCACCAAAGTGCTAAATATAATTCTTTATACTTTAGGCTGGAAGTGAACCAGTAACCTCAAGATGAAGGAAAAGGGTCAGTCTATCCCATTAGAAAATTCCTGATGCAGCCAACTAGTTTCAGATGCTATCAACCAGTTGCAGTGAAGTTATGTTAACTAAGCATCCTATTTTAGGAAAGCACTCATTCCACACACAACACTGGCTCTGACAGAGTCAGAATTCCAGTTATTGGTCAATAGCAATATTTAATTCAATTTAAAGAAGAAATTATCTGCCATGTATTGGGTACATTTCATTAAAAGTTTATTCATTCGATGAACCCCTTAGCCAGGGAATATTATACATTTACTCTTCCAGGAAAGCATGTTGAATTGGCTTATTGACAGACTTACCATATGGAATGAGAAAGATCATGCTAGGAAGCTCTGCATGCGGTTTCTTCTCATGTAAATGCATTGGTGAGACCAAGGGTAGCCAGTCTGAGGCATGGGAGCCACAAGTGTCATGAGCAGCTTCTGTATGTGGCATGTGCCAGACTGGGGAGGGGACAGCAGTGCAGATAGGGCAGGAAACAGAAAGCAAAGGAGCAGATGAGGCAGAGAGCTCAGGGCAGGAAGCAGAAAGCTGCAGCAGGTGCAGTAAGGGAAAGCGATTGGCGTAGCACTCGTGGAGGGTGCAGAGCGAATCTGTGGCACGCCAGTCAAAAGGTTTGGCTTCCACTAGTGCAGGCAGAAGTTTTTCAAAGAAGTGCAAGAATTCAGACATATGGGGTCCAAGATAAACCATGCTAACTTTGACATGTGGAGGGAGAAAAGCGGGTGGAAAAATAACCAGAAGCAATAGATTTGGAGAAGACCTCCTCAAACAGTCTGGGGAAAAGAAACATGTTCCTAGCACTTCTGGAGTATTAAGAAGACATAAATTGTTTCAAAAACAAAAGGGAATTTTGTCCAAGTTTGCAGACCTTATTTGTCATCCTGCACCTATATGGGTGGCTCTACTACTTAAAAATATGTATACATTAAAGCCAACAAGACAACTAAGGAAGTTACGCATGCTGATGTGCTGCGGAATTGGAGCCCATGTTACACAAAATTCTGATGCACACTAACATTTGCTTTTGCATCAATTTGCCTGGCTTTGGACCCTCCAAGTTTTGCATTCAAGACATATACAACCGTCTACGCTGAATTATTTTCTCCTTCTAGTAGAGAGAGATCATTAAATCTTAATAGATTTGCTTTAAGATTTAGTCCACATTCACAGAAGAGCCAATGGTGACAATAACTGCTTTATAACTGAGAAAATACTTTGGAAGCTCCCCGAGAGCACAGTCCAGACCTGGTTCTTACCTGTGCTACAGATACAACCAAAGAAGCATGGTCTTATTTTGCTGCAACTTTTATCTTTTAACTTTATTGTCTCTTTCTGTTTTAATGGTTCAGCTGTAAAGAGCCCTGGGACTTTGTTGAAAAACACTATCAAAATTCATGTTGTTAAAAGCATTACTGGTTATTGTAAAATTTATTTACACTGCTGATTATCTCACTTTAAAAGGTAAAATGGGTCACATTCCCAGGTTGGCAGTGACTGGGAGTTTTTAACTAGCTAATTGCTGCTCAGTGGCCCATCTTAATGGAAAAGCCTTCTCCTAACATGAAATCTGAGCAGGTAGGCCACAGGAAGGGAATATTCACAATTCAGTAAGTAATCCCAAACCTTCCTTTTCCTTTCCTTTAATGAAGGGAGAAGTACGCAAGCCACTACCTGCCTGTAGGATCAATTCCTACAGGGGAAATGGCTGATGCATCTACCTAAAGATATATCCACCATCCTTCCTTTCACTACCTCTCCTGCAGCCTGCATTTTCAAACACCACAGCATATAGACTCCACTGTAAAGTCACATAGCTGATCTATTCCGATTTTGCTGCATTTGGGGTTTGAGGAAATCACAAAAGATTTATGGTCAAACACACTGATGATCTCAATCTGGTTTCTACTGCACAGGTGTCCCCTTCACAAAAGCTACCACAGCAGTTACAAAATCATTATTAGTGCTATTACTAAAATTGAGAGGGTGAGTTTCATTTACACAGGGGGAAAACAAGGCCTGTGAACCACTTACACCCTCAAATTAGGGGCCAAGTCGAACTTTGGTTATGTTTAGACCTTAAGATTGATCTATCCCCTTCAACTCTTCCCTTTCAGCCTCCAGCATTTAGAGGCTGAGGAAGTCTGAATGTGAAGGTTGCAAATATAATGTTTAATACCCACTTAAGATTGTATCCTGCATGAATTTGTCTAAGTTTCTTTCGATATGGGCTAAATTATGTCAGAATAAGTTCTATGATTTAAATACATGCTATGTAAGAAAAAACTTCCCCTCGTTTGCTTTAAACTTGCTTCCTAATAATTTCATGTTATGTCCCCTAATTCTGGTATTGAGATAGAGATTTTCTATTTTCTTTCTCTATGCCATTCATTATTTTATAGGATATTCCTCCCTCAACCCTGTCATCTTCTCTCCAAGCTGCAAAGTCCTAGCCTATTTGTGCCCTCGTCATACAGAAGCTTCTCCATACCTGATCATCCTTGTTGCCCTTCCTTGTACCTTTTCTGCTCTACTATAACCTTGTGGAAGTGGGATACCTTATATTGCTCCTTTGCACAGGGGTAAACGTTCAGAAAACCCAACTACATAAACTATCTTATCAACACGGCCTGTATTTACATATGCACTTTACTGCAGAGCTGACTAATTAGCTCAACAGTAAAGTGTCACCATCTACACATGCTCCTGTATTAGGGGCAGTACATTAATTAACTCTGCCATAAGATAGTACTGTCTGGGACAAGTACTATCCTACAGCAGAGTAGTTATCTGCACTGAAACAGATGTGTAGATGGTGACAGGGGCTGGCTGGGATGCAAGGGTGTTACAGTGCAGGGGCTGCCTGCTGGCTAGCCCCACACTGGAGCACCCTCATGCCCCAGGCAGCTCTTCCATAATATGTTGAGCTGAGGCAGAGCAGCCCTGGGCTGGCAGGCAGATACTGAGGCCCCCTGCTAGCCAGGGCAGCTCTGCCCCAGCTCAAAATGCTGAGGTCCCAGGTGCCCATGTAAACACTGAGCCTGGAAGCAATAAACTCTGGCATGAAGCACGCTGGAATTTATTGCTACATGATAATTGTATGGGGGATACGGAAGATAAACACAAATACCTTTAAATTTACAATCATATCCAAAAAGAAAGACGACACTTTCCTGTGTATTAACGTTTTTAACATTTCTTACTTCACATATTTGATCCCAGTTCATCGAGGATTAATGCTCATCTTTCCTTCTTGAAGAGCCAGGAGTAAAATTGAACAGAAACCCAAAGCATCTTCTTTATAATTAAAGTAGAAACAAGAGGGATACAGCTGTTTCGCGTCAGCTTTGGTATCCGGAATCAATTAAATAAAATGTGGCCAATGATTCATGATTCTTTCTGCAGGTCAAGAATGGCTTTTATACACATGCTCCAGGAGTGGCGGGGGGGGGGCACATTAATTTGAGTGGCTCTGCAGGCTGCTCTGATTAAAGCGCTTGGAGCATCTTGTGTATCTATGTCCCCACACTTAAAAATGGTGGCAGGGTCACTTTAACTAAAGCTCATTTGACGGGCTTTAGTTAAAGCATCCCACTGCCATTTTTAAACTCAGGGATGCTGATACACAAGACACAGGAGTCTGCTGGAGCACAGTAATTACCAGGCTCTAGCAGACTGGATTAATCAAGTCTGCTCTGATGTGCTATAATTACAGTGCATCGAAGCAGCCTCGCTGTTCATGTATAGGCACTCAAAATCTGTATTTTTCTGTTTGCAGGTTTCATTGATGATGTGGCTGGCAGGCTTTGAGGCATATCTACATAGGACCGGACTGTGTTAGAGAGTCCCAACGTTATCACTGCATTGTCCATTCCCGTTGAATGCCATAAAAATAAAACATGACACAGCCACTTTTTGGTACCTGCACAGTACTGCTCTACTGATGGTACTTAAGGTTTTTGCATGATTTATGTAGAGTCAGCAGGGAATGCTTTCATAGTGACACTCTCCACCATGGCTGGCACTATGTATAAATGCACTTAAAGTTCATTTCCTTTCCCAAGGCCAAGTCCTGCTCCTGCTGAGGCCAATGGCAAAAATTGCCTCATTGTGGAGAGCATCAGGCCTATAGGCAAAAAAAAAGTTACTTCTTTCCCAACAGTTCCATCCTGAGAGGAGGACAGGTGAGGGCAATAATAGAAGTAGAATAGATTAACTTCTGGTGGAAAATGAAAAAAAAAAAAGCTTTTTGCTGCCTGTTAGCCATTCCTCCTTCTCTTCTATTTCACAGCCCCGCAGACTGTTTTTAGCTCTAGCTAAAAACTTTAACTAAAGTTGGTAACATTAATTCAGGTGTAGAAATGACTGACACTGAAGTATTGGAGGTACTGTCAAGATGCTTCAGAAGACTAGATTTTGTGTTATGAGAAAAATGTGCTGTGCTATATGTGATGATGTGCCACAACCATCTGCACCCTCCTTTTCAAAATTCTAGATCCACCCAGAGCGCCAGATACAGATTTCAAATCAAATGAAGAAGCTGATCATATATTGGATTTCTGCCTTTGTTTCTTCTGTATACGATCTGTTCTACACTCTGTTCTTGGCTAGTAGTAAGTGGAGCTGACAGAGCTAAAACACTGGCAATCAAGACATAATTTGCATTCAGTGGATTTCATTCAGTTATATATGCCCTGCTTAAGATCTGCTTTGCCCCTTGTAGCTATGTTTTCTTAGGTACTTGTCTGAGCAAAATCTGCATTTCTGAGCATCCTTAATATTTCTCCACACTATGTGAAATCTGTGCACGGCTCCTAAGAAAACCAAGGAAAAATTAAAAGCTAGAATTTTGACTCTCTAATGTTATTTCAGCACTGGCAGTATTAAACTCCCTTTATTCAAGATAAATAAAAATATGACATTTTTCAAGGTTTTCCTCTCTCTCTTTTTTCTTTGCATAAACTGTGAAAGAGTGGGCTTTGTATTCCACAAGATAAGTAAAGGTTATTAGCTGCAATATGTATAAATATAGTTACCATAGTTTTAATCATGATTTGTGTCTCATTAGTTCATCCTACTTTATAAATATTACAAATAATTCAGTTGTTAACCTAAAAAGAAGACATATGACTTTCCATTCCTCTTAATAATATCCCTTGCCTATTGTTTTTGTTTTGGAGCGTCCTTATATCAGAACTTATCCTCACTTTTCAGTTTCATTCTATGGAGAAGTGATCCCAAAGGTCTGTTCTACACGTCTGTTAATGCCAGCATCCTCCCTGATCACTAAAGGAAAAAAATATATTTATCCTACTTATTCGAAGTGTTCTTTTCTTGTAAAACTCTGATGTAAAACAGAAGAGAAAAGACGGGTGAGAAAGCCGTTTCAGATCTTTGTATATACAGGTGAGCAGACAGAAAATGGTGTTAGCCCAGGAAAGGTTTTGTTAGAAATGATTAAGGGTAGTAGCTGCAATGTAACTTGTCATCTGCACATTTTGGAAGGTTGTTGATAAAGTCACATAATACAGGCTATAGTGAGCTAACGTGTCAGGGAGTTATGGAATGTGGAAGTAGATGGAGGATATTTAAAAATATAGATGTACCCTTCAAGTATATGTAGTAAAGAGGCTGGATACTCCTTTCTGCTTGTACTAGGAGAAGAGGCAAACAGACAGGCAATAGGAGTGGGTTAGAAGGAGCTTTATAGCATGCACCCTTTACCCTTCAACCTGGCAGAACATCTCAAAACCTGCAGGGCTTGACTTTGTTATCCATTCCTACACTTACCAGCCATGAGCACCTACAGAAGCAAATAGTTATAGCTGAAAATTATGAGATAACTTGTGTACGTAAGCAATAATCAGCAAAGGAGTTGGGTAGTTGGGCCTATACAGTAGCTGGGGCTTCACAATTTGTCTGGATGTGAGTGGGCAGTGAGGAACTAGTCCAGGAAACAGCTGCTCTTTCCATTCATGATGGTTTTTCTCACACCAGCAGGAATAGTGTTAGGAAAAACAGATGGTAGTAAAATCCCCCTAGGAGAACTGCTGTCCTCCCTGCAAGTAACGGCAATAATCAAAGAGGGATGCCAAGGGCACATGAGGATTGGCTAGCTGGTCCCTCTTCAATCGGCGATACCACGGTAAGACAGAATCTGATAATAGCAGGGTCGGGAAACACTACATGCTAAATTTCTGTTCTCCGTCCTTTCCCTCACAATAGAAGAGCATGGCATGGCCCTACATGAATAGCATTGGTGGGGTTTTCTCAAAAGTGACTGTACCCGCCTCCGTTCGATTAGGAGCTCGCGCGCCGCCTTAGCCCGGGCTCGGGATCTTGTGCCCCCGAGCTTCGTTGGTACGCCCCAGGGTTTACCCCGGCTGGTATTAAGGGGGACCCCAAAACTCGCCTGCCACGACTTTGATGACCCACTCAGTGGGGGGTCTTCCCTTGGGGTATCCCCTGGTGCCGGCACGCCTCTTCGCGGGTACTCTCGGGGCTCCGTCCTCCCCTACACCCCGGCCATACGCCACCTCAGGTCTTCCTGTCCTGGCCTCTCACCCGTCCTTGTCTCGTCCTCTCTCTCGGCTCGGTCACCCTAGCCCCTACCGGCTGTCTTTGGGCCGGGTATGCCTCTCCCAGTTGAAGGTTGCTGCCCTGATCCCTCCTTGCTTGGGACGCAGCCGTCCTCTCTGCCTCCCCAATAGTCTCGGCCACTGTTACCCGCTCCGTCAGCCCCGCAATACCGGCTACAGCGGGCCCCGCTCTCGGGGTAGCTGCTACGCCTCCCGCTGCCTCGGGTGTCGGGTTCCCCGCTGGCTGTGGCCCCGCCTCTGGGGCTGACTTCTCCCCCTGTCTCTGCCCTTCTGGGCTCTCCGCTGCGCTGCTCGCAGCCTGCTCCGCCTCTACCCAGCGGCGTCCCGCACTCCGCGGGTGGCGGCTGATCCCCTGCTCGCTGGGGCTCCGCACTCCAGCTCTCTCCCTTCAACCGCACTGCTGCTTCGGCAGGGCCGCCTTTTCATAGATTCATAGATTCATAGATGTTAGGGTCGGAAGAGACCTCAATAGATCATCAAGTCCGACCCCCTGCATAAGCAGGAAAGAGTGCTGGGTCTAAATGACCCCAGCTAGATACTCGTCTAACCTCCTCTTGAAGACCCCCAGGGTAGGGGAGAGCACCACCTCCCTTGGGAGCCCGTTCCAGACCTTGGCCACTCGAACTGTGAAGAAGTTCTTCCTAATGTCCAATCTAAATCTGCTCTCTGCTAGCTTGTGGCCATTGTTTCTTGTAACCCCCGGGGACGCCTTGGTGAATAAATACTCACCCATTCCCTTCTGTGCCCCCGTGATGAACTTATAGGCAGCCACAAGGTCGCCTCTCAACCTTCTCTTGCGGAGGCTGAAAAGGTCCAGTTTCTCTAGTCTCTCCTCGTAGGGCTTGGTCTGCAGGCCCTTGACCATACGAGTTGCCCTTCGCTGTACCCTCTCCAGGTTATCCGCATCCTTCTTGAAGTGTGGCGCCCAGAATTGCACGCAGTACTCCAACTGCGGTCTGACCAGCGCCCTATAGAGGGGAAGTATCACCTCCCTGGACCTATTCGTCATGCATCTGCTGATGCACGATAAAGTGCCATTGGCTTTTCTGATGGCTTCGTCACGCTGCCGGCTCATGTTCAACTTGGAGTCCACTAGGACTCCAAGATCCCTTTCCACCTCTGTGCCACCCAGCAGGTCATTCCCTAGGCTGTAGGTGTGCTGGACATTTTTCCTCCCTAGGTGCAGCACTTTGCATTTCTCCTTGTTGAACTGCATCCTGTTGTTTTCTGCCCACTTGTCCAGCCTATCCAGGTCTGCCTGCAGCTGTTCCCTGCCCTCTGGCGTGTCCACTTCTCCCCATAGCTTTGTGTCATCTGCAAACTTGGACAGAGTACATTTCACTCCCACGTCCAAGTCGCTGATGAAGACATTAAAGAGTATCGGTCCAAGGACCGAACCCTGCGGGACCCCACTGCCCACACCCTTCCAGGTCGAGACCGACCCATCTACCACGACTCTTTGGGTGCGACCCTCTAGCCAATTCGCCACCCACCGGACTGTGCAGTCATCCACATCACAGCCTCTTAATTTGTTCACCAGTAAGGGGTGGGATACCGTATCGAAGGCCTTCCTGAAGTCCAGGTATACGACATCCACCCCTCCTCCTGTGTCCAGGCGTTTCGTAACCTGGTCATAGAAAGAGACTAGATTGGTCAGGCACGATCTGCCCACTACAAACCCATGCTGGTTTCCCCTCAGCATAATTTGTCCTGCCGGGCTCTCACAAATGTGAGCCTTGATAATTTTTTCAAATACTTTACCAAGGATGGAGGTGAGACTGACCGGCCTATAGTTGCCCGGGTCCTCCTTCCTCCCCTTCTTGAAAATGGGGACCACGTTAGCCCTTTTCCAGTCCTCCGGGACTTGGCCTGTGCGCCACGAGCATTCGAATATTCCCGCCAGTGGCTCTGCAATGATGTCGGCCAGTGCCTTCAGCACCCTCGGATGGAGCCCATCCGGGCCTGCCGACTTAAAGGCATCCAGTTCTTCCAAGTGACTCTGCACCACCTCAGGATCTACGCATGGAAGTCTGGCGCCTTGCTGCTGCCTCTCTACAACCCCAGTGAGAGACTTGTCATGCCCCTCGCTTAGGAACACTGAGGCAAAGAACTCGTTGAGGAGTTCAGCCTTGTCCCCCCTATCTGTCACCAATTGCTTCTGCCCATTTAGCAGGGGTCCTATTCCTCCCTGGGCCTTCCTTTTACTCCCTATGTATCTAAAAAACAATTTCTTGTTGTCCTTTACTTGGGTTGCCATCCTCAGCTCCATGGTAGCTTTGTTCCTCCCGGCCGGCGTGCCCCGCCCCCACCGCTCAGCCGCAGCCGGATAAACGCCCGGCTGATGGCCTGCGCCGGCAGCACCGGCGCGTGGAGTTTCTTCGGGTCTTCCGGCCCTGCGGGAGGTAAGCAGACCCCTTGGCTGCCGTGGGGGTCTCCTGGTGCCCCCGCTCCCCTGGGACAGTGACTATAAAGATATAATTAAAACAGTAACCTGTAAAACCACTGGAATTGACAGGAAAGTCATATAGTTTTCAAGGAGGCACTGTTTATGGACAAGTTAAGGTTGCATTATTAGATGCAGAAAATAAAGCTTTTTATCCACTGTTTTTGGCAGGAGGCAGATGCCAGTGAGCCAACATGAAGCAAACAAGGAAACAAACAAAAAGCGATTTCATAAGCAATTTCAGTCTCTAGTTTTTCTTTTTTTTGTAGCCAACTCATCTTTGCCATCAGTTCTTCAATCGTTTCTGACAAAGCAAGTCCCTTTTTTGACCATGCTTGATTAGAGTAAAGACACAACATTATTCCAAATAATCACAGCAGCAGCGCAGAATTCAAGTGAGCTACATAAACTAAATTAATTAGCACCATATAGAAATTCTTTTGGGGAAGGAGAAAAAGCACATCATCTATTTCTTCATTTACTCTGGAAGAACCATTCCCTCCACTGAAAGGATTATTGAATGAGAGTCTATAACTCCTGTTACATAAGAGATCAAAGTAGCCAATCACAAGTCTCTTTTCACCAAAAAAAATATGAATACATAAAAACATTCTGACCTACAGCTTAGCTTCACCCTAGCCGCCAGCTTGTGGCTCCCATTCTTCTCAAACCTCAATTCCTCTCCCATGGATGCACAACTAGGGAACCCAACTATAAAGGCCTCTTCACTAGTACAATACTCCTTGTTGGCTCTAGATTTAGGACCCACAGGCTTTGTTCCAAGTATAGAGATGAAAGGAGGGATACAGTAGGAGTGTATTCTTAACCGTTTGGGGGACATAAAGTGCCCAGCTGCGTTTCTACATCATGGGCCAAAAGGGTGGGTGCAACCATGCCACCTCACTGCCTCTGGTTCTCCCTCTGCATGGCTGCTGTACCCAAACTCCTTCATGCAATTCAAAGCTATTAGGAGGGTCTTTTGCTACCTGCAGCAGCCTCTGCTTTTCAGAGTGGTGGAGTCTATATTCTGGGCACTCTTTTTGCTTAAATAAGACTTTAAGACCCTTATCATGCTTGACTTCATCTGTGTCCATGAACCAAACTGCTTCTCACCAATTGGCAATAGAACAGTCCAGAGATTATTTTAGAATATGTTTCATCCTGGAAGTTAGATACAAATACTGTGCTTTGAGCACACGAAAGAGAGAATACAAGATAAATCGTACAGCTAAGTCAATAAAGTACGTGAACGTATTAAAAATGTTAATGTCTTCCCTTTAAACTCTCCAACACAAATTTTGATAATGTTAAGACTTGTGGCATTTTCTCCTATCAAAAACAAACTATCACAAATGTGGGGAGAGTAAACAGGAGGAACAGACAACGCTCTTCTACAGTTCATATTAATTCTGGATAGTACAAAACCAAATTCATTAAAAGATATCAGCGAATAAACAGATACAGATGTCTGAAAGAATGAATCCTGCCGAATAAGCAGGTACCTAATCAGACAGGCAATTGCATAAAAATATGAACCAGGGCAGATGAAACACATTCTTTAGAGAAATCTGTAATACCTGCACGTATGTGTGTGTATACACACACACACACACACACACACATATACACATATATATATCTGACAGTGATAGACAGAAAAATTGCAAGAAAGGACAAGCATAGAAATCATGTTAAGTATTATTGAATTAGTTGTGAATTCATAGGAAGAAGTAAAAACAACTACCACCAAAACCACCCTATCACAGTGTTGACATGACAACAAAAGCTGAAATTCTAATTTAAGCTTGGTGTTTTACTCAAGGTACAACTGTACCAAGTGCTATTGATTCCTCTCTACAAATTTCAGATGTAAGATTAAGCACATGTAGTACAAGTAGTGTCGGCCCGGCTCGCCTCCCCCTTTTCCAGCCCTCCCGTACCTTCGCTTTGTCGCCTGCCACAATGATGCTGTTGTTGATTGCTGGGGAGTGGGAAGTCCTCCGACTAATAACAGCCTTGCAAGTAGCCTGGTCCATCCGATCAGGTCAGCTGCCCTGCCTGGGTCCTCTGTCCAGCACTTTGCCCAGCACTCTTGTCAGGGTCTGAGGGCTTGTCAGAGCTTCAGATATCCTAGTCTAAGTTCCCTTTTTCTCTCTGGCTGCCTTGGTCCACTGAATCAGACATTAGCCTCTGGGGTATTGGCCTTGCATTAATGGCAACCCCCTCTGTGGGGGGGGGGGGGGGGTCTGTCTCCATACGCCAGTCTCTGCTTCTCAGCTTGGACCCATCTCCCGCCCCCTATAGCTGGAGGCACTCCCAGCACCTCTGTTCGTGGTCTCCTTCCCCCCTGTAGCCACAATCCGGTCCTCCAGTAATAAGTCCAAACCAAACAAAAACACTGGCAACCTGCTTCAAAACAAAACAAGTAGTTGCCCTCCTTGTGGAAATGCTGCCCCAGGCCTTACCTGCTCAGGAGCCTTCTCCCAGCTCCCTTGAGCAGCTCGTGCACTTGTCCATCTCCAGCAGCGCCTGCACTTTCTAGAGCTCCTCTCTTCCCTTTGCCTGACCCTGGGCTAGGCTTAAAACCCTTAACCCAGTCTCCTTCCAGTCACCTAAATGGGCTCACTGCACCCAATTGCCATGTACATCCAGTTGCTTGTTGGCTGCCAGGCTTTATTACTCTGAAGTTCAATACACACGTGCTGTCCTTTTTAACTGCCTACCCTTTCCTTAGCCATCCTAGTAGCAGGGGCTCTCTGTTACAGCCTGCCATTATGCTTTGTGGGCCAATTCTAAACTCTTCCCTTCCATCAGTCCTCTGACTCATAAAAATCTCTTTTCTTTACTCATGGATAACTGAAAAACAAAGAGTAGTTTGCTGTCTTGTAGCTATTTTCATGTATCTTGGGCTATTTTAAGGAGACAGTCTGATTCTCAATAGTTTTAGCACAGGAGACTGGATTCTATGTGCTCTGGGAGTGGGGGGAGTGTTTTAATTAGAGTGGCTCCAACAGCTGCTCTTATTAAAGCCCCTGGAGCTTCACAGGTATCAGTGTCCCCGCACTGAAAAATGGTGGCAGGGGCATTTTAACTAAAGCTCGTCAAACAAACTTTAGTTAAAGCACCCCCGCTGCCATTTTTCAGCATGGGGATGCTGATGCACATGATGCTAGAGTCTGCTGAAGCGTGGTAATGACCATGCTCGGACAGACACAACTCATCGAGTCTGCTCTGATGTGCTGTAATACAGTGTGTCAGAGCAGCCTTTCTGCACGTCTATAGACACCCTACAAGTTTATTTAAGAAAAGCTCGTGGACCTCACTGCGAAGTCTGGATCTCTGGTGGAAGGTCTGTCACAATCATGACTTTACACACATCACATCAGTCCCACTTCTGACTTCTACTAAGAGCAAATCACCCTCCTGGCATAGACTCAGCCCTTCTGGCTATTTCCTCCATATCCTCTGCAGATGGGATAACCAGTAAGTACCTCAGTCAGTAGGGTCACTTGCTATGGACCGGAAGGACTTAGGTTTAATCCTATGTGGGGATGGTGGGTTTCCACTCAGTGTTTCCATTTCCAGTGTGGTCCTGAGGCCCACTTAGCCTCCTTTCGAGTGGGTAACAGGAGGTACCTGGAGGTAAAAGGCAGGTGGAGCATGGTACTGACCACATTGCCTCTTTCTCACACTAAGATTAAAGCAAGAGTGGACCCCTGCCATGTGTCAATGCCCTGCAAACAGGACACCATTACTTATGTTTATTCCTATGCAGCTGAAGGAGGAAGAATGAAAGGATTGGGAAGCCTATAGGGAAAGGGGGGGTATTTCCTCCTGCTTATGGTTCTGAGTCACAGTCTACCCCTGAAGGACTAAAGCCAAAATTATATGCATGATGCCTAAAATCCTGCCATTTGTGGGATGTGAGTATCATTACTCTCATTTTACAGATGTGAAAATACAGGGATTACAGTGTATGCCCTTTAAAGTCATGACTTTCAACTTAGAAAAGAGCTGATATTGCCATTCGTGGTTTGTCCCAGTATGTGTGAGAGATGGGTTACGTGGGACCAAGCTCCGCCTGTAGCTTTGTTTTAAATTTTATTGAAGATTGGCCACTGGTACATTCAACTGTCCCTTTGCCACAGACCTACATTTCCATTAACAGGAGCCGCAGTGTTTTGAACACATACGCAACAGTCAATAAGGTGCCCCACTACAGAACACAGGGAAATATCCTTTTTCACATGCCAGTTCATCACTGATAATGCCCATCTGGTTTCTAGAGGACAAACATGACTGAAACCAATCATCTGCTTTTTGATTTAAACTGATTTGAGATTAATTTCTGTGTGCGAGAATGGCCAGCCATGTCAAAAGGGCCTCTGACAGGGTAATAAATATTGCACCTATAAATAGACTTTGATCCATGAGCAGAGAAAATGTCTCCAACAATTTCTTAGCACGACGACACTAAAATAATGAGAATGAAATCCAGATCAAGCATTGCTCAGTATGTTGTTTAACTCCAAGTACTTAAACAGTTGCTTGTGAACCAATTTATTCATTATCTATTATGGATAGAGTTGGAAGCAGCAAGATGGGTCTGTAAATAATAAGATGAGTGGGCTCTGCTTTCTCTCTCTCTCTCTCTCTCTCATACAGAGGGCTAACATTTGCTTTCTTCCACTCAAATGGAACAGCTCCAAGATACAGAGATAAATTGAGCATATAGGTGATAGGGTCCTGGTATTACAGGAGCAGCCAGTTTTAAAATTTTTGGAGATACACCAGAAACACTTCTACCAGTCTGCTGCTGCCATTCCGGCATTTGTATAAGCCAGGCTGTCTCGCAAACTGCTGCTTCCATTCCTACAACTTTCCCACGCCAAACTCCTTCAGTCTGTTGCAGTTTTGCAGGCCAGAATCCTGCAATCTGTTGGTTCTGTTTCCAAGGCAGAGCGCTGCTGCTGCTGCTCCTGCAGTTGCCCAAGTTAAACTCTGGGATAGTCTTTTGCTATTTGTTCTTCACTTCCTCAGCTAAGTCCTCAGGGGCAGGCATTGTCTTTTCTGTTTGCAAAGCAACTAACCCAACGCAGCCATAATTCCAAGTGGGGCTCTGGGCACCAACAGAATATAAATATTTATTAGGAATAATAATCCTATCAATGCTATAGTCAAATTATATTTATCCTCTTTATCCACGTACACACAGAGAATCATCATGTAGACACTTTCGGCAGCTAACTCTTTTAGAAAAGTTTGATTAAGCAGACAATAAGAACAAAATCCTACTACTCCTTGTTCAGGCAAAGCTCCAATTGCCCTAATATAGCAAGTCTAAGCCCCGTGTTAATAATAATTCAGGCAGCAAAATACAAGAAGTGTCTAATTCCTGCTATGTTTTGATACAACACGGGCCACAATCCTGGTCCTTGGATTGTCCGCAGTACTAACAGAGAACAAAATTACTATCCTAAGTGCAACTGAACAAAAAAGCTATAGCAGCCCTTACTTAAGCCAAACCAAATACATAAACTTTTGGTGCTCTGGAATTGTCCACATGCCATTATAGGAGTTTTATACTGATCCTGCTCTGGGCTTACATCAGACAAAAGTAGTAGCATTTGAATCATTGATTGGCATGGTGAGCAGGGACCTGGGAAGAAAAAAATTACAGAAAATCTCTTCTACACATTAGGATAGCCTCATACGTCATGGCCACCCCATTTCTTTCCCTTATTTCTGATTCATGGGGACAGATTCTCAGTTGATTGAAATAAGTATCGCTCCCGTGCTAGGTCGGTTGCTGTGATGATTCAGAACAGGTGAGTGTCTGGCCTACATCATACTGAGTATCTCGCTGATAGGAGCTGTGCTAGTTATAGGCTGGCACAGCCACTCAGCCAAGATTATCTCCCACTCTTTCAAAAATGGCAGACACACTGCAGCAATCGGGCAGAACTGATGGCATCTGCCAACTTCAGCCGCATCTAACGCTTGAGAGGTTGATACATCAGCCAGCTCCCTGGCATAAGAACAATTGCATCGAGAGGTGCACATTTATTTAAGACATCTTCCTCTGTCTCTGCACTTATGGGATTCTCTCTGCAGAATTACTTGATGTTGCAGCTTGATGACCCATATATCATACTTAGCTGAAGAATTACAGAAGGTCACATATTCCCTCCCAACATATTTCTGGTTCTGTCTGCATAATATGCTTGACAAGTGTGTTTACTACAGTTTTGTGTTTCTTACTCTCAGAGAGGCACTTTGGCTAAATCTCTTATCAACTGCTGTATCTTAATGAGGCCAGATGCTACACAACTAGTGTAAACATTTTGAAACTTAAAGGAGCTTATACTTAAAAAGTAAGATCTAAAGATTCAGGACGATGTATTAGACTATGGACAAAGTAAGTGAAAACAGCATAGGGAAACAGATCAATAACTTCAAGCAAAGATGTCCAGTTTAAAGCTCAGTGGAATTTCCATAGGCCTGGCTTTAACGAAAAGAAAATCAGACCATATGTTTTTCCTCTTATTGCACTTCCCTTTATCCCAAAGTATATTTCAGCATCCAAATATATAAACTGGCAGAGAAAAGAATGGGCCTCAAACTAAACTATTCTTACCTATAGTAAAATACGCTACACAAAATGCACTACCCTGTTGTGTTATAAATATTGTAGATGTTGGAGAACAATACGATTTTATTCTTGTAAATAACTGCACCTCTCTTTGGCCAAATAACATATAACATTTTTCATCCTCAGAGCACTATGCTAATAATGATCAATAATAAATAATTATTTCTGTATAGAAGGTGGGGCAGGAAATAGAGCATTGGCCATAATTCCAATACAAATACTAAAGAGATCAAATTATTCTTCCTTTGCCTTAATTTTCTTGGTATCTCTTTGTATCTGTATCTGATATTGTAATCATCTAACCCTTAAGGATTATGTATTTAAGGATTAAGATATATTTGATAAACAATGTGATATTCATTGTGATTTATAAATCTTTCATCTAATGAGGATGATGACCCCTTAAAAAGCCAATTCTCTTATTTAATTTATTCCACCACACATCCTTTGTGATTTATACCTCCAGGCCTTAGAAACAATAAATAGTAGTCCAAACAGATAAATGTGTGTTCTGCTGGAGAAAAAAAGGACAGGGTTATTATAAGATTTTTTCATAACCTTATATGTAATTCAAGTATGTATATTGTGTTTTCTGTAATAAGCGCATCCCAGTGCAATATTTAATACATATTCATTTCCCTCCAGATCATCAAGAACATGTTAAATCCCCTGAAGACCAGAAGCACTACATAGCGAAGAAACATTGATGCATACAGCATGTTAACCTGCATTAACAGTCTGAATGGTTAATACTTGGAAAAGCAGCAAGTGTTCCTGAATACTGGGAAGGACTTTGATGCAAATGCAAAATACATATGTAAAAACACTGCTAGTATAACTGCAAATTAATTTGTGTTAAGAGTGGTTCAGAATGCTAAATACCTTTATTGGAGACAAATGATGTTTTTTCTATTCTCCGAGGGAGTATTTTACATCTCTTGTCAAGTTGTTGCTGAGATACCATGTTATCCTAGTGCTCATACTGTGATTTATAAAAGGAGAAAAAAAATCTGCATGCATTATCCTGGATTGTCTACCTACTCTTTTATGCCACTTACACCTATTGTTTACAACAGTGCTCCCAAATAATTAGCTATCGAGGGCTAACATTTTGCTGATTGCATTTACCTATAGGTGGCAATCGAAATAATTATAATTGCTTTATTTGGAGCTGCAGAAGGATTGAGTAACTTCACTAAGTATAAAATGTTATTTATTTAGATATAAGTAGATCCAAGACGCGCGCACACAGAAGCAAAACGTTCAGTGCACCCTGAAAATTAATTAATATTACAGCAATATAAGAACAAGTCCCCAGCATGGGTTAAAGAGAAATAAGCCTGGATAATAAATAACCACTCAGCAGCAATAAACAGTTATAAAAGGTACCAAATTAATTCAGCCAGCCAGTCACCCAAAGTTACAGAAAAGATTCTTTTCACCCTTGCACCATCTCAAGGAACACAGCCTTCCCTCAAAGCCTGTCAAATAAATGTATTCTTTCCATCATGGCCAAAAGGTCATCAAATTCAAGATATTTTGGCACATTAAAGGTGGTGGGGAAGGAATTTTCCATTTTTAGCATGGAGACATGTATCCATTACACCTCCATACTTGGACAGGTACAATCATAACTTGCAAATGCAAGAAATATTTAGTTGCATGTAGAAAGGCAAATACAAGATCTTCAAAAATATTAGGAATGTATTTCTGCACTATTATTTCCATTACCCTAGAAATACATACCTGCTAAAAATAAACAGAGAGGTAGTCTGTCTTTTTTTAGGAATACGAATAAAAAGGAATCACAGCTCACCCGGCTACAAAATTAGGAAATACTATAGTTTGGGAAGTAATGCTCTTGCTTGATATTTTGGAAATGCTGATGTTTCACAGACTCAGAGCATGACACTCACTGTTTTTATTATAAATTCCGAAATCATATTATAGATTGTTCTCAACAAGCAATTAACTTCATGACTTCTTTCATGCCAGCCATGGAAATTATTTACTCAATATAGATGGCTCAACCAGAGCCAAATCCTCCAGAAGAAGTCTGGCCTATGTCAAAAGAGTAGCATTTGATTCTAAATAAATAGATTAGAATATTTTGACCCAAGCCCATAGGGATTGCTGCATAAATTGTACCACCCAGGATTAGTTCAAAGCTGTATTGTGACTCAGGGATCTCTGTCTCGCTCCTGGGAGTTTCTAATTTGATGCTACTGGAGGCTGCTGCTATGCTAGTCAACAAGTTAGGAATTATGGCCAATGCTCTATTTCCTGCCCCACCTTCTCCTAGCTTCTTCAGAAAGAGCATACGTGGCAGTGTGACCCTTCTCATATCAGCGCACCCAGAGCCTGTGTCAAGGTAGCTGGTGTATGGGGATGTAAGAGAAGGATACTTTGCCCCTTCTTACTCCATTGCCCATGGCTCCATCCAGCTATTCGATGGCACTAGCTTCCCATCAGGAGTGTTACACTGCAGATCTTTAGCATTTTATGAGAATGACACCATAGATTATGGTCCATGTAGTCCATTATTTAGAATAGCAGTGCTAGCTACTGACAGCCACATGCATATGTAAATCATCATTTGACTGAGAAGCCACCTGAACAATATTCAATATGATCTGCATGTAGTGCCTTCAGTGCCTTTCGAAATGTCCTGGGCAAGAGGGACTAGGATTGCTGACTAGCCACAATCAATAGCACATCAATAAAATTGTGGTAAGAGGCCTTTAAAATCCATAGCACTTGTTTGAACGTTTGCTTGGTGTTATCAAGTCAATTGTATTTCTTCAGGGAGATACATATGATGTAATCTGAAAAGGACACTAAGTTTTAC
Organism: Alligator mississippiensis; assembly: GCF_030867095.1. NCBI lineage: Eukaryota > Metazoa > Chordata > Crocodylia > Alligatoridae > Alligator > Alligator mississippiensis. The sequence continues at coordinate 76,676,823 of NC_081830.1, read as the reverse complement.
TAGGTTTTTTTATATTGCTTTAAAGTGGATCAAAATGAAAATGAACTCAGGTGCCTATTTTTTCCTTCCCAGATGACAGTGTGTTCCTACATTTTCTGCATCGTAAGCTCGCTTGCATTTTATTTATAATGGAAGATTCTACCTGAATGTCTCTGCTAAAATGGGTTGCAATATCTTTGTTAGCAAGGGCTTGTAAAGAGTCAGAGAAATAAAAGGCTTGATTCTCTTTGCGAGTCATATCACCAAAATGTGGCTCATCCCATGTGCTTGAAGGGCTCTAGCAATTATTGCTTTACACTCTAGCTGATATGGGACACTGCAATGCTGTGCTTCAGAAAGCACATTAAGGCTGATAGGGCTAAAGCAGCTAGGTCTAAATACACTGAGAAGGAGGATTATTTTAGGGATAGTGTTGGACTTTTTTCCTTGTGTATTTGTAAGTCACCCATTGGCTTGTGGGAAGCACTGCAAGTCCGCAGCTATTTTTCATTTCAATAGGAGGCATCAGATCTTTGAAAGATCAACCCTGCACCCCTAATTGCAGCTAGCATATCGAAAGCACATTATACTCCATCAGTAGGACTTTGAAGCACTGAACATTTTTTTAATGTACCACTCCATGTTTTGCTGGTTAAAAACATACTATTTATGTTTTTATGTATCTGTAGATGGCCTGTCAACAAGGATCCTTCCAGATTCAAAATGTGCTAACCAATGCTGTAGGACCACACGCAGGTCTGAGAGTGTTGGATCCTTACTCAAAAAAACCAAGGAATTAATCAATTTGAAATGTTTTCATGTCTAAGAAATGCCAGGCCTGATCCTGCAAATCTTCCTAATGAAATGAATGGGATAAAGACTATCTGATCTGTCTACAACAAAGATAATATTCTCCACTGGATAGCCTAACCATAAATAATTCAATACAAGCTAAGCACAATTAAGACTATTACTAACTGTTTCCATGTATGGGAGATTGATTTTCTCTACAGTATGTGAGAAGGGACTGTGGTTGCAGTGCCTCTAAAATGAAGGCATAGCACACTCTGTTGATTTGTCGGAGACATGCCACAGATGCTACTGTACAATAAGACAAGCTAGGTTGCATTATGCCTTTTACTTCATGTTACATTGCCACAAAATCCTGCAGTCCTAAAAGCATGCTATTGTAGACTTCATCAAACACATCCTGTGGCACAAATGAGCTGTGTGAAGTTGACAAATCAGTTATGAGAAATGGGGACATATGTTGCAGGTATTTCCTGCTGATATATGTATATTAGTTAAAATGGTTGGAGACTGCAGTTTAAGCAGAAGACTATTCATTCCTCAAAATAAATCCTGTATATATGATCAATGCTACACACGAGCAATAATGGTTCAGACAGCCAGAAGGAAGCTCATGATGAACAAACAGTTCACAAACAGAGACCCATATGTTGAAGGAAAAAAATCAGTCATATTTAGCAGATGCATATATATTTAAATGCTGTCCACAGTCAGATCTATATACAAAGATTTGCCAGAATAAACAGAGGACTACCCAGGGTAGCTTGTATTAGAATGTAAAAAAAAAAATATTTACCATTTTTTTAAAGGAAGAAATAAAGAAAATCTGTTCATGGCTTTTAGCAGCCATAGAAAAGAGTTGAGCCCACATAACTGCAAACAAAATGAATTTTAAAGTTGTGTTTTCCTTCTAATGTATTGCTTAAAAAGCTTTCAGAAGGAAGAACAGCTTCACAAGAATAAAAAAACATTACATCACCAAGATTAAAAAAAAAGAAAACCACATAAAAAGTTGTACATTTTACTTAGGACTTTAGCATGGCCGTTTAATAGTGTGGAAACTACTCATATTTAGGACAATAATGCTTTGTTTTGACAATTTAAGCTCTAAATGCCCTCCTACACAATGCCATCATCACTTAATACAATTTAAAGATTAAAATGCAGCTAATTTTAATGCTTGAAAAAAGATGATGAGAATTATCTATGATAGAATAAATCGCAAGCAGTAAAAGTGTTTTAAGATAACTATTAGTTTCACAGATCTTCTTCCTGCAAGAAGATCATTTACGTCTCTATTATTTAAATAGACAAGTGATTACATTTTTTAAGGGAGGGGGAATATGTTTTTGGTCCCTGGATTTATCGTTTATTTTTCTGTGCAAGTATTTATGGAAAAGGACAATCTGAAGTAGTTTTGAAATTCTAAGAAGTCAATGCTGGATGTGAATGAATGCGTTGTATATCTTCAGCAACTGCTTTTATGCAATCTGCAATACAAAGTCATGCTTTATCTGTTTTTAATGATTATCTGTATAGGAAAATTTAAAAAAATTCTCTTTCCATAAAGTAGGAATACTGCTTCAAATAGCAGAAGGTGCCATATTAAGGAAGAGCTGTGGTATCTCAAATGCAGCTCAACTGGATAAATTCAGCCATTTTATGAGAACTAGAAGTCTCTTTCAAAGTCAGCATATTCCAACTGTTACAAAATAAGCATTGATTACTGTTTGGCATGTATTTTCATTTGGCTTTTATTGTTGAAAGTCTGGGTTAGGACACAAAGCAAAGTCATTCTTAATCCTTACATTTTCAACACTCCCATTGCATAGGTAAGGGATTAGTAGGTCTTCAGAGCAGGGGCTGTTTCTTACTACCTCTTTGTACAATGCCTGGCACAGAGGAGATATAATGTGATTTAGAGACTCTAGATGCTACTGTAATAAAAGTAAATAATACTGCTATTGATTGCACACCTTGACCCAAAATGTTCTGAAGTGTGTTTCTGTTCTGAAAAGTGCCACTCGAAAAAAACCCAACTCTGTTGGAACAGGTTTCCTGTTGCATTGGACTTCCATATCCAATACCTACTGAATGTACTCAGCTTATTAGATGTTTTTTTCTGACTGCAGCCCTGCAGATGTATTTTAGTGTCTGTCCCAGTTGTGCATCACCAACAACAACAACTACACAAGTTCCCTACCCTTAGCTACATCTGTACACTCCAGTTGGGGTTTAAATTTGTCATTTCACTATAGTACTTAAGCACATTAAACCAATAGGAGTACTTACATATATTAAGTTATGTCTATGCTTGAGGAACATGCTAAACTGATCTTGTACTATGGTGAGATGGAAATCTGACCCAAAGGGCCTTATTACACATTAATTTTGGGTGACTCCTGGAGTTTTTAACCCCCTGGATTGTCCACACATTAACACCTTAAAGCACTTGTTATGTGCTCAAAGTTACACCACTCCAGGGCACAATTATTTCTTGATCCCCACAACCCAGCTCCTATTCCATTAAGGTATGGTCACTCTCCACGGATGTGCCACTCGAGTTGAAGGTGTGACTGCTTCAAACTCCAAGCTAGCACTAAGATGATCGACGTTTGTGCGGTTCACACAGTAAAGTGTAACAAGGCCCAAAGTCTTAGAGGGCACATTAATGTAAACAATATAGATAGATGATTTTGAAGTTTAGTTTTCAAGGGCTTCTTTGAAATTCAAATGGCTGAGTTTGCCTTTGAAACCATGTTTATTTAAAATTTGGTTCAGTTCTCATACATGCTGTACCGGACGAGAAGCAAAAGCCAATGAAGTCAGTTGAAAGACACAACAAACTCTACATCAGGCATTTAGCAATTTTGGTTTGCTTTAATAATTAGATTCCAAGAGCTGGTGATATAACAACTCTCTTCTACTGAGCAAATCCTTGGCACATATATACAATGCACAAGGGTTAGTAAATTAATTGGGATGGATTCCTTTCACTGCTTTGGGTGAATGCTTTGAACAAACATGAAACTGAAAATGGGACCCATGAGAAACAACATTTGCAAGTTTAGTGCATTTCTGGTGTCCAACAGCCAAGCGAAAGCTCACCAGTTATTGCTTTACTTCTAGGTCCAACTTGTTCAAAGACTTTATCATTTGTAATGTTGGGAGAATGCAAAAATAGCATATTGCCCAATCTCCTTTCCTGATTTCTTCCCGTTGTTAGATTGAAATTAATTCAACGTGCAGTAAGTCCAAGGCAAAAAGATCAAATTTCATACCTGTACTTTAATGTAACAGACTTTTATTGAAATTTTTGTTTCTTTGTAATGGAAATAAATTAATATAAATACTGGAACAATTTACATTTCATTTTTATTGCTACATGAAACGTAACTGTGACGGGTTGAAATATAAGCTAAATAATATTCCATGCCAAGAAATGATATTTAATAAAAAAAATTAATTTGTACTTATCTTCTATTTATCTGCTCAAATGGCAAATATTCTGTCCAATCTCACCCCTGGGCAAAAGTACTAGAGAAGAAGCTCCTTCAGTTATTGTAACTACATTAATCATTATGAATTCATTTGGTTTAATGTTAATGTAATATATATATATTTCCATATGAATTCAATGATACTTTAAGATTATTATCCATTTATTTCAAAATTACTCTATTCTTGTATAACCAAGATATTAACAAAAAAGACAGGGTATTTATATTTCAATGTTTCACCACTCTTCTAGAACCACTGAGTGAAAGTACAATTATAACCCTTTTTTTGCAGGGGTTTAATAGCTGGTGATACACTTGGGGATGGAACCTGACATACACATCCTTAATCTGGAAAAAACCCAACTCTGATAATTAAAAACAAATTAATTATAATTTTTAATTTTTGGTAACATTCTGGCTTTTATTGCTGCAGTCCTAAGTGTTTATTAATTGATTCCTGCAACATTTTTATGAGGCATGGAAGTTTTATAATGATCCTTTCATAAATGGGGCACAGAGCGCTAAGAAGATATCAGGTTAAACACAATGTAAAAGATAGTCACAAGTTTCTCAGAGTTACACGCTTCCTTTTTTGATCTCCCTTTGCTGTTTTGGGAGGATCTGTTCCCTCACCCCTGTCTAAACTGCTGTACCCAGCCAGCAAAGGGATAAAGGGTATAGAAAAGCTCATTTGTTCAACATAGCAGCTTCTTTTCCACCAGCTAGAATTACAGGTCCTTATACCCCCTATATTTCTGTGCAGTAAAGTTAAGCACAATCTAACATTCAGCAACTTGCCCAAGGTCATAAAGAAAAATAGCTGGAGGAATTAAGCTCAGCCTCCGTGGCCGCACTGCACAGTAGTGTCGCATGACACGAAGCATGATGCGATGCTACCGCGCAGTAGTAACGAGCTACCGTGCAGTCAGCATCACCTGAAAGCCATTTGGTGATGTGACTGCGCAGTAACTCCAGTTACTGAGCAATCACTTAGTATTTGTGTATGCAAGTACTAGATGACTCCTCAGTAATGACCGTGCAGTCAGCGTCTCATGTAGACACGGCCACTAAGTCCTTCCTCACCAGGGCATAATGAGATAGCTAGACAAGACTCCATTTACAAGTGGGCATAAAAGTAACTTAACAATGTTAAACTACAACAACGTGTAAGTACTAATAGGTATATAAAACGGATATATCTTGCAACATATGCAGATAATATTGAAACACTGTGATCCCTAAAAGCAATCGCCTGCAATTACCATTTATGCACCAAGTTTATACGGCAAACAGACCATATTTAATCCAAAATGAGTTCAAATGTAAGACTACTTGTTATAATTTGTTATAATTTTCTATATAGAGAATCTATTTATTGGAGGGTTGTCTTAAATTCATCCTCCTCACTATTGTAGTGGAGAAAGCAGCAGCAGCAGGGGAGATTTCTAGATACAGGTCCAGGATAACACCCTACAAACCACTGCATACAAAAACCCTGCAGATCACCACACGTATCTCCATAAGGCTAGCAATCATCCCAACCACACCAAAAAAGCTGTTATCTACAGCCGGGCCCTTCATCTGCTCTGAGGAGAATACTTGTGATGCCTACCTAAAAATACTTGTGATGCCTGACCAGCCTAAAAAGTCTGCCTTTATACGACAAGGATATTTTAGTGTATGGAAACAGACCATACATTTGCTAGAGCTATGCAAAAACCCCATGATAACCTGTTACAATACAAAAAGAAAATCCGCTGCCACCACGTACCCCTGGTGGTCACCTACCACTCCATACTGGAACAGATGAGAAGAATCACCAAACAATGACAGCCTATACTCAACAAAGATCAGACCTTGAGAGAAATATTCCCAGCCCGTCCACTCATGGCTTTTAAACAGCCCCCTAACATAGCCCAACTCAGCATCAGAAGCAAACTCCCCACTGCTCAACAGTCAGGTGGGACACAGCCTTGCCTTGTCAAATGCTTAACCTGTCAGCACATCTCCATGCCACTACTATCAACAACCACCCATAAAAAACATCAGCATCCACAGTTTGCACACACGCATTTCCAAAAAGGTGATATACCTGATTCAATGCACCAAATGCTCTCATTGCAACTACATGGGTAGGACCTACCAAATTCACAGCAGAACTAGAGTGTGCGGTGACTCCTTTAATCTTGCATGTTCCCTTGTATGCACCTCGCCTCTTGCCACCCCCACTCTTCCCCACTACTGATTAACAGAGGGCCCGGACGCTCCCTCCTAATCTACAAGGAAGCTAAAACCATGATTTTAAACATGGCCCTGTTTTTGCCTCCCTGCCAGTCAGTAGCAAACAGCAGGGCCATCTGGGGCCCATCAGCCAATCAGTGGTGGGAGGCAAAAATGGCACTATATTTAAAACTGTAGTTTCCGCCTCCCCACTGATCATGAGTGAGCTGCAAGCAGGGCCCCTCCACCAATCAACAGGAGGGATGGCAAGGGCACAGGGGAACCTGCAAGATTAAAGGAGCCGTAGTGCACCCCACTTCCACTGTGAATTCGGTAGGTCCCTATACATGGGTGAAACTATACAACAACAATACACCAGAATGAATTTTCACCGGAAAAATACAAAGGCCAGAAACACATGCACATCATTAGGAGTACGTTTATCACAGGATAACTACTCCCTCTCTGACCTCACTATCCTCGTGCTCCAGGGAAATCTACTTAACACCTTTAAAAGATGAAATTAGGAACAAAAATTTGTAAGTTGGCTGGACATGGACACTAAAAACCAAGGACTAAACATTAATGTTGCCTTTATGGCATATTATGTTTTACCCAACTCTTGAGACTTCTTTCCACACAGGGAAGGTAAGAATGGCCCACCTCCCTTTTGATAGGCCACGATCTCCCAGTAATCAGCTTCTTTTCTTCTGCTAATTGTGTGTCTGCTACCTGGGGAACTTCTCTCACCCCTGCCCCTCTTCTGTTTTTCACTATGTTCCACGTAGTTCCTCTGATCAGAGACCTGAGCAAGACTGTCTTGTGTCTGAAAATTTGTCTAACTTTCTCTGAACTATATAGTTGATACAAGAAAAAGAATTGTCCTAAGAAATCCTTGCCTCTCACCATCATTTAGATGACAAAGATGACAGTATATTATCAAAATAGAGGGAGGGACCTACTGTTTGCAAATGATGTAGCCCTTGTGGCTCATAGTGTTGATGCCCTACAACATCTCGTTACCAAATGCTCTGACTCATGCAAAATTTTTGGGCTAGCAATAAGTTTGAAGACTGTTATCATGTACCAAGGCTCTTCAGAACCAGTTCTAGATATCACCCTAGATAGTACTCGTCTGGATCCTGTTGACCAATTTTTCTACGTTGTTTCTACTGTTACCAGCAATGTAGATCTCAATGCTGAGCTCGCTAGGAGAATCAGCAAAACAGCCAGGAACTCTGGTCTTTTGCAAGACAGAGCCTGGAACAATAAAAAACCTATCAACTAAAGTGAAAATCCATATTTATGAGACGTGTTTTATCCACTCTTCTATATGGCTCAGAAACATGGACAACCTACGCCAAACGTATCAAAAGACTAAACAGCTTTCATATCAGATACCTGCCTAAAATTCTTTGAATAAGATGGCAAGCCAGGGTGACAAATTTGGAAGTGTTAAATCATGCTAGTATGTCATTCATGGGAATGTTCATTAGTAAGAATGGATGCAGATGGCTTGGTCATGTCAAGCGAATGCTGGATCACAGGATCCTGAAGAATGTCCTTGCAAAGGGTTTAGAAAGAGAGGCAGGCTGCTGCATAGATTTCAGGATGCCTGCAAAAATAACTTAGTATCCTTTGGAATATCTGTAGACCACTGGGAAAGCAGTGCAGACTGTGCTCTGGTAGGTGGAGTCAGCTTGCAGATGGGACGGAGCAGAGCACTGCAAGGCGGACTGGATCAAGTTTCGTGATGACTGGCATCAGAGGAGGAAAGAATCTGCTGCTCAGATTCAGAGCATTGCTGGCATGTGGGTGTGCCCTACCTGTGAGCAGGACTGTCACTCGTGCGTTGGACTCAGCAGCCATCAAAGAACTTCATCGGCGCATATACCATGCTCTGTAAAGAGCAACGGTGCCAATTGAAAAAAAGAGGCATTCATGGATTGTCAAGGACTTGAACAGGGTGGAATAGGGTCATGTTCAACATCTAAGTCCACTCAGGCACCAAACTGATGAAGCAGAATATGGACCTAAGAGTTGAGGGGGAGGAAGATACACACATAAGTAAAAAACTGAATAGCAAAACAGATCATTTCAAGGGACGGGGTGTTGTATACCTAATTTGTAACAGGGCCCCTGCCCCATTTTTGAGGGGCAGAGGGAACTCAGAGTGAGCTGGCCAGCACCAGGCCCTTGAACAGACTTAAAATAGCAAAGGGGCCTTAAATAAAATGGTTACGCACCCCACGTGCAAGCAGAGATTGACAGGTTTGGGGTGGAAGTAGAAGGTCTGATGACTCAGGGAGAGAGACTCATAAGCCCAGAGCCTAACCTGGAGTGGGCAGTCTGGCTGTGGGAGGCAGAGCCTGTGTGGGCTGCTCATAGAAGAAGGAATCTGTGCTGCCATGGAGCTGGAAGGAGCCCTGCACCCCAAGCAGCAAAAGGTAAGTGCCTTGAGCCTTTGCAGTAGTTCTACCGCAGGGTGACATTAATTCCAGGAGGGGAACCTTTTATTTTGGGAGTAGATGCTCCTGTTTTTCGTTTGCATCTAAACTGGAGGACTGACTGTGTCTGTCAGGGGAGGATTGGAGGGCACAGGAGTGTTGCAGGGGGACCCAACACAGAGCTCTTCCAGGGCCTGAAGTTTGGTGAGCTATGTGAAGGCAGAAGCCCAAATGCTTCAAAAGTAGAATCATAGAATGGTAGAAAAATAAGGGCTGGAAGAGACCTCAGGAGGTCACCTAGTCCAGCCCCCTGCTCAAAGAAAGACCATCCCCAACTAGATCATTGCAACCAGGGCTTTCTTGAGCCAGGCCTTAAAAACCTCAAAGGATGGTGATTCCACCACCCCTCTAGGTAACCTGTTCCGGTGTTTCACCACCCTCCTAGTGAGAAAGTTTGTCCTAATATCCAACCTAAACCTCCCCTGCTGCAACTTGACACGGTTGCTCCTTGTTCTGTCATCTGTTACAACCGAGAACAGTCTAGCTCTATCCTCTTTGAAACCACTGTTGAAGTAGTAAAAGACTGCTATCAAATTCCCCCCTCAGTCTTCTCTTCTGCAAACTAAATAAACCCAGTTCCCCAGCTTCTCCTCATAAGGCACATGCCCCAGCCCCCAAACGATTTTTGTTGCCCTCCACTGGACTTTCTCTGACTTGTCCACATCCTTTCTGTAGTGGGGGGCCCCAAAACTGGACACAGTAATCCAGATGTGGCTTCACCAGTGCAGAATAGAGCAAAAAAATAACTTTCCTTGATCTGCTGGCAACGCTCCTACTGATGCAGCTCAGTATGCTGTTAGCCTTCTTGGCAACAAGGCCACACTGTTGGCTTATATCCAGCTTACTGTCCACTGTAACCCCCAGGTCCTTTTCTGCAGAGCCGCTGCCCAGCTAGTCAGCCCCCAGCCTGTACTGGTGCACGGGCTTGTTCCATCCTGAGTGCAGGACTTTGCACTTGTCCTTGTTGAACCTCATGAGATTTCTTTTGGCCCAATCCTCCAATTTGTCTAAGTCACTCTGAATCCTAGCCCTACCCTCCAGTGTATCTACTACACTCCCAGCTTGTTATCATTGCGAACTTGCTGAGGGTTCAATCCATCCCATCTTCCAGATCGTTAATGAAGATATTGAACAAAACTGACGCCAGGACTGACCTCTGGGGCACTCCATTTGATACTGGCTGCCAGCTAGACATTGAGCCATTGGTTATTACCCACTGAACCCGACAATCCAGCCAGTTTTCTAGCCACCTTAGAGTCCATTCATTCAACCCATACTTCCTTAGCTTGCTTGCAAGAATGCTGTGGGAGATGGTATCAAAAGCCTTGCTAAAATCCAGGAATATTATGTCCACTGCTTTCCCTGCATCCACAGAACCAGTTAGTTCATCATAGGAAGTGATCGGGTTGGTCAGGCATGACTTGCCCTTGGTGAATCCATGCTGACTGTTCCTAATCACCTTCTCCCCCAAATGCTTAGAAATGGATTCTTTGAGGACCTTCTCCATGATTTTTCCAGAGACTGAGGTAAAGCTGACTTGTCTGTAGCTCCCTGGATCCTCCTTCTCTTTCTTAAAGATGGGCACAATATTTGCCCTTTTCTAATTGCCTGGGACCTCCACCAAGTACCATGAGTTTTTGAAGATAATGGCCAGAGACTCTACAATCACATCAGTCTACTCCCTCAGCACCCTTGGATGCATTGCATCTGGCCCCATGGACTTCTCAGACTGTTGCTGGTTGGAGAACTGAGTACCTGGCAGCAAAGCATGGAGGGATGGAAGCCCAGAGCCCATGAAGGGTGAGACCAGGGGGCCAAGGGGCCCAGAGCCCATGAGAGGCAAGCCAGGGCCTGGAAGCCTGGGGTTCTGGTGCACTAGATCTCAGGCATAAAAAACCTAGCTAAATCAAAGTTGGCCAAGTCTGGGGGGCCTCTGTCCAGGTAAGGCCCTACCCTCAAGACCCACTTCTGCCTCCTAGGGGGAGGTTTCCTTATGAAATTATAACTTCAAGACATTGCAGGTGAGATAACAGGGTGGACAACCCCCGAGAGGCCAAAGCAGGAAATGAGGTATAGTCCAGGTGGCTACCAGGAGAGGAGACCTTGTTGCTCCAGCCCTGGGCCCATTACAAATTTTATTTGATTTCTAGAAAAAAAAAAGTTTCTAGGACCCAATCACCTGTTGCTGAGCAAGCCTTCTGTGTCACTCCCCATGCTTTGATCTTGCAGTCTTTCAGCCGCTTGCCTAGTGATCAGTTTAATTAGAATAGCCTGAACTCTGCTCTAAGTTATACCAGCTGCCAACAACTCCTGGCAAGGTGTTACTGAACACAACCCTTTCCTCCATCTGGGCATTCAGTGGCACAGCTCAAAATGGATGCATAGGGATTGCTACGATCTTTGGCATCCAAGCATCCTCAGACACAAGGAGAATCCTGCACACATTTGGTAAACTGGTTTTAAGCCTCTTTTGTGCAGTGGGAGAACTAGAGAACATTTTTCATAATGCTGATGTTCTAAAATGCATCACTTGAATTGGATGAAAAAACTGGAGATTGACTGACAGGGGTTTATTTATCAGTCTTTTAAAAGGTGAATTAGCAGGTAACATGAACAGGCAGATCTTGAATGTTTTCCTTCTTCTTTTTTTTTTTTTCCCCCCCAATCTCCAGAGGTCCTATGGAAATCGTCCACTAACTATAACTGTGATTCTCAACTACGGTGCTGTGGTACCCTGGGGTGCCTTGAAATCCTTTCAAGGGTGCCTAGGTGCTACACAAAATTAGCACGTTTAGCTGTGCAAACATGATTTGCAAGATAAACCCAGAAATTTCAAAAAGGCATCCATAGTTTTTTATGTCTTCCTGAGTTCTCTGCAACAGAAAAACTACTCTATTATTTTTCCATAGTCAAAAAAGTGAGTGAAAACTAACACCTAGCATTTTTCAAGGGTGTCTTGAGTCTAATGAGGGGCGCTTTGAATCTAAAAAGGTTGAGAACCACTGAACTACAATCTCCAGCAATTACATTTCTCTCTAATTAGAGGGGCTGTACCTTCCACTGAAGATCTGTCCTCTGAGATAGAAGAACTTAGTGAAATATTCGAATGGCAGAGAATGATACTGATTGGACTGATTGTGGGGCAAGTTGTAATTAAGTTTCAGTCATTCTTTAATAGGCAGACTAAGACATTTTAATCCATTTTCCCTCTATAAAACTAACAGCTCTTTAGCTAAGGCCAGTGGAAAATTTCAGAGTAAACTTTGCCTGAACTTCAGTAATTGTTGTGTGATAGTTAGAATGATCTAGTATGGCATATTTGAAACATGCAGGTAATTTAGATTAATTATACAACATGTTGACCTTTATAAAGTCTTCAGTTAGTTTGTGGTTCCACGGCAGTTCATAATACAGCAGGGAAACTCAAGTTTAGTATTGACCTTACCTTGATCTCCCTTTTCCACGGCCTACAGGATACTTCTCATTGCAAAGAATTTATGTGATCCTCAGTGAGAGGCTGCAAGGGATAGAAGGTCACTGCTCATCACCAGGGATCCTGATTTTCCCTGATAAATATTGCAAATTCTCTAATAAACCCCCCCAAATCTGTGATTAAAATGAAAAGCCTCTGACTCCCCCTACAGTCCCCTGGCACCACTCATGCCCGTTGCTCCCCCCCCACAGCCCTGCCCATTCCCCTCACTCCCCCACCATAACCCACAGCCCTGCTGATGCCCCTCACCCCCCGCCCTACAGCCCCTGCCATTCCCTCCCCACAGCTGGAGGGGGACCCCAGCTGCCAGGCTATAGGGCCAGGGACCCGGGTACACAGCCCTCTGCCCCCGGCAGGAGGCAGTAGCTGCTGCAGCAGAGTGGAGCCCTGCTCCCCCCTGCTGCGGGCTTGGATTTGCGGGGGCAGCTCCCTGCCACTGCGCATACTTCCAGGGGACCGGGGGGCCCCGTGCCCCCCAGGTCTGTGCACAGGGTGGGGGTGGGCACAGGCTGCCCACTGTAGCCTCGGGCTCCCACCCTGCTGCCCTCCCCCAGGGCCTCCACAGCCCAGCAGGTGCGACCTGGTGCTGCAGGGAACAGCGGGGCCGTACATGGAAGCTTGTTGCCACTGCGAGCTCTGCACTGCCCTTGAAATGCATGCCTTACCCATGCACCAACTCAAGCCACGGCACTGCCCTTGCTGTTGCCATGCGCACAGGGGACATCTTGCAAGGACAGCGTGGATCTCACAGTGGCAAACAGTTTCCCCGTGAGGCCCTGCTATGCCAGGACACACCTGCTGGGCTGTGGAGGCCCCAGGGGAGGCAGCAGGGCAGGATGCCTGAGCCTGCAGTGGTCAGCCCAGGCCTGCCCCTGCCCCGTGCACAGATCTGGGGGGCACAGATCTCCCCTTCCCCCCAGGAGTGCACGTAGAAGTGGGGAGCCAGCCCCACACCCCTGGATGAGCCGTCTGCGGTCCCCTCCTACTTGCTCCTATGCACTAGGGCCTTGTGGCCATGCATTGCAGCCCAGGGCCCCAAGCCCCACTTACTACCCAGCTGGGCAGCAGCCTCAACCCCAGCCCTGCCCAACTACCTCCCTCCCTCCCTCACTCTGGGGGCCTCAATCCCCCCTGCTCCTCTTACCTATGGGAGCTGCTCTCCAGGCTGCCTGGTGGTCATGTGCATATATACATGCACATGGTGCCCACTGCCTCCTCCTGCTTCCTCCCAGCCCCTTTCAGGCTGGAAGTCCACCAGCCTGCAGAGGGCTCTTACAGCAAAACTGCAAAATCCGCAGGTTTCTCTGTTAAATCCGCATTTTCCTCAGGTAAAGAGTCACTCTAATTAAAGCACCTGCAGCCTAACGTCTATTCAGCATCCCACACTTCAAAATGATGGCAGAGGGGTATGAGCTAAAGCTCATTTGACAAGCTTTATTTAAAGCACCCCCGCTGCCATTTTGAAGCATGGGGATGCTGAATAGATGTGACACAAAGGCTGCTGGAGCATGTTAACATGCATGTTAACATGCTCCAGCAGACTCGATTAATCAAGCCCCCTCTGATGCATGTTAACTAGCATGCCAATTGGAGCAGATGTCCAGCATGTGTACAAGTGCCTTGTCTGAGACATCCTTTACAAGATGGAGAGAGACAATGCAGAAAAGAATTCACCATCTAAAGTTCCAGCTTCCAATCTAATCTATTAGTGTAGATTTAGGTGGAGACTCACTGTGGACAATGAAACAAGTAAGCTGGTGTCGGACCATGAAACTTCACCTGGGTGCAGAAACCCTGTTGTATGCAAGGTAAGAGCTCTTGTCAATGGAACTCTGCTTCAATAGGTCCCATTCTTACATGGCCTTTGCATTTATGAATCAATCTATCAATCAATCAATTAATGAATGGGCCTTTAACTACCTTAAGTGGGATTCAAAAGAGGATGGAGCTAGACTGTTCTCAGTGGTGGCAGGTGACAGAACAAGGAGCAACGGTCTCAAATTGCAGCAAGGGAAGTTTAGGTTTAGATATTAGGAAGAATTTTCTGACTAGGAGAGTAGTGAAGCACTGGAACAGGTTATCCAGAGAGTGGTGGACTGTCCATCCTTGGAATTTTTTAAGACTCAACTAGACAAAGCTTTGGCTGGGATGATCTAGTTGGGGATGGCCATACTTTGAGCAGGGGGTTGGACTAGATGACCTCCTGAGGTCCCTTCCAACCCTAATGTTCTATGATTAGTCACTGAGTCTGTGTATCAGCTATGCATGATCATAGCAATTCACGTATGGCAAGAGACAGCATCCAAAGACAGATTCCCAACACCCCTTAATAAGATGTTACTTGATGAGTCACCCAGTTGTAACCCCCTGTTGTTAGAAGGAACCGTCATTTAATTCAAACAAGATGCTTCAGCTGGCATTCTGATTTAAAGCAGAGGATTGAGTGAAATGCTCAAAGCAGCCTTTATGGTGCCAAAAACGAATTACAATTGTCCTGAATTGTGTAACTGTTCTGTACAAGATAAGTACCGCTATATATTACAGCAACCAAATTTATCAAGTTTGCCAACAGTTGCCTAGAAATGACACATGCCTAAAATGGAGTCTGGGTTTGCTAATCTCCTCCCTTTGGAGGGTTAAACTGCTCTCCATAGAAGAATGGATCTCATTTACCTTAAAATAGAAAGGAATTTGTTCTCCTCCTGCTGCTCTTGGTAGGGTGCTCCACAAGTTTATAACCCTTGTGGGGAAAACATTTTGCTTAAATTCTATTTTTATCTCCTGGTTGTTTGCTTTTAATTGCTCTCCCAGTGTCCTGGGATTTATCATTGATCTTCATCTGCCCACATTATGCTCCTTAGCATGCTGAAGGCTTCAGTTATATTTTTCATTTATATGTGCTCTTTTAACAGGCTTGTAGTCTGTAGAACGGCTTGTTTCTGTAACGATCCATTTTACTTGGAGGAAGGGTACATTAGTATAATTGAAGCTGTGAGGGTGTAACACAAAGGGGAGATGCTGTCTGAGTGCTAGTATTATCTTGGGACGATTGTCTCTGATACAGTATCTCAGGGGAATAAACGCTGTGAAATGAAGAACTTTTGCCCCAAGGTTACCTAGGGAACCTTGTAACTTAGTTGTGGGAGGCTAATGTCTTTAAGAGCATCTTAACTGTGCTGAAGTTCTTTGCAAAGCAACTCCCACTAGATTGAGAAATACCTTTTAAAAATGCTGAAAAATGCATATAATTCCATTGGAGGCTTCATTTTTATAGTGACTTATCCTAACATGAGTAGGTCAATTCCAAGGGAAAAATAAAAGTTTTCAAGATCAACGTGGGCTTTGCTATTTCATGGATTTTTTTTTAAATAGTTCCAGTCTTTCATTATAAATAAAGAGTGCCAGATCTTCAGTGGGTGTAGAGTGGTGTAGCTCCATTGACTTAATTTATACCCACAGAGGGTCTGGCCCATAGTTTATTTTCCCTTTCTCTGCATAAATAATTTTCCCTGAATAAACAAATAGAGAAAACTTCCAGCTCCAGCTAAAACAGTATTGGCAGCAAAAAGTGTAAAATTCACTTTTACGCTCAATACATGATTAACTATTAATCTGACCTATTCTGCACCGACATTAAAAAGCATTGTATGAGCTCAGCTAAAGAACACTTTCAAACAAAGGGCTAGAGGTTGACTGTATTTAGGCAGGAGTATCTTAATTGCTAACCTGAGGAAGTAGTTTGTAACAAATGCACATGCAAGTTAACTTTTCTAATTTAGGCTCTGGACTTACCTGATGCAGTGAGGCTGGGGCCACAGAGGCATGCAGTGTAGTGCGGGGAAGGGGCCACAGGTGCAAGTTGCAGTGAGGGCATGAGTACATGGCCTGTAGCTGCGGGGCATGTGGGGGAGGGAGTGGGGGAACATGGCTTGCCCTGCAGGATGTGCAGCCCCCAAATGCTAAGTTGGACAGCCCTGATATATTAAATCCTTGCGCTTCTGCTCGTATGTGTTCTGCTACGGAAGCAAAAAAAAAAAGTGCCCCTTTGGGACACTTTGAACTAGAGTAAGAAAAGAAAATGTATCTGATGAAGCAGAATGACCTACAAATTACTCCATATTGTTGTACATGATTTGCACAACATAGCAGGCTCTACACTGTTAATTTACAAATATAGCAGGCTGTGTACTGTTAATATAAATAGCTTTCCCTAATGTTATGTAGCATAGAGTAACCGACAGTGTATATATGTGTACCTGAGATTGTGAAGAAATGCACAAATGCAAGATTTTCTTATTTGAGAAGTTGTGTGTTCATCAATTAAGAAACTGCACTGCAGGACACATGCAGAATGGTGCATTCGTAGAGCAGACACCTGGTTAATCACCACTAGGCTACCTGGCACTCTCTAGATTTATGCTAACATTGCCCCAGTTAACCAACGGTTATTACCATTGGGCTAACCATCCATCCAGTCAAACATCATTAGGCTAAATCAGTTTCCTGAGAGATGTCCCAGTTAACCAGCTGTCTTAATACACTGTGTCCTGATGAACTAGAAGCCAGTATAGTTATATTTTACATGCATATAGTATCTTTAACTCAAAACTCTTTCAGAATTTTATCCCCAAAGCGCCATAGAAGCTGCACCAGGTTCCAGCTTGGAGGGTGAAGAGCAGCCACCATGCAACAGAAGACTACACAACATTTGGCAAAGGAGACGTTTCATATAGCACTCTCAGTGCAAACCTCTGCTCTTACCAAATGTGTGAGATTGTCAGTACTCCCATGTCTTCAACGATTCAGCATATGCCATTTATCATTGATAAGTTTGGGCATCTGAGCCAATCGCACCTATATATGAACTTGTATTTAGATTGAACCGGTATTAAGACTCTCTTCCAACCTCACACTCACTAAATAAGGGATGAGAAGTGAAAAGTGGAATTAAGGCCAGCAAACAATTCTGAAACACAGTCCAGCTGGTCTCTTAGCTTCACAGTATGCCACTATTTGCATCCACCATCCTTTCTATGCCATCGATAGGGGTAATTCTTAAACATAATTTTAAGAATAAAATACTTCATATGTTTTTTATTGGATTAATATTGTCAGTGTTCTCACTATAGCCAGAAATGGACATTTGATTATTTAGTAGGGAAATGAGAACTGATTAATCCTAAATTTTTATCTATTGATAGATAGATAGATAGATAGATAGATATTAATACAAATGAAAGTGTATATCATAATAGTATAATATTAATAATATTAATACTACTAATAATAGTATTCATATTAATTATATACAATTTTATCATATTTTATATATAAATACAATTATATTTCAAATAATATATATGAATACATGCATACATATATATTATATGAAATATATGAGAGCATAGTATTATATCATTAATGTTATTTGTAGTATTAATATTAATTATTACTATTATTAATATTATAATGGTGTTATATAAGATATATGTATAAAATCAGTGATCAAGCAAAAATTGTTGTAAACTTGACAAAGGGAAGCATGAACACTTTGACAAGAGGAAAATTTGACCATGTGTACTCTTGAGAGAAGATTGTTGAACTCTATGGGTGGGACTTTCAAAAGTGCAGTGTTCAACACTGGCTTACTTGTGATTCCACTGAAATCAATAAACTGAAACACAATTCATAACATATAACAACCAGCTTGGAACACAGGCCAATCCTTCCAGAATAATGTAAGTAGTTGAGGAATATTTTGTTAGATGTAATCAAGTTGGCAGGGGTTGATTAAATTCACCCTAGAATACTTAAGCAACTAATGTAAGCAATCTCTGAACCATTAGTGATTTATCTTCGATAACTCCTGGAGTATGGGGGATGTCCCAGAGGACTGAATAAAGGCAAATATAGTACTTATCTTTAAAAAGGAGGATCCAGGGAATTATAGACCAGTCAGCCTAACTGTGATAACTGGAAAGATACTAGAACAAACTGTTAGAGAATCAGTTTACAGGTACCTAGAGGATATTAAGGTGATAATAAACAGCCAACATGGATTTGTCAAGAGCAAAGCATGTCAGCCCAATCTAATTTCCTTTTTTGACAGCATAACCAACCTAATGGATAAAAGGAAAGCAGATTTGATATATCTTGACTTTAGTAAGGCTTGTGGCACAGGCCCACATGATATTCTCATTAGCAAATTAGGGAAATAGAGTCTAGGTGAAATAACTATAAGGTAGGGGCATAGTTGGTTGAAAAGCCATATTCACCAAGTAATTATAAAAATTCAATGTCAACTCCAAAGGAAAAATCAAGTAGGGTCCTGCAGAGTGTTTTCCCAGGTCTAGTACTACTCAATATTTTTATTAACAACTTGGATAATGGAAGACAGATTATACTTATACAGTTTATAGATGACACCATGCTGCATGCATTGCAAGGAAATACTGATCAATTCTTCTCAACGTCCACTGAGATTAATACAAGTAGTTTAATATGCTGCAAGAGAAATTTAGGTTAGATATTAGGAAAAACTCTCATTATATGACTAGAGTAGCACTGGAGTAGATTGCCTAGGGAGGCCGTGGAGTCCCCAGAATTAGAAGATTTATGAAGAGGTTATATAGTCTGTTGTGAACAGCTGAGGTATACCCGATCCCATCTCAGAGTTGGTGCATAAACTTGATAGCTTCTTGATGTCTCCTCTATTCCTAGTTTTTATATTAGTATAGCAATTGGAAGCTTTGCTTGGGATTTTTTTATTCTTCCATCATTAATGGATGTCCTCACTAATAATGGAATGATAGCACAGCAGATACTCTAACAGTGCAAGGAACTCAGGTTTATAACTTGCAACATTGCATTACCACTAGTGATATGTAAAACTGATGGTTAAACACAGCAGTTAAACCTTCTTGTCAACACAGTGGCAGAAAGGGATCTTGGAGTCACTGTTGACTACAGGATGGACATGGGATGCCAATGCGAGGAGGCGGTCAGTAAGGCTAACCGCACCTTGTTGTGCATCCACAGATGCATCACAAGCAGGTCAAGGGAGGTGATCCTTCCCCTCTATGTGGCGCTGGTCAGGCCACAGTTGGAGTACTGCATCCAGTTCTGGGCACTGCATTTCAAGAGGGATGTGGCTAGCATTGAGAGGGTCCAGAGGAGGGCTACTCACATGGTCAAGGGGCAACAGGCCAGGCCCTACAAAGAGCCTATAGGGCCTGAATCTATTCAGCCTCCACAAGAGAAGGCTGAGAGGGGATCTGGTGGCCGTTTACAAACTCACCAGGGGGGACCAGTGAGAACTGAGGGAGGATCTGTTCCCCCGCGCACCACCAGGGTTACTAGGAATAATGGCCACAAATTTTTAGAGAGAAGGTTCAGGCTGGACATCAGGAGACATTACTTTATGGTTAGAGCTGCCAGGCTCTGGAATGGGCTCCCAAGTGAGGTGGTGCTCTCTCCTACTGTGGGGGTCTTCAAGAGGAGGCTGGACAGATATTTGGTTGGGGTGATACGACCCTGGCACTCATTCCTGCCCGGAGCAGGGCGTCAGACCTGATGATCTGCTTAGGTCCCTTCCGCCCCTAAGCACTATAAAACTGTGAAATGTTAGATATGTGTTCGGGTTGGTCTAATAAAAGATATCAAATTCACCCAAGGAACCTTGTCTGCCTATGTCCTTAGACCAACACAGCTACAACCTAAACCCCTGCAGATATGTGCTACTGCATTTAAAAAAATTGGATACAGATTTTTTTTTTATTTCTCAACTAATAATTAACAGGACTAGAGGCCAGATCTGTAACTAAAACCAATCAGAAAAACTCTTATCAATGGTAGTAGTAGAGAAATGGGCCTTAAATACTGATGATGGTTAGCAGCTGTTTTTCTTGAGTTTCAAAAGTCTTTCTTAGCCAGCATAATTCTTTCCTAATAGTTAGCCTAATATAAAAGATACACATTTATAAGAAACTGCTAATTCATGCTCATATATGGTAAACTTTCTTCATGGAATATAAGGAATTAAGTGCTCAAATCCCATTAGCAGGAAGAAGAGTTATATTCTCTGCTCACTTTACACCTAGCTCCCTGTGTACTATGCTGCAATTTCTACTCTTGGATGTTTTAATTAGTGGAAGTATTCAAGACAGAGCTATGGGAAACAGCTGTATTGCATGAGTTTCTACTTGTTGAACTTCTAGTAGCAGACAAGCTTTTGAATAAACACCCTGTAACTGAAAAAGCTCGACTTTAAATCTCAGTGTAATATTTTATGTAATCTTTATAACACACTTGTACACTTGTCAAGGTATGTAGAGCTACATGTGGGAGCTTGACAACATAAAAAAAAACCTGGAGTAACATTGGACCATATTAAATGATGCATAATACAAGAGCCAGTGACAGATGGTATTGTAGAGTATGCTGAGATTCTGGTATTTATACAATAAACATTAAAATACATTTGTCTAGATATACAAGGTTATTTGCAGGTATGACGCACCTAACTCTGAAATAAATGTTTATTTTAGGGTTGTGTGCATCACGCTCAGGTTATTTTAGAGGCTGCATCTGTCAGAATGTGAGATTGATGTGACGCAGAAATGCAGACACTAGTAAAGGGAATGCACATAGCATGTAGAGATGACTATCGAGAGAGGAAAGGAGAGAGAGAGTGGTAGGTTTCTGTACAACAACACCACTGCACACAAAACAAATCGATCTTGATACTGGGGGGGAAGCGGGAGGTACGACTGGTGAGGTAAGAGACCTTGGCTTTACTTGGAAAATGAGATCAGGAAGTTCAAAGGATATACCTAGGGAGCAAATAAATGGCTGAGATATACAGGCAGCAGCTATGGAATGTGACAGAGAAGAGAAGATAAAATAACGCCTCCCCTGCTCTCCTCCTTCCCAGTCTACGAATGTGGAAAAACAACGGTAAAGCTGTTAGGAGTTTCCATAAAAAATAGAACCAGAGTCCATCTAGACTCTGGCTAGATGTTTTAAATAAAAGTACCAGAGGCCCTAAAATAGGCAGCCGTGGAATAAACTGTCCACCAAGGTAGCTTCCTTTAATTCCCACGGGTTCGAAGTTGGCTCACGCTCTGAAACGATCGCGCTGACTACACTGCCAAACTTCTCCCTTTTATTCTGCTCTAACCCTGGTTGTTTTGTTGCCCGTTCATTCAGTGAAGTGTGCATTCAGTTTTTGAACTGTGGTACACTTTTGGATTCAGTTGTATCTTGTGGCCTCATGTTTCACACACTAAGGGTGCGTTGTTTGAAAATGAATTTCTTTCTGTCAGTTTGCGTTTGCCTCTTTCAGTTTTATTAGGTGTTTCCTTGTTCATACAGAACGGCACGACAGTCCAAGCCTTGAGGAACAAGGCCTTTTGGGAACCATTCATTCCCAGGATATAAATGAAAGGTTTCCTGTGGAAAGTCGGTCAGTGGCAGGCTTTGAAAGAGACTTTCTGGGTCCTTGTGTGAGGGGATATTGCAAATTAACTGGGATTTGACTTTTCATTCTCAAACCTCAGTTCCTCAGTTTTAGACTCTGAGTTATGGACTCCCAGTGATTTTGCTATATATAAACCAGGCTTGTCTAACATACGGCCCGTGGGCCACCATGTGGCCTGCAAAGCCATTTTATCTGGCCCGCTGTGGAGGCGGCAGCACCACCACCACTGCAGAGCTCAGAGCTGCTGCATGGTGGGGCCGCCATGGCATGCAGAGCCACAGCAGCGGTGGAGCACAGAGCCGCGGTGGCAGGGTGCGGAGCCGTGGCGGATGTGGAGCGCAGAGCCATGGCGGCGGTATGCGGAGCCATGGCGGCGGTGTCAGGGCCTCCACGGAGCACAGAGCCACCACCGTGGAGTGCGGAGCTGCCGCCACGAAGCACGGAGCCATGGTGGCAGCGGCAGCAGAGCATGGAGCTGTGGCAGTGGAGGGTGGAGCCGTGGCGGCGGGGCAGCGGTGGCGAGACAGCGGCGAGGTGGGTAGGGCCGGCCCACGGGCCCCAGCCAGCAGCGAGGGGAGGGGAGCTGCTTACCTCCATGGGGCCCAGCTCATCAGTGAGCCAGGTCCTGCCACAGTTGCCCTGAGGGCTGCGCGGAGCAGGGTTGCCCCAGCCGCACCCGATTGGACGAGCTGAGGACAGGCTCCACACCTTGCCCCCAGCATGTGGCCTGGGGAGCTGCAGCATGGCCCGTGCCCTGCCTGCACGCGTGGTGGACAAAGGCATGAAGTAAGTTCCCGTACAGAGCTGGGGTCGCCTTGGAGCTGGCCGGGGCGGACAGAGGCACAGGGTTAGTTCCTGTGAGGAGCTGAGGGCGCCTCGGGGACGGGCCGGGGCAGACGGAGGCACAGGTTAAGTTCCCATGTGGAGCTGGGGTTGCCTTGGGGCTGGTTGGGGCGGACAGAGGCACGGGGTTAGTTCCTGTGAGGAGCTGGGGACGGGCCGGGGCAGACGGAGGCACGGGTTAAGTTCCCGTGTGGAGCTGGGGTCGCCTTGGGGCTGGCCGGGGTGGACAGAGGCACGGGGTTAGTTCCTGTGAGGAGCTGGGGGCGCCTCGGGGCCGGGCCGGGGTGGATGGAGGCACGGGGTAAGTTCCCATGTGGAGCTGGGGGCGCCTTGGGGCCAGGCTGGGGCAGACGGAGGCACAGGGTAAGTTTCCGTGCGAAGCAGACTCATTTCATTGTCACTTCCTGCAACTTCATTGGTGTCAAAGGTCACGTGACATCACTTCCTGATGTAATGTCACTTCCTGTGAAGTCTTTGAATATGGCTCGCCGGCCCACTGGGTGATAAAAAGTTCGTGATCCGGCTCCACATTCAAAAAGGTTGGACACCCCTGATACAAACCAATCCTCTGCCCCCTCCTGGTGCAGTTGCTCTCCAGACAAGGAAAAGTGCATTTTTGTTGGTCTAGACTCTGGCTCACGTGAATTGTGATGGCAGCAGATGAGCCCTCAAAGCTCCTTTAGTAGGTGTGCAGTGCCTTGCTGTTTGCCATATATCAAAGTGCTGTTTGCCATATATCAAAGTGCATTTGCTGTTCCCTCTCTTGCTGTGTTGACTTTCCAAAGAAAAATGGTGATGTAGTGTCAAAAGGGAAATGCTACTCCACACACAAAGCCTTTATTCCCTCCCTACCTCACCTGTTCTAGGGCTTCCCTTTCCCTGACTCCCTATAACTCTCCTGCTATCTCCCCACCCTTCTCGAATGGAGAATGTCATGTCCCAATCAGCCGTGGGGCCTCTGCAGTATCTCCCCACCCACAAATGAATATTATCCTGAGACTGTGCAAGGACAGAAGTAAAACCAAGAGATTTCAAGTTTAACGGATGAGTAGAAGGTAATAAAAAGCAGGTTAGGGTAATGTTATTCAGACAGGAACCACTAATAGTACACGTGATATAGAAAAGATGAGACACCCTTTTATTTAAAGGGAAACATCACTTTGTGCCTCAACTGGAATAATTAATGAGTTGCTTGAGCATTTCATTATCCTCCAGTCACCACTAATAAAAGCTAAGATAAGGTCAAGCTTGCTTAGCCTACCAGCCGCTGAAGGGCAGGTTGGTGCCTTGCTGTATTACAAAAACTGATTAGGCCGTTAAAAAATAAAGAGTCTTTACCTGTTTGTTTTTTTTAAGGGCCAAAAAGAATATGATTTTGAGCATCTGATTGTCTTTAGAAACTTCTGAAATGCTTTAACCCAATTCTAGAGCACTTCTATAAATAAAACAAATAGCTTAATTCTAGCAACTATATCTCCAGCCAAGATGAATTCTCTAGTTTTAACATCTTTACAGCATTTAATGCATTTATTTGCATGGAGAGGGCATTATGCCAGTCAACATCTGTGTTCTCTAGAGTTGGTAATTCTGCCTCCAATAACTAGTCATCAATTCTGCCTGAGAACACACAACTATCTTTTTGAGAAAGACCCTACATACTGTCCAATTTCTGTATGCCTGTGAAGTGAAATACTTCTGCAGTAAAAACTGATTTGGACAGCAGGCATCATTCATGTCATTCCCCCCATCCCTTCCCCGACCGTAGATGTGGTAGTCATTCCAAGATCTTTGGATTTGGATCAGATACCCCATTACAAAAGAATTAAGGGGCAGATCCTCTGCTGTTATAAACTGGTACAGCTCCTTTGAAATCTACAGCTCCACGCCAGATTTACACCTGCTGATGATCCAGTTGTATAATTTTAGAGGCCTTCAGAGTGCTTGGTTTACAGCATGCAAATGAAATTAAAATCATATGTACTTTGATGACAGGTTGAGCAACCTTGTACCACAATAAAAATAAAGTGGATTTTTTTCCTTATTGGGATACAGTGAGACCCACTAGTTATGGCAAGACATGGGTTTGTTTTTTTTTAAATTAACCTGGCCAAGTAAGTAGGGGCCATATTTAGGCACTGTCTGCATCTTTAGGTGATTTTATGTCTAGCAAAAAATATATATAGTCTGCTTGTGAGAAGCAATGAGGGAGAATCATCAAAATGGCAGTAGGCAGAGTGGGGAGCCAGGAGTTGGGCCCAGACTCCAAAGACCTGGGTGGGTTAGAGAGCTAGATTGCAAGCTTCCTGCAGAGCAGAATTATCTGGTTCATTATACTCGGAGGATAGAGCCAGCTGTGTCTCCGATGTCATTGTTAACTTTTCTGCCTCATCTGACACTGTCACCAGCTTAGCCAACAAGGGTAGAGTAATACTGACAACATCCTTTAAAGTTTGCAGGTTAAAGCATATGGTGCATGGACATCCTATTACTCCCCTGCCCCTGAGTGGCGAACACAGGCTGGACCTCTGATCATAAAAGGATGCTTAAAATAAAACGATTGTCAGCATTGCTTTTATACTCCTCACCCCTTGGCTCAGGGTTCCCTAGCTCGAGGGTACCCAGCTGTATTCCTCACTGGCAGAAGGAATCTGAAGTGAGATCAGCAATAAGAGATAGGGAGTATGCAGAGTGATTAGAGCATAGCTATTTTCCCCCCCATTTAAAAGCTACTTGCTTGCACTTTCCGCTGGAGGCAAGGCAAAGGTTCTGTGCTTAATGGGGAGAGTGAAATATGATGACTACTATGAAGAGACTCTGAAAATCCCCCGTTTCCTTTCTCAAATGTGCACACACATAGTGAAAGCCCATCCACAAAAGAGGGAAGACTGTAAAGATCAGGATAAGGTCACTATGCCTGGCAATACAGCTAGAGGAGTAAAGGAAAAGGGGAAACAGTTCCTTCTTTCTTAAGATCCATAGATCATCAGGCCAGGAGGGACCATTTTGATCTTTTAGTCAGACCTCTGGAGTAATACAGATCAAAGGACTTCCTTGAATTCATTCTTGTTTGAAAAGTAAAGGGGGACCTTCCTAGCTTGAGGGAGGCCTCTTCTATTCCTCATGGACAGTAGGAATCTGAAATGAGGTCGGCAGGAAGCACTGGTGCCTAGTTAAGGAGTATCTAGGAGTCCCAGCCTTGGCGCCAATAGTCAGAATAGCAAGAGTCCCCAAGAGGGGGAAGGTCCTTGAGATGTATTTCAGTACCACTGGGAGCATCGGCTCATCCCAGCTAGTCTCCCATCTCTAGTCACAGCTAGTTTATGACACTTCAGAGGAAGGCAAGTCAGGCAGCCTACGCACGGTCCCAGGACTTATGTCCAGTGCCAGCATGGTACCAGGACTTACGTACAGTGCTATTTTGAACCATTTACTCTGCAAATTTGCTAGCTTGGACATACTTGGCTGAGGGCAAGTGTCTAGGGCTTATTTCTTGGTGGCTGTGCAGAAGGGCCTTTAACCTCCTCTCATAACATGGGTTCTCCATTCTCCTAATCTTGCTAGCAGCTTTTTTCTCTCTACCTATTCTTGTTTAATTTAATCTTATTTGAACATAAGTGACCAGCACTGAATATTCTGAATATTCTAAATGAAGTTTTACTGATGTCTGGGTTTACTGGGATACTAACATTTACCAATTTCTGATAAAGATACCTTGCCTAATATATCTCACAGCCAATAAAACATGATAAAACTGCCATGATTTAAGTAACAAAGATGACGGAAGAGTTGATTTCAATACCAAATATACTAGTAATCTGGATGATATCCTTGTCTGCTAAATAGCTGATGTCATTACAAAGCAAGAACCTGAGATTGAAATGACAATCATTGTTTTTCCCCAATCTTCTTTGTGGATTTTCTTCTGATAAAAAAAGGTTTGGCAAATTTTTCAAAAGCCTTTAAATTCCATTTTCAAAGATACCTTAGTAACTTAGGTGCCAAATCTTTATCAACTTGAATTTCTCCAAATTACTTAATGTCTTCTATTTTTTACAAAGGAATGGAACTTTCAATCCTAACAATTTGCTAATTAGTTGGCATACAGAGATCTAGATGAAACAATGAATGCATTATGTGTTATTTTTATACTGTACCAGCCTAAATAATTATTTAAATCAGAGAGACTCAGATAATAAACAGCCCTATAAAGAACAAGATTGCAAAGAGAATTTTTCCAAAGTTTAATTGCTTATGCAGTCAGTAAAACGAGCTTGTAGGTCTAACAGCATTATCTGGTAATTCTCAGTATTAGGAAAGTAACTATCATTAAAAAAAAAAATCTACAAATATTAGCTGTTGGATGACCCTTTTTTACTGCTGTGTTTAATATTGGCAGTATGCATTTATTGCTTGATTATTTCCTCAAAGCACTTTATGACTGGATGGTTGGGCATCTATACTTTGGCTTCTGCATCGCTTCATCCAAAGAGTGAAATAGCCATATAACAATTCAGCAAACAGAACAGGATTTTTCCATGGAAACTCCATATGCTCTGAACATCCAGAGCAGAAGTGTCTCAGAATGGTAAGGTCAACAACATGCCCACTTCCTCATCAAGAAAATGCATAACAGCGTTTACTGCTTCTTGAGAGGTTTGTGAGCCAAATTATAGGCGCAATATTACTGTCAATTGCAGCACTCTGCACTTCACCTTATTAGAGACAACCATTTTATTTCTTTGCTTAGGTGACTTCTTTGTATTTCAGCTCCTGCTTTGGTCGCAGTGTTTTCTTCTGAAATTGTTCAGGTTTTGGACTAGAAGATACATTTCTTTCCTCTGATATGCTTTCGATTGGTCATATCACAGGAGAGGTAGAAGTGTGTGACATGGTTTCAGGTTATGTGGCAGAGCCAATTTTCTAGGATTAATATCTCAATTGGATGGAAGTATAGCTCCAATTTTCTTTTTAAGTGTGCATCAAATCACATCGTCTTTCTCTTCCTTGCCAAATGTTTTACTTATTTTGCAGTCCAGAGGAATCTTAAACTGTTTCTTCTCCCATGTTCCTAGAGCAAAGGCAAGTTTGATTTTTAAGTGTATATGCAGACTTTTTCCAGGAACATTTAAGGCAATCCCTTGTCAGTCAATAGCTTACTTTAAAAAGCATCAGGAAATTCATACCAGACTGGGCAGTAAGCTATTTCCCCCATTGTTTTAATTGTAACTCTTTACATTTTTCTGCCCAGAAGATGCCACCGAATTCATATCACTCTTTAAAAAAGATCTTTTAAAGATAGATGTCAGCAGGAGATGCTAACAAGGGCAACTTGCCTATACTTAAATAGAAGACACTGCAATTCTGCAGCCACCATGAACAAGCCAGATGTGGAAGTCCCAGGGGTTTCCACTGCATGCTGCATAAAATTGATTGGCAAAGGGTGACAAAGTAGGGAGTATTTTATGCTTTTTCCACTCCTCCCTGAAGAAAATCTCTGTGATCTTACCAAAACCACCGGTGTGAGCCATATTATTTTTTGGTAGGGGAAAAAAACCCCCCCAAAACCCCAACACCACTGAGTCATCACTGTCTGATTCAATATAAGCATGCTACTGACTGAAAAAAATGACATACTGAGCTTCCTAAGAGATGCCCAGGACCTTTTCCCATACACTTTAGCCATGTTCAAGCAGTTTAAGTAGAACTAAAATGTGTTTTTAAAGGTTATTACAAAATGTACTATGAATACAAATGGGAAAGGTAGAGATGCAATTCCACTTAGCCATGGCATTGTGACTTCAAACTTTTAACACTTATGTCTAGTGCAGCAGGATATTGCAGAGGGCTGGGGAACCATTTATGCAGTCTGTTGTCTAACTGCCACAAAGTACTTTTTCTTTAGCATGTACTAATGGTCTCCTTAAATCCAACATCATTACCTCTCCATAAATCAGCTGGCAACAGCAGCAGGTACTTGTGTTACTTTCCCCAATGCCCAGCCTTAAATTTAGATTATCCAACTTGTCCCTAAATATAGGACCCCTGTAGCACTTCTGTCAAGCCAGTATGTCACTCATTATTTGACTTTGGCTGCATACATGCATTCAAATAATCTTGGAGAATAATCCAGGGATTGTGATGGTGGCATGTTCTGGAGCAGGAGAGGAGAGTCCATCAAGTAATACTGTCTCCCTGGGGAGAGGGATAAGGAGGGAAACCAGAATCTTGGAGGATCACGTTCTCTTCCAAGACAAGCCACAGCACATACAGTACAGACATTCGCTGTCCCACAAGAAACTCTCCTGGGAGTGATACAACCATGGCTGTTCCCAGGTTATTTTTCTCCTGGAGTGGCTATTTTTACTTTGGGAGAAAAAGCCTGAACACGTATATACTCATGGTTTCTCCTGGCAAATCTGTGCGAAACTTAAGTGTTTCTGTATGAAACCTAAGTGTTTCCACAGTTCATTTTGTTTTAATTTTTAATCAAATATTTAACTTTTTGTGGTTGAGCCAACTGAAATATGTTTCTGGCTGTCACATTAAAAACAATTCAATGTGGCAGATGTTGCACCTAGTATTCTAGGTTTTGCACCTCCACAGAAGACCTGAGAATTGGCTTCGTGAGAAAGTTCCTGTTGGTCTTCACTTAACACTTCTATTATCAATGCCTTCTTCAAAGTTTGCACTGTCATATACTGACCCTACTGTTACATGCCAGATGATATACAACAGCGTTTCTCGACCTGTGGATCACAACTCAAAAGTGGCTCACAAGAATATATGAAAGGGTGACAAACACTTTAAAAATGGATCGACAAACGTTAAAAATGGACTCCTTTAAAGGAGAAAAACATGGGAAACATGGCTGCTTGGGGCCCTCCATGCCCCATAACCCCCACTCCCCACCCCTTACACCAACCCCCTGCCCCACACACTGGGGGGTTGGGGCCTGGGGTGGGGGTCAGTGGGTCAGGAGTGGGGGGCACTGAGTCAGGATTGGCCATTGATGTTTACAAATGGATCCTGGTACAGAAAAGGTAGAGAACCACTGATATAGAAAGACTATGATAAGATTCACTCCATTCTTGGCTTTTAATTATTGCAAACTCTGACAACAATCTGATTAATGCACATGTGAATATCTGGGGAAATTCTTGGTCCCTATAATAGTTATACGTTGATGTACACTATACTGTTAGAAAAGTAAAGTTAGTAGTTACTTGTGGGGTTGTCTGCATCAATACGATCAGAGCAGACAGCTAGAACTGGTGGAGCACAACACAACTTGAGTCCAAATTACAGTCCCCTGAAGCCTTGCAGTGAAAGGTCCCTCAGATATTTGAAGTTCTGATTGCCCACACATGGTCTGTGCCCCCTATGATATTGCCCACACATGCTCTATGATGCCCCCTATATTTCTATCATTAAGATTTTGTTCTGTCATGAATCTCATGCATAATCCTCAGGGGACATCTGTAAAATGAAAGGCAATGTAACAAGAAATATAAGTAACACTCATACTATTCTTACATTTTCAATCTACCCAGTAGACAGCATAAGGATTTTCTCCAAGGTCTTTCTTCTATGAATTGAGGCTGTGTAGGGGAGATACCTAATAATAAAAATAATGCATAGGATTTACACAGTATCCCTTCACCATCAAAGTCCTTTATAAGCAAACGTTAACTAAGGACACATCACTACCCCTATCTGAGTTACGGTATTGCTAACATCTGTATTTGATATGGGGGGAAATGAGTCAGAAAAGGCAAATGATTTGCCCAAGGCAGAGCTTCTCATGAGTTCCTGTCTTCTGGCACCATGCTCAGACCTTAAGACTATGCCCTCCAGAAATGCATCAGACCATTTCAAGAACGAGTATTAGACTTCAACAGCAGCAGCTCCAGGCTCTTTCCACTAGCTTTTTCTGCCCCTGCCCCAAAAGGACAGTTAATGCATCTGGCTTCACATTTCCTTCATTTTCTGTATCTTTACTAAAGATCCAAAGGATTGTTTGCCCTGGTAATAAGCAGGCGGTGTCTGTACTCAGCCATTGTTCAATGTGCTACAACAATAGGATTATGGGCTTGGGGGATAGTGGGAAACACTTTTAACTTTCTGGGCTTGTTTAGGCTATTAAAATGGGCACAACAGATGCCACATGCTGTGCACAGTACGTAGGACTAAATCATTACTCCACATAAGCCAATATAGTGCAGGGGGGCACGACTAGCATATACAGTTACTTAAATCTAACTTACGGGCCATGGCTGTTGCTCTGACCTGGAACTGGACCAGTGATCACAGAGGGACTGTGCATCTAGTTTATCTTCTGTTTTTTCCAATAGCTACACCTTTCTTAGGCCCCCTTCCTAATCTCCCTTAATTCCCCTGATAAAGCCTTTTTATCTGAGTTTGGGACAAGAGTTACAAATTTCATCTGGAGCAAAAAACAAAAAGGGGTTGGGGGGAAATAGTTCTTGAAAATAAACTTCTACATGCTGAAAGTATGTCTAGGTCCAGTGAGTAGTACCAAAAAAATAAACCTGTACTGATATCCAAAAAAACCCCTTACTGGTAAGGCACTGAAAGTACTGAAAGTAAATTTCTCTCTTCTGCTTTGTTTTAGTAGAAAACAATGTGGTGGTTTGCTTCACAATCTCTTTCGAATAGTTGATTATAAGGACTATAAAGATAGAAGTGTGATCAAAAAAGCATCCTTTTTCTGGTTCTCGCTTGACTTGCAATACGAAGGGCAGGAAGCCTGATGTTAAAACTCCTAAAACATAAAAAGGACATGCAATCCAATATATAGCTTTTTGTTGTTCTTGTTTGCTTCAATAAATCTACATTTTATCATCTCAGTAGGGCACATCTTTATCTCACAAACAATATCCATTCTCAAGATATGCTCATCCACCTGCAGCATATTTTTTTTCCCAAAATAAGTGCTTCAGGATTTTTGACTGGTGTGGAGTACGACTAACAGAATAAAACTAAACGTTACCGCTTGAAGCATAAGGGCATCAGAGTATATTTACGCAGACCTAGCAACATTAAATACTCTTCTAATATTCAGAGCCAGTATTAGAAACACACAGCCATACACAATACTTTGAAGAAAGAAACAACTTGGCACCATGTCATTTGCATGAGGACACAGGTGCATACAAGTATGCTGGATCCAAAACTATACACAGCTAGTAGTCTATAATTTATGGTATTTCAATGACTCTTAGTTTTGCATCTCTTTTTTAACTTTCTGGCATAGAAGAAGCAGCTCATCATGTTGCATATCACCAGCAGGAGCCATTACCACAGCTTGATCCTTCATTAAAGTATCAATATTCTTCCCAACGCCCTTTGCTCCAGAATTCCCAATTAAATTAGTGCTGTAATTGTCTGCTGTCACTGATGGATAGGTAAAGTACATGTACATCGTCTACAGAAGCAATTGAAAGTACTTGCCTTGACATGGAATTACAGTGCAGATTTAAATTTTCTTTCTTGAATGCATAAGAAACTGTCATAAATCATTGCTTCAGCAGAGTTGTCTTTTAACACTGTTTTCTGAACTGTGGCCCACAGGGCACTTGCTGGTGGTCTGCAGAGATCTGCCTGGTTCTGATTTGCAACCTCTGTAACTGTATTATGAGAAAGCTAAAATCCTCAGATTTCTGTTCCTGGTAATCAACTGCTACAGTTGACACCAGGATATTATTTGACTGCCTGTGCATGGGCAGGTAATATAAAAAAACTATTTATTAAGAAATGGTCTATGCTTTGAAAGTTTGGAGCCCCTTCTAGATCTCAGCATTGATAGACACTTAAGTATACACATTCAGCATAGTTATACATTTAATTGCTTTGTCCGAGATCATGTATATACATTGAGCTGCAATGGTTGATAGTCAGTCTGGTTAAGTTAAGAGAAGTTCAGATTTTAATGGCATGTCTGTGGAATTTTTATAGGCATATCATATGACCCTGACCTGGTAGTTTAAATATGCCCAGAGCATTCCAACGGAGAACACCTGGATTCAAGAAAAGCCTCCAGTCTTTTCCTCTTTTGAACCATTAAAATTCAGGTAGGTCATGAATTTGACAGCTGTTTACTATGAGGTTATCTCCTGCCTGCCAAATAGTAGGGCAGCTATTGGCACCAATCCACTCGACCACCAGCAGAAGAATGCTGTGTTCATCATGGTTGAAATAGAGTTTAAAACAATATATTTACCACGCTGGAAGGCTAGGGGACTGTAAATAGAACTAAACAGGTGCACAGAGCTTGTGTTAGCCCTGCACAGGGAACATTTCACCCCAATCAATATTTGAGTGTGAAATAATTACCACAAAATCATTGCCAATTGAAAAAATATTCATTTCTAAATATCCAAGCTGGAAGAACTACAGGAAATATTGAGCCAGATAGCACTAACTCTTAAACTGCCCTCCAGCAGACTTCTTTCTAAAGATGGGCTCTTTGCTCCGGAAAGGTGGCCACATTTTGCCCTGTTCTCATTATTTCAAAATCACTTCATTTTACTGGGTGTTGTCTTTGACTTTTTTCTGGAAGGAAAAGTGTTTCTGCTTGTCACTAGTAAGCATAGACATGAATATCAGGCTCAATGTCGTGTTAAAGTTGAGAAATCAAGGGCAGAAATACATACTAGAATTTCTGATGGGTCAGTGTCATGGGGGGACGCAGACCTTCACAGAGTTATCCAGGCCTTGTCTCATCCATCTAGACTACTATATACTGGACTGTTTCCAAACCTGAGCCAGAGAGACTGCAACAGCTGCAGAAACTGGCTGCCGTCTTGTTGCACGGAAGGAGTGCAAAGGAGCTGCTTATGCAAAAGTACCCAAGCAATTAAGGAGCATAAGTCCCATCTTCAAAAATGATTTCAATCAGATTTAAGTTCTGAATGAAAACAGAGCTGAATGCCAAATGTAGGGCTGGATTAAGAATTCTTGGGGCCCTTGGCCCAAAGATGATCATCCTGATCACTACCAATGATAGAAAATTGATAATATTGATTACATAACCAAAAATAAAGAGGCCCAAATATAAGAACACATTACATTTATCATGGTTAAAATGCCTGGCTTCTTGGTATATATTAAAAAAGAAAATTCTTATAGGTAGGGGCTTGGGAGCCCAGTACTATGTTATACCCATTATTCCCTCTCGTAGGACCTGCTAACAGATCTTCCCTCTCCCCAAGAAGCATATGAGAGCTCCTCTGCGCCTATGCCACGAGCAGAGCCACCCTGGCCGGCTGACCCTTCTCCTTTTCCTCTGGCCATGGTGCCCGTGGTACAGCTTGGAGCTTGCACTGCACTGCCCCGACTCAGCCTCAGTCACTTCAGGGGCTGCTGGGCCGAGGCCGCTGATCAAGCACCGAGGATATTGGTGGGGCCTTCTGTTTCAGGAGCCCCAAATCCAGGCCCTGTGGGCAATGCTGTAGGAAGTGGGGGAGGCAAGTGCGGTGAATGCCCCAGGCGCCAAAAAGAAGGGGCGTCAATAGGCACTGCCCAGCTGGGGTAGGGCACAGGACGGAGCCACGAGTGGCTCATTTTGGGGGGCACGGGAATGGGGGACGGGTGGCTCCCATCACTGCATGCACTGGTGGGGGGAACATGACCCCCGGATCTGTGCGCAGGGGGAGGGTGAGCTGCCACTGCGGGCTTTGCCCTGGGTGCCAAATTTCGTTGCTATGGCACTATGCCTGTGGGCCTGTTCATTAATCCACCTCGGCTGTAAATAAAAAAAACCTGGCTTAATCTAACAGCGCTCAAATTCCCTGGCACATCTGTGAAAGGGACGTGAATGCTTGCCAGGCACCTGCAGCTCTGTCTTCTGCCTGTGTCTGCAATCGTCCCATCTAGCTGAGTTTAGGAGCCTAGGGTCTGCCTAAGCTCCACTGGGATCCAGATCCTAGGCAGAGTGCTGCCAACATGCCCCGCGGGGCCCGAGCAGGTCGGCATGCTCTGAGCACAGGCAACACACACTGACAGACTGGAGCTCTCTGCAGCATAATGGATGGAGCATTCGTCCAGGAAATGAGGGACTGGGTTGCAGGCCCTCCTTAGTCTAGGCTGCAGGCTAGGCTTGTTGAAGGCATCCTCTGCCCTCTTCTTTTAAAGCAGTGCCATTGTGCAGCCAAGAGAGAACGATTCACGAGGCCAGAAGGTGAGGGAGCACAAGAGGGAGCGGGTCTCAACCGTTTACTGCAATCATTCTCAGCCGGGGTGCCAAGAGATCCTTTTAAGGTTGCTACAGGGCAGGCTGCACGATATTAGCACTGTGCCATATTAGTACTGTTTAGTGTGCAAACGCCAACATGTGATTCACAAAATAAACCCAGAGATTTCAAACAGGAAGCTGTAATGTCAAAAACATTATTTCCAGTTGTGGTCTTTCCAGCTTCTTTATAACAGAAGAATTGCTGTATTATTTTTCCATCATCAAAAAAACAAGTGGAAGCTAAGAGCTGGCTTTTTCTGAGGGCTGCCCTTTGTCTTAAAAGGTTGAGAACCTCTGGTAAGCTAGTTAGAAGGATCACCAAGGAGGGCATCCCAAAGACTGCTATTGGATCTTTTCCAAGGGACCAACAGTTGGTCCTCTTTAATTTATTTATTACTTTTAGATATTTTGTATTGTTTTAATGAATGAACCTTTGTTGCTTGTATGGATTCCTTATCAATAGATTAAATTAGATAAATAAGGCTTCTTTTAATCATCAGTCTGTGGTTAAGAATGCTGTACTTAGTACATACCAATGTCCTAAATCATTTTAATGTCCTGAAAACTGTCTAGATATAGTACTAGTGCATGATTTTTTGCTGTTTAAAGCACTAATTTTCTTCAAACTTAGATATTTTCTAGTCCCAGTGAGAACTATAAAACATACCCAACTTGTAATTCTCATCCCTAAGCCATTTTTTTTTTTTGGAATAATGCAAGTCTGGAAGCAAAAATGGAACATATGGGAAACACTACTTCTTTTATACTCAGCTCAAAAATGGCTGAACTAATTCTGATGCAACTTTTTTTAAGATTAAAAAAAAATGACTTTGGGCTGAGGTGGATCATGGAAAATTTCAGCTTCAAAAGGTATGCTTTGAAAATGTTATGAGTTGCTGAGAAAGCTTGGTTGTATGTTAACCTCAACTTTAGCGTTTGCTATTACGATCATTATAATAACATTATAATTATGTATAATATCTGAGAACTTTGTTCATCCTACTTGAAGGTAATGCAGTGTGAGTCACTAAAAATTATTAAACCAAATTGCCAATTTAATTCTAAGATATTATTATTTCAATGTGCACAACCTAGATATTTCTAACTAGGAAGCAAGTTTTTATATGCACACAGGTTTTTGAAAAATGTATGCCAAATAATTTACCAGCCCTTGGTCTAAAGCTGGTCTTTGGGGCATTGTTGAATTGGAGACAGTAAGATTAAGTCACCCTGTGGTGCCTCACTTCCCATCTGTTATTTCTTTTTCTGAATCTTGGCAGTTTTTCCAAGTGACAAGACTATGGTGAAGGTCTGAATCCAACGATCTGAGTGGGTGATATCTATCAATCTTGTGCCACACGTATGCAATATTGCTAGGCAACAGGTAGCAGCATGACTCCCACATTCTGTAATCTCCTTTTGGTGATTTAGACTTTTACTATAATCTATTAATTACCCTGAACTTTATTTTGTATACTTTGGACAGTAACTTTTATGGATAATATTCTTTGTGCCTAGATTATTTTATACTGTATGTGAGTACTGACAGGCACTGGCAAACGATTAAGTTGTAATTGTAATGGTTGCAAGATGCGGATGTGATGCAGAGCCTTGTAAAACTGCTGATAAGAGGGATACCAGATCCTCTTTATTGAAGGTAATGGCATGGCCAACAGGAAAATCATCTCAAAACCTTCAAAATACAAAGGATCCAGTAAATTAAGGATATAAATAAAGGCAAATTTGATATACTACTTGCTCCCTCTCATCTGTCTTTTGCCATCTCCTTTGATCTGGTGGTAGGTTGCTGATGTGGGATTTATAAGAATATGGGCGTTGTTACATGTTAAACTGTGAGCTGCACAAGTGTTGATTGGTTTAGAGCTAGCTTGCAGTCACACCTTTAATTTGAGTGGCACATCTGTGGGGAGTGGCCAGACCCTTCTGGAACAGGAGCTGGGTTGTGCAGATCAAGAGATAACCCTGCCCTGGAGTGCTGTACTGTTGAGCCACATAGCGAGTGCTTTAAACCACTTAAAGCTATTAATGTGTGGATAATCCAGGGGTTAACAGCTCCAGCAGCCACTCAAAATTAACATGTAACAAGGCCCTAACATTCAATTTGCTGTTTCACCACAGACTACTCAGAATGTCTTTACTGCAGGGTGAGCTTGCCTTGCCACATTCAGTTTACTTCTCTTGAGTCAGGCTCGCTTGGGAGAGAATGATCACACTGTGAAATGGCATTCGAGCCACTATGATCTTATTGCTAGTGCACTCACAATTTGTACGGTGCTAAGAATTTTGGATGGTGTAAGTGGCTAAGCTAAGGCACCCAGTAGATTTTTTCCTTTGAATTATGAGACAACTTGTCTGTCCCTTGAGCCACGCAGGAAGAATTGTAGGAAGTGCTGGAGGACAGCTGGTACTGGTAGACCCACTTTGTATCTGTGCTACAGAGTGGCTGTTAGGGCTGTGCGAACCTTCGGTCACTGATTCGATTTGGAGGAGATTTGGCCTGGTTCAGTGGCTGACTCTCTGAATCAAATCAGGAGACCCTTTAATCTCTCCAAATCAAATCAGAAGCCTCCAAATCAATTTGGAGAGATCTGACCATTCGGCCATAGGCACAGTTTTTTATGGTTTTTCTATGTACCTCAAGGTACCAGGCGCAGCTTGTGAATGCTGAGATGGTGGGGTGGATGGAGCGTCACACGGGAGCGTGGGGGAGTTCCCCGTGTGTTTGGTGGCGAACCCAGAATTGGACCAGAAGTACTTCCGATCCACTTCCAGGTCCACCACAGAGTGTGTGGGGGAACCCACCCGGCTTGGCAACTCCTGGGTCTGGGGAGGCACCTGGGGTCCCTCTACAGCTGATCTCTGAGCCACAGGGGGTTGGGGGGTCCCCCCCCCGCTCAGTGGTGGACCCAGAAGTGGACTGGAAGTACTGGGGGGGGCCTGCCGCCGAATGTGCAGGGGACCCCCCCACCCCATGCTGCTGTGGGATGCTCCATCTGCCCCACCATCTCAGGGTCCATGAGATTTGCCTGGTACCTTGAAGTATGTAGAAAAAACATATAAAGGTGTGTCTATGGCCCAATCACTGATTCTCCAAATCAGAATCAAATCTTCAGATTCGGCCGAATCGAATCAGGACAGTGATCCGAATCAGGAAATCAAATCACTGTCCCCCAAATCGGGCCGAATCTGAATCCAAATTGAATGCTGCCTGCTTCGCACACCCCTTGTGGTTATGTCACTAGCTGATGAGTTCTGCTAACTCCAGATTTAATCTATTCCCCTGTATAGGATAGCAAACTCCAACCAAAAGCATTATGTTCAAAGTAAGGGTTTTGTAGTGGGACAGGGGTTGTACCCTGAGTTAATTCTGCAGGGTACAAGTGGATTATTCAGGCCAGGGCTAGATTCCAAACTTACCCTACCCAGCAGTAGCCCTATCAAACATGCAACTCAAGCTGCCTCCTGAATTGGAAGCAATTCAGCTACCTATGTGCGGTCTTATGTATAGGCTAATTAGCCTACCCATAAAGCCACATTGAGGTAGGTGGCTACCCTGATTCCAGTTGTGGAGGCAGCCTACATAGAGTAGCACTGAATAGTTAAGGATACAGGCGGGGGCCTAAGGCCCTGGATCCCCGGTTGAGAACCACTGACTTAAATAGTGCCTCAATCTAGAGTACAATGACAGTATCACTTCCTTGCCTCTCTGCAGTATTGCAAGGATACCTACACTAAACAATATAAAATACTCAAGTACTCCAGGGATGGGAGCCATGTAAAATAGTGGATGGATTACTATTTCCTTCCACCAGCTTAGATGTTGCTTGAATCTGCTTGAAAAAAAAAAAAGCCAAGGTTTTATATTATATTTAGATAGCAAAGGGCTTCCACATTATACTTCATAGTGCATACATTTTTTTAACTGTGTGATTTGTGCTATTTTACAACAACAATAATAAATTACAAGCAAAAAACTGATTGTATATAATGGTCAATATATTATTGGTTTTAGGCACCAGCTAATGTCATGGCTGGGCTGGCTTTTACCAATAGGCATATTTTCAAAACATCAATAGCTGTCTCTTAAATGTCAGCACTCAATGATATATCTCTGCAGTTTTAGTTTCCAAGTATCCATGCCTGCGTTTTGAGCATCTCAGACTGATTAATTTATCACAGGACCAGATTCTGCTTTCAAACTGGTGTAAATACCAGAATTAGAGACATTACTTTGGCCTAACAATAGCGTAATTCCAATGTGAATATAGCCTATCCTGCCCACAGACCCAGGCTTCAGTCCTTTGAATGACAATGCTCCTTAGAATTCACTGGGCTTCTAGGATGATAGACGTGCCTATGAGGATCCAGTACAGAGCTCAGTATTTAAATCGCAGTGTTTGCCATGAATATTAAAAAAAAAAAATCAAAACCCCTAGGGGAAAATACTTTAAGTTTTATCTGGTAGCGTCTCCCTTTTGTTCTGCTTTATTTCTTATGCCTTGTCCATCACCATGAGTCATGAGTGCCTCCCACTGATGCAGTAAATGCCAGAACTAGCACCATTTACAAGTAGTTCCTTCTTCGTTCCTCTCACATCAGTGAAAATAGCATCAGATTTTTTATTTAGGGGGTGTTCATTTTGGTTGTTGTAAGTGCGTGTATAAAGAAGACATCATTAAATGAGCCTCTGTACCATTCCTTCCATATAAATATCCAGCTATATCAGTGTTAGTACCATTTTCTTTATGAGATGGATTGGGGAGTGCCATATTTACACACTAAGTTTTAGACTGTGATACGTCATGGGTTACATCCACAGCTGAAATATGCTTCTTCCCCTGCTGAAATCTCTCTCAGGAACTTGAGAAGCATGAGGAACATTTTTCTCCTTCTTTAGGCACCTGTGCTCTCTTACCATCTGCTGTGCAATGCACAGAGAGCAAAACTGTAGAGATCAACATGGGGAGTAGGCTGGGAAGATCAGATAGCCAAGCAGGATGCTCATCCTAGCTCTGTAGAGTATCTCTCAGCCCTCTGGGGAAAAAAAAAATCTCAGTAGAGCCTATGGGTTGTACAGGAGGGAAAAACAAGGGAACATCTGTTGCAAGCATCACGTTCTTCTTCCCCCATATCCTCTGAAATCTATTGGTGGGGGTAGAGAAAATATCACCGGATTTGCTTCTGCTTGTCACTGCATCATCTTCAAGAGTCAAAGCACACACACTGTCCATCAGATAATGGCAGTAGGACCATGAGTGAGCCTGGATTGCTGGACTGCAGGCCTGAAAGCATGGGGAGGGGAGGAAGCTGGGGGAAGGGAGAGTAGTACAAGAGACCTTCTTCACATCAGGCTGTGATTAATGGGGCTTGAGGCCAGGCTCTGCAGCTGCCATACGCACACCTTTTCAGCATTGAATCCCACTGGTCCTGCACAGTTAGGGGAAAATACTGGCTGACAACTACACATAAAAATCTGGATGGGTTTTTGAGTAGTTTGTTCCCTGTTGCTGTGCATTTTTATGCAGGATATGAACCTCAGTGAGAGCAGGAAAAGCCGGCCACATTTGCAGATTCCTGATAGCACTCAAAATGCATAAATGACAGTGAGGCCCACAGAATTTGTTACTGAAAA
Source organism: Alligator mississippiensis (assembly GCF_030867095.1). NCBI lineage: Eukaryota > Metazoa > Chordata > Crocodylia > Alligatoridae > Alligator > Alligator mississippiensis. The sequence goes on along the minus strand of NC_081830.1, from coordinate 76,636,087 downwards.
TGTGCTTTTGTTTAAGCAAAAATAAAAGGACCTTCCTTAGATGCCTGGATTTTCTAATCTTCTGTTAACAGTTTAGTAAAAAAGCACCAAGAGATCTAGCTGGGGAAATTCAGAGTCAGGCAGGGATTCAATTATTCAATTAATCTGATTTTGGATGTATTTGTGTAGGTGCAGAACTAATTTTGAATACTGACACTTGAATTAGATCCTAGCTTATGCACTTCATATACTTAATTTCATGAGCATTACTTCCAAATATATTTTATTTTTTCAGAGGATGTAATTTCATTTCCATAGAAGAAGCAAATACTAGATTCGCTCTGTCTCCAAACCAGACTAGAGACCACCACAGTGAAACACAGCACAGGTATCCATATGTGCTGACTGCTTTCTCCCCTCCCGACCCTGCAAAAAAACAATGCAACAAAACTGTATCAGATCAACACTGAGCAAATGCCAACAAGTGCTCCTGAGACAGAGCTCTTACAGTGTGCTCCTGGTACCCCCTCCTGGGTGGCAGCATTACACAATATTACAACCTCACTTCAAATACAGATCGCTTCAAATATAAATTAAAAGTTGTCCGGGATAAGGGTAAATATATTTTAATGTATTATTACAATCTTCACAAGATCAATGAAGTATTGAATACAGCTAAGTTTTAAAAGTGCTGAAATTCCATAAGATTTGTTTATAGTACCACTTTTAAATACATTTTGCTTTCAGTTTTGCACACAGGATCCTTGATGCAATTGATCCAAGACTAATAATTTCACTAGCCTCTCTGAGGTACATTGCAGGATTAAAAGGAAGGCTGCTTTTGTCTTTCTTTCACTTACACGAATCAAAAGTAATTCTGTTTCAATCAATGGAATTACATCAGTGAAAGCAAAAGGAGAATCAGGCCTACATTGATCAAACAGAACAGGAATGATTTTTTTAACACCTCACAGAATCTTGACCCCTATTTGGATCCAGTGATCCAACATCTAGTCAAAAGCATCTTCTTCCGGGGCTGATGGCAAAAGTTAAAATACATATCCATTATATAGCTATATGACAAGTTTTCTGCATTTGGACACAGAGGTCAAAAGAATTTTATCAACATTGTTGTTGTTTAAACAGTGCATCACTGATCAAACTCTACATAGTTAACAACATGGTAGCCATCTGTAACTAAACAAGATGTTACATTTATAATAAACATAATGGCAGCATATCATAGCTATAAAGGAATAGGAAGTTATTTGTATTATCTGCCTGTCTGTATAGCGTTAGTCTTTGGAGAAAAAAATCCCCTTCCTTCTATATCTGGAAACTACAGGATATTTGATCACTGGGTGGAAATTCACAACATAATATGATTACTCAAGTTTACAGTTGCACTCTCCCACATGGTCATATCATGGCCTCTGGGGCTCTACATAAATGGATCCAGTTCCAGGAATGGGACAATAGATTGTAAATACTTTGGCTATGGGCAGACATTCAAAAAGCCTGAGCCTGAATTGGTTCAATCCTTGCAGGTTGATCTAACCTGGCTAGGCTGAACCAGTTGGTAACAGGACAGACAATCTTCTGGACTGAAGAAATGCAGGCACTTGACTGCAGTGGCTCAGGCTAGAAGCCAGAAGGGAGAGGGGGCTGCAAAAGCAGCCCTCCCTTCCCTTCCATAGTGCTGAGCTGAGGGGGAGCCAGGCCCCAGCTGGACCCTCTAATTAGAGAGGGGTCCCCCCACCCAGCAGTCCAACAGCCCAGCAGGGAGTTGATAACACAGTGTTTATCACCCCATTAAGAAAACAAAAGCCTCTATCATTAGCTCAAGTTCTTCTTAAACAACTTTTTCCAAGGAAGAAATGTAGGGACTTTACCAGCTGAGCTGTTGATTAGCTCTAAAAAGCCCTAAGTGGACACTGTCCTGTCTGCCTTTGTCCAGCCTGTTTTATAGAGACATCTCTCAGCCACATGCTGGCTATAGTCCATGCTCTCTGAGAGGGGAGTGGGGAATCTCTGCTTGAGCAGGGAGTGGTGAGGGGAGTGGGAGTACAGGGAAGCCAGGCAGAGGCTGCTGTGCCTGCCATATCTGCTGCAGCTCCAGCTAGGGAGCAGAGGGGAGGGGCCAGCCCAGCTGGGGAGAAGAGAGCCCCACCCAGGCCTGCAAAGCATCTGGGATGCTGGGGGACTCTGGTTTAAGTTTAACCAGGAAGGGGTCTGGGACAAACATTGCATAAACCAGTTTGACCCAACTCAGTTAAATCTGATACTACATTCAACCAGGTTTATCTCAAACTGGTTTCAGTTATTTTTAAACTGGTTTATGTGTATTGAACATCTGTTCTATTACAGGATTAAACTAGTTTCTGATCACATAAACTGGTTTATGTATAATGTCTGTCCCTAACATTTGGGGCAGGGGCCTACAATTTCCAAATGTATACCCCTAAAGCAGAGAGGCCTTAAACTTAGCTGGAGCCTTTGGATACTACAGCAATACACTTATGCATCAGAAAGACCACACACACGTCTGGCCTGAATCCATTTTAGGAGAATTCCACCACTGTGTGTTGCCTAATACTATTGCTAATAAGTTATTTTGAAGTCAGGAGTACTGACACTAGGGGGAGAAGGATATGCAGGAATAAATGGTTAGAAGTAACTATATAATGAGGCTGGCCATTCTTTCTGTGTAAATATGTAAGTAAATATGTTTATTAAGACAGAGTCTCACGGTATGGACAGAGGGAATAGTTAGGTTGAGCTGAAAAGACAGGGGAGGAACTTGCCATTCTTCAAGCTCATCTGCTTTTACTTATTTAGTGTCTTCTCTAGCCTAGGTAAGTGGAAGCTAATTATGACCATTTCAGCAGTTGTTTCATTCAGGGGTAAAACAGCCCTTGTTCCTTTCCACTTACTCCAGAATAGTGCAGACAGATGAAACAGTTACTACAGAGCAGCTGGCACACCATTGTTTCAGGTATAGTTCCATAAGTAATTTCTTCTTAAAATTAAACGTATGTTCTGTAAGTCCAGCCTTACCTTGGTCTTCAGAAGACAGAACAATGTCAAGGAACCTGACTCACTATTGCCTTATCAGATCACCTAGACTTAGGGACAGACATTCAGAAAGCCTGAGCCTGAATTGATTCAGTCTTTGCAGGTTAGTCCAATCTAGCTAGGCTAAATCCATTTTGTAACCAGACAGACATCCCAGAAATGCAGGCACATACCTGCAGTGGCTCAGGCTAGAAGCTGGGGGGAGGGGGGGTGCTAGAGCAGCCCTCCCTTCCTTCCACTGAGATGAGGGGAGGGGGGTATGGCCAGGCCCCAGCAGGATCCTCTGATTAGCCCAGCAAGGAACTGATAATAGTGTTTATCATCCCTAACTCAGTGTTTATCACCCCATTAAGAAAACAACAGCGGGACATTACCAATTACCTGTTGATTCTACCTGTTGATTCAGCACAGACCATAGCCAGCATGTGGTCTGCTAGCTAATACACAGACACCTCTCAGTGAGGCAGAGGGGAGGGGGGAATTCCTGCTTAGCAGGGAGTGGTGAGGGGAAGTGGGAAGAGCAGCCCACAGTTTCTGCTGAGCTCCAGCCAGGAAGCAGAGGGGAGGGGCCAGCTCTGCTGTGAAGAAGAGAGCCCTGCCCAGCCCAGAGAGTATGCCGGGATGCTGGGGGTGTCTGGCTGAACTTAAATGAGGAAGGGGTCTGGGACAGACAGTCCATAAACTGGTTTGACCCAAATCAGTTCAGTCTGATACTACATTCAACCAAGTTTATCTCAAACCGGTTTCAACCATTTTGAAACTGGTTTATGTGCACTAAACATCTGTTCTGTTACAGGTTTAAACCAATTTCTGATCACTTAAACCGGTTTATGTCTAATGTCTGTCCCTAGCCCTAGTCTTTAACCATAGGCTATAGGCAAAGTAGATGTAGAATGCTGCCAAAGTGTACAAAGAGTGTAAAGTGCTCCTGCCTTATTATCAGGCACCGAGGCTGGTATGCCTCCCCACCACTCCAACTTGAATTTTGGGTGTCAGGGGAAGAACCTTCTACCATTTATTTCTTCCGCTCCAGAAGATCTTTGTTTAAAAGAATGAAGAATTGTCCTGTTTTTAGTCCTTGATTGACCTAGCCATTATATTTCCATTACACATATATGAACACATAGAAAATATAACTAAAACTGATGGAAAGAATGACACAGCTTGATTTCTTATTCATTTTATGGAAACATTTCAAGTTTTCTGCTTAGAGCAAGATGTGTTTCTAATAGTTCCAGCTGGAATACACAAAGCTAATGATGTACGTTACTAATATACAGAACAGATTTCCTATTACAAGAAGGTTTAGACAGTAAACATTTAATGAGTCCATAAGTAATTTCTCACTGAAAGCAAAAGGTTCTACAGTCCTTGACCTAATTGCCTTTTTTGTCAAGATGGCAAAAACCAGAACAAGTACATATATTGAAGGGTGTAATAGCTATATCAATATGTCCAGAATAATATTCTGAATCACGAATGTGATCTACAATAAGATCAGCCAAGGTTATCACCAGATGTTTCTTATCCCACACGCCAACAGATTGATTGTACTGTAATTAATTCAGCTGAAAAGTCTTTCTGTAAGAACTGTGTCTTCAGCACAATTTCAAGCTTGATTTCAAATACCAGAAAGCTTTTTAGGCTTCTTAAAGTGGCCTGAAGAATTTTAAATTCTTCAAACAGCATGCACCCAAAATACTTGTGCAAACTAAATTTAAACAGCATTAAAAGGATGCTGTCAAACTGGTATGCTTAAAACTAGACCTGTTTGGTCAAGAGACTTATGCATGTGTATTATCCTGGCTTAGGGCCAGATCCAATAAAGGATGTGTGTCTCTGAAGTGGGATTTAGGTGGTAATTCAGCAGCTAAATCCAACTCTACAATTCTGAAAACTCCAGCTTTTAACTGTCAAGGTGCCTAAACTCCACAGCACTTCCCTGTGTGACTTTAAACCTACCCAGGCACCTAAACTTTTGTTGCTGCACTTTCCCAGAACCATCCCAGTTTAGACACTGCTGAGTAACCTGGCACTTAAGTCCTATTAGCATCCAAAAACTAGCGATTCCTCTGCCCAAATCTCCTGGGGGCTCAATCTGGTAAGTACTCTCAGCACATAGTTTGAAGCCAACTCACTCACACTGCACACACACCACAGGACAGTTCTGGCTGCCACTTTCTTTTGCAACACAAATGGCAGAGGACTGGCTATCGTTTATCTGCTGAAAGTTTCAGGAACATCCTAACCAAAGAATAATGCTCCCTCTGCCCAGTGAATCTTGGCTTCTTCTCTGCACAGTAGCACAACAGAAGGGATGTAGAAGGCTGCCTGCCAGTCTGCCGCTCCCTGGGAAAGTGCTCTGACCACTAGGCAGGTCATATAAAAGGGGCCACCATCACCACTTCCTCTTTGGACCAGCATATTTTTAAAAAGATGCAGGATCTGCTTAGGTATTTGAAAGACAAGGCACAAGCACCTCAGTTTGGGAGGACTGAGGATTATGGACTGGACAGAAACACCTCTCTCTAGCCCCAAGTGAAGTACTCGACAAATGGACTTGCACTTTCCTCAGACTTTCCCTATTGGCTATTTTTAGGCAGCTTCATGCTTAACATGCTGACTTCAGTCATTCCCTTGCTAAGCATACTCACTGTTTGAGGTGCTACGCTCTTCTCATGCACTAGGTAGGGGCAGACATTTAAGGCAGAGTTCTGTACTCTACCTTTGGGCCAGGCGCTTAATTTTAGGCAATGTCCTTTACTGGATCTAGTCTTTGTCTATATTATCATCTCCCTCAAGATGCTGGCTCACCAGACACAATCACCACCTGTTCAAATATCTATGGATGGCTTCTTAAAAGTGAACCCAGCTATCCGCTTTCCTCCTAGGAGACAATTCTGTGTTGAGCTAGTAAGAAGTTAAAAATTCAGCATTTGCAGGTACCAAAATATCTTTGAAAAACCTGGGACTAGCCCCAGGCCATACAGGAAGTTAAAAGCAGGTGAGAAATCTTAACTCAGGCTCCCATATTTACACCATTCATATTATTTTTATTTGCTTAGCCATCCCTGACAAGAAAGAGCATAATTTCTTTCCAAGATACTTGGAGCCAAATCTTTCATTTTCTTATGGTATGATGGGTTAGAACCAAGCCCTTGTGCAATTCTTTGTGGCAAAGAAATAACAGATGTTAGTTATCAAGTTTAACCTTTGAACTACACATTTTCCTGAAAACATTGTTACCAGTAAACTAGAGATAGGTATCCAAAGTGATAGAATTGATGATGATGATAGAGCAAAAGCATGTATCTGTATTTAAAACAATTTTAATAGTAATGCAGGTCGTCACTTGAATTCTACAATAGTTTATTGCATGCAGCATATGCACAAATATCTACAACAATGGTTCTCAAACTTTTTAGACTCAAAGCACTCCTTATTAAACTCAAGGCACCCCTCAGAAAAAAAACTGACTACAGAAAAGACCAATTCCTCCATTCCAGATAACTCAGAAAGACCACAGCCAGTTAGAATGATTTTAAACACCACATAATCCTATTTGAAATTTTGGGGTTTATCTTGTGAATCATGTTTGCACACCTAACAGTGCTAACGTTGTATGGCATTGTGCGGCACCCTTGGAAGAATCTCAAGGCAGCCCAGCATGCCACAGCACCCTGGTTGAGAATCACTGATTTATAAAATAATACCATTTGTCAAAGAAAATTGGCCCTGAAAATGAAAGCCTTGGACAAAATGAGAGGCACAATAAAGAGTAAGGGCCTAATTTTTCAGTTTCCAGAAAGCTGTACATCCCCATGAAATTGTCTGTTTCTCACCTAAGATCCTAAATTAAAGATATTTTTTAATGTCATGGCCGTGTCATCTACCCTGCCTTCTACTGCAAGTATTGGTCAGGAACTATGCACTTCTAGCACTTTTCATGGGAAAATTATCTTTTTGGAGTATTTTAAAAGATAAAAGCATGGATCAATGTCAGTCCTCTTGTAGGCCATTGCAACTGGGAGAAAGAAGGATTTATTTGGAATCTTGTAATTGACCTCAGTAGAATTGAGCTTTGAAACTGTTAAAACTTTTATGGAAAGCACTTATGAAACATGAATAGTACCAAATCTAAAACATTAATGGCTTGGTAATATTAAAAGTAATTTGTTTAAAAATAGCAGAGAAGGGATGGGGAGAGAGGAGGAAAAGAAAGAGAATGAACCTAGCTGTATTAAGGCATAATATCCTCCTAAATTGTTTGCCTGATCTTAATTTTTTCAAGCTGTCACAGACCACTGTTCTCCATCGAGAGTCTCCTGACCAGATTGCACCCAGGCCCCAAGTTCAAGTTCATTTTCACTTCACTCATGCACTATCTTGGTTTTAGGTTAATGCCAGAACATGCCATTATTCTGCTGAAGAGTTAAGTGCTAACTCTTCCTCATCAGTTACATTATGTCCTTGAAGACAATGGAGCTAATGTACCTGCCCTGCTAAAGTGGTTCTTGGGAGGTTTGAACACAGAGGGCATAGCAGAAATGTCTGTGCTATAAGACAAGGTGCTCTAAGCTGCCAGCTCTCCGGCTAGATGAGGCATCCCACATTGTAGTGTGCTGGGAGGGGGGTTAGGTGTCTTGAGAGATGGAATCTGTATAGAACTCAGTCCTAGGAAACACAGGCCTGGGGTGACTGAACGATTCCTATCATAAGGTATCGATACAACAACCAAATCACAATATTTTAAGGTTTGGGCAAAGCAAGTGGAGGTGAGGTGGGTTTGGGGGAAGAGGTTGAGGAAGTCAGAACCATTGCAGAACCCCAGTTTTCTATCAGGAACATTTTCTGTCAATAATATTTTTACTACATCTGCCGAAAGGTGCTCTTCTTAAGACCCAGTCCAAGAAAGAGGCTTTAATATGCAAAGCTGCTGAAATACAACCAAACATGGAAGGGGAGGGGCAGGAAGGGGGAAATCAACTGTAGGTTACTGGTTAATGACACTTAAAGATTAGAATGTGCGAAGCACTAAAATATCCAGAGGTAGGGAGAGGAAATTACTCTTATTTTCTTTACTTGGTCTGTCTGAACCTGAAGCTACGCTTTCGTTGATGCTACCCACTGCAGAGCTTTGCAGAAGACGCACCAGGTTTAGAGGAGTCTTAATTAAACTGGAAGTGCTGCAGCAAAGGTTCCTGAACATCCTCCGCTCCTCTTCCCTCCTTCCTTGCTGTCTCAGCATCCTCAGAACTTCTTTTTGGATGATTTTAAAAGAGCAGAGCATGGATCAAAGTCAGTCCTCCTGCAGGCCATTGCAATTGGGAGAAAGAAGGATGCATTTGAGAGCTCCCAGGAGCACGGCGGGCACGGATGGAATGTGATCTTTCAAAGGCTTCGGGGTTCCGCCTGCCCCGGCTGCCGGTCCACGCGCAGCTGCGCAGGCTTTGTGTCTGGCCTGAACCCGCTGTAGAGTAAGTTTTCCTCCTTACATCTCTGCCCTGGGTGGTTTAACTCATTTGGCAGCACAGTGAGGGTGGGGGGGATTGCTGTGAGTGGAAATGTGTTATTTTTTACTTTGATTTGACTGTTTAATTTGAAGCCTGTCCTCCCCCACCACGTGGAGATATGTCTAAAGAGGACATCAGGGAAGATCAATGGCTATACCATAACAGCAGCATGCGTTTTCCTCCTGTTCCCTCACTTCCACCCCATACCTAGCTGGGGCCAGGTTTGGGAGAGAGCAGCATGTTTCCTTTTTAAGCTATCCAAATTCATGACCCAGCTTTAGCAACACAGAGGATCAAAACAAACTTCTTCCAGGTCACTAGCTGTCTTGTCCACCCAAATGTATCTCCTATAGTTGAGGCACCACAACTGGGTCCCCAAACATCTTTCACAGGTCTCTACCCAGCTTGGACCTCTATTTCCTGCCCCCAAAAGGGACCTTAATTAAAAAATATAGACCTGCTAACCTTCAAGTCATGGACTGGGAGACTAGGATCCTTTGTTTCATTTCTTCATTGCCTTCTTTTGCCAGCGCTCCTCCTTTCCCTTCTAGCTCCTTTGCATTCTCCCTTTCATCTCATTATTAGTCTCTCTTTCTGCATTACCTGTTTCCAGCACGCTTCCTCACCAGCACTCTTTCGAGCTTTGTATATTCCTTATACATGGCTGAATCATTAGCTGCTTCAATTTAATTTCCTCTCACTGCCTCAGATTTTGTTGTCAGCCCAGTCCCACTTTCTCTACCACAGCCATGCTGGGCTGGGCTCTGCTCCGTGCACTCTGGAGCCCAGCACAGCAAAAGGCATAGATAAAATGTAATGTTTCAGACTCCTCTGGGCTTCAGCTATCTCAGCTACACAGATGGAGCAAGTGATAATTAGGGGCTACACCCAGATCCAGCTAGGGGAGTACCTGCTCACTGGTAAAACCAGGGCAGTAGCTACTGCACAGTAAGTTTGTGTTTTGTGGGCAATGGTGCTTTATTCAACTGCATGAAGAATGTATGGTTTATAATCGTCTTGTGCATTTGTTCTGTCCTATGTATGATGATTAGCAACTTAATTATTCTTGTTTATCTTATTTCCGGGTTCACCCTTCTTCCTCTGACAAGGAAGTTTGTTAGTCCCAAGGATCAGAGAAGATGGATTTGTACTGGATCCGGGTGGTTATTTGTAGGTTTGATTTCACTTTGTAGCCTACGATGAAACATCATTTTTGACCAGTAGGCAGTTCTGAGTTATTGTATCAATATTAATGCAGTGATCCCTTCTGTACCAACCCTGCCTTGCTGTTTTATGGATTTTGTGGCAGGGACTTTGTCTTTTTTGTGTGTTTTATTTACCATCTCATTAAGCGAATAGGGAACAAACATGGCAAGTTAAAAACTGCTTGTTGTGTTTGTCCAAGTTCAGCCATAAATAAAATGACTCAAGCCACTGGTATAAGGATGTGGCCATGCTGGCCAGTACTGAATATATTTTGAACATAAAGTAAAGCTAGGGATAAATTCTTATCAGCAGATTCCACAAACAGAAGTTAAGTTTAGATTGGCATGAGTATATTTAACTTAACATTCAAATATCTGACATTGCTTCTCATTTAAATTCAGAGGTCACAGTGAAGTTACTGTAGGGCATAATGACACGTTAATCTGCCTGCCTAAGCATAGGAGTGCTATGCCAAGATGGGGAAAAACCTCTGTTGCGTGCTGAGAAAGCACATGAATGAAATGATAAAAGGTGCATACCCCCACTTCTGAGGAATGCAGACTAATAGAGGTCTTTTTCATCAGGTCTGGCATGTTCAAACTGTGAGAAACTGTCTCCTTAGGATAGCGTTACTATGATAGAGAAGATTCCTGTGCCCCAAACTCAGCTGGGCAAACTGAACAGTCTTTGAGGAGGAATAATCATTAGATTCATAGATGTTAGGGTCAGAAGGGACCTCAATAGATCATCGAGTCCAACCCCCTGCATAGGCAGGAAAGAGTGCTGGGTCTAGATGACCCCAGCTAGATGCTCATCTAACCTCCTCTTGAAGACCCCCAGGGTAGGGGAGAGCACCACCTCCCTTGGGAGCCCGTTCCAGACCTTGGCCACTCGAACTGTGAAGAAGTTCTTCCTAATGTCCAGTCTAAATCTGCTCTCTGCTAGCTTGTGGCCATTATTTCCTGTAACCCCCAGGGGCGCCTTGGTGAGTAAAGCTTCACCAATTCCCTTCTGTGCCCTCATGATGAACTTAGAGGGAAGAATATTTTGGGGATTATTATTGAACAGGAACTGAGAAGATCCAAACTTCGTTTCTAGCTCTGAAATAGTTCAGTGGACCCTTGAGCAAAACTTGTAGTCAGTGACGTACCATAGGTCTCCGGCGCCCGGGGGTCAATGCTTACATTTGCACCCCCCTCCACCTCCCCCACCCCCCCCCCCCCCGGCATCCTTGTAGCAATACTTAAAGTCACATTGCACAATAAGAGCACCGAAAGGCCCTACCGGTGTGCCCCCCCCCCCCACTGGCACCTGGGGACCATGGCACCCTCCTGCCCACATCGGTCCTCCACTGCTTGTACTCCTCTGTGTCTCAATCTACTTTCAGTAAATGGGGATAAGGGCAGTTCTTCTCTGCTTTGTCATCTCAGATTCTCAGTGCTTTGAAATGGGATACATTTCCTCCTACATGTATGGAATAGCACAATGACACCTTGACATCTGTTGGGATCTCTAGGGCAGGAGGAGGGCTGCCCCAAAGGCATAGCAAGCTCCTTAAGTGCCCTGGGTGCCGTGCCTTGGGCTGCAGCACAGGCTTGTGCTGCTGTGACTGGGGCACAGGCTTCCCGCACACCAGCTAAAGCAGCCGTGTGGTACAAGGTCCCCAGGGGCTGGCAGTTTTGCAACCCACCTAAATTGGCACCCAGGGGTTGTGTCCTGCTCCCATCTCCCCTATATGCTACTGGGCTGTTCACACTTACTCCCCACAAACAGGAAGAGAAGGAACATTAGATTCCAACCCCCCATGCCTGTGAAAAGAACTTGAATTTCATTTCATTATGTTTCCTTTTCCTCATTTAATTTAATAATATGTTCCAAATCTAGTTATCTAAACCCATCTGTTTTATGTTTGGGAAAATATAATCGGAAAGCAAAATGTAACTTTTTTCCAGTAAAGTCTGAAGAAAGCATGGCATCTAATTTTAAAATATTGCCACTTAATGTCATCTTGTTTACTGATTAAAATATACAATAAAGCCTTTTTTAGTAATCACTTCATAAAAACAAAATAGACCTTCTTGGCCTCATGAATGAAGATGCATTTATTTATTTATAGGACTTTCAATGGCACTCAACCTCCTAATTCCTTAGTATTTCACAAACATTAATAAGTTTGTCCTTGCTGTATTAAAGTGAAGTAGGAAAGCCTTATTCTCTCTCTGAGGCATAGAGAGCATGTGACCTCCTGAAAGCTGTACAGGAAGTCTATGGTTAGAATAAGAACACAGGCCTTCTTGTTCTTATTCCAACGCTGTAACAAAAGCACCATACATTCTCATTCTGTTTTCCTAGCCCTAAGCATTAAAAACGATCAGACAGGCCCCGCAAATCATGAGATTTTTAGAAGCAATATACTTTGGGCTCTTTTTCTTGCTTTCTAGTTTCCGATCCTTTATTTTATACTTGGCTCATGATTTGACGGTTGTTCTGTAACTTTAAGGGCTGGAAAAGATTCTCACCTAATTGCATGTTTTAAAGAGCATGAAGAAGAAACTGGGATTTTAAGAAATACACAATATGGTGAAACTTAAGACAACACTGCAAGAGCTGGCAGTGTTGTTTATCCATATGGTTGTATGGTGTATGCATACTGTAAAACGTTATATTGCCAGATCAGATTCCTAGTTTATGTTCTCCATAATGTGCCTTCTTTGTAATCCTGCAAAACTTCTGTTGAACTCAATGTGAATTTGCCTTGTTGTAAATAGGGGGTTTGTCACCTTAACAATTTACAGACACAAACTATAAACATATACTTTTATGATTTAGGGACCTACAAAATATGGCTGTTAAGAAACTCCTGGATCAGAGAATCTAGCTCCCTACTGTCATGGCCACCCATGACCAAAGAGTGTTAGTCAAGGAATACAATAGTATTGTAAAGATAAATGAAGCATTTTATTAGGTGTGTGCTAAAGCGGGTGTCCTTTAAAAAATGTCAGTTTTAACTTTGAGATTTGGTAATGTTGCCATGTTATTCACTGTGTTCTCTAAATCTGCAAACATACCTAGGAAATATAGAAGGAACTTTATAGTAATATTATTTAAATACAAAGACAGTTGAAAGATGATTATGAACAATCACCAGTTATATACAGTATGGATCCTTTAAAAGTGCCCAACACTGGCTTAACTGAAGTGAATGGGAGTTTTACCACTGAAATCAGCTGAAACCAGCTTAGGTCAACCTCACCGGGAAATGCTATTTTAAAGGGCCCTATAGTCGGTGCAATTTAAAAGGTTCTGCTGGTCATTTTAAACATTGCTCCATTATAAATAAAGGCTCTAATTCTGCAAATGCTTGACTGCATGCTTAACTTTTTATGCAAAACAATTTCTTTCTGTAAAATTAAGCAAGTGTATGTATTTGTAGGAGGTATATGCTTAATATAATAAACACTAATCAAACAGTTTTAAGACAGACTCGGTGCTTACCTTGTTTCAGTCATTTTAAACATATTTTAAATCTTTCTAACTGTACAGTATACAAAAACCATGAAACCTTTAGACTCCCTATCCTCCTGTCATGAGGCTACAGAGTAGCACTTAAGCTGAGGAGCTGTTGTTGCTTCTGTGGAAATGCTGCAGCTGCAGCAGTAGGTTAGAAAGTCCAGCATTTAAATCAAACACTACTCAGAAGTCCCTGCTTTGATTCTTAAATTTTCTTGTCTTTATTTGCTTAATTTCAACCATTCCAATTGTGCGTGTTTTAGAGTTGGGAATGACTGAGGATTAAAGTCACACCAAGGAAAATCTTTATATTTCCTGTGCTTCCTGTATAGGCTATAAACATAGCCTATCAGAGAACTGTAAATATAATTTAATTAGAAAAAGAATGAGTCCAGAAAATTCTAAACCTAAAGAAGCAACTCCTTTCAAAACAACATTGCCAGGAAAGTGTCTATCTCTTCACCCTTTTGCAGCTAAAATGGCCAGTTCTGCCTGATGCATAGATGACCAGCATTACTGTCTACTGCCTAGCATATAGCATGTGATCTCCCAGCCTGGCACTAGTTCAGTTCATCACAATTATTCTCTGGTTCTCAGCATACATAATGGACAATAGGAGATAGAGTATAAAAAAGAGCAACATAATCCAGGCAGGGCCCTAAATACCCCCAGAAAACAGGAAGGAAAAATCAATTTGCCATTCATAGGTGCCAAGCAAGAACTCAATGTAATTTATCCTGACCAATATTTTTCACCTCTTGCATGGGCATATGATATGATGAAGAGGCATGCAATTAAGTAACGTTGAACCATGAAGTTGCAATAAACCTCCCAAAGTAACTAGGAACTGACATTTTTGGTCAAATCACTCCATCATTCATATCCATCTCATAAATTAAGGATCTTACAAGAAAACACAGCCTTAAGAGATTTATTATGTAATATGATACCAAAAAATGAGCAACCCAACAACAAATCTACATTAAAAATAGTTTCTTAATTCAGCAGTTTGGGTTATTGACACAAAGTGACCTGTATTTCTAATTTAAGATGCATGCACCTGGAAGCACCTGCGTCTCTCTTAAGTTGAATTTTGGAGCCAGGAGAACGTTTTGGAAGATCTCCAATAATGATAAAATTCATACTGTGGCAACAACTGTGATTCATGGATGCCAAATATAGCAATTTCATAAACTGTATGATTCTCTTAGCAGTTCTAAAATCACTTTGATACTGGACAAGAGAACCTATGTAGTTTCTCTCAACTTGGTGAAATACCTCGTTGCAAGTTAATATTCAGGTTGCAACATTTTGCACCCATTGGAGCCTTGCAGAATTTTCTCAGAAAGATCGTAAAATAAAACATTAGAGTAGTCTACCTTAAAGGTTACGAAAGCATGGGCTTCAACATCAGCATTAGTCTGTGACAGTACTGGCTTTATTCCAGCTATCATCTACAGAAGATAAAAGCAAGGACTAGCCATATCTTTCATATGATGAACAGGTATGAGAGTCCATTGCAAAGCCTGTCATATATTTTAATGGAAAGAGAAGGACAGCTTGATTTGGCATCAGTGCACACCTGGAGAAAGTGGTGTATGTTTTGGTATGAAGTTCTCTAATGCCATTGGGAAAGCTATAAAATGCCATATCAAGCCTTTTGCTCTTTCAGTATGCACGGCCAAAGTATGCCTGCTCTGCAGCATTTGGTAAGGGAGAGAAAATGAGTTCATGATTGTTCTTATAATAGTTTGAGCTTCATATCTGTAATGTTGAAACAACATTGTTGAAGTAGTAGACACTCCAACAGCTTCTAGAGATCAGAAAGGGACTGCAATGAAATCCAGCTGTGAGAAAATGAAGACACGGGGTCAGAAATTAGAACCAGTCTTTACTGAGAAACCAAATAAGCTGCCAAACTACCTAAGAGATGAACAGGGCCTTTGTGAGC
Source organism: Alligator mississippiensis (assembly GCF_030867095.1). NCBI lineage: Eukaryota > Metazoa > Chordata > Crocodylia > Alligatoridae > Alligator > Alligator mississippiensis. The sequence goes on along the minus strand of NC_081830.1, from coordinate 76,620,853 downwards.
AGAGAGCCCTGTAATCCAGGAGCAAAAGAACAATGAGTATGCTGAACTAAACTCTACAAAAAGGGAAGGGATGGTCTTAGACCATTACGGAAATGGCTTCAATATTAAAGCCAGAAAGATAAAAATGAAAATGCAATCACTGTATAATTTGAGTTCTATAGTTAAAGATGAATGTTGTACTTAAAGAGATTCAACCACTTTGTCTGAGAAATCTAGTATACCCTCCCAAAATAACAGTGTTTATTCTCTGAGTACAGCATTAACTCTCCGGTAATTTACAGAGAAACATATTCATTACATTGAGTTAAAATTGCTTTAAGAAATGTAAGAACCTGCACCAGATTTTTTATTTTATTTTTTTTGGTAATAGAAACTCAGAACTGTGATTGTTAAAACTTGGTGAAATCCCATTTTTAAGTTAAACAGTTGAAGGAATGAAGGTACCAATTGAAGTTATTATTTATGATAAATTAACTCAGTTGCCTCATCAGTAGAGCACCTCCTATGATATCTGGGCTAATTTAACCAATCATCACCACTTTCTTCCATCTGATTTGTATACTGAAATGCTATTGGTGTGCGGGGTAGTCTGACTTCCATCTACACACGTCACGAAATGCAAAGCCTGGTTCACCAGCTGGTTCTGAATGCTTAGCGCTACTTTGGAAATGTACAATAGGCATAATAATGGAAACCATTAAAAAATAAATAAATAAAATGCCTGGTCCCATTGGTCTGTGCTGTTCAAAAGTGCTGAAATCTGGCCAGAAAAATCCATGTTTAAAAATTAAAATCCAGAAAAGGTTTATGGTTGCTACCACATATGCTGAATTAATTTAGAGATATTGCACAAAATTAACCTTTGGGCTGCCTATGTAGAGTATACATGAGAAACAGTCAATAAAAATAATAGTTTTATTTAGGAATTGTCTGTGTTGTGTTACATATAACAATAATTTTTTATTATTTAAAATCAAGCATTACAACCCCAAGATACATAAACAGCTAAGAATGCCAAGGTTAGGATATTCAGTCAAGGGACTGAAACAACTCTAATTCCTGCCCTGTAATGATGTCATGGGAGAGAAAAAAAGATTTTTTTTAATCAGGTTAATTAAATCTGATCCTATAAACACTAATGTGCATTGATTTAACCATATGTTTTTTGCATGCTGCCATTACAGGACAGAAATAACTTTGTCTGATTCTCTTTATTAAGCATTTCTAAATCCATGTTTAGGTTTTTTTTCTTTTAAGTTTAACCCCAGCTCCGAAGTTTCCTGGGTCCAAAATACTTGTTTTGAAAATTATTACTCTATACTTGTAATGGCTTTTACCATTCATTTTTTTTTAGGTATTTTCCAGCTTATCTCCAGTTTAATATAGATTTTTCTCTGTAGTTTCTTTTCTTTTTTTTTTTTTGCATATGAATTTTAAACAAGGTCATTACTCCTCACTGCGTGAAATGAAATAAACATATCTTCACTATTAGCTAAAGGAGCTAATGAGAGTCAGGAGCTGGGACCTCCTAAGGTATGGGTAACTATCTGAATGCTTTATCACTTACCCTAACCTTTGAGGTTTGCCTAGCCAAACTTAAAATCACTAAAAATATATTGTAGCTGAAAGAAAAAGAAAGAGGACCAAAATCTGTAAAGGTAAGGCAAAAGGCAGTGCTGGCCCAAGTTCTTTGGCTATTGACTCACTTCATGGCCTTGGCTAAGTCACTTAAAGATTTCTGCCTCCCTTTCCCCAGTGGTAACAGTGGAACAATACAATATAATTATATACTTGCTAGAGAATTCAGGCTGGTCTTACGAGGTGCAGAGTTGCCTTGGTTCCCAGCTTCTTGCAAGACTGAGTCTGCCATAGGTATTAATTAGTTTAGTTTAGAACAGGCCTCATATATCTAGTGCTCTGAGTTGTATTATTCAGTCAAACCCTGGTGTTCAGCCACAGTTATTTATCAACTGGGCCCAAAGGATCCAACTTAGGGGCAAAATAAATATGAAATATATATGTTGTTAGAGGAAGGAGCTGTCATCTTTGCTATCATCAGAAGGACTCCTCTCTACTTCCCCCAAGCTCCTGCAAGGTCTCCCTAGTGTGTGGACTATTTGAGAAAGATAGGTTTTCAGTCCTAGCTTTTGCTCTTTAATTGCTATAACAAAAAACAGTCCTTAGACTATTGCAAGTGAGTAATATCTGTGGCTTTGAAAATAAACCTCTTCACTTCACACTTACAATATGTTTATAGCTGATTCATGTTGTGCCTTCTGGGGGGGGTGGACTCACTTTTAAGTATCCCTCGTTGAAACAACTGCTGAGCCTTTGAGACTGGTCTGAAAGTTTCAGGGACTGAAGCCCCTCTGTAGCTCCCTATTTTTCTTTTCATGGCTTCAGGAGATCCCAGGTTGTGTGTGCATCTGATTTCACATGCATGAATGCTTCAATGCCCTCCCACCAGTTATCACTTAGAGTCCCATTAGCCAGGAACTCAAGCAGAAGAATTCCAATACTGCCTTTAAGGTCAGCTGCGCAGAAGCTTCTGGATAAATCGCATTGTTCAGAAACGACCGTGTCAGAAAATCAGGGAACGTTGTTGACGGCAGTACAAGGTTTCTGGTTATGACATCTATTTGAAAAATGAGCTCCTGATATTAGGAATTGGTTTGTTCTCAAAATGAGTCACCGGCTTCTGTTTTCCTAGGTACTTGTAACAGAAATTCAGGACCAGGTAAAAGCCAGCGTAAATAGAGCTCTGATGGCAATTTGCACAACCTCCGGATCTTGTCTGGCTCTGCAGGATTTCCCAACTCTTTCTGAAGGCTGGGGCCCCCAAGGACTCTTCCCACAATAATTTCTCTATTGTGAAAAGAGCAGGAGTTAATTGAAACAGATTATGCTTTTGCCTTGCCAACACCTGTTGCCTGATGCTCTGTCTTCCCACACTAGATTTAGCATTGCTCTTTTCACTCTTTTTTTTCCCCCACTGCTCCGGCATGGACATAAGATACAAATAGCTGGTTTTAAGCTTGTGGGTGGTTAGGATGGTTTAACTGTTCTTTTCTTTCTTGGGTTTCTGCTCCAATATTTCTTTTCATCTTTCCTTCTCCTTCTGTCTATTATTCTTTATCTTCCCTTCCTCACTCCCAAGTTTTCTACTTTTATTTTTTTGTGTGTATCAAAATGCTCATTCTTTAAGATACAAAGCGTTTTCTCTGCTCCTGAGCAAAATGTTTTTCTCACCGCCAGTTTTTCCATAGTTCCAGTATTATCTATTCTTCAAATTAACTTGCAGCGTGTGCGTGGTGGTGGTTGTATCTTGGGACTACAGCATTATTAGAAATTCTTCAGCTAACTCTAGATTAGTACTGCTCCAAGGTCTGCTTACATACTTTACATTAAACATTCATTGGATACTAAACCATCAACAATCAATGGAGCAAGTCCTGAAATCCATATACCCTCTTGTCGTATCAGTGCCCCAGCCACTTTGCTACTGAGTCGCACTCAGTGTTGTTCCCTCTCTCTGGCCCATTGAATCTTTCATTCTTTTCTGCAATAAGGAGCAACTTCCACAGGTAGAGCTGGGAATACCTCTTCCAAAAACAGTCTACAGCGTGGGTTGCCACTGCAGCATGGGTGCTGCAAGAGGCACAGGCAGCCTCCACGTGTAGCGCATAGCAGATTGGGAAGCAGACAAGCATCACAGTGGCAGATCGGGCAGGGAGCAGACAGCGGAGCATCAAATCAGAGAGGGAGCAGAAAGCTGAACAGTAGAGTGCATAAGGGAAAGGGATCAGAGTGACACTTGGGGAGGTTACTTTGTGGCACACCTGCTAAAACTTTGGCTCTCAGAGGTCTTCAGCTTCATTTTAAGGTAGTATCTCTAGGGAAGATGTAAGTTTGAATCCCCCTGTGCAAAGGAGTGAATTGGGGCTCTCATTCCCTGAGCAAATATGCCGTTTATTTATTGAATGAAAACAATGTTGTCAGTACTAGCACCTCCTCTGGCTGTACTTGAAATAAGAGTAATCCCCGCTCTGGTTTTACAAGAAAGGGACCTTTTAGTATGTGCTGCAGGTGTGTAAACCCCAAGTGAAGGGTGTGTGTCCCTTGCTTGCACTGAATATGGTAAGGTGTCTAACCCACAGAAAGGGGCAGGATATGGTGTGCATTTAGGATGCACACTGTCCTCAGCATCTCCTTTGCCTAGTGAATGTGGCTTTTGTGAATCTCACTTTGAGACTCCGGACTCAGGGCTGCAGATTTCTTTACAGTGGTCAGGCACATAAATAAAATGAAGTAAGTTTATTTAATGAATAACAAAAACCCTTTGTGCAATAAAAGACTTCCCCGCCATAGGGGCAATTCCCTCTTCAAGGGAGCTGTGGGATGCTGCCCAGAGAACATAACCCAACTTTTCTCAAACAGTGAGGCACACCTTCCTGGGGGCATGCAAAGGGTTTGTAGGGGGCATGGAGCCAGGACAGAGGCAGCAATTGGCAGCAAGGGAAACCAATAGCAAGAGGAGAAATTTGGAAGCAAGAGAAGCAGCGGTGACATCAGTACACATAGTTGCATACTTGTTTCTTATCCGCAGAATGCGTTTGTACCCATGAGCATCTCCTCGTTCTTCTTCTTCACTTTCTACATTGGCTGCTAAATCTTTTCTATACTTTTTCAAATTTCTGTTCCTCTCCTCCTCCCTTTTCTCCCCCTCCTGCCCCCACATAATTCTGCTTTGATTTCTTCCATGTCTGTATGGCCATGAAAACAAACAGCTGTGCTCCTGCTGTGATGAACTGCTGAATTTCTTCTAATGAAGAGATGAAGGCCTGGCTAGGCATCATCTCCCACTCAGGAACACAGCTGACCTTAGCACTGACTTGGCAGTGCTGGGCTTTGTGTTGAAGAGATGACATCGCCGATACAGAGCTGAGATACTTCCCCTATTGTCTCTACTTTTCTCCAAATGTAGGCAGCATTTTTCTTTTCCTTTTTTTTGATGGAAAAAAAACAGACTAAACATTAACATTTAATGTTTACAAACAGATAGCATGAAGAAGCCCCCTTCACAATCCCTGCAATCTTGAATAGTATAGCAGAACAAGTCCCCAATTTTATCTCTCTTCTTGTTCACTAAACATCTATCCCTGGATTTTAAATGTGTATAATGATTTTTGGTGTTTTGTTCCAGATTGAGGTCACTGGGGGGGTTTTAATTATTATTTTGTATGGTTCTGATTTGTTTTCTCCATCTAAATGTCATGAAACTCTGCTAGTGGGAAGGTCCTGCTTAGGGTTTAACAGCTCTTTTAATTCCTTTTTGATTCCAGATTTCTAGTCTCCGTGGGCAATTTCTTGTCTTTCTAGATTTAATTGAGATAAGTGATGTTGATAAAACCCTTGTGATAACATTAACTAGTTAAATACAGTCCATGGATTTGTGCCAAGTTATTGCTAGCTTACCTCCATATTATAACATCTTTTTTTTTCTTTTACTATTCTTGGGTGTACTGGAAATAGAGAAAAATGTTAAAGCATTTTAAATGGTAGGGTAAATAATAAAAGGCTCTTGTTTTAATAACGTACTGTGGTCCCTTTCCTGACCTGGTGTTAAGGATGGTAATAATTGCCCTTTTGAGAAAAGAAGTGAATTAACATGGTCTGGAACTGCCATTGGTACTTTTATTGGAGTTTGATCCCACTTCCTTGAACACAACCCAAGTTAACTAAGAGGCTTGAAAACCCTTTATCATAATTCTTTTAACTAAACAAGCTTGTTTGTGCCAGTCTGTTTGCCTTCAACTTTTGTGGACTTTCATAAGCAAATTATATGTGGTGGTGGATGGAGCATCCCTTCTGCAGGGGATGGAGGCATCCATCTGCTGGCCTGGTCTGCTGTCTCGGGAGGTCTGCTGCTTGCCTGGAGCCCAGATTTGAGATGTCACACAAGGATTACTGAGACTCATTTGGCCCTCTGACTACTACCCCATGCTGCTGATTCGTGTGGACATCAGTTGTTGCCCCTGGATTTATGACCCAGATGCCTTGTTCCGAGTGGACCCAAACCCTCGGACCAACCACAACCTTTCCATTTGCTAGTAGGTGAATTTTATTGATACACAGTGATAGCAAATAAGAATAATGCACATAGTGGGCCTTGAAAGAACTTTATCACAAACAGGCTTTTATAAATCAATTGCCCTGGACCATTATTCTAATGCATAACTACTTTACCTACAAGCTAATTTCCAAAAGCAAACCTCTAAATATAATTTTCTAGCCATCATCAATGATACCAAGGGTACCCTGAGCAGATCAAAAGTGACGACAGGACTCTGGGGGCAAGGGTGAAGGGGACAGGGGCTCAGGTGGTATTCTCCTCGATCCTTCTGGTCAAAGGGAGGAGTGGACAGGGGTGGACACATTTTGCAGGCAGGAATGGACGCATTTTGCAGATCAGTGCATGGCTACACAGATGGTGTCACCATAAGGGCTTTGGCTTCTTCAGCCACAGGATGTTATTCCAAGAAGAAGGATTGCTAGGAAGAGTTCAACCTGATGAAGAGAGGGAAGAGCATCTTCACCAACAGGCTCAGTGACCTAGTGAGGAGGGCTTTAAATTAGGTTTGCCAGGGAAAGGAGACCAAAGCCCTGAGATAAGTGGGGAAGCGGATGACCTAGAGAAGCATAATCAGGAGGGAGCAACAGGGGAGGCCTTCTCATTCTTCCTGAGAAAGTAGGGCAAATGGCTAGTTGCCTCAGGTGTCTGTACACAAATGCATGGAGCCTGGGAAACAAGCAGGAAGAAATGGAAGTCCTCACATGGTCACAGAACTATGACGTGGTTGGACTAACAGAATAAACCTGGTGGGATAGCTCACATGATTGGAGCATGGATGGGTATAAACTGGTCAGGAACAACAGGCAGAGGAGAAGAGGAGGAGGAAGAGTTGCACTTTATGTGAAATAGATGCATGATGATTGCTCAGAGCTCTAGTAGGAGACCTGTTGAAAGCAACCAGGGTGATGTTGTGGTGGGGGGGTCTGCCATAGACCACCAGACCAGGAGGAGGAGGTGGATGAAGCTTTTTTCAGATAGCTAGCAGAAGGTTCCAGATCACAGGCTTTGGTTCTTGTGGGGGACTTCAATCACCCTGACATCTGCTGGGAGGGCAATACTGCAGTGTCCAGGCAATCTGGGAAGTTTTTGGAGAGTGTTGGGGACAACTTTCTGGTGCAAGTGCTGGAGTGGCCAACTAGGGGCCATGCTCTTCTTGACCTGGTGCTCACAAACGGGGAAGAATTGGTGGGGAATGTACTTAGTGGATGGCAACTTGGGCAGCAGCGACCACAAGATGTTTGAGTTCAGGATCCCAAGGAAAGGAGGGAAGGAGAGTAGCAGAGAAAGGACCCTGGACTTCAAAAAAGCTGACTTTGGTTCACTTAAGGAACTGATGGGCAGGATCCCCTGGGAGGCCAGTCTGAGGGTGAAAAGGAGTCCTGGAGACCTGGTCATATTTTAAAGAAACCTTGGTTAGGGTTTAAGAACAAACCATCCCTATGTATAGAAAATCTAGCAAGTATGGCAGAAGACCAGCTTGACTTAGCAGGGAACACTTTAGTGAGAGAAAACACAAAATTGAAGCTTACAAGAAGTGGAAACTTGGACAAATGACTCGAGAGGAGTACAAGAGTATTACCTGGGTGCGCAGGGATAAAATCAGGAAGGTCAGAACACAATTAGAATTGCAGCTAGCAAGAGATATGAAGGGCAACAAGAAGGGTTTCTACAAGGATGTCAGCAAAAGAGGATTATCAGGGAAATTGTGGGTTCCTTATTGAATGGGGGAGACAACCTAATGACAGATGATGTAGAAAAGACTGAAGTACTCAATGTCTTTTTTTACCTCAGTCTTCACAGGCAAAGTCAGCTCCTAGACAACAGTACCAGGCAGCACGATTTGGGGAGGAGGTCAGCAGCCAACAGTGGTGAAAGAACAGGTTAGGGACCATTTAGAAAAGATGGACATGTACAAGTCTATGGGGCTGGATGCAATGCATCTGAAGGTGCTGAGGGAATTGGCCAATGTGATTGCAGTGCCATTGACCCTTATCTTTGAAAACTCATGGTGATTGAGAGAGGTCCTGGATGACTGGAAAAGGGCATATATAGCGTCTGTCTTTAAGAAAGGGAAGAAGGAGGACCCAGGGAACTACAGACCAGTCAGCTTCACCTCAGTCCCTAGAAAAATCATGGAGCAGATCCTCCAGGAATCCATTTCTAACCACTTGGAGGAGAAGGTGATTAGGAGCAGTCAGCATGGATTCAACAAGGGCATGTCATCCCTGACCAACCTGATTGCCTTCTGTGACAAGATGACTGGCTCTGTGGATGTGGGGAGAGCAGTGGATGTAATATACCTTGATTAAGGCTTTTGATACGGTCTCCCACAACATTCTTGCAAGCAAGCAAAGGAAGTACAGGTTGGATGAATGGATTGTAAATTAGACAGAAAACAAGCTGGATTGTTGGGCTCAGAAGCTAGTAAATCAATGTCTGGTTGGCAGCCGATATCAAGTGGAGTACCCCATGCATTGGTCCTGGGGCCTGTCTTGTTCCATATCTTCAGCAGTGACCTGGAAGATAGGGTGGAGCGCACCCTCAGCAAGTTTGCAGATGACAGCAAACTGGGGGTGGGGCAGGAGTAGATATGCTGGAGAGTAGGGCTTGGATTCAGAGAGACTGCAACGAATTGGAGGATTGAACCATAGGAAATCTCATGAGGTTCAATAAAGGCAAGTACAACGTCCTGAACTTAGGACAGAACAGTCCCATACACCAGGTCAGGCTGGGGACCAACTGACTAAGCAGCAGCTCTACAGAAAAGGACTTGGGGGTTACACTGTATTATAAGCTGAATATGAGCCAACAGTGTGCCCTTGTTGCAAAGAAGGCTAACAGCATCCTGGGCTGCATTAGTAGAAACATTGCCAGCAGATCAAGGGAAGTGATTATTCTCCTTTTTGGCACTAGTGAGGCCATATCTGGAGTACTGTGTCCAGTTTCCCCCCCGCCCCCCTGACCCCCACGCCCGCCTCCCCCTGCGCTCCACTACAGAAAGGATGTAGACAAATTGGAGAGAGTCTGGCAGAGGACAACACAAATGGTTAGGGGGCTGGGAAACATGACTTTATGAGAAGAGGCTGGGCTTATTTAGTCTGGACAAGAGAAGACTGAGGGGGGATTTAATAGCAGTGTTCAACTACCTGAAGGGCATTTGCAAAGAGGATGGAGCTGGACTGTTCTCAGTGGTGGCCAATAGCATAAACAAGGAGCAATGGTCTCAAGTTGCAGCAAGGGAAATTAGGCTAGTTATTAAGAAAAACATTCTCACTAGGAGGATAGTAAAGCACAGGAACAGGTTACTCAGAAAGGTGGTGGAATATCTATCCTTGGAGTTTTTTAAGATAAAAGGTTTTTTAAGACAGAGCTGTGGCTGGGATGATCTAGTTGGGGCTGGTCGTGCTTTGATCAGGGGGTTGGACTAATTGTGACCTCTGAGATCCCTTCCAACCTTGTGATTCTATTGTTCTAAAAGGTGATTTGGGCCTCTGTTACTTTGAACAATTTAGAACATTAACATTAATCATTGCTATTCTTTAATACTTATATTGTGCCTTCAAGCTAACCAGATTACAACCCTTATATACTTGGTACTGTACAAGCTTATAATAAATGAGTTCGGCCTCAAAAAGCAATGGGAATATTATGGGTAACTCCTTGCAAACTACACTGAAAAATCACCACTTCACATGCCAAACTTTAGCCAGGAGCACAATTTTTCTATTTATTTATTTTATTTATTTATTTTTTTTACAACTAAGTTAAACATGGTGAGTGAAAATAGTGGTTTATAGTGGAAGTGCTAACAAAAACCTTCACAGTACCAGCATGGAAAATGAAGCTGTAATAATGGCAAATGGGTCCTTATCACAGCAAGAAAAATGTAAGAAGTTCTGATTTTGCACAGAATGAGCCATTTCTTATGTCTATCACAAAGAAATAGAGTACCTGAACAAAACAAATACATTAAAGTTTTTTTTTTTCCCAAGGAAAACTAAAAATAAAAAAAAGATCAGATGTGACTCAGGCTTTCAAACAATAAAAATAGCAAGATGAAAGAACTAGGTTGCTTCATTGCCTAGAGAAAAGGCTGGAATCTTTAAAGAGTCTGAAACCTGATTGTGAGAGACTCACTTTATGGGCTGCTAAGAAGGTGTTGACCTTCATCATCAATAGACCATTTAAGCCTTTGTGGTATCCAGCAGTAAGGGAAGTGATTAACAAGTCAGGCATACTGAAATGTGAACTGGAAAAATCCCCAGTTCGGATCTCAACGTGGCTGCTTTCTGCATCCACATGCATGCATACAGACATACATATACAAATCTACCTGTAAATATAACACGGATCAATCTTGCCTCATTTTAAGTGCTAATACTGGTGCACTTTGACTGTAGAGACAGATCAGAGTATCTAGAATCAAGGATAAATTAAATTATGATGATAAAAGGTAGCTAATGGCCTATCGAGTGAGGGATTTGGGACATATATTGCTATACTACTTTATATCTACATCTATAGTAAAATACTGAACAACTGATAACTGAACCAGTGAGAGGATACTGCAGGAAGTACCAGGGGTGTACCATGCCTAAGCTAAGTCTACAGTTTTGTTCTGTTTGTTTCCACTCTTGCACTGAAATACACTGTTATAGTTGAATTCCCTGTGGTTATTTGTTCTACCCCTTGAATAGGTCTTTGAAGCAAAGGATTATGGGTGATTTCAAATGGCCTTTTGGGAACCCAGGAAAATTCTGGTGGCATGAGTTCAAATTCTTCTGATTTTCAGAAAAGTCCCACATTTCTCTAAAGAAAATACTTTTATGGCCTTTGTCAGGAGGTGATGGATAGTTTTCTACTTGTTTTTTTTCTTAGCCTATGAGCTTTGAAAAGACATGCTCTGGGCTGAGGTTCGTTTTGTTAGGGTGCTATGTGAATGGCAAGAGTTGAGTTCATTCTTTGTGGTGATAGACGTTGTAATTTAAAGATGCTCCCTAACTAAGGAGATTAAGGAAGCTGGGAATGGGGAGATGGTCCCTCACTTATATAGCTAGGTAGTTAGTGAGAGGCACATCAAGGATCTGTGGCAGTTGCCTACTGCATTGCTAGTTCTTCTCATCCATTGAATGCTTGTTTATTGAACCTGGTGATGATCACTACATGGTGTCAGGAGTATCAAATGAGACAGATCTTGAAAGAACAGAGATCAAAACAGATGAAGAATTTGGAACGTGAGAGTAAGTGGACTAGCATAGACACATGGGAGAACAAGGGCCATTGTAAGTGATCTTCCTACATAGTTATACTCTAAGTGAAGGGTATTCAACCTCTGGCCTGTGGGCCAAATGAAGCCCATAGAGACATTGCATCTGGTCCTATGGCATTGGAAATTTGGCAGCAGGGGAGCAGTGGCTATCCTCCCCCACTGCCAAATTCCCCTTCTCCCTCCCCCAGAACAGCCAGATGTGTTCTCCCCACGTGGTCGGGTTGGGGTGGGCCATGCCTGCCTCCCCACCACAAGGCTGGATTGGGAGTGGGCCATGCCCCAGCTGGTCTACCTGCCACCACACCTACTGCAGGCACTGGATCGGGGCACTGGCCACATCCGCTCTGTGGGCAGACCAGGCACTGCCCATCTGGCGTGCCAAGGAAAAAGGTTGAGTACAAGTGGTCTAAATAATCAGACTATTAATAATGGAAGTTTTGCAACCTCCCATTCTAATGTTAGGCAACATAGCAGAGAACTGGGGGTATTCAAACAAAGGCTTGAGTACTACCTTGCAGAGATAGGGGCAGATTGTCAGAAAAATGACAGACAGATTGTCAGTCTTCTTGCATATTGTTGGGAAGGAAGCCTTGGCTGTTCATAACACCTTTACCTTTGAAGAAAGATAAACATTCAATTAAGTGTACTACTACACAAACTTAAGGAGGGCCACATGCCAAAAGACACATGCCCTTGGAAGACACAGATTTTTGTATGTGCAGAGAAACAATGGGAGAAAGCATAGATCAGTATGTCACGGAACTAAAGAGACTAGATAAGAGCTGTGCTTTTGGGGACTTGGCAAAATCTCTCATTTGAGATAGGATTAGTTGTGGCATTGTAGTCACTGCATTATAAGAAAGTCATGAGACAGACTTGTCCCTAGGAAAGACGGTTCAGCCGTGAAGGGCAGTAGGGCTGTGCAAAATTTCTCTGGTAGTTTCATTTCAACGCTGTTTTGACTTGTTTTGAGCTCAAAACAGCAAAATTGAAAAGAAACAGAGCACTTCAAAACAGCCTAGAAACGAAATGAGGCAAGTCGAAACATTTCGAAATTTTGGAAACGTTTTGCGTTTCGAAGCTCAAGCTGGGCTTTCCTGCAGGGAAACAGAAACTAAAGTAAGGAGAGGGAGGAGGAAGAAGGGTAAGGAGTGGGGGGGAAGGACTGCTCTCATTATTGACTGTGTAGCTGGCCAGTGACTACGATCCTTCCCTGAGGTCCCTTCCACTCCCAGTGCTCTGGGGGAGGGATGGAAAAACCGCATAAAAGGCAGCATTGTTTGAACTGCCCTGCTTTCTGCCGTGGGGTCAGTTGAGTGAGGGCGCACCTTAACACACACACACTGTCACCCGCCCATGTCACCCACCCACGAGTTTTGCCTGTCAGCAGCTAGAGGTGCAGGGCCCCAGAACCCAGACTTCCCTGCACCTATCTCCTCGACAGCTGGCAGACTTCATGGCCGCAGCAGGGCCTGGCAGGCCTGCAGCTTTCACCCCCCTGTGCCCCAAGACAGACACAGTCCCACAAGCACCCATGTCATGGGGTTTGCCTGTCAGCAGCCAGAGGTGCAGGGTCTTCCATACAGCAGCTATGAAAGCATGGGGTCAGAAAAAGCTACTTCACAGGGTGGACTATTGCACTGGTAATGCACATGCTAAGGGAGAGAGGATGTGTACCAAGTGTGGCAGGAAACATGGCCCCAAACATCGCATTGCATTTAGAAAGATCTGTTTTGACTGTAACAAGAGGAAATATTTTGCCAAGTGTTGAGATCCCAAACACAGAAACCTCAAGTGCATACAGTTGAGAGCATGCCAAGAAAAATGTATATAGATATGGTAGAATCAAGCAAAAGCAATTGGAGGGACTGGATTCTGCCAGTGGAACTGCAAGGTACAATGGTTTTGTTTAATGTGTGCACTGGAGCTCAGGTTAATATTTTACCAGAGCATAAATAAAGACTATTAAATCAAAACCAAAATGGAGTCCAGAACACATCAAAATAACAATGTTACATTTACATTGACCTTACTAGGGTTAGGTTAATCTAAGTGCCAACCTGTGCAGATGTTCAGGAAGCTAAATCAGGGAAAAATGGATTGCCTGATCTAAATTAGTTCACCTGATGAGGTGAACTAAATTAGACAGAGAACAGGTTAGCCTGATCTAGTGAATCGCTGCGCACTTTTGAAGAGCAGCCTTGGGTATCGCTTGCCCCAGTCTCAGTACCATGCTGTTCCTACTCCCCAACCCTGACCAGGGTATTTTTAGCCCTCTGACCCTCTTGCCCCGAGATGGACAGTGCCCCCCCCCAAAGACCTCACCCCATACCCCAAGTTAGATCAGGTTCCAAGCACAGCTTCTGGTACCAACAAGCATCTGCACAATGTAGCCGATGCTATGGCACCATACTGTCTCATGTATACGTGCCCAGCGATCACTATATTCCCTGTCTTGGGCTCCCAGGTGATTCTGTTCTTAAGGCATGGGGAGTCTATGGAAAGTAAACATTGACGTTAGAGTGACATTCCTGAAAGAAGAGATTGTCTTGTCTCTGGTATATGACCATGTTTGTTTCTAGACTAATGTGCATGTGTATATAAACCCTGTTACACCTAGCTACCACGTCAGTCATTTCTTTTCCATTAGGGAGACACTCAGATCTATGCCATGACTGATCAGAGGAATAATAATGCTAGAAGTAGCCAGTGCTTATAGGTATCATTTCAGAGAGGTTTTTTGCTAGAGCTATTGAAAAGTGCCACAAGGCAGAATATATAATAAGACAGAGAGACCAGCGATTGACAGAGTTTCTTTTGCAACAGTTATGCCTCCCCACCTCACCCATGGAAGAGATGGATCCATGTAGCAGCTGAAGATGCACTTCACCAAGTAGAAAAGTTTTTGGGTGCTTGCTGTCAGTTGTGCAGGTCGGGAGTGTGGAAGAAGAAAACCCCAGGCCTTAATTTCTGCTGACTTCTTGAGTTGGTGCACTATTTGCTAATGATTGCTTTTTCCCCACCTATTTTGCAATCTGCTCTTTCTCTCGCCCTTTTCCCTTGTTGAGCTGAGTAGACCTATAAGGTCAATAGGTCAAACGGCAGTTTATGCCCTCTTGCAGCTTTCTGGTTCAAACCAGTTTTTCTTTGACTTGTTCTATCTTGTGTCATGTGACCTGAATGAAAGCATATAAAAGGCTTGCTTCAATTGTCTGTTGGGGGGGGGGGGGGGGGGCATATGGGACTGATAAGAAAAAGCTCTGTCTGTCTGGTGCTCTCCCCAGCAGCTGTTTGTATAATAAAGGTCTCTAACAACTTTGTGACCAAACAATAAAGTGAAGCCTGTTTCTTCCACAGGAGTATGGAAGACATCCAGGTGTTATGTATGGCTGTTTCTGAGGTCTACCCAGCTCCAATGCCCTTAGATGCCACTAGCATAGGGCTCCTGAAGGACATTTGTAACACATAGTGCAGGAGTGGGCCAAATGCGGCCCGCCAGCCAGATGCGGCCCACCAGGCCATTGTATCTGGCCCGTGGAGCCCCTAAAAAATTTAGAAAATTAATATTTATCTGCTCTTGGCTGCCTGTCATGCAGCCCTTCATGGCTTGCCAAAACTCAATAAATAGCCCTCCACCCAAAAGAGCTGCTCACCCCTGACATAGTGCCTTATCACACATTTTGCCTCTGCTTCTGCCACACTGTCCCTCATGCTGACATTGTCTGTGTGCTGGAAGTGAGATTTAGATATAGATCCCAGGGGCCAGCTGGGAGCTCTTCCTTGTAAAAAGAAATTATCAGATGGGATATGGCTGGCTGGCAATTTTGCTTGTTTTCACATTTACAACCAAATAAACTTGTAGTTGACTTCCCCGTTGTTACCTGTTCTATTATGAGCATTGTCTAATGATTTGTGATTGGATTATGATATTGTTGCCCAAACTGAATGCAAGAAGGGGTGTGATTGAATTTCGTAATGTGCCCTTATGTCTAGAAACTAGTGGGACTGAACTGTTCCTGGAATGAGCAGCATTTTGTTTGCTGATGTCTTTAAGTCAAGACTGAAAGCCTTCCTGGAAGATAGTCTTGAGCAATACGCAAGTTATGGAGCTTAATACTGCAGTAATTCGGGAAAATTTAAGGATCTGTGGTCTACAAGAAGTCAGAATATAATAGTCCCACCTTGTCTTCTGAATCTATGAATAGTCTAAAAAAACACAGCTACTGAAGAAACTCTTGCCTTATATATACAAGTTGATAGTATTGCATTGCTTTAGCATTCAGGTCACTACATTAGCTCCTTGTTGTATACCAGATCTCAATCAAACTCCAATGTTGCAGAGCTGACACAAAGAGGATAGCTGTGTGTATGAGGATCCTCCACCAGAACAGCTCTGGAGTTGCTGAGTCTGAGGGTCAGATACAGAGCTAGGAGAAAAGGGAGCAGGCACTACACCCCTGCATCCTATTATTTTACCGGTCCCTTTCATCCCCTTGGAGCTGTTGCCATTTGACATGACGACATGATTTATAAGCTGTTTTGTTCTCTTCTTCATTCTCATGTTTTATAAGTTATTTTGTTCTCTTCCTCCATTCCACCTTGAACCTTTATTGAGAAGGGCAGCATATAAATCTAATAAGTTATGCTAGGATAGTAGCAAACGAGAGAACAACATATGTTCAGCCCAAAATTGAAAGAGCGCCATCATACTTGTATTTTATCCACTCTAAGCTCTATCTCAGCAGCACCATTTATTCACTCTAAGCCAGAGGTGGGTAAAATTCAGCCTGTGAGCCAGATTGAGCCAGTGTCGGACTCTATTTCCCAGCAGCCTGTGTTACTGCAGCTGGTTTTCATGGAGATGCCAGCAGGGGCGGGGCCATGACAGTGTGGGGCCAGGGTTTCCATGGAAACCAGCCCCAGCAGCACTGGCAGGGCACATAGCTGGGCCACTCCGGGGCTGGGATCTTGTGATGATGACAATGTGGTCTGGAGCAAGGGCAGAGCTGCAATCCTCTGCCCACACACCCTCGGCAGGGGTACACAGGCAGTGGATCATGGCTTTGCTCCGGCTCCAGACCATGCTGTCACCAGTGCAAGATCCCAGCCCTGGCCGTGGAGCCCCTGCCCACCCAGTTTTGAACCCTGCCAGCACTGCTGGGAAATAGCCTCCATAGAAACCCTGTCTCCATGCTGTCACGGCCCTGCTGCTGCTGGGGTGTCCATGTAAACCAGCCAAAGCAAAATAGGTGCGGGCTGATGGGAAATGCAGTCCCAGTTAAGAGTCTCTGCCCTAGACTTGTGGTTGGGATTAGAGTGGGTTTCTGCATCAGGTTTTCACCACCCTACTGTTCCTGAAACCTGTGTCAAGACAGGCGAGAGAAGAATAAATGGAAATAACCTGGTTCAGCTGAGAGGGGATGAGTCAGATATATGCACACAGGAAGGGGACCAGCAGATGCAACAGAAGTGCACCTCTCTACTCTGGAAGGAAGCTGAAAGAGAATACTTTGGCCACGTGATGTGACCAGGAAGCACTGGGTGAGTCATCTGGCTGCTGCTCAAAGCAGGCCAAATCACTATTCTTTCTAAAAATTGCCTCTACCTGAATAGCCACTACCTCTCCAAGGGTCTGAGAGATTGGCAGGGGTGGCTCACACTGGTGGTTAAAAGATTTTAGTGGAAACAGGAAACATCCTTTTTGGGCAGCCAGCCCATGAACATAAAAGTTGCTCCCAGATATGCCAAGCTGGGCTGTGAACACAGCCACTTTCAGAACAATGAGCACCTGTAAGGCCTCCAAGCAATGTCCATGTCTAGAGGTGGACATTTTTGAGAACTTTCCCCCTCTGGAAATTTGTTCTAGGAGAAGGAGCAGTACAGGCGTTCAGCCTGCAGCTGCCCCCGCTCCCTTGCTCTCCACTCCTTCCCCAGACTGGGGAATAGAGTGGCAGGGCAAAGCCCCCTGACTCTTCCCAGACTGCCAGAGATGAGAGGGAACAGTGGGGCAAAGACCCTGGCCTGGGGAAGAGGCAGGGAGCATTGCCCTGCTGTTCCGCTTCTCTCCCAGTCTGGTCCTGGTGTGGAAGAGAGTGCTGCAAAATCCACAAATCCGGATAGTCCCCACTGCTTCCCTCCCCTCCCACACCAGACTGGAGTGTACTAGCATTGATTCTTGCACAAAAAACTCTCTCTCAGGGACACCGGAAATAACTTCTTCTGGAAGGGACATATTTCCTCTGGGAGAAACTGAATGAATGCTTCTGCACTTGTCATTTCTACTGGGAGAATAGTGATTCTCCCAATAGAAATGTAACACCTGTATATGGCCTAAGAGTAATTGGTTGAAACTTCAGTTTTGGTGCTACTCCCCTTCAGTCATTGGTGAGATTAGTCAATTATTTTCTGCCTGCAGACTCAAAAAGACAGTTCGGCATCATTTAATTCATGGAAAGGATTCTCTAGAACTTGGTGGGCCAAAACCCTTTTTATTAAAGTTTTAAATTTTAAGAAACTAAAGGTTTCATTTAAAGATGTGTGAGAAGAACTTAACCACAGGTGCTATCTGAAGTGCAGTATGATTTTAGCGGCAGATTCTTTTTTTAATCTTATCTGAGATAATAAGAGGAGGTGTTGAAGGTAGGACCAAACTAGCTACAGAAAAAAAGAGCATGAGTAATAGATTGGTGCATATAATGAAGTCTGAATTGCTGCTTCCTTTTAGGCAGGCTACCTTTCCTCAGGAGGGTGTTCTTTAGCCATGGCAAGAGTGGACCAAACAGTGAGCTAAAACAAAAAGATTGCAAAAGATTCAAATGATACATTTTTTTAAATTTACAAGTTGTCTTTTAAGGAAGATGTTGCATATAAAATGTGATTCTATCACAGAGGAGGCCAAAATAAGACTTTGCTGTAATATCTACAGTGTCTCTGCAAATTAAAAGCAACTCCAAAATATATAGCAAACTGGTCTTGATTGCCTTTGACATATAGGCTAATCCTTAGAGTCCTGTAACAAGGTACATGGCTCAAAGGCTGAAGCCCAACTGCAAGGGGTTAGAGGGTAAGAGCCAGCCTGCCTAGGAGCACTGGGCCAGATGACAGGGGTGATTGACTGGCCCTAGTGCAAGTTAAAAATCTTCCGGGAGAGCAGTGATGGGGAGAGGGAAGGCTGTAGTCCTGAGGATGAAGCACAGAGCTGAGGTTGTGCTCTCAGAGTTGGAGGAAGAACTACAGATTTTGGTTTATCCATTTGTTTGTTTGCTTTATTATTTATGTTGTTTTATTTGGGAATAAGTTTGCCCCAGGAAAAATAAACTGCCTGGTGGAAGGAGTGACAACCTGCTACAAGTCCTCTAGGTAAATTTACAATATTTGCCTTCTGGATATAATGGTAAGCTGCCCATTCTCATCACTCTTGCCCAGTGATTCATTATGTATGTTTTAGTTTTGTTTTTATTACAAATCCTTTCTTTTTATGTTTGCTGGAGTCGTGTATTAAATGGCTTGCCTCTATGGGGTACCCTTTTTTGCATTAAACTCTTCCAAAATAAAGAATGGACATTTTGGCAAAAGTCTATCAGGAAAGTACTTATCTGACAAAGATAATGATTTCCTAATAGCTTTTCCCTAAAAGTGTTTTTTATTGAGCCAGTGATTAAAGTGTAGCCTGGCTGAGTTATAATGTGCTTCCATAGTACAACCTAAAGTCACGTTAATCAACTGGAACACACAAAAATACAGTTGGAAAGGGAGATGGTGGTATAAATCCACTTGATACAACAGAGTTCACTTCAGACCCTGATCAGAGTGAAAAAAAATCTCTTATCAGTGATCAGAAAAGTACAGTTCTGCATTTTAAAATGGGAGGTAGGGCCCCTGTGCATGCACTTTTTGTTCTTTTTTTTAACGCCTTGTTTAATTATTTAAAAATTTACTTGTGAGGATGCTCTCATGATAACATCTTAGAGCAATTAAAAAAAAAAACCCACAGGTGACTTGGGAATCTAAGTCCTAATTTCAAATGTCTATTAGTCAGCTTGGTGACTAATACTGTGTAGCAACATAACCATATACATTTGTCCACACTTTAAAAGGGTGGGAGGAGGACTTTCCACTCAGGAGTGCAAGCCAGCTGAACCAATATACCTGTTTCATCTCTGTCCATCCATATGCCAGTATAAGAGGAGCCCAACTACTATAAATTTAACCTGGATGAAGCAGGTTTGAAGTTACAGAGGTTTAGGTCTACTTATATCAGCATAGGAGTAGACAGACTAAACATGTTCATCAGTTCAGTATGACCCACAAAGTCAGCAGGATTTAGGCTTTTACTGGCATCTTCACTCCATGGGAGAAGCATGGCCTGGCAACAACTGACCCTGTCCATGCCCTCAACCTCCACCTCCACCTGCCTCCCACTCCAAGCTCATGGAATCGTAAAGAAGTAGGGCTGAAAGGGACCCCCAGGACTCATCTAGCCCAAACCCCCTGCCTGACGCAGGATCATCTCTAACTGAACCATCCTATACAAATCCATAATCTAACCTCTTAGTAAAACTACCATCCACCCTGACACGACACAAGACTTAACACACTAACCTGCCACAGGTAAAGCAGGGGAACTACAGCAGCCAATATCCTGCTTCTGTAAAAAAGTTGTTAATATAAGGATACCAGGTAGAGGCCCACACCTCCACTACAGAGGAAGGTAAAAAAAAAAACAACCCCAGTCCGTATCAATCTGGTCATGGGGTAAAAATTCTTCTTGAGTCCAAATATGGCAATCAGTCTGACCCTGCAAAATCCCCAGCTTTGGCCGCAGCCAATGCTCAATGCCTTTGAAGAAGGCTTAAAAACACATGTAGCAAAAAGGGAAGGAGGGGTGGAATTCCCTCCCCGCCCCATGCAGCAGCCAGCAAAGTCCAGAAGCATGGGAAATACAATAGAGCATAAGCATAGCTACACGTACATGATCCCCAACCAGTAACTGTCCAACCTTTTCAACACCTCCAATGATGGCAAGTCCACAACTTCCCTAGGCAATCTATTCTACTGCCTTGCTGTTGTAAAAGTGAAGAAGTTCTTCCTGGTATCAAAACTAAACCTACCTTGTTACAACTTCAAGACACTGGTCTACCTCTGCAGCCAGAGAAAGAAAAGGTGTTCTCCCTCTTCTTCATCTAATCAAGCATCTTCTTCAATCTTCTTCTAGTATTTGAAGATTGCTATCATGTCCCGTCTCAAGTGCCTTTTTTGCAAGTTGGACATGCTTAGTTCCTTCAGCCTCTTTACATATGACTCATTTTCCAAGCCCTTTTAGCATTTTTGTCTCTCACTTCTAGGCCCTCTCTAACTTCTCCACATCCTTTTTAAAATGTGGAGCCCAAAACAGATGAGGCTACTTTAACCACATCCCCAGTGGCTGCTCTCATGTATGCCAGATACTGAGAATTCCTGGTTAGAGATGCCAATGCCATGGTGTAGACAAGCCCTATGTCCTTTAGATACTCTTGGGAATTTTACTCTTTGTCTAAAACTGCAGACAGCACTAAGCAATTGCAATTCTAGGTCATTTGCAGTGGTGAATGGCACAACATTGCAATGTTGAATCTTGTTGCAAAAAAGGAATTAAAAGCATCCTGAAAAGCAAGCAAAATTGATGCCTATTTTAAGGGTGCAAGTGCAGCAGCTTCTTTCACTAGCTTATGGCTGCCATCCCAAAAGCTTGCTACAGACTTGATTACTTTATCTTGCCAGGTGCTAGGCACTTTCTAAGAAGGACCAAGTGTTTTCGGCTACCATTGAAATCAGCCAGAGTTGTAGATGCTCAGCACATCACAAAAGAGGGCCCATTGAAATCATCTTCAATTAGAGAAGTATCTCTCTTCACTATTACTCCTTTGATAGTGTTAATAGAGGCCTGCATAGGATTTTCTTTAAGGAGTGCTGTTAGAATAGAGCTCTTGGCCTAAAGGACCTGGGTAGTTGTCAGGGGATCCTGGCAACCCTGCCATTCCATGACGCTAAATGGGAGAGAGGTCCCAGTTAGGCCCTGGCTTGGTAGGGAAGCTGGGAGGACTGGGATGATTGAGTTGTGGGCACAAGATGGCAAAGGTTTGAACCTCAGTTTCAAGAAAGAGATAAGAAACAAAGAAAAAGATACTGTCTCTCATGGCTTACAGTGACCTCTACTTTGCTTTTCTATTCTCTTCCAGTCTTATTGTCCAATGCCTAGTGTTGTAAAGAGTGAAGTCGATGGGTCATTGTATTGTGCTGTTTAAGGCATATTCTACTCACTTCCAATAGGCTCAGTAATACTTCTGCGCACCTGTGGCAAAGCTTTTGCTATGTATAGCATTTTAAAATCTGTTTGTGCCAAAACAAAATATCACATTTATACAGCTCTTGTTTGTACAATCTGTACCTCTATATAAGTGTATTAAACTCATGATAAATGTGTAAAAGATTGTTAAACAATAATGCAAAGTTAGAGACATCACGTTTCCTTGACAAGCTGCTCTGAAGGACGGTTGCCATTAAAGTTATTATAGTGAAGGTTTTCATAATTAATTGATAGACTAAAAAAATTCCTTCTGTCTGCCCTCCTTTAGCATGAGGTCAGCAAAGGCAGATGCATTTAAAAAATATTTTTTGAATCGGCAGTCTATTGTGCAAACTAGTTGTGCTGTTTTATAACATGGTTCCGGCCGCTCCTCTTGTTCTAAAGTCATTTATGTGGAAATGAAGATGATGAGCTTGATTCTCATTCTGTTACACTGGCTTAACAATATTAACTAGTAACTTGATCAAAAACAGTATAAAATCAATAACTGTTATACCTCCATCAAAATAGAGCAGAGAATCAGGCCCTCTGAATATTTTGTGATCTTTAACAGTAATATAGCACAGTTAAAGTACCAGGTGGTACTCGACCACCTGGGCAACAGTGATCATCACCTGCTGGAAAGAACCTGAAGATCATCAAGTCCAGCCCCCTGCCCCAGGAAGTCAGCTAGGGTCAGCTAGGGTCAAAGGATCCCAGCAAGATAAGCACAACCCTTTGCCACCCCACAAGTGAGAGAGTAACAGAGCTAAGGTTTTTTTAATTGCAATTCCACTTCCTCTTCCCCTACTCCAGACAGGGAGTAAGTGTAAGTGGGTAAAGTTATTTCTGTGTGCCTCTACCCAATGCCTAGGCGCCCCACATAATCGGATCAGTAGGATTTTTATTTTGTGAGCAGGGTGGACCCAGGGGAAAGAGGCAGTGACCCCCATGTGTGCTTCACGCACAGTGAGCTTTCTTGAGCTCGCTGGCATGTCAGTGCATCTCCTACCATGAACTTTGCTTGTGTCATGAGCCCTGAACCCACCAGCTGGTTGGCAGGGGGGCTGGCCAGAGCCCCAGCTTTCATACAGCATTGGAGACCGGGGGCTGAGTTCCCCTACCCTCCATGCTGAATTCATTGGAAGTGGAAAAGAGGGGATGAGCAGTGGCAGTGCTTTAGCCCCTGCCCTGGGCGCTGGAGCTGCATGAAATAGGGGGTGAGTGTCACTGCCATTGCCACTTGTCTCCTTTTTCCCTGCTCTGATGCTGAATTCAGGAGTGGGGGCAAGCAGGAGGAGGGTGAATGGCGGTGGCCCTCGCCCTCGGTGATCTGGAGCCTGTGAAAGCAAGGACTCCAGCCAGAACTCACACCAACCAGCTAGTGAGCTGAGAGCTTGCAGCATGTAGAAAGCTGTAGCAGGAACTACACTGACAGCAGAGCTTGCAGGCATCCAGGATCATGGAGAATGGGGTGTGGCTGTGGTACGTATGCAGTGACCCGCTGTCCTCACTGCCATCCTAGGTCCACCCAGGAATGTGAGGTGCAGACAGCAATCTAGCGTTCTGTATTTTCCCATCTGTGAAAAAGGATTCCTTGAAATTTCTTTTGCATATCAGCAGTACAAGACACTGAGGCTCCGATGCCCTATTAAAAATAACCTTTTCCAACAGCAACAAAACAATATATGGGACACCTGAATTCCCTTCACACAGAGGAGAAAGTAACTGTGCTGTCCTGAGAAGCTGTGTGCTACCTGTTAGTGCATGTGAGTTTGTAATGGAGCCAGCTATAGGCATAGTGAATACAATATGTACATGCTTAGTTTCCTTTGCAGTAGTTTAAAATGATAAACCTTTTCACATTTTTCTCATAGATTTTGGTGGGTCATGGAATCAGCAAGCAACACAGGTGTTGGGTGCAACGTAAGCAAAGATGACCGAAGTGAAAATTCCCCCAAAGCTAATGCTAACAGAGAGTCAAATGCAGTGGCAAACAAGTCATCAAATGATATTCTGGAAGCACTGCAAGGGGTTAGAAACCTCCCTGGGGAAACAGCGATAGAAAATGTAATGGAGAAAGTAAAAATGGCCAAGAATGGCAAGGAAAAACAAAGTAATGATTTAGACAGAACAGGATTGAAATGGAAATCAGAAAGTGAAGAAAAGCCTGCTGTGAAAAAAGAGGCAAGAATGTCAGAGCTTGACAATCAGCTAGTCGCAATGCCTCTGCCTCATATTCCTCTGAAAAGTCTAATGGATGTGGAAATAAAGTTGGTCTACATTGATGAGGAAGATATTACATATGAGTTCGCTGAGTCAGTGGTGTCTACCAGCACACAATCAACATGTCGAGATGCTGAAAAAGTAGGCTGTCTGAGTGCACCTAATTTCAGCTCTCTGCCGCAGATTGACAAATGGCTTCAGGTAGCCGTAAAGGAGGCCAGCACTTGCTATCGACAAAAGAAGTATGCTATAGCAG
Organism: Alligator mississippiensis; assembly: GCF_030867095.1. Lineage (NCBI taxonomy): Eukaryota > Metazoa > Chordata > Crocodylia > Alligatoridae > Alligator > Alligator mississippiensis. Next base: position 76,596,645 of record NC_081830.1, on the reverse strand, counting down.
CAGGACAGTTCAGAACAGCCCTTGAGGTATGAGATTAAAGAAGCACAGATTAATGATACAAAGCTGACGTGCAAGGTTATAATTATACTCGAGTGGCTGACAACATTGTAATGAACAAAGGTCACAAAACTCGACAGTGTTTATGATTTCATCAGAACCTTGAGCTGTGATTTTATGTAAAATCTGCAAATGAAGGGATATAAATAAATCATGGGATGTGAGAGACAATATTACAAAACACAACAAAAAAAGTTCATATGATTTGTGTTTTAACAGAGCCCTGAGATGTATTTTAACGCTGCATAGAGAAAATTCAGGCTGATAGGGTGAGTTCAGCGCTCCTCAGTCACCTTATTTACCCATGTCTGCAACAGGGAGGAATGATGATGACCTAGTGGTTAGAGCACTAGCCACCTAAGAGACCCAGGTTCAAGCACCATTCTGCCTGAGGCTTCCTGTGTGAGGTTGGGCAAGTCATTTTGGATATGTTTGCAGCAGTAGCATATCCCATTAGGGGTGCTCCCAAATACACCCTACCTGCTTACCCCACTCACATGCTCCATGGGAATATACCAGTGAAGCTGCTCCGGGTTAGCTCCTCTCAGGGACACCAGAGACTGAGAGCAGCCTCGGAGAGATGCTCCCAAAGCATTTCACTGACATACCTCTCCGTCAGAAGCATGTGAGGACGAGGGGGTGGGCAGGGCACGCTCAGTAACATCCTGTGACCACATGTTGATATACCCTGAGTCTTTCTGTGCCTCAGTTCCCATCTGCAAAATGGGATAATCGTTCTTTATTTCACAGGAAGATTTGTGAGGATTATTACATTAAAGATTGTAAAGGATTCAGACTCTAAAGATCTTCACATATTTCTTGCTGCCTCATTAACATATCTTTGTCCTAATTATAGCCTTCTTATGGAGGGGAGCGTAGTGATAGAGGTAAATCAGCCAATCAGCAATCTCCACTCTTAACTCATTTACATATTATTGATTAAAAATACATCCGTGGGGGGTTTTTTTAGTTAAAGATCAAATCTTTGGCTGTACGTGTAAGAATAGACATTGTTGTGATCTACACCCTAGATCCCTGAAACTGGGTCAGAACCACAGAAGGAAAGTGAACTTTGACCAGTCAACAGCCGCCCCATTTTCCAAAATGAAGGCTCATCGCCCAATGTTCATCATTTACTGTAGGCAGAAACTTTCAGCTCATCATAACTCCCGCTTACCTAAATTACTTTTATGTCCTGCCCCGAGCCTCCCTTACCAATTGTGATACTAATTGTTTAACTGCCATTGATTGACAGAAGAAATATAGACAACTAAATGCTGATAGGCTGCAATGAAGCAGAAAAGAGTAAATCAATGTTCCTTCATACAATCCAAAACAGTGGGGAATAGTATCGCTACTGGCAGATGGAGAGAGATCCATTGACCCTAAGGCCAGTAGAGACTACTGTGTTCTCCAGTGTGAGTTCCTGCATGCATCAGCCATGGAGAGTTTCCCAAAAGTTGGGTTAAAGCAGGGCAATCCAACCGGCAGCCTGCAGGCTCCTGCAGCTGGCTTTCCCATTGTCATACAGTGGGGAGTGCCAGGAAAGTTGGGGCTTAATGCTACTAGCACTTCTTGCATGGCAAGGAGTCGCACACCACTGGTGCAGCTTGAGGGCTGGGAGCCAGGGATGTAACCCATACATTGTGGGGCTAAGGTCTGCATGCAGTGGAGGGAACAGGGAAGGTGACTGCCAGGGGAGGCTACCCCTGCAGCACATGGCCCATGTTGTACGGCCCTGGCCCCACATGCCAGCACTAAGTGCTGCCCCTGGCTGCCCCGGAGCTGGACAGCCCTAAGGTTAAAGCATGTTTTCCAGAAACATATCTAATCTTATTTTAAGGATTCTTCATTAGGGTGAGTCCATCACCTTCGAGGTGTTCCTTTCCACCGACCACTGGGAAATGACGTGTTGTTTCAAGTTTAAGTTTGCAACTTCACCTTCTAGCCTTTGGATCTTTTGATGCCTTTGCATCAGGAAGGCACCACTATTAGGTATCTTTTTCTGTGTGACAGGACCTGTACCCAGTGATTGAGTTAACTCTTGACCCTCTGTTCAATAAGCTGAAATGGCTGAGCTTATTAAGAATCACATGGTAAGGCTTGTTTTCTACCTTCTAAATCAGGCTTGTCCAACATACGTCCCACAGGCCGCCAGGCGGCCCTCCAAGCCGTTTTCTGAGGCCCGAGGTGCTGCGGCAGGAAACGAAAGTAAACACTGTACTTTCGTTTCAGGTGGGTGATGTGATACTGCTTCCTGTGAGGTCTTTGAATATGGCTCGCCTGCCCACTGGGTAAAAAAAGGTCATGATCCGGCCCCACATTCAAAAAGGTTGGACACCCTTGTTCTAAATCATTCTTGTGGACCCCCGAAGTCCTTTCAGAGTCACAGGTATCCAATACAGTCTCCCATTCATTAGGTATGGTCTACTTTGTTCTCAGTGTATTACCTTGCACTAGGCCTGTCAAAACAGTGTTTTGGATTGTGATCATGCAACCAGGCAGTTCAAATGGTAATGTTATGGTAACCTGCCTTCCTTATTATTTATACTTCTCCAAACTGTGTGTCATCTGCAAACATTGCCATCAAAGATTTTATATTACTGTCTAGATGGTTGACAAAAATATTGAATATCTTTATATCAAGAATGAATCCCTTGCCCCATTCATTGACGTTTCCCTATCAACAACTACATTTTAATCTCTGTCATTAACCTGATTCTAATCCAGCTAATGTGTACCTTATTATTTCCACATAAAGGAAGGGTTTTAATCACAGTGTAACATGGCAGTCAGTCAAATGCCTTGGAGAAACTCAAGTATACACTATCAACACCATTGCCTTTGCCAACCAGACCTGTAATCTTATACATAAGCAACAGGAGTAAAGCAACGCTTTTGTGATGTTAACACTCCTGTAAAAAGAAAAAAAAACCCTACTCTGTTCTTTCCCTTACTGCAGCAATCTCATTTAAAACTTCTTTTGGTAGCTAGACAGAAGTAGGTTTTCATTATTTTCTTTTTGTAATTTGTTTTTTTCAACTTGTTAGCTTCTTCTCTCTCCCTGTTAGCCTGGATGCAGGGTGCTCTGTGGAGAAGACTTGGAGTTTTTGTTGAGTTGTATTTTGCTCTATTGTTCCTTAGATTATTTTGTGGGGAGATGACCCTGTAGGTTGCTTCATGTGAATCTCTTCTCTCATGGGCAGTTTATAGCTGGGCATAGCCCAGCTATGGGTCCAGAGCTTTACTGGTGAACAGAAACAGTTTCCACCTGCCCTACACACAACAGAATTAAGCACCAAGATTTTCAAATCTGACTGCTGATTTTGAGACACCTCAGAGAGATATGTCCTTCAGAGGTGGATATTCTTCATTTTTTGAAGATATAAGTAATTTTTGACATTTCAGATGGGGAACCCCAAAACTGAGGCATTCAAATCCATTCACTTCTGAAAATTTTAGCCAAGCTTGAGTATGAGACTCCCTGGGTTTGCCAGCATTAAACAAAATCCCCAGAGGGTGGAGTAAAGGGAAGAATTCCCAGCACTGTAAGGACACAAAGACTAGAAACAGATATTTCAGTGAAGCGACCAGCACATCTGATCACGCTCTAGGGATGTCTATAGACAGCCCTGGTGAGTCTGCAAGCTGGGGAAAACCTCCTCTTGCAGACATACCCTCTGTGTTGGGGAGCAGAAGAATCCCCTTGCAGATTTCCCTCCATGAGCCTACAAGTGTGGAGAGGGAGGATGTGAACAGGGGCTCCCCACTATCCACTTGCAGGCGTGCAGGGGAAAAATTCCTGTGCAAGGTCTGACTGAGTGGGGCAGAGTGGGGTTTTCCTCTGCCCAGCCAGACCCATGGGTAAGGTCTTTACCTGCTTAGCCTGACCCAACTCGTTGGAGAAGTGCTACAGAAGTAATAGATGTCTGCCACAATAAAGTAGTAGTCTATTACCACCTTTTGTTGCACGACTGGTTTTCCTTTCATGTGGTGCAAAAAAGGGTAAAGATAGCTCAGCATTTATGCCACCTTTAAAGAATTTATGGCAGCACAAGTGAGACATCAGGCAATGTCTGTTTCCACTCAAATGGTAAAAATTGGTGTTGCATTTCTCCAAGGAGAACACCTTTTGTCCTGGGATCTTACAGACATACAAGGCTGTTGTCCCACTTTAAGTGCCTTGAGGTATGTGCAAAAGTGCTCTGTGTGTGTTTTACAGTTCTGTAATTTAGAGCACTTTTTATAGCACTATAAAGGTACAGCGCTCTTAAGCGTGACAGAGGTGCAGTGCTTGGTGCAGGCGGGGTTCTGAGCCTCCCTTCACTTTGCAGGCTAGGAGACAAGGAGCACTCCGCAGCTTTCTGGGGCTTCTCCACTGGTCAGAAATTTGACTGGCACACAGAAGTTATTTAAAGCACTATAGGCTGCTAAAGTGCTGTAAAATACTATGATTCAAATTTAATACTCCAACCATTTTTAAAGTGCTGTAAGTGGTTAAATGTGTGCAATAAAGTGTTTTATATGGCAAAAAAGCAACTTCTGTACACACCCTTGAAGTATGCGAGATAAAATGCGTTAACACTTTTTCTCAGGACAATACTGTGTAGTCACAGCTCAATCAAGATCATTGCTAGAGGGGCAACATATGTAAAGGGCTGTGCCACCCCTATTTCATCCCAGGTTTTGACCTTAGTCAGAACTGCCTTAAATGAGACATCTGCTTATACCCAAAGAAATGACAAGAGGAGAAAACAGTAGGATACAAAATTATAGTCACATGGTCACAAGTTTCCTGGAAGTCAGGGCTACCAACAGTTACAGTAAAACTGATTGTGCAAAGTTGGAACATTATGCCCAGATTTCTACAGTTCTGCTAATCTGTGCTAATTATATTGGAAATCTCTTGTATTCTAACCATGTCATTCATATTGTGCCAGAAGAAGTCATGGTTCATAATAATCATATAATGGGCAAAGATTTAGACGTAATCAGATTTTAGTTCCCCTGTCATGTTTCCATAATGCCGCTATAAAACTGACATAATCACAAAAAGCACCAGTTATTTAAACACTTTATCAGATTGACATACAGTATCTCCCCCTCTCTCTCTTTTTAACAATGTAAGATAACAGAAATCGGATTACAATTGCTGGGAACAGACTATGATAAACTGTTTGCTTCTACACACAAGCAACCTTAATGATGGCATCAGTCTCTCTTAATTATTAGTGATCAGCCTGTTATACTTGTATCATCCTGTAGCCAAGGCTGCATCAGAAGAGGTAGCACTATGGCATTTTGAAAGTAGTGGCTTTAGTAGTTTGCAGAGCTGTCTTTTAATTCTGAGATAATGGTCTCTATCTAAGGACCAGCCTAACACAGAAGCCTAGAGGAGAGGAAAAATAGACTTCATGTTTGCCCAATAGGTAATAAAAACCCTCATTCATAAGAGTTGTTAAGTATTTAGTATCCTTTCTTTGTCTTATCCAAATTATAAGAGCTCTATAATGGAAAATTCTACAAGAAACTGGTGGGAAGATTAGAGTTGAACTGAATCAAAACTCATGTTTTTTCTTTTTAACTGTATCACTGATGTGCTGTGTTATCTTTACTGTGGTCATGCTCCTTTTCCATGGTTTGACCAGCACAGTGTACCCTACTAGGGAGTACACTGCCTTCTTGGGATGCTAGTCTGCCACGGCTTGAGGGTATTATTCTATCCCAGAGAAGGAAACCGGCTCTGCCATGAGAAGTCCAAGAATAATCAGCTGTGGCCTGGAGCGAGACCTCACAGGCCTATAATGGAGGCTCCTCCAATGCCTTTATCCCCACCGCAGGCCTCCTATTTGATTAAGGGCTCCTGCTATTAAGGCTTCACAGACAGGAGCTAAACACAGTACCTTCCTGGTCGGCTTCCAGGAATTCCCCATAGTCCCTCAGTCACAAAAATAAATAAGCGTGTGTCCCTCACCCCCTGCCACCGTCTCTCTCCAGCATAGGGTTCCTCCCTTTACCACTTTATGTGTCCTTTTAGGTCCTTCTCTGAATATTCCCAGCCTACCAGCTGTGGCTCGTCTGTCCTGTATCAAGGTAAATCACCTGTGCTGAGCTGAGGTCAAGTGTTTCCTCCCCTGAGGGTGTGAACTGCTTAGGGTGTCTTTTCCTAGCTTCAGTGGTCCCAAATAGGGCCTTTCCCTCTTGGGAACTATGTTTCCCAGGGGGACCTTTTAAGGGGCCAGACCACAGCTGTGCTGGTTGCTGCACTGCCCCAGGGGTCCCTGCCGCCTGTCTGTTCTCTTCTGGGCTTGCCCACACCCCCACCTCAGGGAACTCTTGAGGTAAGGGGGTGATACCCTTCGTCCCCCCGGATCTACCTTGGGGCTTCCTGGGAGTGCTGCACCAGGACTGACTCTTTCAGTAGGGCTGTGTGAAGCTTTGGTCCCTGATTCAATTCGGCAGAGATTCGGCATGATTCGGTGGCCGAATCTCCAAATCTGAATCAAATAAGAGGACACTTTAATCTCTCTGCATCGATTTGGAGAGATTTGGAAAGATTCGGTGATACGGACATAGACACAGCTTTAAATGTTTTTTTTACATACCCCTAGGTAGCAGGTGGCTCATGAATGCTGCGATGCTGGGGCGCATGGAGTGTCCCACAGAAGCACGGGGGGGCTTCCCAGTGTGCTTGGCAGCAGACCCGGAAGTGGACAAGAAGCACTTCTGGTCCACTTTCAGGTCCGCTGGGGAGCGCACTGGGGGGCCCCCTGCTCCTCTCTGGCTCAGTGACTAGTGCCTCCTGAGTTGGGGGTGGGGGGCACCCGGGGTCTCCCGTGGCTGATTGCCAAGCCAGGAGGGTGAAGAAGTACTTCCAGTCCACTTCCAGGTTCACTGCCGAGCACATGCTGCCCTGTGCGCCCCCCCCCCCCCAACTCCTGTGGGATGCTCCATGCACCCCAGTATCACAGTGTTCATGAACCGTGCCTGGTACCTCGAAGTATGTAGAAAAAGCATCATATCTTCAGATTTGGATTCAGCCAAACTGAATCGGGGCAGTGATCCGAATCAACAAATTGAATCACTGTACCCGATTCAGGCTGAATCCGAATCAAATAGGTCCCGCTTCACACACTTCTACTCTCCTGCTGCCCTGCTCCATCCACCACTGCAGCTCATCCCATTGCTAGCGAGGCAGCTTGCCTCCTGGACACTGAGGGGAAGGGAGTGAGTGGGGATTTCCTCCCCCTGACTCCCCTTGCTCTCCTATATTTACCAAAACATTTCAGCTCTCCACCTCAATTTACTCATTTGTGAAAATGGGGTCACTTGGCACATCTACACAAGGTGCTTTACTGTGCAGTAGACTAATCTGTGCAGTAAAGCTTTGCTGTCTATATGTGCAGGGCATTTACTGCACAGTAAATTAGGGTACTGTGCAGTTAGCTGTGCCTATAAATACAGGTACTAGATTAATTAGACAATATGCAGCTGCAAATCTGCTCCTGGTCAGCCTAGGAAGTGGAGGGCCACAGGGGACAGGGAGCTCTCTGTCCCTGCTCCTGGTGCTGCTCCACTCCCAGTTCCCCCTAGGAGCTGGGAGCTGGTCAGCACTGGGAGTGGAGAGCTCTCTGCCCCTGTCCCAGCTCCCAGTTCCAGGGCCTGCCCCCTGGAGCCAGGTTCCAGGGCACGCCCACCCCCAGAGCAGCCATGGCTACCCCCTGGAGCAGCTCTACACAGTGCAGAGGTGGCTGTTCCATGGGGCAGGTGGGGCTGCTCCAGGGAGTGGGTGGGGGTTGGGTTCCCAGCCCCTGCCTGCTTCCTGGAGCAGCCAGCTCCACGCTGCACAGAGCTGCTCCGGGGGCAGGTGGGGCTGCTCCAGGGGGTGGGTGGGGGCTGGCTTCCCAGCCCCCAATCACCCCCTGGTGTAGCTAGCTCCACGCCAAGCACAGCAGCTACTGGCAAGCCCCATGCCCCCTCCACCCAGCAAGAGGCGCACCAACTTACCTGGGGCAGCTCCTGGTGAATCCCTTGCTGAGAAAAGAAGCCCTGCCTGGCAGAGGCCTCACTGGCATCTGTTTGTCCTGATGGGCACAGGGCCAGGAGAGCTCTGCCCACTGAAGCAGCAGCTGTTTCCCAACCCAATGCACATGAGGTCCCCTCCTGATGTACACAGGACCAGGAAACAGCTGCTGCTGCAGCCAGCAGAGCTCTCAACCCTGTGCCTATTGGGAGTAGCCCTGTACCCTTTGTCAGTGCATGGGCTAGCACCCAGGGGATCCTGGAGCTCCCCCTGGCTGCTACAGTGGGGCAGGGTAGGAACAGCTCTGTACCAAGTTGCTTCCATTGGGAGCAAATCTGCTCCCAACAGGGAGCGTGTGTAGATATGATCCTGGGAAAGGCTTACTGTGCAGTATTTTACTGTGCAGTCTTTTACTCCATGGTAAGCCTAATGCTAATTAATAGTACATGTAGACATGCCCACTTTGTGTGTGTGTGCGTGGAGAAAAAAAAACCTGTTGCTTCAGGGATAAATGATTATTTTAGAAAAGGAATAAAAAGTGTAACTGGAAACCAGGCATCCCAGTAAAAAAATATTCCTTCCTGGGCTTGTAGGTGTAGTGAGTGGGATATCCGTATAACAGTAGGGCTGGAAGGGATCACAATTTCTGTTCATATCCTTGTCTGGGGAAGAATCAAGTAGACCTTAAATATCCCAGAAAGATGCTTATCTAAGGTTCTTGAAAACAAGTAATAGAGACTCGACAAATTGTTCCAGCACTTAATAGCCTAATAATTAAAAGTATTTCTCAATAACTAATTCAAAACTCCCTAGCTGCAGGTTAAGTTGATTACTTCTTGTCCTAACTTCAGTGGACAGGGAGATAATTAATCACCATCCTCTTCATAGCAACCTTTTACATGTTTAAAGACTCATACCATGCCTCCAATGAATCTTCTGTAGACCAAGGAAACCTAATTCTTTTTGCTTTTCCTCACAGGCCATGTTTTCAAAGCCTTTTATGATTTTTGTCGCCATGGGCTATCTCCAATTTCTATATACCTTTCTTAACACACAGTGCCCAGAATCTGGATGTGATACTCTGGCAGAAGCTTCACCAGTGCTGAGTGCGTGTGTCCTACATAAGTCACTCCTGTTAATATATCCCAGAGTGAGATTGGATTTTTTTTTCATTGGCATCAAATTGTTCATTCACATTCAGGTTGCAGTCCACTATAACCCCCAGATGCTTTCCTGCAATACTTCTGCCTACTTAGATAGTCACCATTTTATGTTTGAGATGAAGTGGGGGCTTAAACCCTCTGTCCCCTCTCTCACGAGCATGGAACTGCAGACGGGGTCTGCCTGGCAGGGACGCAGCAGCCCCTGCCAGGCTTCCCTGCTCCCTGTTCGAGTGGTGGAGGTGAGGGGCATGGCCAGATGTTAGCCCTCAGCTGGCAACCTGAGGCAAAGGGGAGCAAGGGATGGGGGTTTAAACCAGGCAAGGTGGGGGAAAGCTGCTGCTCCTTTGCCAGGCAGACCCTGGCTGGGGTCAAATGCTGGTGGGAGAGGGGAGGGAGGGGGGATTAAACCCCTCTCCTTCCCTCTACCTCAGCATGCTGCCTGGGGTCTGCCCATGCCCCTGCCCCTGAGTGGGGAAAAGCCTGGCAGGGGCTGCTGCCTCTCAGCCAGGCAGATCCCAACTGCAATCCCAAACAGTGTTTCCCACTCCCACCCCAACCCCCTTCTCAGCTAGCCAGAGCAGTGATAGTGCTCTGGCTAGGGAACAGAGCAGACACCTGGAGCAGACAGCACAGCCCTGCCCAGCCCAGGGCTGCAAAGCATCCTGGGATGCTGGGGGACTGTGAGTTAATGTAAACCAGAAAGGGGTCTGGGACAGAAGTTCCTTAAACCAGTTTGACCTGAATGAGTTAAGTCTGATACTGCATTCAACCAGGTTTATCTTCAACCAGTTTCAGCCATTTTGAAAATGGTTTATGTGCACTGAACTTCTGTTCTCTTGCAGGTTTAAACTAGTTTCTGATCATTTAAATGGGTTTATGTGTAACTTCTGTCCCTAGCCTTTAGAAACAAAGCCTACTGACATCAAGCCTAACTTTCTGATATTCAAGGAGTAATCTTACAGTAAGCCTATCTTCAGGCCCTTCTCTTATGTAGTAGTTTATTGAGCAGACCAAGGTAATTACAGACGTAGAAGTTGCAGTGATCTAACATATCCCTTCTGGACACAGTCCACAATATTTCTACACACCTCAGAATTATATACAAAAGATCTTGCTCCTCAGGTTTGAAAGCTCTCATAGTTATGGTTTCTGTGGTAACTGTGAGTGAGATTCCAATTGCAAGGTGATCACAGTTATCATTCCAATGTAAGGAAATTGTTATTGCATTTTGACATTCATTTGTTGGAGTTTGATGCCGTGACTTAGGCAACCATGCATCTAACTTGAAGCATGTGAGTATTCCTACTAATGTCAAGTGCTATGTTGCATGAAGTAATAATAACAGCAGTTTGTCAAAATGTCTTTTGTGTACCTACCAATATATTTATAGGGATCAACATTCTTCCGTCCCCTGTAAGTGATGCCATTAGTAGTTATGTCATACTGGAATCGCTTGCATAATGTCATATTAATGTATTTGTTAATATATTTGTTGATATATATATTAGGGCCGTGCAAAGCTTCGGTCCCTGATTTAATTTGGTGGAGATTCTACCCGATTAAGTGGCCAAATCTCTGAATCCAAATTGGTTCAGGAGACCCTTTAATCTCTCTGACTTGAATTGGAACCCTCCAACTTGATTTGGAGAGATTCGGAAAGATTCAGCAATTCAGACATAGGCACAGCTTTAAATGCTTTTTCTATATACCTCTAGAGAGCAGGTATATGAATGCTGCAATGGTGGGGCAGACGGACCATTCCGCAGGAGCACGGGGAGCTTCCCAGCATGCTTGGCAGCAGAACCCAGAAGCGCTTCTGGTCCACTTCTGGGTCCACTGGGGAGCATGCTGGGGGACCACTGCACTCCCCCATCTCAGCAGCTGATGCCTCCTGGATCTGGGGGGGGGCACCCAGGGTCACCCCATGGCTGATCGCCAAGCTGGGGGGTGGTGTGCAGGGGGCCCCCCTGCACACTTCCCAGCTGACCCAGAAGTGTACCAGAAGTACTTCCAGTCCACTTCTGGGTTCACTGCCAAGCACACGCCCCCCCCTCCCCCTCCTGTGGGATGCTCCATCCGCCCCAGCAGTGCTGCATTCACGAGCCATGCCCAGTACCTCGAGGTGTGTAGAAAAAACATTTAAAGCTGTGTCTATGTCCAAAACGCTGATTCTCAGAATCAGCATCGAATCTTCAGATTCAGATTCAGCCGAATCAAATCGGGGACAGTGATCTGAATCAATTAATCGAATCACTGTCCCCAGTTTGGGCCAAATCCAAATTGAATACAGCTCGCTTCGCACACCCCTAATCTGTTAATATATTTGTAAATATACTAAAAGCTGATGATCATTACAGACTTCAAAAAGATGGTATTATTGGTAGGAAACCTGGTCACCTTTTACTATTTCTACACCATTTAGCTGCCATTAAAATAATCTGAAGGGGCTTTTTGCTACTATATTACCTCTGCTCTGTGACAGGACAAAATAATCTTGCCTTGGAGAACTCTTGTCTCTGGAGCTTGAGAATTAAATGGTTTCTGCCACAAGCAAAGAAAATAGCTGAAGAAATCAGGGCACTAGTCCCTTTACTTTGGCAATATAGTGTGTGGAAAGAGAAGCACTATAAATTCACATTAATTTTTGGTCTCCATCTGTTGAAAGAGAGGAAAATAGGACTTGAGCATCTGGATTGCTAGAAGAGGATATGAGAAATAACTCTTAAGCTTGAACAAGCTCAATGGAAACCAGCCATATAAAATATATATATCATTGGAGCCACTTATTAATAGCTTTGCTAGCAAGTGACATGGGACCTTTGTGGGTATTAAAAGATCTGGTCTCAAACAGTTCTTCCTAGTATCAGATAGTATAAGTCTTTTACAAATGTAAATGTTGCCCTGTAAATAATCTTCTCTTGGTCATTAAAGAAACAAATGAAGGAAGCTAATGAGTACTGTGTTACTTAGGATAACAGAAAGAATCCCACAGTATCTAAGTAAGTACAGTATTCAGTATACCATGTGTCTCTGGGATATGAAATTCATCCCACGAGTGAGGTGAAGACCTCAAATAAAGTGTGATTAATTCACAAGAGTGCTATTGTGGTCTTTTCCATGAGTTGGATTATTTCCATGTTCCACAGATGGTCATTATGGGCTCTGTTCCTATGACAGTGAAATAAACATTAGTATCATATTTTTAGTGCATCTTCAGTTTGTACATTAACTCTTTGAGTAACATACAGCTTCGTGATTGACTGTCTGCAAGAAGACTGTGCATGCTCTGTCTCGTATGCAACAGCAAACATGAAGGACACACAGTCTGAGAGAGAAAATATTGCACTGGTGTACTGTGGGCTTAATTAGAACTAGGCAATAAAATACAACTGAAGCGTCCATCATGTAGCTTTAATGCATGCCTTCTATGCAAAATGAGTTAGAAGCAAGGATGACTATTTCCCAAACAGCTGCCATACCTATTCAAAACAGAAGGCCGATCTTAAATATTCTGGCCAGAGATGGTACATATTAGGCATTGCTTGCTTGGAGGCAATGTGGATTCACTTGCTGCAGTGGGACTTCTGGAAGGCGTTGTGCACAGTGGCTTTTAAAGTCACTAGGGAGTGGAGCCAATGCAATATCCCCCAGAATGTCTTAGAGGTTTCTCTTTTGTTAAGTGTTGAGTTCTTGTTAGCTGTTGTGAATGCCTGTTCCAAGGAGTACTACCAGGGAACACCTGCTTTGCTTAGGAGAGAATTGTGGCTGATCCATGCATGGGGGCAGAAGGAAAAAGAGTGGAGCTCTTCTGCATTTCACACATTTATTTCCCCTGCACAAGGGGCCAGCAGCAGCTGGACCTATATGAAATGCAAAACCTCAAGGCAGCATGATGGGCTAAAACTGGACTTTCAGGCCTAGCACAGTTTTGCTTTTCAGAGCTAAAAATCAAACCTGTCAGTCTTCTTATCATGATCATTAGAAGAGCCTCTAAGAGCTCCACCAAGGTGGACTGTGCAAAGCCGTGAACTGACAAAGAACAAATATAGTCACTGCTGCAGAAAGCTTACAGTCCAGGTACTGCACTTCAGGAGTATTGTTTTCATCCTCTAATAACAAAGTAGCTTCCTCAATACAACTTATTCATTTAACTTTGTTGAAGAAAGGCCTGGTAATCAGCAGCTTTTCTCTCCCTATAGTACAATCACTATATTTTTAGGCTGCAAAGCTAAGAAATTGATTTTTTCCACTGGTACTTATTGTCTTTTATTGCTGCAGAAGATTTTAGATTGGGGATGTGAAAAACTTACAGGCAGCTCAACTCTGACTCAGGGAGTAGAAGGGATTCTGGTCTAATGATCCATTTGGGCATACCCCTACCTTTTGATCACTGAATTTGAATCTTACCTATCTTCTAGGCATTTGTACCTTGTCTTTCACCACGGCACACAGTTAAAAACTGCAGTCATTTTTCTATAGGAAATTCTACTCTGCCCTACTCTCTTTTTTTGAGCTTCTGTTACTTACTTGGTTTACAATGTGCTTGTCCTCAAAGGAGTGCTACATTTTAAATCCATAAAACAATGTGTTTCCCCAATTAGTGGGCTACAGAAAAAAAAAACCCTATCATAGAAAAGATAGAGCACACTTTACTCTCATATCAGAGCCAAAGCTGATCAGTCCATTTTAAATCAACTATAACTGGCATTCTCATATACCGTTAAATTATTTACCTGAAGCTGATGGACTTTCAAAAGCACAAAATATTTTCCTGCTTCTTTGAAAACATTAAAAAGCAACATAATAATAATACGACTTTTAAAAAATCCCTATTCCTTATCTGTCACTTACAGCTGAAAGTCCCCTTACCGAGTGTGAGTGAGAGGCAAATGCAACACTACCAGTGGGAAACTTAGATAAGGTCCATTCTGTAGATCCTCCCTAGTGTCATTGGTGTCTCTGGCAGTGGTTCTTAACCTTTGAAGTCTCAAGGCAAACTAAAGTTAGAATCAAGGCACCCCTTGGAAAATGCTACCTCTTAGCTTTCACTTCTTTTTAGCTACAGAAAAATCATAGAGCAATTCTTCTGTTGCAAAGAACATAGATCAGAACAGGGCAGAATGTTTTTGATACTATGGATTCCTATTTGAAATCTCCGGATCTATCTTACAATTCAGTAGTAGTTATCTGCATATCTAACAGTGTGTGTCATCCTTTGGAGGATTTTGTGGGACCAAGGGTACTGTGGTACCACAGTTGAAAATCAGTGGTCTAGGGCAGGGACGGCCAGGGGAGGGCCGCTTAATGAGTTTTGATAAGCTATCAAGGGCTGCAAGCAGTGCTGGATTTAGGCTTGAGCTACTTAAGCTACAGCTTAGGGCCTCACAATATGAGGGGCCTCTAAATAAGAAAAAAACTGGACATTTTCATTATAATATGACAAAAATATATGTATATATGGCTCCACAGTTATTATTCATATTGCATTCATAATTTTGTGCAGAAATAACAATAATTCATCTTAAAATTTCATGAAAATCTATTTTTGTGGTTTATTCTTATCATATGGGGCCTCTTAAACTGGACATATCTTAGGGCCTCAGCATGTCATAATCTGGCACTGGCCGCAAGGGTAGCTCCTCCCCTTGGCAGGTGCCCTGCCCCTGGTTGTCATCTTGGGACCAGAAGTCCCGCCCCTAACCCCTGACATTTGTCACCAGAAGTCCCTCCGCTTGTCCCCAGAAGTATTCCTTTTGGATATTTTGAGGGAGGGTGGTGGTTGTCATCTGAACCAGAAAACAACCAGATCATGCACTAGAAGTCAAACATCTACTATAATGTATTTTAATTTTATTACAAAAAACATTTTTGTCATGATTTGTGTTTGCGTAGTGTATATAGAGGTGACTGCATAATAGGTCAAAAATAAAGCCTTACTCTTGTATATTGTGTGAGGGAAGTGTGTGGGGTGTGGTTGGGGTGGGGGGTGTATGGTGGGGTGTGGGAGGTGCATTTGGGATTTGTGAGGAGGTGTGGCTGCGTGTGAGGGGTAGGATATGTTGCAGGGTATGTGTATAAGTGGGGGAGTTGTAAGGGCAGGGTGTGGGTGTGCAGGGTTTGAAGAATGTAAGCAAGGGTGGGGGGAGCAGGGACTCCCTCACACGCACTCCCCTCCATGGTGCACAGCTCCCGCTGATGGTGGGTGGCAGCAGCAGGTGGGGGCCCTTGGGGTGCTCATGGCTCTGCTACCCAGTGGTGCATGGCTCAAGCCCGCACTGCACAAGGTGACAAGAGGCACAACCAGGCCAGCCCACCTCTATCGCACAGGGCTCCCTGCTATGCACATGCAGCTCCTAGCACTTGTGCACCACTGCAGGAAGCCTTGCATGATGGAGACTGCTGGCTCCATCATGTGGAGCTTCCCCCAGTAGTGCGTGAGTGCTGAGAGTTGCACAAGCACTGTGGGGAGCCCCATGTGATAGAGGCAGGTCGGCTGGCTGCGCTCCTTGCTGCCATGTGCAGCACTGGCTGGAGCCATGCGTCACTGGGCAGCAGTGCCATGAGCACCCTGAAGGCCCCAGCCTGCTGCCTGCCACCAGCAGTGAAAGCTGTGCACCATGGGGGGAAAGGGGGGAGCCCCCACACCCACCACCCTCCCCCACGCCCCACACCTCCTACCCTCATACCCACATCCTGCCCACCCAAGTGCCGCGTTCCTGCTGCCCCCCATGGGCATGGACTCCATGCTCCTGCTAGCCCCAGTCCCATGCTCCCTGCCTCCACCCAGCTACAGCCCGCCCCGCCGCTGCAGTTTCCCCCACCCCCACCACTTCCCTACCTGCTGTGTGAGTGCTGCCACAGGGAGACAAGGAGGAGCTGCTGGACACTGGGGAAGCTGAGCATGTCCCCTGGTGGCTTCAGCAGTGGCAGTAGCAGTCCCGTTCAGCAACTGCATGCTGGCTGGGCTGGACCCTTCCACCTGGGAGGTTAGGGGCGAGGGGCATGGGCTGGGTGGGGTACAATTAGGTGGGCAACCACGAGCTAGATGGAATTGTCTGGAGGGCTGGATCCTCCCCACAGGCCATATTTTGCCCACCCTTGGGCTAGGGGTTAGGATGCTAACCTGCAGCTTAGAAGACCTAGGTTCAATTTCCTAATCTGCCACCAGCTTCCTATGAGACCTTGGGTAATAGTTTAGAAGTTGATTATATTCTGCCCCTAAAGTGTGCCAACTTAAGTATCTTAATGCCTAAAATTTAGGCACTTTGCTACAGGAAAGTGAACCTACTTGACTAGGTTAGTTGTCTAGGTTTCCTTTATAGTGAATGGAATGGCTTTCAATGACAATCCAAATTGCCTGGTCACTTGTCAGAGCTGTGCCTACAGATAGACAATAGGTGATGGTAGGAACTCCTGTCCCTCCTTGCTTAGGCTGCTTCTATCATGCCAGAATATATATCACTTAGGGAAATATGCCCACCTGAACACCCAATATAGGGCTGTCCGACTGGCAGCCCATATGTCTCATGCAGTCCATGGTGGGTTAAGTTGCAGACCCTGAACTGCAACAGCAGCTGGAGTCTCTATGTTCCCCTGCCCATCTCCATTTTTTGCTGTCTTCCCCTGACAGGGTGCGGGGTAGTGAACCGTCGGGACCCAGGGCAGCTGGCCAGCAGCTCTCTCTGACTCCCACCCGGGCAGATAAGGGTCCGGGGCCATAGAAGGCCGTCAGGTGGGTATTTGTGACGCTTGGAGTGGAATTAATTAGGCGGACGCTTATCGGTTGCAAAACAAGATTATTTACTCACGCCGTCAAGGTGGTGAATAGCGGAGGTCAGAGATACTTAGTTAGTTACAGCTTAGAGATCATCGTTCAGTCGTTCTGCAGATATATATATACGGGCCGGCGGCCGGCTTATCGGGCATGTGGGGCAAGGGTACGCCAGAGAGGTCGCGGCGGGAAGATGTTGACAACTGATCAAATTGTCAGATTTACTCCAAGGTGTGGGCAGAGTTGTCTTTGACTTTGCAAAAAATGTAAGCGGGTTTTGTTTGTATGATAGCCAATTGTTTTTCGCCACGTCATAAATCTAATTAGAATCGCCAATTATCTAGCGATCTTTGTTAGGGTGTTATTTTCACAGGGTTACTCCTTGTTTTCTTTGACCAATTATAATGATTTGTATAAAGCAAAGAAGGCAAAAGTTTTTATCTCTGTTAGTGGCTCAGCAATAAATTTCTTTTTGACATGCGCAGAAAAAAGCGGTTATTATCATTATTGTTAACCCTTAGTTAACCTAGTGTAGAAAAAACTGTTTTAAATGGTTATTACTTGTTTGTGACATGGGCACTACTTAATTTGGTTGTGACATGCCCCCTTGCCCATGGCACAGCAAGTAACATCATGTTTATGTATAGACCATTTTGTTTATCATTGTTAGTATTTGGCAAGCGGGTGTATATAAAAGCAAAAAGCATGGTTAACTTTGTTTTGAGATACTGTAAAATCCAACAGCTAAAACACACAAATATAGCAATTGATAACAAAAGCATAATGAAGGGTATTAACAAGTTGAGGAATTATGATCACGTGTCCCACCCAAACCAACGGAAGAGGTCTGATAGCCAACCTTGGCCTACATCCGAGAGTCGGTTTGGCGTTTTTCACAATTTTTTTTTTTTTTTTTGTTTAAGACTGTTGAAACGCATCAACCTTGTCATGTATCACTACTTGCTTTTTTTTTTAACGATTTGATATTTTTTGTCCTCCATCCACCTACGACATATAATAAGCCTTTATATTTGTCTCTTGTGTTCTCTCGTGTTTTAGTTAAGAAACCAAACTAAAAAGGCAAAATTTTTTCTCTTTTCTCTCTCTCATTTAATGCTTTTGTCTATACTCGACCTTTCTGCGACATCCCCCAAACCTTCAGATTATTAATGCTGTTCTCTTTTAATAATTCAGAGCTTTTTACTCAAAACATTATGACTTGGCTTTACTGCGTAAAGTCTCGAATAGGCTTTAAAACAAAACAAAACAAATATGTATAAGATCATTAACAGGAAAAGAAAAACCATAAAATGAATCGTTAGTTGTGTCTTTGGCCTATAATGACAGAAGGTTTAGGACCGAGTTGGAGGTTTTGAAGTCAGCTCTGTTCGCCGAGAAATCTGTTGGTAACTGCAGGAATAGAGCGACGACCCTGTTTGCAACATTTGAGCAGGCAGCCATTGTGGCGTCGACCCGGGTGTGTTGCAGGTTGGTGCTTGGTGATTCTCGCGATCGGGCAGTTACAGATTGTTGCTTTGTCTTCGCTGGGCCTGTAAGGGGACAAAACAGACGAACAGACAAACAAACAAAGAAAAGGGTGGCCATACTCGGTGAACAGCATGGCGGCGAGTTAGCCAGTTGTGATGAGCTATGATGAGCGACCAGGTTTGATCGCCTTCTAGGAGCACAGAGCAGGAGCCAGGATACTGCTCAGGTTCGCAGATGATTTTCTTGTGCACTCGCGGATGTGGTTGACGATGGTGTGGTGTCTAGGGGTGAGCTTCGGCTTTCATGGTTGGGGCTTTTGAAGCGCTAGTTCATAGATGCCCCCTTCAAGTAGTTGTTTGTTGGGGCAGGCTGCGGTGTTATCCGGAGTGCGCTGTTAGGCATGGGTGCCTCCGGGGCCCAGACTGGTTAGCGGGATCGGTCGAGATTGGTAGCCTAGTATATGTGCCAGTTGTCGTTGCCCCGCATCTCCTAGGACGTGTAGCCGTTGTTTGGTAAGCATGAAGTGGTTTAGGAGGAACCCAAACATGGCTCTTTCCTCTGGTGTCCTCTGGGGTGGCAGTCTTGATTTCTTTCGTAAGTTGAATTGGGAATGTTTTGGCTCTTGGTATTCGACTGGATATGCAGTAAGATAGCTTGGGGCGACGGCTGAGTTTGCGGTTGTTGACTTTATAAGGGCTTGCAGTCATGGAAGTTGACTTAAAAGATTTTCTGCTGGCTGAGTAACGAGCAGGTTGAGGGGAAGGCGAAGGTTGATGGTATCCTCTTCTCCATAAATCTCCATGCACGCTTTGATGACGTCAAGGGTGGTGGTGGTGGTTGCACCCTCTGGGTTGGTTACTTGGTTGGTTATTGTTACAGGATGAGCGGCAGCTGTAGTTGTTATTGTGTCTGGTGGGAGGATCGGATTCTCGCTCGTTGCCCCTCCCTGTGGGACGGAGGTGGGGCCTTTGGGAGCGACGTCATCTCCTGGGGCGGGGTAGCTGGGTGGAGTCCCGCCTGTTCTTCTGTGGCTCTGCCCTTCTTTTCCAGGTCCTCCGGGCAGCTCATAGTTTTTTCGGTGCCATTTTTTGGTGGCAACGGAGGGTTTTGGCACGCTGCCATCTCCACAGCAGCTTTTCTGACTGTAGCTAACTGGGTTTTTAAGCTTGTATTTTCATGCAGTAGGAGTGACACTACGTTAATCATCTTTTCTTTGTCCCACTCAGAGCTTTCCCACTCCTTTCCAACTCCCTCCTCTCCTTTCAGCGAGAAGTAGCCGCTGACGCACCCTGTCTCCGCTCCGCTCGCTTGGTGATAAGCGATGTGGGCCCATAATTTATCCGCGTTATCTACACGGCGCCCCCCACTACACCAGGGGCAGTTCTTAATTAATTTCCACTCCATCACATTTCCCCTTGATCCTGTTTGTGACGCCATGTCGGGACCCAGGGCAGCCGGCCAGCAGCTCTCCCTGACTCCCACCCGGGCAGATAAGGGTCTGGGGCCGTATAGGCCGTCAGGTGGGTATTTGTGATGCTTGGAGTGGAATTAATTAGGCAGACGCTTATCGGTTGCAAAACAAGATTATTTACTCACGCCGTCAAGGTGGTGATTAGCGGAGGTCAGAGATACTTAGTTAGTTACAGCTTAGAGATCGTCGTTCAGTCGTTCTGCAGATATATATATACGGGCCGGCGGCCGGCTTATCGGGCATGCGGGGCAAGGGTACGCCAGGGAGGTCGTGGCGGGAAGACGCTGACAACTGATCAAATTGTCAGATTTACTCCAAGGTGTGGGCAGAGTTGTCTTCGACTTTGCGAAAAATGTAAGCAGGTTTTGTTTGTATGATAGCCAATTGTTTTTCGCCACATCATAAATCTAATTAGAATCGCCAATTATCTAGCAGTCTTTGTTAGGCTGTTATTTTCACAGGGTTACTCCTTGTTTTCTTTGACCAATTATAATGATTTTTATAAAACAAAGAAGGCAAAAGTTTTTATCTCTGTTAGTGGCGCAACAATAAATTTCTTTTTGACATACACAAAAAAAAAGCGGTTATTATCATTATTGTTAACCCTTAGTTAACCTAGTATAAAAAAAACTGTTTTAAATGGTTATTACTTGTTTGTGACATGGGCACTACTTAATTTGGTTGTGACATGAACCACAGCCCAGCTAGGGCTGAAGTAAGCCTGGGCATGTGGGCACACAGTGTAGTAGTGGAGGAGGCACCTGCACAGTGCACCAGGGGTAGGATGCCTATGTGATGTGTGACTTTGGGGATTGTGGCTCACCCTGGAGTGGCCCAAGACCATGTGTCCCCTACTGGTGCAACTTAGAAGTTGGACAGCTCTGGCCTAACTGATAGCAGCATTTAATTCAATATAAAGCATAATACCCACTGCTCACTTTTGACCATGGCTGATAGTGGTGGACTCATTTCAAGTATTTTAACTTTTTCTTTTTTTTGGCTAGCAGTAGTGAAACCCTGTTTTTAAACAGGCTGTATATGTGCTTATGGAAAAATACTGATAATAAAATAAGCTCAAGGAATGAGGCTAATTTCATGGTGCTTGTTTCCTAGGCACTAGGCCTATGTGTAACTGGGGAAACTGGAGAAACCTGAACCACTGGGATTTGGGGATGTTTTGTGACTGTGGTGTGTAAGACAGGCTAAAGTGGATGTGTTTTCAGACCCTTTTGGATGAGTATTTACTACAAAGTTGGCTCACTCAAAGAGGACTGGACTCACTGACCACAGTGGTCTCTGCCAATTCTATGTTTTGCCCAGTCACTTTGCAGCAAAAACACTTTCCCAAGGAAATCAGAGACCTGGCCTTTCTAGGTCCAGCTCACCCTGAAGTAGTTTCCACCTAGTCTAGTCCCTACTTTGGTGATTTGAACACTCTCTTGTGAAATGAGAGACATATGTCTGAATCATGTGGGTACTTACTCTCTTGTGAGGAAGGCTTGGAACACAGGCTTCTAGCTCCCTGGTGGAAAAAAGCACTAGACGATTGGGCAACAGATGGGTATCCCCTCCCACACCACTTCCTTCTCTTTAATGAGCTCCATGTCATTTCATCAGAGTTACAATGCGTGCTTTGACCTTGCCTAAGGAACTAAGACTTTAATAGAGTTTAGGCATATCCCAGCACCCACTTGGATAGCAACAGAGCTTAGGTGGGACTATAGCACTTAAGTATTTGGTTGAAATTATTTCTGAGCATACTCAATAGCCCAAGTGTAGGCAACTTGGGATATTTTCAGGCCAAAATGAACCTCCTAGCAGTTTTGCTGCCACTTAGCAGGGCCATTTTGGATCACATTTTGGACTAGGGTGCCTATAAAGTTATTTGTATCTGGCCATTAGAACTAGATTTTTAAAGATATCCAATGGGAATTAAACACTTGAAATAACTTTAGACTCTGATCTTTGCCTCCCTGTTTACAACTTCTAATATTTTCACTCTTAATACACACGTTGTAAAGTGATCAATACTATGGTGATGCACTATAGACAGATGCTGTAGCAGGTTGGGTTTTTTTTAATAGTCAGCCTACAGCCCTTGTCTGAAGTAGAAGGGTTTTTATATGCACTGTCTAAGAATCTGAGGACTTCCAGATAGAGCTCTATGGCTGATGCTGCTCTCTGGAAGATTTGTAATGGGATCATAAAGGGTACAAGTATTCTTGGTTAAGTTGTAGCTATGGCAGCCCATTGCTAGAGGCAACATTGCTTGAAAACGTGGTGACATTTCACCTTCATTTGTATGGAGAAAATGGGGGCAAGTAAACAGAAAGTTCAAGAATCATCATCCTAGATAAAATATCCCAAGCAACTGATCTCAACTGATTAAATATCCCAAGCAATCGTGGGAGTGAGCTGTTGCAGTATTTTCTACCTGGAGAGTCTTTAAATCAAATTGCAGCATACTTATACAGACTCTACTGAGAAGAAAGCTGAAGATGCACACTGAAGTGGGCACTCTGAGTTGGAAAATGTTCACGGACTGATTTGAGAGTAACTTTATCTATGAGGTCAGTTCAGAGAAAATGTGTTATTAAAGTACTTTATTTCCATTTAGAGATTCACACAAGCACACACAGACAGTAGGTGGTGACAGCTGTTACCAGGACCATTTGTTATTTTACGCTGTCAGAGGCTGAACAGGAGTAAGGGGAATATAAATGCTGAAAAGCTTTACATAGGTGGAGCAGACAATGAAAAGTGAAGGTGGGTGTACTTAGGTTTGGGATGCTTTTGGGGAGGGTTTTGTTTTTGTCTATCCATAATACATGTGGGATTGCCAGGTTGCTAGTGCTGACAGCAACATTTAGAACAAGGCTTGGAGCTGTCCACGCCCACACATGTTATTGAGTTGTGGAGGGAGGGAGTTTGGCTTTAGCTTGATATCAAGAAACTACTTGAAAATAAGGCTTCAGCAAATGGTTGCTTTTCTCCAATACTTTTGCCTGTCATAAGTGAAAAATGTTTCCATCCCTCATATATGTGGTCTTCTCAAGTGAGATATATGGAGTATAGTGAATGTATTTGGAATGAGGAGGGAGTGGTGTAGGGAGAGAGAGGAGAGATATTGTGTTGTGTTGGCCAACAATACAACCTAAATGACCAGTGAACCCCCCCAGTGATAGCTAATAAGAAAAAAGAATGACTTAGGAAAACTTCACTTGTGGACACGAAAAGCAAAATAATGCCCAAGCCCATATACATAATGGTTCTCTTGACCTGAAAACCTACCAAAACAACCCTTAGTGTCCCAAGAGTTTTTACTTAATTTCTTACCACTTATTTTTTTTAAATACAAAATGTAGTCCTTCCTTGCTTTTCCCCAAGTTTCACTATAGTCTCTGATGATCCTTAGTTAAATGCCTGTGATGTGCTCCTTTCCCTATGAGACATAAATGAATACAGGTCCTTTCCTTACATTCTTACAAATAAGAGAAGTCCAAAAGGCAGACTGAAACAGGAGGTTAGCCTAGCATGCTGATATGCTTTGTTGGTTGCTTGCCTGTCTTTTTCCTACCTAGAGTTGCAGGAGGGGATGAAACTTCATAGAATCATAGAAGTAGGGTCGGAAGGGACCTTGTAGATCTTCAAGTCCGACCCCCTGCCTGGGCAGGAGGGAAACTGGGCTCAAATGACCCCAGCCAGGTAGGCATCAAGCCGCTTCTTAAAGACCCCCAGGGTAGGAGCCAGCACCACTTCCCTTGGAAGTTGGTTCCAGATCCTAGCCGCCCTAACTGTGAAGTAGTTCTTACAGATGTCTAATCTAAACCTACTCTCCAACAACTTGTGGCCATTATTATTTGTTATCCTGGGGGGTGCTAGGGGAAACAAGGTCTCCCCGAAACCCTTCTGGTTCCCCCTAGTGAGTTTATAGATGGTCACAAGGTCCCCCCTCAGCCTTCTCTTGTGAAGGCTGGACAGGTTCAGGTCCCACAGCCTCTCATTGTAGGGTCTGCCCTGCTGTCCCCGGATCATGCAGGTGGCCCTCCTCTGGACCCTCTCAATGTTGTCCACATCCCTCTTGAAGTGGGGTGCCTAGAACTGGACACAGTACTCCAGCTGTGGCATGACCAGTGTCACATAGAGGGGGAAGATCACCTCCTTGGCCCTACTTGAGATGCACCTGTGGATGCACGATAGGGTCCGGTTAGCCCTGCCGACCGTGACCTCGCATTGTCGGCCCATGTTCATCTTTGAGTCAATGATGACTCCAAGATCCCTTTCTGCCTCCGTGCTCTCAAGAAAGGAGTTTCCCATCTTATAAGTGTGCTGCTGGTTACTACTGCCCAAGTGCAGCACCCTGCATTTGTCAGTATTGAAACGCATCCTGTTTTTGTTAGCCCACCCCTGCAACCTATCCAGGTTTTTCTGCAGTCTTTCCCTCCCTACTAGCGTGCCCACCTCACCCCAAATTTTGGTATCATCAGCAAATTTGAACAGGTTGCTTTTCACCCCGTCGTCCAAATCGCTGATAAAGAAATTGAACAGTGCAGGCCCAAGGACTGAGCCCTGGGGGACTCCACTGCCCACTACCAACCAGGTCAAATATGACCTGTCCACCACCACCCTCTGAGTACGACCCTTCAGCCAATTAGCAATCCAACTGACTGTGTAGACATCAATGCCACAGTCACCTAGTTTTTTAATGAGGATGGGGTGGTCGACAGTGTCAAAGGCCTTGCTGAAGTCCAGAAAGACTACATCCATGGCGACACCTGCATCCAATGCTTTTGTGACCTGATTGTAGAAGGCAATCAGGTTGGTCTGACATGACCTGCCCCTAATGAAACCGTGCTGGTTGCCCTTAAGCATCATTCCCGATGCCGGCCCATCACAGATGTGCTCCTTGATGATCTTCTCAAAGAGTTTCCCCAGGATTGAGGTAAGACTGACGGGCCTATAGTTGCTGTTAGTTGCTAAAAAAAAGATGGGGACCACATTGACTATCTTCCAATCATCTGGCACCTAGCCTGAGTACCACAAGCGCTCGTAAAGCCGTGCCAAGGGCCCAGCAATAACCCCTGCTAGCTCCCTCAACACCCTGGGATGGAGAGCATCTGGACCTGCTGACTGGAACACGTCCAGCCCCTCCAGAAGCACTCTAACCCGGTCCTCTTCAACCTTAGGTCTTGAGGTGTTCCCCTCGAGTCCATCTTGAAACATGGTGGGGGAGTCCCGGTCCCTGCACAAGAATATGGAGGTGAAGAATTTGTTAAAGAGGTCTGCCTTCTCCTCTGGCGTGACCACCAGATTGCCCAGTGCATCTTGCAGGGACCCCACATTTCCCAGTGCCTTCTTCATCCTCCCTATATATTTGAAAAAGGACTTTTTATTATCTTTGATCTTGGACACTAGTCCTAGCTCTATGTCCACCTTACCTTTCCTAACAGCCCCCCTACAGGCCCGAGCAGTGGAGGTATACTCTTCTTTGGAGATAGCCCCCCACTTCCACTGGGTGTACACTGCTTTTTTGGCAACCAGGCATTCCTGGACATCCTTGGTGAGCCAGGGAGGCTTTTGGGTACTCTTGCCCCCCTTGCTTCTTGTTGGGATCGTCACCCCTTGGGCTCTGAGTATTATCTCCTTAAGGAACGACCACTCATCTTGGGCACTGAGTTCCCACACTTGATTCATGTGTGCTAGTGATTGTAAGTCCCAAGGAAGAAGCGGGTCTTCTGGGTGGGAATTGAATGAGGGGAAGATAAGACCCAGTACAAGTGAGCCTGGAAAGTTATTTTTGGGTAAATGGGAAATGATAACATGTGGCCAGATTGACAAGAGAAAAAGATATATTGAGTGGCTGCAGTTTGAATGATCTGAAGGTAGGATACCCAAAGTCCAGAAGAAAGGAGGCTGCCATAATCAAAAAAGAAAAGAGCAAAGCTAAAGTTGACCTTATAGTAGAAAGATGGAAGAAAACACTGCAGTAAGTGGTAATAGAAAAAAAAATTAAGTGGAGAAAAGAATTTGCAAGTCCTTACATTAGGCAGGGTGAATCTCACCTGATCTGGATTATCACAGCATACATCTATACTACACAACTATAGTATCACATAGTACCATGTAGACCCATGGTGTACCCTCTCCACTTACTCTTCCAAACCAGAAGTAGTCTAGTCCCCTTAGGATGGACTGAGCATGCACCAATACACTTAAAGGTGGTTACACTATTTCATAGGCACTGACTTTTAAGTTTGCAGAGGGTGGGGGAGTAGGATGATGGGCATGGGGAAAGTTTTACACATTTCAGGTGACATCCCTCTTCCAGAGGTGGGGCCAGGGCCCTTGGCCCCCATGTACCCAGCACCTCTGCACTGCTTCCATTTTGGAAGTTAGTTTTCACAGAGCATGTCTCAAAACACTCGCTGAAATCTTCATAGAGTGCTATGGACATATAGTGATATCTCATGTTGTGGATAAGCATGGTTGCAGGTGTAACTAGCAGGATGCCAGGAGATGTCTGTGTGACTAGGTGCGCTATAGAATAAATGTTATTGTACTATACAGGCTAAAAGCTTGGTTGGAACCATCATGGTTTATTGATTCAATAATATATGTTTAATTGTAGAGCTTGTGTTTTTCTTTCTCTGACCACACCTTTCACTTTGGCAATAGTCTCATCTGGAACCTACTATAAAATAATGATTCTAACAGGGGACACAGCTTCATAGTATGACACACAAGTTAATTATGATGTTGGTCTAAGTTCTGGGAAATGCATAACATTTTCCTAAAGCCTTAATTTCTTTATTTGGAGTCCCCTGTGGTTTGGTGGTAGAATCCTTTTCTGCCACACAGGAGACCTGGGTTCAATTCCTGGATGCTTATACAAAATATAGCAATGGAGGCACCAAGTGTCTGGACCCAGTCTGAATTTAACATTTCTAATGCAAATAGTTTACAATAACAAGAAGAGACACCCCCCCCCCGCCCCAAGTCTATGTTATGCATGATAACACTGTAGTCAGAAATCGGGGCAAGAGAGGCATGTCTAAGGACTGGGGGTGCTGCAGGAGATTGTTCTCAACTAACAACCAATTAAACATGAGTGCGAACCAAAATGCCTGTCCAAGCTCCACTTTACTTTTGTAAGCATTTGAAATCTGAGTTTTGCTAGTGACTCCTATCTTCTGAACTCCCTTAAGTCTTGTTGTGCTGGAAACCTGGATCAGAATTTGAATTGTTTATATCCAGCATTTCTCTGAAAACAGTCCATTCACATCCTCTTTGGCTATCCGCATCTGGAAATGACATGTGCAGAAAATTCCTCTTGACTCTAGTCGAGAAAAGCATGAAAGTACAGGAGTGTAGGGTGTAGATATCAAATTCACCTGAAGAACCTTCTCTGCCTGAAAGTACAGGGGTCCTTTCCCTTGAAAATACACAGGTACTTTCTGAACAATGCTTTGAGTTCTGTCTGGCACCCCCGAGGGCTCTGTGGGTGGCACACCCAGGCCTAGGGTTAATGAGGACCTTGTCAGGGAACTTCTGGAGGGACTAGATGTATTTAAATCTGCAGGTCCTGATGATCTCCACCCCAGAGTGCTGAAGGAAGTAGCAGAGATCATTGTGGGACCTCTGGCACACCTCTAAGAGCACTCATGGCGCTTGGGCGATGTGCCGGAGGACTGGAAAAGGACCAATGGGGTCCCCATCTTCAAAAAAGGGAGGAAGGAGGACCCAGGAAACTATAGGCCCATGAATCTTACCTCGGTCCTGGGGAAGCTTTTTGAAAGAATTACCCTAGCACATGTCCAGGAAGGGCCAGCAGGGGTAACCACCGGGGCAACCAGCATGGGTTCAGTTCTTGTCAAACCAACCTGGTGGCCTTCTATGACCAGGTCACTAAGTTCTTGGATGCAGGTGTCACAGTGGATGTAGTCTTTCTGGACTTCAGGAAGGCCTTCGACATGGTCTTTCACCCCATTCTCAGTAAGAAACTAGGAGACAGTGGTGTTGATGCCTACACGGTCAGATGGGTCACTAACTGGCTAGAGGGCCACACCCAGAGGGTGGTGGTGGGCGGGTCTTATTTGACCTGGAGGGATGTGGGCAGTGGGGTTCCCCAGGGCTCGGTCCTCGGGCCCACACTATTCAACATCTTCATCAGCGACTTGGGCGAGGGGGTAGAAAGCACCCTGTTCAAATTCGCAGATGACACTAAGATATGGGGTGAAGTGGGCACGCTAGTAGGAAGGAACAGGCTGCGAGTGGTTCTAGACAGGTTACAGGGGTGGGCAGATGAGAACAAGATGGGGTTCAACACTGACAAGTGCAGGGTAATACACCTGGGGAGGAAGAACCAGCGGCACACCTACAAGCTGGGGAACTCCCTTCTCGCCAGTGTCAAGACAGAAAAGGATCTTGGAGTCATCACTGATGCCACAATGAACATGGGCTGACAAAGTGAGGACACGTTCAGGAAGGCCAACCATACCTTGTCGAGCATCCACAGATTCATCTCAAGCAGGTCCAAGGAGGTGATCCTCCCCCTCTATGTGACACTGGTCAGGCTGCAGCTGGAGTACTGCGTACAGTTCAGGGCGCTGCACTTCAGGAGGGATATGGTCAATATGGAGAGGGTCCAGAGGAGGGCCACCCACATGATTGGGGGCAGCAGGGCAGGCCCTACGAGGAGAGGCTGAGGAACCTGAACCTGTTCATTCTCCAAAAGAGAAGGCTGAGAGGGGATCTAGTGGCAGTCTACAAACTAGTCAAGGGGGACCAGCAGGCATTGGGAGAGTCGCTGTTCCCCCGAGCACTCCCGGGAGTTACAAGGAACAATGGACACAAGCTAGCGGAGGGTAGTTTCAGGCTATTTCACTGTCAGGGCAGCTAGGACCTGGAACCAACTTCCAAAAGAAGTGCTGGCTCCTACCCCGGGGGTCTTTAAAAAAAGGGTGGATGAACATCTGGCCAGGGTTGTTTGACCCCAGTACTCTTTCCTGCCATGGCAGGGGGTCGGACTAGATGATCTCCTCAGGTTCCTTCCAACCCTACCAACTATGAAACTATGAAACTATGCTTTATGAATAGTAATGTTTCACTAAGGCCCAGGGGAGCTTAAGAGTTGGTGCTAATTTCCTAGAACTTTACGTCAGAGGTGTAGCTAGTCCTGTGTAAATGATAGGCAATACTGTTTTCAGTAATCACAGCTGTGTGATATTCAGAAAACAATGGGAACTTTGAAAATCCGGCTGATTTCAACATGTACAACATTTTATATGCGCATATTTATACAAAACAGCCGTGACAGAACATTGTGCAAAGCCCAATGAGTTTGACTCTTCTTATTTGACATCTGTATACAGATTTAGTAGTGAGATAAATTACATGACATTTTTCTACATGTTGCAGGAAGTTATTTACACAAATCTCATTAATAATAAAGGCAGCCTTTTGTATAGAATAGATGCTCAGTTGGCTGAAATTATATCCCAAGATGTTAATGTAATGTTGAATCAAAGGAGGAAAGCTGTGCTGTATGTAATCATATCACTGGGTTTTAAAAAACGCCACTTCAATTTAGGGCCGATTAAACCCCCCCGTGTTGTGCGCATGCCCCACTGACTTACCTGCCTCCCCTGCAGCGGGGAAAGGAGGGTGAGCTGCCAGCAAATGGAGCAGTCCCTGGGCTGATGCTTCCCTCTGTGACAGTGGCAGGCCCCACCCAGGTGGCACTCACGCACAGGCACCCAGCTCAGGCGGTCCCAGGGGGCAGCGCAGCCATGGAGGGAAGCACCGGGCCCCCATGCAGCTCAGGCAGGCAGGCTCCGTGGAGCGGGGGGAAAGATCAGGCTCGCCACTTTTCTTGGGTGGAGCCTGCTTTCCCGGGCTGCTACCAGGCTGCCTGCAGGGCTTCCTGCAGAGCTGTGGAGATGCATGGAGCCTGGTGCTTCACTCCGTGGCTGTAGGGGCAGCAAACTAAAACTCCTCAAAGGAGTTTTAGTTTGCTGCACCCCAAGTCATTTAAGGCGCATTATGCCACCAAATTTCTTACAGCGGCTGGAATTAATGCACAATACACCGCTGAAGCATGCAAACACCAACACCATTAAAGTGGTGCAAAAGCATTTAGCCCACTTCAAAGTGTCGTGCACACATGCCCCTTGTTTCATCTACACACAGTAACTGAGTCAATCCTTTCCCCTTATGTTTCTACACTCTGTCCACAGAGAGACTTTGACGTTATTATCAACCAGTAGTTATTTGTTATGCTATTGCTTGAAAAGTGAAGCTGAAAGGAATATGCTAACCGTTTTAGAGGGCTCTTCTTATATAATACTGTACAATCTATTCTGTAAAAGGGCTTGGTGGATGCACCCCAAGCAGCAATGACTGTTACCAAATTTTGAATGCTATCTGTAACATTTCCTGGGACAAAGTTAGCGTTAGACTTGCTAACTGGTGTACAATCAGATGTGCCTAAAAAAGTACTAGATCATATTGTGTTATGGCATTGGATGAGGATTTAGGAGCTCTTGTGTTCACTTATCCTGTCACGCTCAGCCTCTGTGACCCTAGACAAGATACTTTATCATATGGCACCTATAAGCTTCAAGTACATAGTGCTATGATTTATATATATATATATATATATATATATATATATATATATGTATGTATGTATGTATGTATATATATATATATATATGTGTGTGTGTGTGTGTGTGTATGATACACATAGCAAGAGGCAGTTGAAATTTCATTTGGCACCAATGAGCAAATAGTGGAATTCATCTCTATGTGGGATAATTTCCTAAATATAAATTGGAGAGAATAATACTTCTTTTCTTCTGCACTTTAAATATATGGCAAACTCTGGGACAGAGCTTGTTTCTTACTGCATAGCATTAGTGCAGTGCAATTTCAGTGGTAGTTAGGGGCTTTAGGCATTAGCACAGTATGAATAAAAATAACATTTTACAGGTCTTCATGAACTGAACATCATTAGTGGAAGTATTTTCCCATCACTCTCCCCCAAGATTAAGTATTCTTAGGTAATCTAAGCCTATCTACGTTTAATAGTAAACCTTCTGAAAGTAAAAATACTATCTGCTATATTTTCTAGCTGCAACAGGGGACATAAAATGATACATTTCAGCTTTTTTAACCCCAGAGAGGCTGTAAAACTTCAACTGTTTAAATTGTTTTCTTCAACTTTATAGCATCTATAAATTTTTTGACATACAAAAGATTTTTGCAGACCCAAAATGGTACAAAAATCTTGCGTAAATAGTACCCCCAAATTTCCCAGATTGGCATTAAAAACAAATTCTGTAACATAACTCTAGGAAAGAAAACCACCTATACAAAATCTAACAACCTCTCCAAGGCTTCCTCCATCTTTGAATGGCTTTTAAAATGTCCACATGCTTGCTGGAATGGCTTGCAGTGGGCAGCCCATCTAGGCCCCTTCCAGCAGTATTAATATTAATTAAAAAAGAATTTGATCCTTACAATGATGGCATACCTACTGGTTTTAAGTTTGCCTCATTCATATCAGGTATTTTAAACATTTCATATATTCAGAACCATTCTGCTGTCTACAGAAAAACTATTCTGTTAAATTCAGAACCAGTCTTGTTTTTTGTACACAGCATCAGTGGTGGTGGTTGCAGAACAGGTCCAAACCAAGATCAAGGTCCCACCATTGTTAGTGGTTGTTCAAATATTTCATAGCAGATACTGCCCTGAAGGGCTTATAACTTAGAGGAGGCTGACAAAATAAGTAAGCAGGTAGCTTTTTAAAGGCAGGGAAATGAGGCCCAGAAAGATTAAGGAAGGGATCTTTGTCTCTGGTATTTCACAGGAAGGGTTTGGTACAAGTGGGAATGGAAATCAAACCTGTAGGGTCCTCTTCTGGACCCTCCTGCCAAGTCAAAATGTGTTTTTAAATCATTATCTCCTCTAATGTAATGTACACAGGTTCACACTCCCTTCAAAGAGCTTTAGACAGGTCGTAACAGTGAACGTGGCTCTTAACATCAGCAATAAAGAGAAACCCTGAAAAGACACTAAATTGCAGATATTTAGTGTATGGGTCCCAAATGATTCTCTTCCTTCACACATCGTTCAAGAACTTGAGGCCAGGGAGTAGTCTCAATTCTCCACTTCTCATAAATTTAACAGAGGTCATAGCATGGCCTATTCAACTGAAAAGCATTGCTACTGAAAACCTGATGATACTTTTATGTTCACTGATGTGTGAACATTATTCTCTGGATCTTTTAGCCACATATAGCATGTCTTGCCCACAGAGACACTTCAGCAGATATATATAAAGTACCATGAGTAAAGTTAGAAGTGATGAATTCTCTGATTTATAACTCTTATTTGTAACAAAATGATAGAAAATTTAAAACGTATGAGTGCTATTATATACACTGTACAACTTCTTTCAGCAGAGGAGGGAAAGGAAAGGATAGATATTCATCATCCTTAAACTAGGGGGCTATTTAGTTGAATGACCCTCGTCTGTAAAATATGTAGCTGGTCTCAAAACAATCATTTTAGGCTGGGGTAGCCTCGGAGGTATTAAGAGAGTCAGTGCTGGTACATGACCCTCATTTCTAACATGTACTAGATAAGGTGAGAATATGAAGAGATCTATTCTTTTTGCTGGTTTTGTTACTTAAAGTGATCACTGGTGACTTAGCCTACTAATGTAGCACAGCACTTTCTAAAAACCATTGACTTCTTGTATCTTTACTAGATATTACCAGGTTGTTAATTTTGTTTGGAGGGAGAGAGTAGATAGAGGGGAAAAAAATCCCAGTCTCCCATTCCAAGATACTTGATCAGTGAGACTGTCAAACCCGTGCTCAAGGCATCAGTTACATTTTGTTCTGAACAGTAGTTATTCTTCCATGACAGAGCTCATTGCAGGTTAATGCTGATAAGATATCCTATCAATAATTTGGACATCAATTCAATGAGATTTTCGTGTTTGCATACAAACCTTAAGCAGACGCTAATTCACAATTCCTAAACAGAAATCTAGTTCTAAAACTCATTTGTGATGAATTTCCTCAGCTATCACTAAAGCTGATATCTTAAAATTATTCACCCCAGTCAAGAAAAATGGCACGTAATAATTATAATTCTGTTAAATGTTATCACGGAAATTTTTTTCCTAAAATATTTTTCTTTGTCCTTGTTCCATGGTTTCTTTATGATTTAAATTTAGCTCCCACTAAGAATGGACAACTAATTTTTATTTTTTTCTTTCATCTGACACCAGAAAATTATACTGTAGATTAGAAAGTTTAGTACTACATGAATTGCCAGTATATCATAAAGCTTCAAATACATGGTTTTATCTATATCATTTTATGTTCTTAATTTCTCCTCTTTATTTTTTGAGTATTCATATGAGAATCATTGGCGGGCTGCATTTTAGCAACATTTTATAGCTGGAAAGGCACAGGAATTCCCTGTGACTTAATATCTAGTCTAACAGAAATATTCAAAGCTTAAAATTTACTCTCCTGTGTCAAGCACTCTGTGTATTATTATTATTATTTGTTACCATAACACAAGCCCCCATTTTTGTCCAGGATTAGACATTTTACAAATATAGAACAAAAAGATGGTCTCTGCCTCAGAGAGCATACAGTCTAAGAAACAACAGATAGAAACAGAAAGGCATACAAAGAAATGCAACAAAACAGTGAGATGTTCTTGTTTAGCATGATGTGTGGTAGGCTTGTCCATCAACAGCCTAACTGTTATCCAGGTCTCTACTCTGCTCCGCTCTTCTCAATTATCACCCCAAAAAAGAATTTTAAAGAGAAAGTTGGAAGATAGTGAGAAACCTGTGGAAGATTTCAGAGATCACCTCCCAAATATCAGGGGCAGCATGGCTGAAAGCATGAAATTGGTTTATTTGAAAGTGGATTATGAAGGTTCACATCATAGATTGAATGGAGTATAAGTCAGCATCTCAGGAAGGAATGAGAAATGATAGGAAGTGTTGAGTTATGAAGGATACAGTGATTTCTTCTTTTTTCCACTGTCATGTTTTTTTTAGCTATCAGGCTCATCCTAATATAAGACTAATATACTTTAACTCCTATTTCCACTGACATCCATGATAAACTCCTTCATCATGTATACTACTCATTAATCAAACGATACTACTTCTTGATGTCACATTTACTTATCCTGGATAAACCGCTAATGAATGAAAGTTTAGCTAAAAGCCTATAGCTCTCAAATTATTTTGAGTTCCAAAGTATTTGAGACCTTATGTGAAGTTTTTTGGAGGATGTGACAAAATGAACGGATAATCTTTGATAACTCCAGCCAAAGATTAGCAAAAATCCTAGGATGCCTCCACTGTAAACCTTACAAGTCAGAAAAACTACTGTCTAGAACTGAAAAAATATGTATAACCTACACTGTGGTAAGGGGCAAGATAGAAGGAAACAGATCGTAAAAGAAGGGGGGAGCTTATTCTCATCTCCCAAAACATGAGGATCTTTAGAAAACATTTGGCTTGTTAAACAGAATTTGAGGATACAAAATTAATATGAGAATAAGTGACAATTAGGTTAGTGCATTCCCATTTGCATGTTATTCACAGTATAAATGGCAAGGGTGCCATAAAATGGCAAATCAGCCATAAAAATGTTCCACATATAATGTAGAACAATTTATGGCTGGTTTGTATGGTGCCTTAAATTAAATGCATAGCAGGTCGGGACCAGGGCTGATAATCAGCTGATTACTGGCTCTAGACAGAGCCTGTACTGGGGTCTTGAACCACTCCAGAGCAGTCAGAGGCTGGGCCTGACCATCAGCTAATTGTCAGCCCTGGCTCTGGATCTGCACACACCTTGCTCTCAATTGGCTGGTGCAGGGGGAGCTGAGAATAATGATCCTGGACTACCCTGCACTGGCAAGTAGAAAGAGCATGATTGGGATCAGATCCCCAATCCCAAATTTGCACCTCTTGCCATGTACTTGTTGTTGGAAGGAGGTGTAATTGTTGGGATTAGGTCCAATTACACGTTTAAATGAATGTGTGCCAGGGGTCTACATACATTTATATATGACATGACTCCTTTTTAGAGCCTACCCCCAAAGAGTCCCATTAATTTCTGGGAACCTGAATGCAGGGCCTTATTTTGCAAAGCGGGAAGAGGGGAGCACATTTATCTACCATTTGTTTCCTTTTTAACTTGCAGTACGTTGTCTGGAATATCCCTTTCATGAAGTACTTGACAACAGAAGATGACACTATATTTTATATTATATCCATATATAATCATATATATTGATTGTTGTTA
The DNA here is from genome assembly GCF_030867095.1 of Alligator mississippiensis. NCBI lineage: Eukaryota > Metazoa > Chordata > Crocodylia > Alligatoridae > Alligator > Alligator mississippiensis. The sequence goes on along the minus strand of NC_081830.1, from coordinate 76,561,319 downwards.
TATTGGTAGGTATATTTAAACTCAGGGCATATTTCACTTAGAAATCAATTTTGCCCGAGACTTGCATTTCGGTGTAACAAAAGTACATTATGATATTAGTAAATGGTATTTTTGTTTCTTTTAAAGCTTTGCAGCAAAGGTGCAGCTTTAGGGAAGCCCTTTGAAGCATCCCCACAAGACATTTCAAGCATTGCCAGTTTTATTGAGACAAAGCTTGTAACCTGCTACTTAAGAATGAGAAAGCCTGATCTTGCTCTGAATCATTCACACAGGTAAAAGTAAATATTGATTAATGTGTTACTAGGGCTTGAAGCAAAAATTAAAACAGAGACAAAGATAAATTTGGGACTGAAAGGATGTGTGGCAATTAATGACCCAGTGTTCAAGAAAAGGGAAATTAATAACCCACCTCCAAAACATGACATTTGTGTCTTGAACTGAAATAAAAGAAATACCAAGAATTTGATTGTGAAAGCATAGAGAGGATAGACGCTCAAATGATCAGCAATAGAGTTATGCTATTTATCACTGGGGCAGAGGTGGCTCAAAATCCTTTCCATTATATAGCTCTTTGGTCTCAATCATTGTCCACATCACAAAGAACAGCACCACAGCTTTCCAAAGAGGCCAAAAATGCAAAAGGTCCGGGATGAAAATTGAAAACTCCCATTGACTTTAGTGGAGTTTGGTTTCTGGTTTCTCCAGCCAGTGCTCAGACTTGTTAGGTAATGGCCATACAAACTTCTGCTATCTTCCTTGTTCTGTTGACAGAAGACAGCGTCCTGCAGGCCTCATCAGTATACTATTCTTCATCATCATCATTAAAAGTGTCTGAACATATACTGCAATTTAACACAGGTCAAGGTTTTCCTTACAATCATCTCAGCTGAATGTAATTCAGGAAAGCCATTGTGAAAGAGTCATCCTGACTATATCAGAGAAGAAGGGTATGCTTGGGTCTAATGCGCTGGAGATGCTGATGTAGGACAATTCATCAATATAAATATATGATGCCTGTCACAGCGCTGAGTATAGTTATCTGTTACATTAAGGGTAAATGATGTCAGAAAGTGTTTTGAGGATCTAGCTTAGCTTACAGCCCAAGGTATTTGTGCCTCCTAAGCACCTTATCTCTGTCAGTGACAAACCAAATTTCTTCACAATTCTCCAAAAAAGTGCTAAGAAAAATACCTGAAGGTCACTGCTTTTCTTACTTTGGGGGGAAAAATAGGATTTCCTCTTATTTTTTCTTTCCTTTCTGTTCTTTCTCGCAGCTGATTTTGACAATTGTTGTCATTTGCTTGCCTTTTAGTTGAGCATAAAATAAAGTAGAAGTGCATATCTGTAATGGCTAAATTCTCATTATAATTCAATTAATAACTCAGAGAATCTGAAGTAAATCTAATGACCACAGTTGTCATGCAGGAGCAGATGCAGTATGCCAATAGAAAAACATGCTGAGATACAATTAACATAAAGACAGAATACAAAGTGTAATCAATAGCTGCATTTCTTGAAAAGGATAAATAAATTACTTTGAGTTCTCAAGCTATAAATAGCTTTCAGCTATCAGTTATCAAGTACATGTAGAAGTTTGCTTCCATTTGAATTTTTATTTCTTTGCCACATTGTAAAGGTTTGGTAGTAATCCTTTAGTAGTAATCATGAGTCAAAATTAAAATATTCATTTCTGTGTTTATTTGCATTTGCTAGACCATTCTTTATATAATTTCTTCTAAATTTCACAACTCCTGAATTTATTTTGGAAGCTTTATTAATCAAAAATCAGCTTGAAAAGCCTCATGAGTCTGTGCCAAAGACTATATATAGTTTTTTGCTTGGAAGGAAGCTTGCACAATGTCACCACTGACTCAGGAAAATTTCTAATGTCTTGGTTAAAAGAAGTGTACAGGCATTTGAAGGAGAACAGATTCCCCATTCTTAAGGAAGTGAGGGAAGTACATTTTCACTGCCATCAGCTTTAGTATCAGGAGCAAAGACCGGCACTCCTGAAAAATGAAAATAGGTATAAATCAGAAGGAACATTATCTGTACTTGAGACACTTTTTGCACCCCTGGTAAAATGAGAGGAAACGACATCTGTTAGATTCTGACCATTTGGCAGGCTGACATAAAAGATGCACCCTGGGTGATCAGAAGCTATTAGAAACATTCCTAATCCATCATCAGTCTGAACAAATGCACCAGGAGCTGACCCGGCCAAAAAGCCACCACAGTCACTTACGTGACCATTACGTTTCATCGCTAGATAGCCGTCAAGCTAATTTCTAGCATCCAGTCTAAACCTGTAAAATGAATCGCACAATATTTACATTCCCTGCAGTCCTCTTGGCCCAGCCATTATAGCATACAAGGGTTTAATGATCTTAATAACCCCATATGGCTTGCTGAGAAATTAGATTTTCCCTTTTGTCGCAGAAGGCAATTCTCAATTACACCAGATGGCAAAACAGTAAAGGTCTGAGAAGTCAAGAAACTAGCTAATAAACCTCAGAATAGTGCTAAAGCTTTATGCTGCTTAACCTAACCTCAAAGGTTGTATTTTTGCCCCATCTGATTGCAATTTTGAACCAGAACACAACACTTCAGTTCATTGGAGTTCTCTCTGGCCTTTTAAAATGTCCAGTTCATCAGAGAAGTACCAGAAACATATGTAAACGTACAAGTCAAGGTGCATGTGACTATATATGTAACTATTATGATGCAGTTTCCTGCGGAGGTTGAAGAGGATGGACCTGAGATCTGAAGTAATTCAAGATGTATGATTTGCAAAGCATAAGAGACTTACTGCTTCTTCAGGAGAATTTTCACCTATTTCATCTTTGTTATTTTAATGTCGTTGCCTCCAAGTACATTAAAATTAATGCACACCAATGCCATATGATTTGTAGGTGATATATGGGGAAAAAAACACGGTGTGTTTGGGTGTATTTATTCAGTGGTAGTGGTATATCCCTGCTGGGCCATTCCCAAGCACGCCTTTCCCATGTAGGTGCCCACTTGTATGCTCCCAACCTGAAAACACGTGGTGAAGGTGCTGCTCTTGAAACCTTGATCTGGTATGCTTGAAAGGATATTGGGCTACACTTTTGGGTTTGGGGTGTGCAGGTGATTGCACGATAGGTGGCATGCATTTGGGAATAGCACAGCAAGGAGAGTTTACCAGTAGGATATAACTAGCCAACATCATTGGCTGTTAGGACTTCACACCCAATGTGGTTTCAGTGAAGTGACAGAAAGTTTTGTGCTGTTGCAACACAGAGGGATAAAGATGGTCAATTATTTGGCAAGCTATGGCCAAATGTCCCTCTTTGTTGAGCTAGGAGGAAAGTCACATCCATTCTAGGGAAAATGAGATATACTGAGGTGAACTACCCTCAAGGGTCAAATTTACGATACTCCTCTTACCAAAAAGCTACTGACATTCCCGTCAAGCTCTCAACATATGTCTTTCAAGAAAAGAAAGCTATCTATTTGGACAACACAGAGTTAGGAATATCACTCCTTGAAGCATGTTCTCCTCTCATTATTGTGCATGTGATGCCTGGAAAAGGTATATAAATTAGTACTGCCCCAATGAGAGCTGCTATGTGCAGATGGAATTTCTGGCATTGAATCCAGGCTCTCCTTTGAGAATTCAGACACTGCACTTTCTGTGGGCATTTCTCCCAGCTAATTCTTCATCTCCCCAAAATGGAAAGCATGGAGGATTTCATCACTCAAAGAAATGTTTCTTTTCTAGTAAAGATTCTTCTTCCTTGCCTTTCATTCTGTTCAGTGGCCTTTCTAACTGCTTGAACCAGTCACAGATAGGCACATGAATTAGATAATAGCATCTTTGTTAAGAGACACAGGTATACCTTGGAGATTTCTTAATAACAAAAAATAATCTCATAGAGATGAGGTGAAAGAAACCTGAAGAAGCTATGGCTTTATAGAAATATCTTTAAATCCCCTATATTTTTCTTCTGAACTTTTCACCCTTTGGTAGAAGGATAATAATAATAATTACGATTTATTAAGTGTCTTTCATAAGCTTGTATCTCAAGAGACATTTAGTGAAGTAAAGGCACAGCCTGCAAGGTTGCACAAGTATTTTCAATCTAAAAGTTCATTTTCAAGTGTTTATAACTTTTTCATTTCCCAAGTACTGATTGCCTGCCATTACAACCATAGCATTCTTATAACGTTACCCTGTTTTAAATAATGTTGTTATATAATAGCTACCAAATAAAATAATAACTAATGAAAAATAAATAAGACAGCAATAAAGTAACATTATGTAGTGGACATCAAAGGGAGGGGAGAAAACCCTGTAGGCTTTGGGGGCAGATACGTTTTTGAAAAAATAAAGTGAGAGTCAATGTGGTTGGTGATATAATCAAGTGATTTGTAGAAAGGTTCCAAGGAATGATATACTTCACTCCAAACCCTTTTCTTCCATACTGTCCATGCACCCCACAATAAAATTAAAAAAGAAAAAAAAAAACCTTTTCCAGTCTTTCAAATTAATATCCTTGTAACAGGGTGGCCTTCTCATCAGGTCTTCACCGGCCACCCTGCTCCTGAGGTAACCACATGCTTCGCTCGTCTGCCATGCCTTGATGGAAAAATATGAGAGTTGTTACAAAGGTGGGAGGCTAGCCATTACTCGCTCTGCTGTCAAGGGCCTAATACCCGCTCTGACTGCTCCTACATGGGTCCCATGCCTCGCAGATGTTACTCTAGTGTTACTTCTCTGGCCTGTGGCTGGAGCAAATTGGGCACACATTTGTAGATCTTTCCACAGCTCCAGAGGGCCTCTTGCACACTACCCCATCACCGGGGTCCCACTCACTCCGCTGGCTCTCTTTCATACTGCCTTCTCTCAAGGGCCACATTCATGCCACCCAGCCTCACCCGGCTTCAGGCTTAGGTCTCCTCACCTTGGTCAACCCCAGTGCAGTCTGTTGGGTGTTTCCTGCTACCCTCACCTGAGCATTGACTGAGCGATTGTATGACTGTCACCTCATCCCCATAGCCCCTGCCCTTACCTCCTGACTCTGGCCAGACTCTCTCTCAGGCTGATGTTTCCTCCTTCCTTCCTGCAGCCTACTGCAGCCCAGCTTATATCTCTGGGCCAAAATGGCTGCCCTTATCAGGCACCTGACACAATCCTCTAGTAACCTTAGCAATGTATGGGTATATTCCAATATACATAACAGATAAGCAATCGCTTAATTCAAAGCTACTTGGTTAAGATGACCTCGTAATATAATCTTAATTTTTTTTAAGAAAAGCTAGCATACCAAAATAGATTTCCTTCTCTTGTGCTGCATTTTGAATATTTCTTTATCATGAAACTTTGTAATGGAAACATTTTCTATTTATATTCATTATCTTCAAATCATATTCTATTTCTCAGTTAATATATAGCAGTTCCACGTTTGTATCCAATAGGTCCAACTCCACCCCGCTGTGGATCACAGAATTATAGAAAAAAATGAAAAAATAGGAAGTCATCTAGGGTGTCTACACATGTGCTCTGTGGTGGGGGTGGGGGATGCTCTAATTAGAGTGGCTCTGAAAGCCTCTCTAATTGAAACGCTGTCAGCGTCACATGTATTCAGTGTTCCTGCACTTTAAAAAGGCAGTGTGGACACTTTAACTAAAGCTCACTTGACAAGCTTTAGTTACTGTGCTCCCACAGACATTTTGAAATGCAGGAATGATGAATACACATGACACAGAGGCTGCTGGAGCACACTAATTAGCACAAATTGGAGCAGAAGTCCGTCACGTGTATAGGTGCCCCTAGTCCAACCCCCTGCTCAAAGCAGCACCATCCCCAACTATCTCACGCATCCAAGGCTTTGCCTAGCTGGGTCTTTAAAAAGGATGGAGATTCCACAACTTCTTTGAGTAGTCTGTTCCAGTGCTTTACTACCTTCCTAGTGAGAAAATGTTTCCTAATATCTAGCCTAAACTTCCCTTGCTGCAACTTGAGACCATTGCTCCTTGTCCTGTCATCTGCCACCACTGAGAACTGTCTATCTCCATCTTCTTTTGAACTCCCCCTTCAGGTAGTCAAAGGCTGCTATTAAATCCCCACTCTGTCTCCAGGCTGAATAAGCCCAGTTCACTGAGCCACTCCTCATAAGTCATGTGTCCCAGTCCCCTCACCATTTTCATTGCCTTCCACTGGACTCTTTCCAATTTGTCTACATCCTTTCTGTAGGGGAGCCCAAAACTGAACACTGCTCCAGATGTGGCCTCACCAGTACTGAATAGAGGGGGATAATCACTTCTCTTGATCTGAAGGCAACACTCCTATCAATGCAGCTCTGTATGCCATTAGCCATCTTCACAACAAGGGCACATTATTAGCTTATGTTCATCTTATTGTCTCCTGTAACCCCCAGGTCCTTTTCTTCAGAGCTACTGCTTAGACTGTCAGTGATGAGCCTGTACCAGTGTATGGGACTCTTCTATCCTAAGTGCAGGACTTAGCAATTGCCCTCGTTGAACTTCATCACATTTCTTTTGGTTCAATACTCCAATGTGTTTAGGTCACTGAGTTCAAGCCCTACCCTCCAGAACATCTACTACATTCAGCTTGGTGTCAACCGAAAACTTGTGTGCTTCCATTGACTTTGACAGTACAGTATTATGCCCATGCTGTTTATAAATTGGTAGGATTCATTCTAAGAGAAACTAATAAAACAGGCTTTTCTTTTTGCCTAAGGGAAACAGATCTTGGCTGAAAAGAAAATTCACGCAAAGTCCAACAGGTTTTATAAAACCTGAGATACATATCCGCATCCTAGAAATGACAGCAGTTCTAAGAAGAGAAAGAGAAATTTAGTTAGTTGAGAAATTAGTACTTGTACAGTTGGGAAATCAGTCAGCAGTGTATTATGTGAACAAGATAGAGAAAGCGGAATGGTGCTACCTGCCCACCTATATAAGCAATACCTCAGGTTGCTGAACTGCATGCTAGGAAACAAAGCCTTCCTGAATAGCCTTTTACTTTGCAGGGAAGAACATTCTCCTTGTTTTCCTCTTTCATATGTAATGAATTGAGATTTATCTGATTGTTTGCAATTCAAAGGCGATTGCTGCTGAATTCTTTGTGCCAAAAGAAAAATGGCTAGCATGGAAAATGTTTTCCACTTTACGGGCAGAAAAAAAGGTCTTATGTATAAGTGAAACCTTAGTGTAAACCTTGCTGCTTTATTATTTAGGCTTGAAAAATTCTTCATGATATTTTTGGCTTGCCTGCTAAATGTCCTCTGCTGTAGTAGAAGTACTCACCGCTAATTCTATTAGGCTTTCCAAAAAATATCTGATTAGACAAAGAAAAGATATTTCTCCTTCTGTATCACAGAACTTGGGAGTCTTTCCATATACATCAGTGGGGGATGGATCAGCTTTGAGGCAAAGATTAAATCTGCAAGGATTTCAAGCTGATTCTGTGGTTACCACATCTTAGATGGCTAGGCATACTACAACATACATAGATTTCATAGATTTCATAGACATTAGGGCTGGAAGGGACCTCGGAAGATCATCGAGTCCAGCCCCCTGCCCAAAGTACACCTGTACTGATCCTGCCTCTCCAGAGTTAAGTCCCCCAGAATTTTGCTGTCCTCTTGACGTCCCTCCAGAAGTGGCTGCAGGTCTCATGTGTTCCTCTTCCCAATACTCCTCACATTGCTTTGTGGGGGTTTTTGGTGGATATGCTTACTCTGCCAAATTCTTAGATTGCGAGCAAAAAAAATGGCACATGCTGCTTCTGTGCTCCAACAGTTACCAGCAGATTTAACTCAGCTTTCTCTGAGGAATGTATATACCTGTAAAGCACCACTAGAGGTGGGTGAACAAAAAGCTGTACCCATTTCACCATGCAGATTGCCATGGTTGATGGCAGGGGTGTCAAACTTATGGCTGCAAACTTGATTTGGCCTGCAGAGCCACTCTATTCAGGCCATTGTACTACTGGTGTGGCTGGAGAGGGAGGGTCTCCAGTGCACCTGGCAGTCAGGGGTAGGAAGGCGAGTGAAGGTTGACACAGCTCCAGTCACTATTTGGCTGCTTTGTGCATCTGCAGTGCCATGGTCCTAGCTCCCTAGCTGCTGACCCCCACCGCATGCCCCATGCTGAAGCCAGAGGTGGAGCTGACACCACAGCAGTGGGCATATAGTGGTGGCAGCCCTGCCTGGTCTGGGGCACACAGTGGGAGCTGGAGATGCCACCATATCCCCCAGGTCAAAGCTGGAGCTGGCACTGCAGTGTGATCTGGATCAGAGCCCAGAGCTGCAGCTGCTGCTGCTGCTGATGATGATGCTGCTGCCACATGCTCCAGGTTGGAGCTGCAGCTGCCACTGCTGCCACGGCTTCTTCCTGTCCCAGTCTAGATCCAGCCCACAAGAAGGCCCATGGTCCACATCTGGTCCAATTTATGGGGGGGAAATGTCACCAAGTATATGCAGTTGCATCACTTGCACACTTCAACTATGGGCTCAAACACTCGAAAGCAGTGATTTTCTACCAGGGTGCCAACAAGGCCAGATCCTTTGAAGTGTATCGTTAGGTATGAGGAGATAACAGATACGTTAAGCAGTTAAGCTAGGCTCAGGCTTGTCTCTGCCTGGCCAGTCCCCCACCCCCACTGCCCGAGTGGGTAAACACTGTAATATATAGGGTTATCATACCATACCATAGGTTACCATGTTCGGGTTTTCCCAAACATGTCCTCTTTTTGAGTCCTCCTGTGTCTGTCCGGCAGGTTTTTCAAATCTGAGCAAATGTCTGGGTTGTTGCTTTGCTCTAGTGGGAGCAGTAAGGTGGGGAAGAGGCAATTTTAGGTGAGGAGCTGCAGATAGGTAGGTCTGGGTTGGGAGGCTGGGGCTGCAGCAGAGTAGGGGAACCAGGGGAGTTGCCTGCCCCCTCCAGCAGGGGAAGGGTGGGGGGGCTTTTGAGGCCCATGGCTGGCAACAGGGGCAGAGCGGCCAGGGGAGGAGGGGCAGGGGAGAAGGAAAGAAGGGGAGGTGGCCGTGGCCGTGGCCGTGGCCGTGGCCGTGGCCAGGCCTCCCACTGCAATGTGGCAGCCCCAGCCCAGGGTGGAGGGTGTCACAAGCCTCCCCTCCTCTTCCTTCCAGCCTGCGCCACGGCTGGATTTGATCTGAGCCACCGCACTCGGCCCAGTAGGGGTGGGGGCAGCTGGTGCCCCTCCAGCAGGACTGGGGGGAGCAGGTGGCTGTGGGTTGGGAGTGAGGGGAACCAGCATGACCCAGGGGAGCTCAAGTCCAGTGAGAGATGCCTTGAGACTAGGGAGAGGCACCCTGAATCCAAAAAGCATGAGATCCACTGCTCTAAGAAACTGGAGGTTTTTAGCCTGCTGTACATGACAGCTTACCAAAGCCTATGACACAAATCTTGATAGAAAAGAAAAACATACTTTTGTGTTCTGGGAGACATTTCTCCATATCTTCAAAGCAGCACCAAAAAGAAAACTTGCTCAGAATATTAAGATAGCTGCAAGGAAATGAATGGGCATACAGTCTCCCCTGTTGAAAACCCCAAGGATCACAATTTTGCTAAAAACTCAAACGACAAGAAATTAGGATGAGGTGAGATGCTCAATTAGTGTAAAACAGCATAGTTCTATGTATTTTAGTAGAGTTGTGCTGGTTCATAGCTGGTGAGGATCTATCCTTCAGGATTACGGAACAGATAATGATGGTTTCAAAGAGCACTAAGACTGCTGTGAGGAATAGTGGACTTATTAATAAGATACCTGGTATATAGATATAGAGATATAGATATAGATAGATTAATAAAATGCCTAAGATATACAGGGGACAACAGCAGCTTCAATTTAAAAATTAAATTGTTTAATAACCAGTTATGTCTGTGTGCTGGCTGGGGCTAGAGTCTCAGCTTTCTGGATTTGTATCATCTCCATGTCAGTTTGCAGCACCTGAGGCTCTGATTTAGACTGTGTGATGTTACCAGACATATTGTGGTGACTATATTTGCATAATTTTGTATCAGTGCTGTACACCGCTGCTAGTAGCAATGCCACACCCAATGCCTGTCAACACATTTACTTATATAGACAATATTACCTATCTGCCTGAATAAACCTACATTCGCTTCTCTTAACCCATATAAGTCCCAGGAAATACCCCCTATCAATTGAATAACAACAGCAAAACTATTAAAATGCATATTTGTGCAATAAGATGGGGCTGTATTATATGCAGATCCAGACATTACTGTTATCAACCAGGATAAAGCCTGCACATCCAACAGAAACAACACAATGCTTTTGCCATGTACTTAAGAACTTAACTATGTTCTCTTCTAGGTAGGAGCCAGCTTTTATTCTTACTATACCTTGCTGATAGAGAGAGAAATAAGCACATTTGCTAAAACCAGTAAAATATATTTGCCTGAGGATTTTTTTTCTCAGTCTACAGAGGATAAATACACATGATATGATATTGGGAGGTAGCCAAGAAATTGCTCTAATGTTAATCAGATTTATAGAGCTAAATCCCCATTATACTTGGGAAGAGTTGATGTGCATCCTCAAAGAAAAGGAGTCATGGGTGTTGTTTACAGAGATCAACCGTTATGTAGCAGGTTGGGTTTCTTGCTGTATCTGTTTTCCTAAAGTTGTGTAGTAAGTTTGAAAAGAACTGATGAAAGAAAACTATAGCCTCATGTGTACATCTTTGATTCATGTGTCCTGATAGCTCTGGTGGGAGAGAGTTGGTATCTAGTGATTTTTAGTCTTGGGGTTTTTTTCCTCTCCTTAGAGCGTGGAGAAAAGATAATAGGACAAACACTGTATTATTTTTAAGAGAAGATGTCAAGATGAAAAAATGAAAATGTCAAAAACCAGGTTGATATACTGTATTACTTAAAGACTGTTTTGTTGAGAAAAACTGACCAAATGATTTACAGAAGGCTCTTACTGGGCAGTCTTTGGATTACACTGAAGATGAAAAATAAATGAAAATCTATTTCATGTTTACGTTAGCCTAGTCATTTGACAGATGAAGGCAAGGCTTGGTAAGAACACAAGTTTTAATCTTCCAACGTAGTGTTTTTCTTGTTCTTTTCAGATTAAAACTTTTTGTGCGCCAATTAAGCATTAGCTGCTTTCTTATGTTTAGCTTTCCCTTCTCTGTCTGACACCCCAAAAAATGAATATGTAAGCAAAACTTCAAGAGATGCTCTGTATCTTGTGGAGACTGATACTGCTACCTATGCCACAGGTTCCCACAAAAGAAGCTCTTCATGACCTTGTCTCTGTACAAAACCCCCAGGTTTTGTATTTTATTTGTAAAATGCATTCCTTCCCCTTCCCCAACCATTTCTGACTTTCTCTCTGCCCTCTCTATCCCTTATAAGTGATTACAAGTAGTACTAGGTAAACTAAGCTAAGTTCTTGTATACTATTATTGTAATAAGTCCCCTTTTTTATACATTGTGAATAGTGTTCTGTTCTGTTTGTATTGATTTTTACTGTTTTATATTGTATTACATTATGTTCCTATTATTTTGTATTAATTGTTACTGTTTTATATTGGATTTATATGATTTAGGCCTGTGTCTGTAAAGTGATGTCAAGTATCCATTCCCATCTTATTCCCATCTTGTCCCCATTCCCTGTTGTGTAAGTATGTTGCAATTCTGTAACCTCTCCCATGTAAATTGGTTTTCCTTGAATGCCTGAAACAAAAGAGTGTATGGATGAGTGAAACACAAATGATAGCAGGACCCCCTACTCAATCACCCCACCATCAAACCCAATACCTGGACCAACGACCCAGCCATTGGAACCACCCTCAGCATTCAAGAAACAAAAGACGAGGCAACCCACCATTGTGCCAAGGCTGCACATGCTCAGTATGAACATCTGGAGCCCTCTGGAACAGGGCCGACCTTGCCTGGACATACCTTCCCCATAGGAGATCATAGGTAGTCTGCCCCATAAAAAGGGGTAGTGAAGACCGACTCCTTGGGATGCCATCTTCACCTGGACCAGACCTGCTCCACGTCACGTTGCCTACCAACCCAGAGGCCCTGTCAGCAACCCCCTCTGGACAACACCTGCTGGAGAAAGACCCTGACTGACCACCAAGGAACCCCTCCCAGCCTGGATAAGTAACTATCACCCCCACCCTCTCTTCAACCAAGGACTTGGACTCTGTTTCTCTTCCCTACCTGGACTCCAACCCTTCCACTGAGTCTCTTTCTCCTGCTACCATTGTGTGAGTATGTGTGGGAGTGCTTGTGTGAATGTGTGTGGGACCCAAGCTGTACAGTACAGTACAGTGTTCATTTAATAAAACTGTTATTTGGACCCATAAGTTGGGTCTTGCTTTACTACAGTTCAGCCTTGCTCCAATCTCTGCTCCTTGCCCCTCTAACTTCAGTCTTATTTCTCCCTCTCCTGCTTCTGGCTCACCACCACCTCTAACACCTGCCCCATGCTCCTGTGGCTCCAGCTGTCCTGAGCTCCTCCTCTTTGCCTACAAACCCCTATTTTTTTGCTATTATCTCATTCCCACTGCCTTTTCCCTTGATCTCTGCCACTGCTATTGCCTTCTCTCTACTGCCTTTTCCCCTGATCTCTGCCACTTGCTCTTTAGTTACCAAGCACCCCAAGCATAGGTACCACAGGCACCAACACACACACACACACACACACACACACACACACACACACACACACTGTCACCTGAGTCAGTGTTTAACCTGTGTGTATATGTGTATGTATGTGTGTATTGTGTATGATTTCATGTCATTATCATTAGGGTGTGTATGTGCTTGACTTGGTGACGTGTGTGCATGTGCAATTGTGCACCATGCCCTCCTGTCTAACAGCGCGATATTGAGATCCTGAGCATTGGCCTGACCCCACAGGGCAACGTCACTATTTCTTCTCATGACTGGTAGCTCTTCACTGCTGGATCTCTACTCTCCAGTTTTTCTTTCAGGTCCTGTCTGTGCACAGGGACCTCCTAACTTTCGACACAGCCATTTTGTGTACTGTCTGCAAGTAAAGATGGGCCCTGGAGAAGTGCCCACACTCTGGCAGATTCCCACATAGCCACATGGACCTCCCTTCTGGTCTCATTTTAGGGTGACTTCCTAGAAGGTAGCTTCTTAACCTTTCTGTGTGTCACCCTTTTTCCTCATATTGCTTTACTCCAAAAGTAGCTTGTTGAATCTGCAGATAGTGTGCTGTTATATAGTTTTAGAGTCATCCCATGGCATGTATGATAGCTATTCTGCCCAAGATAGCTAACTTGTAACCTATATATAGGAAGTTTTAGTGTAATCTACTTTATTACTGTAAATCTGAGACACAAGTATGACTCAAAGAGCATATACCTCCAGAGGAACAACAACATTAAGCTGGACAATCAAACGGTCAGAGGCCATTGTGTTCAGGTCTCTGTCCATAGCAAGTGAATGTGATATTTGTTGTAGGTATTTGAGAATGCTATGGGATTTTTTTGGAGGAGGGTATACAGATAAAAAAGGAGAAATTGATCTTAAGATTAGAAAGGAGTCAGGAGGAAAAAGAAATGCTTGAAATGCAATTCTTTGAGATTCTTCTACAATTCTGTATTTATTCTAATCCTATGAGAGCACATTCTACTTTAAGACTTGCAGAAAGTGTGTTGCTAACTACCAGAAAATTATTGATTTTTTTCCAGTTCTATTGCTTAGCTCTAGTAGAGCCGATAACTTGAAAAAATCGATATTGCTATTATCAACTGTTGACTGCAGTTTATAACAGCAATAATCTCCTTTAAAATCTCTTGTTGTAGTACCAGTTATCATCCAGTTTGTTAAAGTGTTAATGCCTTGGGCAGACTGATCATTAAATGCTTAAAATATTTGAAGTCCTTGGGATTTCTTTCTGACTAAACTAATTTTTGATGTACATCAATCTTTTGAATTTCTAAGCTCTCCTTCAAGTGGCTATAAAATGTGGCATATGATACAATATCTGCAAAGTTCAGTGTCTGTTTATCATTAATAACATCCACCAGCCCCTTCAAAAAGTCACTTACATCAGCTGATATAGTATGGTAGAATTGCATAAAGCAATGTAAGTACAGTGAGTAGTTTGATCCCCTCTCCCCAGGGTGAATATGTGGTTGAATGTATTGTTTTGGTTTACCATGGGGTTATTTCTGGGGGGGAGAAGGGCTTTAATATTCAAGCTTGCTTTGTTAGAGAAGGCAAGTGAAAGAGGTACACCCAGTACTGACAGCAGCAGGTGTTGAGGTTTGTGATGGTCCTTAGTTCCTGTGGAATTTTTTTCCACAGTCTTGGACTGGTCCTCAAAAAACTTTGCCTTCGATAAGGTTACTTTGTCTTAAACTTAGACAAGGTTACTCTAATGTCAGCAAGTTTCTTTCTGGCGGTGGAGCGGAGTTTTCATCCTAGAACTTCCAGCAGCTTCCAGAGTTCTGGGCCTTGAACAGGAACCAAGACGTTAAATGTGACTCAGTAAGTGCACAATAATTTTGAACTGCTTTCTTGTCTAATATAAAACAAGAATTTTATAGCCAAGATTTTAAGTGGGAACCAGGAAAAACAGGTGCAGAATTTACATGGAAAGTCAAACCTGGTTAGGCGTGTAATATTTTGAAGTCCTTTGAAACTCCCAGTCTGTTTGTTAATGTGTGTATATAAAATGTAAAGCTGTGTATATGTGTGTAATAAGCATCTATATGTGTATATGTATCTTCATATAATGCAGTTACAAATATCACTGAATTTGGATTGATTTGGCCACAAAGTGAAGTAATTCTGTGCTTATTCATGGACTGAAATGGTAGGTCCTATAGTCTACTTTTAATATGCTTTCTTTGATGTCCAAAAGATTTACTCAGTGAATTCTTGTTACCATTTTCCTGAAGAAATATAGTAAAATAAAAAGCATTGCAACAACTTTTCTGTATAAGAGCGTTAAAAAGGTGTTCTTGCTGCTTTCTCTCATTTCATTTCAGCTTTATTCTTTTATATATAATAATATACCTTGCAATTATATGGTACCTTTCATCAAAAAAGCTCTGAGCATTTTAAAGATGGACTTTTTTCTCTATAATATGGGTGGCAAAACTGTTATCCACACAAATTAGTTACTTATTTAAGATCTCACAAGTGAGATTATAGAATCAGAAATAGAAAAAAATATGTTCATACTCTATATACCTTGCTTGGAACCAAAAAATACACAACCTTTCTAGTTTAATAGTGTAATGTACATTAATTGTCTTAATGATATAGACCTCAATCCTGCAATTAGATCTACCTGAGAGTAGACATTGCAGCTACTGAACTCAATAGGATTGTGCAATAGGATTGTACACCCACTAAGACAGAATGTCTTGAGTGGGACATAAGCTTGCTTTAATTTTGGACATTTTTCCAATGGCTTTTGCAATTGTTAGTTTTGTGCACATAGTTCCATTAGGTAATATTGTGAGATAATCATCAGACCCAGAGATATAGATAACAAAGGGAGTACTATGATAATATGTGGTATCTCTGCAGATATTATGTGCTAGCTAAATGCAGTATAACATATGCTCACAGGAACTTTAACAGCTGTCTCTATAATACTAGGCAAAGCTATAAATGAAATTGCATTTATGATAAAACTTTAATAGACATTTTAATAATGTTTGTTCATCTATCTTAGTTGTCAAGAGGTAGAAAGTGATAATGTTATTATCACATTTGGGGGGATAGAGTGTAGGTATTGAATGGTATATAGAAAGTGTCTGTGCTGTAAACTGTTCAGTTTGATATTAATGATCATTTAATAATGTAATAGGTTAAGGTTAACCTGTCCATCTATTTTGTCTTTCAAAGGAGCATTATTTTGAACCCAGCCTATTTCCGGAACCATCTTCGTCAAGCAACTGTGTTTAGATGTTTAGAAAGATATTCTGAAGCAGCCAGGTACTTTGGCATTTCTGGATTTCCTTAATTTAGTAGTTTTACTGTATCACCCTCATTTCAACTCTCAGTACAAGAGACATTTGGGTACTATGTAAAATGATTTCTTGTAGGTAATTTGGTATTAGGTATCATAGAATCATAGAAAATGAGGGTTGGAAGGGACCTCAGGAGGTCATCTAGTGCAACCCCTTGCTCAAAGTAGGACTATCCCCAACTAGATCATCCCAGACAAGGTTTTGTCTAGCTGAGTCTTAAAAACCTCCAAGGATGGAGATTTCACCACCTCTCTGGGTAACCTGTTTCAGTGTTTACTACCCTCCCAGTGAGAAAATTCTTCCTAATATCTAACTTAAACTTCCCTTGTTGCAGCTTGAGCCACTGCTCCTTGTTCTGTCACCTGCCACCACTGAAAACAGTCTAGCTCCATCCTCTTTTGAACCCCAATGCAGGTAGTTGAAGGCTGCTATTAAATCCCCTCTCAGTCTTCTCTTTTCTAGACTAAATAAGCCTAGTTCCCTCAGCCTCTCCTCATAAGTCATGTGTCCCAGCCCCTGAACCATATCCGTTGCCCTTCATTGGACTCTCCCCAATCTGTCCACATCCTTTCTGTAGGGGGGAGCCCAAAACTGAATGCAGTACTCCAGATGTGGCCTCACCAGTGCAGAATAGAGAGGAAGAATCACTTCTCTAGACCTGCTGGCAATTCTACTGATGCAGCCCAGTATGTCGTTAGCCTTCTTGGCAACAGGGGCACACCGTTGGCTCATATTCATCTTATTGTCCACTGTAACCCCCAGGTCCTTTTCTGTAGGACTGCTGCCCAGCCAGTCATCCCCCAGTCTGTACTGATGCATGGGACTGGTCCATCCTAAGTGCAGGACTTTGCACTTGTCCTTGTTGAACCTCATGAGATTTCTTGTGGGCCAAGCCTCCAATTTGTCTAGGTCACTCTGAATCCATGCCCTACCCTCCAGGGTATCTACTATTCCCCGCAGCTTGGTCTGATCTGCAAACTTCCTGAGAGTGCACTCTATGCCATCTTCCAAGTTGTTGATGAAGCAATTGAACAAAACAGGCCCCAGGACCAAACCCTGGGGCACTCCACTTGAGAATGGCTGCCAACTGGACATGGAGCCATTGATTATTACCCTCTGAGTCTGATGCTCCAGCCAGTTTTCTGTCCACCCTACAGTCCATTCATTCATCCAGCTCATACTTCTTTAGCTTGCCTGCGAGAATGCGTGGGGGACTTTGTCAAAAGCCTTGCTAAAATCAAAGTATACCACATCTACCGGTCTCCCTGCATCCACAGAACCACTCATCTCATCATAGAAGGCAATCAGGTTGGTCAAGCATGACTTGCCCCTGGTGAATCCATGCTGCCTGTTCCTTATCACCTTCTTCTCCTCCAAGGGCTTAGAAATGGATTCCTTGAAGCTCTGCGCCATGATTTTTCCAGGGACTGAGGTGAGGCTGACTGGTCTGTAGTTCCCTGGGTCCTCCTTTTTCCCTCTCAAATATGGGTACTATGTTTGCCCTTTTCCCAATCATATGGGACCTCTCCTGGTAGCCGTGAATTTTCAAAGATGATGGCCAGTGGCTCTGCAATCACATTAGCCAACTCCTTCAGCACCCTCTGGGTGTATCCCATCCACCCCATGGACTTGTATATGTTCAGCTTTTCTAAACAGTCCCTAACCTGTTCTTTCACCACTGTGGACTGCTCACCTCCTCCCCAGCCTGTACTGCCAGGTGCAATAGTCTGGGAGCTGACCTTACCTGTGAAGACTGAAGTGAAAAAGACATTAAGTACTTCTGCCTTTTCTGCATCCTCTTGTCACTAGGTTGCCTCCCCCGCTCAGTAAGGGCCCCACACTTCCACTTTCACCTGCACAAGTTGCACGTACTTTGGGCATAATCCATATTTAGTTGAATGCCTCTGTTGGTCATTAGACACAGTTCATCGTCCTCTACACGTTAGTACTTCTACAGGCCCCCTGAACCTACACCACTGGAGTCAATGGATCTTTGCCATTGCCTGCAATGGCACCTGTTCAACCCAAGAATTGAAATCTAATCCTTTGTCCTTGTTCACTTGAGCAAATCCTCTGAAGTCAACAGGACTGCTCATGTCAATCAGACCTGATCACTAGTGTAGAGCTCTGTAACATCAATACTTGTGAGTTTGCAATGGGAAAATTGGCACTGTACTGCACTAGGATAGCTGGAGAGGTGCCACCCAAGTGTGGAACCCATAGTGTCAACACGGAACAAAAGTTTTTTCACCTGACAGGTAGAAGAATGAAAGAAATTGATTTGATGAGGGTGAGCAAGGTCGTTGGGTATAATGCAAGATGTAACTATCTATCTATAGTTGCTACTTCTGCTAGGCACTAGACTACTTGACTTTGCTATCAGAGTACCACAAAATATTTAAAAAATAATTGGCAAATTAAAATAGAACTATGATTTGGTAAGATATATAAATGGTTTGCTTCATTTATCATTGACATGTGTTGGAAAAGTTGCAATGAACCTATTATGGCACTTTTAAAAATTCCCTGGCTTTTTTCTTTTTAACCAAAGCTGTTTTGCAAATTTGAGATAAAGCCACATGTTTTAGTCTCTGTAGAACTCAATTTTTCAGTGACTTTACTAATGATTGAAAAAGTACCATTCCACTCTAATCAGGGTCTTGGTCTTATTCTTCATTTTTAAAGAGGCCTCTCTCAGACTAGATACTGCTGTTTAGCATCTTCTTGAGAAAGAATCACCCACCATCAAGATTCCCTCCCCGTAAGAATTTCAAAAGGCCACATTATATCATTACTGATACGGAAGCCTGATTACATACTTTCATATCCTTTCATTCCACAGTATCCCACAAACAGGTGAATTGAAATGGCACGGCTTTGCTTAAAACCAGGTTGAAAAATATTTTTTTACTTTCCGAAGTTGATCTTTCCTAGAAAGTGATGCATATAAAATGCAAGTATCTGCGAGTACAGCATGATCCAAGAAGAAAATGAGGTGCTCAGAAATCTAGTTTTAAAAATGTGGTTGGTGCTGCTGCAGATAAGAAATCACTCAGTAGGTTTACTACATCAGCAAGCAGGAAGGAACTGCGTCAGCTTTTTTCACGTTGGGAAGCTTTCATGGAAATAGATGATTTTAAATGAAATTATTATGTATTTTGCAAGGGAGAAGAGCATTCTGACAGACTGAGACCAAGTGGTTCCAAATCAGTGACAGTTGTATTGTGAGTTTAGCTTAGTTTAACAGCATTGTAATAACTGTGTGGATCTTTTATTCTAGCCATGTGTTAAAGTAAGGCTAAATGATGCTGCTATCATCACTTTGGAGTCACTAGTCTCAGTCTGACCCTGTTAACAGCATAGAGTGTAATCAGTTTGTTATAGACAGACTGCAGTACACAGGTGCTTAGTTGCAGTTTCTAAAAGTATAAAAATGTTTTTGTAGTCTGAGCTGTCATTTATCTCTGCCCGTTCTGTGCATGTGAATGAGGTTAGCGTTTTTCCTTGTGTACTTTTCAGTGCTTTTGTCCTCTCATGATTATTGTACCTCCTATTATACGTCAAGAACATTGTCAAAGACTGTGAACATCTGGGTTTGGCTGCAGTAGCATGTATGGGCAGATATAACTCAGACGTCTGGCAGGTTCAGCGTGCCCAAAATACAGAACTATTGATCTCTTCAAGATTATACCATGCCAAATTCCCTTAGGCAAATTTTGTTCTCTGTTTCAAATTCAGAAATAATGCACAAACTCATATGTGACCAACTCCACTGCATGGCTGAACACTTGGGTGTTTGATGCAGTATCTGAAAAAAATCAGTATCATTAGTAACAGTGACCAGCCACTTAAAAGAAAGAGGATCATTTGCATCAGCTGTCTTTTAGTAAGTATTTGATTGGTTTGTGTGTTGTCTGGACTTGGATGGAAGTTCGTAATACTGTTTTCATAGTATCTGAACCTCTTCCAGGAGTGGATTAAGCAGTGTGACTGATGTGTCTCTGCATTGTTTGTTCCCCTCTCCCAATGGGAAGAATTCTGTGTACATTGTACTGTTTTCTTCTAGTAGGGTTTTATTCCTGATCCATGGGGGTTTTTATATCTGGGTTAGCTCTGTGTTTATGTTAGGGAAGGCAGGACAAATAGTGCATCTGGCACTGTGAGCAGGAGGTGAGGAGGTTTCTGGGGAATTTGGTTCTGCTGCCCTTTCTGGAGACATGCCAGGCCAAATTCCCCAGAAAAACCTCTGTTCTTGGTTCCAAGATAAATGGATGTGTGATAGGCATTCAGTTAGACTGTTTCATATTTTTTCCATGCTCAACTTATCTAAAGCAGGGGTTGGCAGTGTTTTCTGAAAGGGGAGGGAATGATCAGCTCAAGTTTGAAATTACCTTGCATTTGGACCTGGACATTTCCGCCACTTTTCCTTGTCCTCTGCTCTCCACCAAGCTGCATTACAACTCAGGCAGAGCCCTCCACCACCAAATGCTTGCAAAGCTCTGCAGGTCGGATCAAAGGGCTCGGTGGGCTGGATCTACCACATGAGCTATAGGTTGCTGACCCCAATCCAAAAAATGGAATAAGGGATGTGTTACATGTCAATTAAGGTAGGATAAGGGCTATTATAATTTATACTACCTTATAACTCCTCTGTGTGTCATTTGTATTAACCTAAATCACCTCAGACATTGATGGAATGGGTATAAATATGGTGTAATCTTAGTGCTAGTACATCTATTAAGGTTGACCTGTCTACTACATCCTCACTGGATTTAGCCTCTTGCATATTTTTAAATTGCACCTGAATGTGACTTTAGGAGGTTGCACTTCATGTAGTGACATCTTCGGGTCACTTGGTAATGTAAAGTTATTTCCAAAGCACTGCTGAGAGGGTCAGAGCGTCTGCGAATGACGGATTCTGGAGTGTTGTAGCCATTGACTCTCCTACATCAGCTTGTAAAAATATTTGCCCTGCATGAGACATTCGCTCTGTAAATACATTAAGGAGATAAATGCCAGGAAGGAGAAAAGCCTTTTAGGCCGAAGGACAATGTTGGCACAAGAATAAATGGATGTACATTGGGTGTACGTTTAGGTTGGAAATTAGAAGAAGGTTTCTATTCATCAGAGGAGTAAGGTTCTGGAACAGCCTCTTATAGAAATGGTGGGGATAAAAAAAAAACAAAAAAAAAACCTGACAGTTTAAAGATGGAGCTTAATATGTTTATGAATAGGAGGTGATTGCTTGCAATACTGGAGAAGTGGATTCGGGGCATTTCTCGCAGCTCTGTTTCTGCACTCCCGTGAGTAGCAAGTGAGGAAGGAACTCAGCATCAGACAGGATGAATGATGGGCTGTCTATAAGCAAAGACAGCCTAGTGACGTTGCTGCAGGCAGGGAAAGGGAGTTGTCAGTAGAATCCCCCACAGGGGAAAGTGGCAAAAAAAGCACCGGTAGAGAATGTAGTTATTAGAGAAATAAGCTGGCATAAAGAGCTGTTGCCAGGGGCAAGGAGAACCCGCCTGTGTAGAGTTGAGGAAAGCTGTGCAATATTGGGGACTTTTGTGTGTATTTGTGTCGGGCGGTACGTTCCAAAGACTAATCGAGGGTCATTGGCCTAATGGCTGGTTTACTAGAAGAACATCACATAGCTGCCAAAGTCATCTTGTAGAGCAGGGGTCAGCAACCAATGGCACATGTGCCAAGCATGGCACGTGAGGCCATTTTGCTTGGCATGCCGCCGTCAACCCATGCTCTAGGCAGCTGCTGCCACCCACGAAGCCCAGGCTGCTTCCAGCAGGTAGCTGGGTGACTGCAAGCCCTGCTGCAAGCAGACCAGGCTCTGTGGCTGGCAGCAGCTACCCAGAGCCTGGGCCGGCTGCAGCCGGGAGGCTGCAAACAGCTGCTCCAGGCTCCGGCGTTAGCTCTGTACCAGCAGGTGCACGCACACCTCGGAGTGGATGGTGGGGGAGGGGCCTGAGACAGCGCAACCCCAGCCTCTCCCCTGCTGCTGGCACAGAGCTGATGACTGGGCTCCGGAGCCCAGGCCTGGGCTCTGGGCAGCTGCAGCGGGCAGGCTGCAAATGGCTGCGCTGGGCTCCACAGCCCCACCGTCAGCTCCATGCTGGCAGTGACTGCATGTGCACCTCAGAGCAGACAGCTGGAGGGTTGTGCCGCTTCAAGCCCTATCCCCACCATCCGCTCCGAGGCACACATGTACCCGCCGGTATGGAACTGATGCCGGAGCGCAGAGCAGCTGTTTTGCAGCCTCCTGGCTGTAGCCGGCCCAGGCTCTGGGTAGCTGCTGCCAACCACGGAGCCCAGGCTGGTTGCAGCATGGTCTGCAGCTCAGCCCGCCTGACTCCCACCCACTCCAAGCCTAGTCCCAGCCCAACCCTCCCACCAGGACGAGGCTGGTGCTGCCCCTTGCCAGGAGTACCGCACCTTTTGCAGGCTTAGCTGTGCGGGGTGGGTGGGTGGTTGGGCTGATGGGCAGGCTCCAGGCTGGGGTCTTGGCCAGCTGCACTGCAGCCCAGGGAAGCATGGGGTGCTGGCAAGACCAGGGCATTGTTGGGTCAGACTTTGTCTGGCAGCCCAGCAGCCTGGCTCCGTGCGCCCACGCATCTGGTCTTGTGTGTTTGTCTGGCTCTGTCTGGTTCTGTGCGTGCACACGTGTCTGGTTCTGGATGTTTGTGTGCATGTGTCTGTTTGGTTCTCTCTGTTTGTGCACGTGGTTGTCTATGTGCGTGTGTCTGGTTCTCTCTGTCTATCTCTCTCCCTCCCCTCTTTCTCTTATTTCTCTCTTTTTTCTCTCTCTCATTGCAACATGCTCAACAAAAAAGGAATACACAACAACAAAGGCGACATTTATGATTATTAAATATACTAATATGCAGTGCATCCTGCCATGTACCCTCCCCGCACCTTCCCACCCCAGCCTTCATTTTGTTTTTCTGGCATGCCAGCACTCCAGCACCTTCCCAGGTAGACATTGTGGTTTTTTCAGCACTCGGGCCAAAAAACGTTGCCTACCCCTGTTGTAGGGAGTCGTTTGAGAGATAATTGGAACCTTATGAAGGGCAAGAGAAGCTCTACTTTGGGAGCCAGTTTTACCTTCCCAGGATGAAAGGAGCTACTGCAGGATCCTGATTAATCAGGGAAAAGAGCCCTGGCTTCCTGAGCTCAAGTGGACCTCAAGGCTTCAGGTAGACATTACATTTATGGTACAGTTCATCAATTCATTGCATGTTAAAATATAAACCAGCCACATGTTCAGGGGAATAATGGTGCGATAAAACAAGAAACCAGCTACAAAGTTACTATGTAAAATAATTTTATGGCTGGTTTCCATTGCACCTTAAACTGAACATGTGGCAGGGACCACCCCAGGGTTCGAGCCCTAAGCAAACCTGAAGAGCTGACTGTTGCCAGGATTGGGACCAACCCAGGGTGCCAGTACTGAGGTGGTCCTGATCTTCCATTGGCTGGCAGGACAAGGATTCGAGCCCTGGGGTGGTCCCCATCAGCTGATTGTTGGTAGGCAGGAACTGGTCTGAAGCTCAAATCCTGGGGCAGTCCGTGCCAGCTGACAGGAGATTGGGACTGAGACCCTGGGGCAATCCGGATCCTGCCCAGGATCAGCTAAAAGGAACCACTCCAGGGCTTGGGTCCTGGTGCTGTCCTGATCATGCCAACCTGATTGTCAGCCAGCTCCAGGGACCATATGGGGGCTTGACCCAGCCCTGAGGGTCCCCAGAGCCAGCTGATGATCAACTGATTGTCAGACACCCAAATTCTCAGTGCAGGGGAGACCTGGGATCATGATCCCTGGCTCCTTTTGCACCAGCAACATTGTATAATTGGATCTGATCCCCAAACCCACAATCATGGTTCAGTTGTTGGGATCACAGATCAGATCCCATCTGACTTTCAGAAGAATGTTTGTCGGAGGCCCAACAGCATCCCAAGGGAAGGGTGGGCGAAAGGGAGCAATGTTGTGTTCAGGACATTGCTTGTTTCCGTGTGACCCATACTCCCTTGTGTTTCACTTTTTAATGAAGAGAAGTGTTTGGGAACCAGGGAGGAATAAGATTAATTGGAAAAGGAACTCCCACCCCCCAACCCGTGTCCTGCCCTGTAGCTGTGGGCTCAATTTGTCCCCAGCCAGTGCAGTGGAAGCAGCAACTGGAGCAGGATGCACTGGCCCCAAGGCTTGGGGCTGTGCTCAAGGCAGCACTAGGGGTGCAGAGCTGCTGTCTGCTGGGTGTGTGTGGCATGGACCAAGCTCCAGGGGCAGCCCCTTGCCCCGCTTCAGCTCAATCCAGCTGCAGCGGCACCCAGCATCTACGGCCTGCCACGTTGCACACACTTGGCCCAGCCCAGCCCAGCCACTGGTTTCATCTGTATAGAGGCAGGGGCCCCTGGTCCAAGGCCCAACTGGCCCATGCATTAATCCGCCTATGTCAGGAACCCTATGCAGAGCTTGTCTGTCTGCATCTCTGTACATATTTCATGTGCTACACATGCCCTAGAAAAATAGACTATAAACTCCAGAGCCCCCCACACTACCAGAGTAGTAGGAGAAGGGTACATGTAAGTTAGAGATGAGCTGTTGGCATTTGTCCCCCAAACTAAGTATTTGGGTTGCATCTCCCATCTCTCAGGAAGTCATGGACAAGAGATCTGCCCTCTGAAAGTGGATTTAGGGACCTCATATTAGAGTCAGTGACTGGCCTCTGATGGGACTCTCGAGCCTTAGAGGACGTGAGGTGGCAGCGGATTGGTACCTGACAGCACGATCTGATGAGCACCCACCAGGTTAAGCAAATCAGATTACATTAGATGTGACATATAATTTATGTTATATCTGACCTATTCTAATTTTGTCATCTTGATGAGCCTTGAGCCTGAGTAATACAAAGTGCCAATTCATAATTTATAGAAACAATCCAGATCTCTATGTGGTTTAAAGCCTGAAGTATATAAATTCCATATAAAGGCTTCTTATAATTAAGATGTCTTGCTGTCCTCTTTCTGATGATCATAATGCTGTATGTACTGCCTGATTTAACAGTGTTGTCATGTTCTGCGAGGATCTTAAGATAGGTCTTTTTATCATCAGCTACAACACTAGTAACTTGGAATTAGCTATATACAGGCAAAGGAAAGCAGGCTGTCCCCCTAATCCAGAATAAACAACTTGTATTCTTCTGTGCTTCTCTACAGAGTAGGCCTGAAAGAAGAGGAAGATTTTGGATCTTAATAGCCTCAGGGAAGCTGAATCAGCTTTTTTACTGCTTCTTTTAAAAAGGCATTAGATAATACCATCAGCACAATAGCAGGCTCCACTTGTTGGCACGGGATCTGAGCATTTTGTCTGTTAGAGGATCTCTCCCTGCATGAATCCAGATTTGGGTCCCCTCTTTGTAAATCCTCAAAGTTTGGGTAGCAAATGAAGGGTGGATATGTGTGGTGCTATCAAATAAACAATAATCCTATATTCTTCCCATAAAGCCACTGATTGAATTATTTCTACCCCTACCTCTTTCCTGGGTTACTTCACTTTAAAACCAGCCTCCCTCGGTTGCTTTGTCAAGAAATGGACAAAAGTATGTTTCTCGCTCTACTAATTCTATTTCAGTTTATAGAAAATGAAGCAAATTTTTTTTTTCTATAAAAACATCAGTTGTCAAGGAAACCAACCTTTTTCTGGAGACACTAATGAAAGTCCCTTTGGGGCCCTCTGGTCACGCAGTCTAAAGAGAGCTTGCAGTGAAGGTTTTTTGTTCTAATATCTCATACTCCATGAATTACTAGAGGTTAAGAAAAGACTGATATCCAGATATCCCCAAAGACATCTGGTGGAGGCAGGGTATCTTATGAAGCCCTGACTTTGGGGTGTCATTTATTACTGCACAAAGTGCTCAGGAGCGACTTTTCATCCTTTGGCAACCTAACCACCATCCAGGTGTGATGACAGCCCTCGTAGCTAACCCCAACAGGGAGTCTGCTGGGGATCTCCAAAGCTAAAGGCATCAACAACTATAGCTTGAGGTAAGAGTTAGGCCTCTGTAACTAGTGGCTGCAAAAATTTAGATCCCCTTCAAATCAGCATAGAGCAGGGTAGTGACCTGAAACAGGCACCAAGCATTATCCGTGGATGATGCAAGGATCACCTACACTACATGTATACAGTGTCCATACAATACACGGACTAGACAAGGAGCATGCCCAGCGAAGGGCACTCTTGAATATTTTGTGCATGTATTATCCTTGCATTTCTGTCGGTGTGAGTGCTTGCCAGATTTGGGGTCAGCCATGTCTTTTCACTGACATAATACTGCTGCTTTACTGTATTAAAAAATGGGAAGATCACAGCTTCATGCCCAGCACTGCTTTTTGGATCCTGACTTTGACTTCTTTGCTACGTGCAGGCAGAAGGAAGAAGAAGGAAGGAAAGCTTTAACCCACCTAATTGACTCAGCTATCTTGCTCACTTTTTCCCCACCTCCTTTTTCACTCTGCTGCAGCCTGATGAAAATGTTTCTTAGTCACTGACATGCTTTCGCTGAGGGGCAGGGAGCCCTCTGCCGGGAAGAAAAAGGAAGAATGATGTTAGCGTTTTGTATTGAGGGAACAAAACGATTCTATTTCTTGTAAGCAAACAACTAAGAGCTTCTGCTCTACGAGTGACCTCCATTCTCCCCAAAGAAATATTACAAAAAGAACATTTCATAAATTGGATCTAAGAAAGTGGCTTTGACGTTGATCAGAATCAGTCAAAGCCCAAAGGAAAGTCCATTCTGCCTCTTATTTAATTTGACACTGGCATCTGACTTCAGTCTGTGTCCAAAGAATAACGGGTGTAATTTATATGCTATACTCATTATTCTTTCATCTCTCTAGATTGTTTGAGTGTCAAACAATGGTTCATTCATCCAGTGCAGTTGTCAAGGACAGAAAGCTGCTAATTTTTTTTCTGCTACAAGTACATAGAATTATTGACAGGCTAAGTTCTACCCTTACTAAAGGAGCATTGGTGTGCAGATATTATTCTTAAAATCACATCATTTACTTATGTTTAAAGTAGTTCCTCCCGGTTATGTTCTCTATTCACAAACAGGTGACCTGTTGCCTTCAATCAGAAAGCATAGCTTCCCACAGTGCTTGGGATTTGTATGCAGACTGCCACTTGTTTGATATTTGGTCACAGAGATCCTGAGATCTTGCTGTGCTGTGTGACCTATTTTCCTAAGTACCTCCTGTCAGTTCTTTAAATTTTATCCTTTCTAGTACACGTATCAGCCTTTAAGCTCACACTTCTAAGGTTATATTTTTGTTTCCTAACATGGCAGTTGCCATTACATAGAAAATGTTTTTATGAAGTTATATGACTCTCAAGGCACTAGAAGAAGTAAAAGCAGTGTTAGACCCATAAGGAACTGGCAGAGGCTAAGGCAGGAGCCCTTTCCCCTTGCCAGCCACATAAAGGATACCTTGTTTTTCTATAAATAGGGCCTAACAGCCTACCGGCGACCCCTATGACCTGGGATCATGGGCAGTTGCCCTGGCTGCTCAAATCTAAAACCAGGTTTTACTATTGCTGCTGCAAGACAATTTATTTTTTTCCAAAAGCAGCCACTGTATAATAAGAAATCCTGGTCTAGTGTCCCATGCTCTGTGCTGCCCTGCAGGAGACTTATTTGTGCTTCCTAATAGGTCTTTCATGCCTAAACCACTTGGGACTAGGCATACGACAGAAACAGCAAGCTCAGCCCAGGCCTGCTTGCTCGTGTTTCTGAGTCTCCTCTGTGTCTTAAAAATGTGCTGTTGGCAGGTTCCAGAGGGAGGTCTATCCAATTCTCTGCCGCTGGTAAGATGTTCGCTACGTGATGAGCTGTAGAGATGATGAAACTGGGACAAACTATAAGGGATGGCTGGGTGTCTTCTGCTCTATTTAGTAACTAATTCCATACTCAGGTAAACCTGGTCTTGCCAACACTCTCTAAGCTACTTTCATAGCTGCCCCATGTACTCAAACTTTTATAGAAAACAAACGTGTTTATCTGAAACTCCCCTACCCTGGGGGTCTTCTCCCCTACCCTGGGGGTCTTCAAGAGGAGGTTAGATAGGCATCTAGCTGGGGTCATCTAGACCCAGCACTCTTTCCTGCCTATGCAGGGGGTCGGACTCGATGATCTATTGAGGTTCCTTCTGACCCTAGCGTCTATGAATCTATGAATCTATGAAACGGCGATTAGCTAATAGTTTCAGATGTAATCAGAGTTTAACTGTACCCAAGACCTGGTGAAGATGTTTAAAAGAGATCTTTTACTGCTTTGTTAACTTTCGGAGTCAGATAATTAGGTCAAAAGGGAACTGCCTCCAACTTATTCCAGTAACAGATGTCATCTTTCTGCTTTAATCTCCAAAAAGCATGAGAAAGGCCATACCACAAGAGAAAAGTCTTTCATCTAATCGTATACCTTTTCTCTGAGGGGTCATAACAAACTATTAGAAAGAAAGCCTAAAACAGAATTAATACCACAAACACCTAGGTTTGTGTGTTCAAGAAAACTGCGTACAGATTTTAAAACAATTGTAAAACTACAAAGAAGTATAGATATTATTTGCCATTTCAAGACTGAGAACCGGCTAAATGCTAATACGGTGTTGCCTGACTGGGAAATTTAACCACTGGTGTCATAGTACAGATCTTCAGGGCCACCACAGTTCAAGTGAATACTGGTGAGGTGGGGAACATGAATAACTTTGCTGCATATCAGCCCTGTCCCAATCATGGCAATGAGCAGGGCTGGTTCAAAACCTTGCACACTTCAGAATAAATAGCTGCACACTCTAGCATATATGGTCTCTATGAGCAATTGCATCAATAAAGCTGCACTGTTTGCTGCCCCTGACATTCCTCTGTACTAGAGGACTGGCAAGAAGCTGGCCTGTGAATCCCCCACTTTCCGGAAATCCTTCTCTGCCCTTTAGAGTTTTGTGAAGTCCAAAAATTTGACCCCAAGTCTTTCTACTTAGGTGTTCCAGGATTTATACAATGTAATACACAATTTTAAAGCAATAGTGGTAGTTGCTTGACCTCTTTAGAAATGTAACATTTTGGTGCACTCCATAAAATTGTGAGTTCACCCTACCTGCACCTTCCAGTTGCACATCACATATCCTTACAGCTCTTGTGCAGGGTTTAGCTGCACACTTTCAGCAGTGGTCAGGAAGCTAAAGCTCCCTTTATCTCTGATACATACGCTCCGAATTTCTGCACATGGGCTAGGCAGGACGGTTCAAGTTCTCTTGTGGTGTTCTTCAGTTACATATATATGCATATATCTTATTGTTTTACACCACCAAGTGGCCAGATAGAAACAGAGTTTTTAAGTCTAGCCTTACTATCTTAATAACAGCTGGGTTTAGCTTTGTTGTGGTAGTCCTGAAAGGCCACACTCAACTAGCTAATCAGTGACTATTTTCAAAGCTTCCTTTGAATATACCAAAACACCTCTTGTTTTGAAGGTTCAAGCTAAATGTCAAACACATTCTTCAGCAATTGCCTCTGTGGTGTCCGCTGTGGAGGTGTATATGCTCCTAGTACCATCACCTAGGAGACAACTAGGGAACAGGGGATCTAGCAGCTGTGCACATGCCAACGGCATTTTGAGTATGTAACAGAATAGAAAACAAGGCAAAAAGGGATCTCATGTTGTCATCTCATGTTGTCATGTTGCCCCAAGGTAAGATTGGCTATGCTGAAACCATTCCCTACATTCAGGTACCTGTCTAACCTGCTCTTAATAGCCTCCATAGAAACTCAACGGCTCTCATTTCCTTTCTTGACCCCAGGGCCTATAAGCTTCAGAATTAACGGCTTCTCTCCCTTTCCCCTCTCAAGTTTGAGGGGAATTTTCAGCAGTTTGGCATGTCGATTGTAGCTTGCTCCAGGAGACTCCACACAAGTACTGATTACAGAATTTGCAACCCAAGATAAAAACAGCATTGGGTCAGGGTGTACTCATGGAAGAAAAAAGTTAGATTATGTAATTCTACTCCATGTTTCCCCCTAAGTATTCTTTTCTTCAGAGATAAAATAGCTGAAATAAGTTGCTACTCTTATTAGGACAAGAGGTAGTTAGAAGCAGTTAGGAAGAAAGATTGAAGAAAAAGATTTATGCCCATACTAATTTTAATACCAAAAGGAAAAGAAAGATCATCTGTATTGTTGGTGACTAAAGGAAAAAAAAATGTGTGATTTTTTAGCAGTCATTATTAGTCTGCTATTAAGACTAACTGTCTTTGTCTGTATTCCCCTCAAAATAGTGAATTAAGCCCCCAATATCATTATAATACAGGAATGTGTTCTCATACGTGTGTAATAAGAAGAGAGAATCAGAAACTAAGGCAAACAGTTCCCAAGGCATCCACTAGCATTGAATGCACCCTGTTTGGGAATATATAAAGCTTGATTTCCAGAGCTTGTAAGCACCTGTAGCTCACTCTGACCTTTGTTGGTGGGCAGCTAAACCTGAAATATGAGTCTGACCTACCCAAGGTCAGACAAGGAAATGGTGTAAGAACTGGGATGAATTATTTCCCCGTCCTACATTTTAACTCTAAAAGCTAAAAAGAGAAATTGTAAGGAAAAGCGGTCTTTTATTAGACCAATTAAATTGTTGGAAAAAATGTTCTTTGCAAGCTTTTGGGGACAAACACCCTTCTTCAGGCAGAGGGAGAGTGTCCCCTCTGCCTGAAGAAGGGTGTTTGTACCTGAAAGCTTGCAAAGAACATTTTTTCCAACAATTTAATTGGTCTAATAAAAGATAGCAGATTTACCCAAAGAACCTTGTCTGCCTATGTCTTTACACAAAGCGGTACAATGTAGAGCTGTCTAAGTGTGCTGCCAGCAAGCTAGCTCAGGAACTAGAAGCAGTATAAGTGGGTTAGCACAGAGCTCTGCCTGAGATAATATACCCTGCTACTCAAAAGGTCAAATTAACTCAAGAAGAGCACTCTGCTGACACAGCTGTATTGCTTTGGGACTTGAGCTAACTTGTGACCAGTATGTTCAAGTATCTCTACATGGCCTTGTTTTGCATCATGTAGACACCGTGTGCATGTTATGTAGCTCTATCTATCTTGGGAGTTCAAATGACATGTATAACGCAGCTGAGCTTCCCTTTCATGATATATATTGTTGCCATAAACCTTTAATAAAAATACAATCTTAGAGTAGATTGTATAGTTGTGTACATTTTATTCTCTCTATAATTTTAAGCATAAAATTGACTGTAATGCATAATGGATGGCTCCTTTAGTCATTACAGTCTCTGCTGTTAATCCATATTTAGTATTATATCAATCTGCAATTTGGACTATCACATTCAATATACATTTATAAATGATACTCTCCTTGGCCTGTAGCTAATTTTCAAATGTTAATAACTTGGATTTTTATTTAAATGGCCATACCCACATTGTAGATTTGGCATAGGTAGAAGTGAAAGCAATACTGAAAGTGCCAACTACTGAAATCCAGAGACTGGATTTTCAAAGGTATTTAGGTGCCTACAGATGTAGATAAGTGCCTAGTGGAACTTAGCAAAACACTCAGGTGAATTAGTTGCCTAACTCTCAGCGAAGATACACATCTAACCAGCTTGGGTGTTTTTGTAAATCACATTAGGTACCTATCTGCATACTTAGGCATCTAGATAACTTTAACAATTTGGCCCTAGGTGTCTAAACCTCTTGAGTCATGCAGGCAGATTTCACCTCTGGCCTATACACATTTCCATAAGCCAAGTGAGCGATGCTAGTACAAACAAGAGAAAGAAAAGTCACAAGCTGGGGAAGAGCATTCTTGTATATAATTTGCCACCCATAATATACTGCATACAAGGATGAAGAGAAATCTACCAAGAACTGAAAGAGACACTGAAGAACTAAACACAGCTGCTTTAAGTGTACATGTGTGTTGAATCCTATTAATAGAAATAAGAACAAAATCATGGGGAAAAACAAAAGGGATAAGGATATTATGTCAAGTATAATGGTGCCTTAAGCCCCCACCAAAATCAGGGCCCCAAGCACTACTGTCAAAACCGAAAGAGCTTGCAGTCAAGAATTAATGCTACAACTTTACAGATAGAAACTGGGGCACAGAGAGAAGAAATGGCTTCTCTAAAGTCACAGAGAGTCTGTTGTTATCCCAGTCAGAGCTGGAAAAGCAATCCAGAGTAGAGTCCCTGTTCAGTGCTTTAGCTACTGAACCGCACTTGAAAACTATGTAGAGTTGAGGAGGAAAGGATTAGCCATGTTGCAGACAAGATGCATTTGGGGTTACATTTTCAACTGGATGGCATCACATGGATGATAGTGTCAGTGAGAGCTGCCAGCAGCAAAGATGGGAAAACAAACTGCTAGCATGTGCTGATCCAACTGGTCACATTTGGGCCCAGGAAGTGCTGTTTGGCAGCACGGTAGAAACACAACCACACTGCAGTGGACGGTGGTGACATTTTGGATTAAGGGTTTGCAAAATTTAATCTTCAGGATTGCAGCAGTTTTGGAGTAGTCAGCCCAGATACCATTCCAACCCAGCAACTGTCCATTTTTCTAACAGAAAACCAGCTGAATTCATTCTGGATCCTATCATCGGTGCTTCTTTGTACAGTTCTGGCAAATTTTGCCTTCACATATCACCAAAGCATAGAAAAGGAACAGATGTCAAACCTGGATAGTTCACTTTTCTTGCTGCTACAAAGAAGCCAGGGCTGGAGACAGGATAATTATTGAATCAATCCCTCCCTCCCCAAGTTTCTGGTGTGGTAGAACAAAAAGAAAAGGCCTCTGGCTCCGAAAATATGGGCCTCTACTATTTGATCTTAAGGAGGGCTGCTTTCATTCACCATAGACGCCTTGTCTTTCTTATGGGCCAGATGCAGAAGAACAGCAATCGCTCGTGCACATAAACAACTAGCACATTGCAGTACTAACCAGCACTATTTCAAAGGGAGCTGGAAGTACTACAGACCCCCCAGGTTATAAATTGTGGGTAATAGTATGGAATAGTTGTATACCTTCCAGACTTCCAGAAGAGATTATTCCCCTAGGATTACTTCTCCCGAACCACTGACTGGTTCTTCTCAAGGCCCTTGTTCACACTACGTCTTGACTCAAGCAGGAAGTGTTGCATGAGTTATTTGGGCCTTCCCTTCCTCCTCAGGTTACCTTCCTTGCTACTTTAGTTAGGTATTTGGGGTGAAATCCCAACCTCAACAAAAGATTTTGCCACTGACTTTAGTGAGGCCAGGTTTTCACCCTTGGCATGTTCTGCATGAAGGTACAAGAGCGCCAGCTACGTCTGGTTAGCCATTGTATTCTTTGTTCTACTACTGCAGCCAAAGGGATTTTTGCCAGTGTCTTGAATAAGAGCTGGATGGGACCTTAGGGTGAAATCCAGTCCTTACACACATAGCTCTTACGGGAATACCCATCCCCCAGTGAAATCAGTGGGACTGCTGTATATTTACAGCTAACGATAGATTTAGTTCTTAGGTTTACAATAGAGTACAACAGTATGTTACCCCCTGATACTAGGCCTGCTTTGAAATGTTTATTGTTACATCCTTGTATTTTTGGTTATATCTCATTAAGAACATAATACAGGCTTGAAAAACACATTCCAAAAGGGTATTACAGCAGGATTGGGATTACTGGTTGCAAGACGCTTTTAACTAGAGGGGAAATTTCTAATTCAATTTACAGTAATGTCAAAGAACAATTAATATATAGGCGAAGATAACAGAAACATGCAGAAGTATACATTGATAGCACTACATCAACAAATAAACTTTTGGTGCTAGTAATTAGGTACACAAGATTATTATATGTTTAATTGACTAAAGTGACAATTTGGAATTACATCTAGTCACATTTAATTGGATTTGGAATCTCTAGAGGAAAGGAAATGGAGAGCAGTGTGAGGAAGCAGCCATAAAAGCAAACTGATTTTCTAAAGTCTGTTAAAGCACTGCATTAATATCCATTGTACAATAGTTTTTAATATCCCCCCGGTCTAATAAGAGTAATGCAATGGTTTTAACAAACACTCTGGGTAGTAAAGCGTATTTAATTAGATACAAAGATAGCTGATTACTTTGTTTTTTGGTGTGTGTGGTTTTTTTTAAATAGCATAATTTAATCAAAGGTGAACTATGTTTGACTTTGCAGTAGACTGAGATATTCTCAAGCTCCCATGTTGCAATATATTAGCATCCCAGTGCTGTTCTGGAAGAAATTTAGACTGTATTTAAAGTATTTTAGCCCATAAATACTTTAAAGCATAATAAGAAATGGCTAGAATAAAATATTTTTGAGCAGCCATTAAATATTTGCACACAGTATAAATAGAAAAGCCATCAAAGGGAAAAATTTAGGGCTGTTTACTCGCATATAGTTTAGCTACATAATAAAAATGCTTACTGTATTCCCAAAATGTGTTTTTTACTGTTGGGCAATGACTGATAGTTACATATAATGGTGTACCCTTTTTACACAAACTTTATATTCAGTTCATTTTATGTTATCAGGTTTAAATATTTGCTGCTTACATCTTTTCCTCATCCTATACACTTGTTTGTTCTGCTTTTGTCATTAGGAGTGCCATGATTGCTGACTACATGTACTGGCTGTCAGGAGGCGGTGAGCAGCATATAAGCAAGCTCATCAAACTGTATTGGCAGGTAAAAATTGATGGTACAACTTGGAAGGAGGCGCCCATCTCACTATTAGAAGCAAAATGAAGGATTAGTACTTAAAAGACTGCCGACAAAGGGAGCTCTTGGGCATATCAATCATGAGACATTGTACAGTACTAACGTATTTATAATGAAGTAAAATTTCTGGGATTAATTTTAAGGGTGAAATTCAAGGTTGTTAACCCTTGGCTCATACTTCAATTTTATGGACTGTTATAAAATTTAATTCCTGATACTATACAATCCCAAAAGCTTTTTTTTAAGTGCGCCCACAATAGTGCTATTTTCTCTTTTGCAATCTCCATGGTACTGACTCTCTGATACCTTTCTGTATTCTTGCACCAGAAGAAACAAGACCTCACAGACTGCCTCAAGGAAAACAGAGTACAGTAAGAAAGGTATCTCCTTAAGGCCCCAGTTCTGCAAAGATGAACTGTAAGCACTGTGAGTAGTCTTCACAGCTTCAGTGGGGTATCTTACCCAGTTGAACATTGCTCGTTTCAGTCAGGTATACAGGATCCAGCCCCTGATTCAATCAGTCACTCAAGCACGCACTTAACTTTAAACCCATGAATATCCCCTTTAAATTTAAATGACATGTGCTTGTGAGCAATCAGGAGTCTAAGCACTATATTGGATCAGGGTTAATGTGCTTAGTGTTAGCTCCCTGGGTCCTTAGCCTATTGCATATACCACATACTGTACCTATCAGCATCAACCACTGCATAGGAGTCTCTCCCCTCCCGTTGTCTCTTCTCTCCTCTATTTTTAGGGGCTGGGATAAGGGGGTAGCAGTAGAAGCAGATCAACTCCTCTCCTTACTCTTCAGCTGTGGTCCTGTTTTTCGTTTTATTTGCTTTAGCTCCCTGCCTCTGCCCTTCTTGCTGGTGTCTTCCTTCCTTATTGCCAAAACTGGCCCTGAGCAAAGCACACTGAAAAGGCTGCTCTCTTGGCTATCCACAAGAACTGCTTTACGGACTAATTGATAGTATTAGAGGAGATAGGTCCCATTCCAAATTACTTTGTCAATAGCTGATGAAATGGCTCAGAAAAATCCACACAATCTATAACAGTTTCATACAATGTCCATGAGCATTACCACACAAAGAAATATCAGGGCCTGATTCTGATCTGCTTTACATTGGGACTGTACTGGCAAAACAATGTTAATATATCCCATGGAGGGTGAATTCGCCCTTTCCAGAATTGTTAGCTACATCCTCCCAGTTCTTATTTATATACCAGAATAAATTTCAGTTCAAAGAGGCACTGTCTTCCAAAACTACTATGAGTGCAGAGCATGTCTAGTTCAGAGTATTACCCACTGGAATAGTGTTTGCTGTGCCTGTGAACTTTCTCAGTTGCCTTCAAGCAGGGGATTTCTTCAATACGTAGCAGTTTGATGTTTTTTTTCCCACTGGGCTACACTCATTTAAAATCCTAAGCTCACAGGCTTTATAAAGAGGTCATTTTCTATCATGGAAAAGCTTCCTTTTACTCTTAACACTTATCTCCACAGATTTCCCCTTGTTGGCATCATGGGTTCCAAGCTTCTTAGCTTGAACTCTTCAAAGTAGCAGGGAACAAATCAATGGGTGTAGACTGCTCCTCACCCACTGCAATAGACCCGTGTGGTCCTATTGCACAGGGGGTTGGTAGGAACAGGGGGGAGAGGATGCAGGGAGAGGTGCCTGCCTGCTCTCCCCCAGATTGCAGTTTGGGAGTGAGGCTGCAGCAGGCCGGAGTAGAGACAGAACCAGAAACTGTCACTAAGCAAAGACTCTGATTTCCTTTTAGGAGATAGGGGGAGGGAAGGAATTTCAGTCGTATAACCTATTCTAGCTCTTAGTATTCCCTTCACAATGGGAAAGAACCAAAGGATTTTTCCAGTAGCTGTCCCTTTGCTAACTGTTACCCTAGCCAAGTGCTCCAGCTCTATTCCTATTCCTTGACCTTGGTAGCTGAATCATGGGTGGGCACAGGTATTCAAAAAGCCCAAGCCTGAATTGCTTCCATGTTTTCAGGCTAGTCTAACCTCCACAGATTGAACCAACTTGCAAGTGAACAGACATTCACTTTTGATACCAGAAATGCAACCACATGCCTGCAGTGGCTCAGGCTAGAAGCTGGGGGGCACTAGAGCAGCTCTCCCTTCCCTTCAGCAGCAGCCACGAAGCTAGAGGGAAGCTGAGCTGTGGGGTGGGGAGGGTGCAGAGACATGGCCACTAAGTATGATTAGGGAGAGGTTTAAACCCTGACCCTGGCCTGCAGGGAACCCAGCTGGGGTGTCCCTGGAGGGGGAAGGGGGAAGCAGCCCCTGCCAGGTTTGTCCCCAAGTGGGGAGGGGTGCATGGCCAGACACCAGCCCAGGCAGTGCCTCAGGCAAGGGGGGCAGGGAGGGAAACTCCCCTGTCTCCCCTCTTTCCCACCAGCACAGGGACCCCAGCCAGACTCTGCCCAGCTTTCTGCCCCACTGGCCACTCATGTGGCAGGGAGCATGGCCAGAGCTGACCCAGGCAGCAGCCTCAGGTGAAGTGGGGAAAGGGAGGGTGATTAAACCCTCCCCTCTCAGGCATGGGCATGGGGACCCTAGCCTGGGTCTGCCCAGCTTTCCCCCCTACTTGCTGCTCATGCAATGTGGGGCATTGCCAGAGCCCACCTTGGCAGCAGCCCCAGGCAAAGGGGGGAGGGGTCTGCCCAGCTGGCCACTTGCACGGCAGTGGGCATGGCCAGAGTCAGCCTGGGCAGTGCCTCATTACGTCTCCCTAATCCCCTTTCCCATCTCCCAGGAGATCAGTCAGGAATTACCCTTCTGCAGAAGACATGCTATAAATGTGTTGCATTGCCTGGCACTTGCTGGCTCCCTGGGATGGAAGCTGGGAATGGCTTGTTGGGACATGAGGGATGACTCCATGTCCTGGGGTTCTGCTCCAAACAGATCCCTCCGCTGCTTGGGCAGCTGCTTGCCTGTGCCAGCTTTGTTTGTGCAGCCAAGAGATTTGGGGCTGGTAGGGGCCAGTGCTGCCTGCTCACCAAGCTGGCACAGATAAGCAGCTGCCCAAGCAGCAGAGGGATCTGTTTGGAGCAGAGCCCCAGGGCACAGAGTTGCCCTTGTGTCCTAACACGCCACTTCCAGCTTCCATCCCAGGGTCAGCAAGTGCCAGGCTATGCAGTGTGTTTATAGCACGTTGTCTGCAGATGGGTAATTCCTGAACAACTCTGTGTAGCCCTGAGCTGGGGTCCCATGTGGAGGGGGCAATATTTTGAAAGCAATGACAGAGGCAAAAGATGTGAACTGCTCCCCTCCCACCCCCATCCCCTTGTCAACTAGCCATCACTACTCAGGCTAGGGAGTAGAGGGGTGGGGCCAACCCTGCCGTGCTTGAGCAGGCAGCACAGCATGCTGGGATGCTGGGGGACTGAGATTTAACTTGAACCAGGAAGGGGTCTGGGACAGAAGTTCCATAAACCGGTTTGACCTAAATCAGTTAAGTCTGATACTACATTTAACCAGGTTTATCTTAAACCAGTTTCAGTCATTTTGAAACCAGTTTATGTGCACTGAACTTCTGTTCTATTACAGATTTAAACCAGTTTCTGATCGCTTAAACTGGTTTCTGTGTAACTTCTGTCCCCAGCCTTAGCGTCAGAGGCCCCCACTAGCTCTCTTGATGCACATGCAATAAAATCTTATGTAGAAGCAGGCAGTCATTCCCCTGTTTCTTTTCTCCCTGTCCTTGGAGCTGTGTTTACTTCTCTTCCGTGTCTGCAGAAGCTTTCAGTTGTTAAATATGATCTTCCCTAGACGCTTGATTTTCCCTGAGAGACATGGGTTGCTTCACTGCACAAAGTCAGTGCCTTTAAACTTCTTTGGCATAGGCTAGCCTGAATGATAGGCAGTGGTGCACTCCCACTCAAGTCAAAAGGAACAGCACTGGGTCCCTAGAAGGCATTGTGGGTGAAGATGTTCCAGTACCACCATCACAGCCTTTATCTTTATAGCTAATGAATTCTGTGCTTTTAGCAACAAGGGCCACTTCAATGTCACTCGTGCACCTAGTGACAGTAACACAGTATTATGTGGGATGTGACCCTGTGTTGGGACCTGCCACCTCATGATGATCAAGCAGAGATAATAAATGCTAATCTTTATATTAATATTGTCTCTTTATCTGTGGATAAAACTGAAAATATCTTGTCACGACTATCCGTGCTTATGTGCTTTTGTAACCAAAGCAACAGCTATTGATGCATGCTCCTTTTCTTGTTAACCATTCCACTCCTCCTGTTTCTGTAGGCAGCCTCACAATTTGAGGGAAATTTACAGAAGAGGAAGCAAAGAGATGCAAAATAGGATAGTGTAGATCTTTACTTTCCTAAAGAGAGTGTTTTATCATGGGAAAAACTAAGGTCCATCATACTTAGCTCTGATCCAACATCCTTATGCAAACTTTTCAGGATTTTAACCATGACTCTTGTTTCTTCCCTCAGTGATTCTTGTATTGGAATAAGTCCTTTCTCACTCACATCTTCTGCCTCTGTCATTGCTTTCAAAACATTGCCCCCTCCTTGAGTCCTTCCATTGACTCCTTTCTTATCACCTCATAATCGACATCTGAAAAGTCGGTATTATTTTGTCTTCTCCTAAATATTTGCCTTTCTTCCTTACTCTATAAGAACTGTCATTTATGGGGTCAAAGCAGTAATGTCCATCTTGTCTGGTATCCTGTGTCATACAAGGTACTGAAGGGGAGACTGAGCAGAGTATGTGTTTCCTCTGTTCCTCTCCCACTTGCTACCTCCAGCATTTAAGGTCTACTCCATATTCTCACACCAATCATTTCCTCTTATTCCTCCCTTTGTCTCCTTTTCCTTTCTTGATTTTATGGTTTCTATAATGCTGCCCCTACCCCTGACATCATCTGCTAAGAGTCCTCTTGCTTCTTTGTCATTTTTATTAATGATTAGATTTCTCTTCTCTAATGATGACCTACATCCTTCCCTGTGTTTGCCTCCTATTATAATCATTCCTCTTTATAAATATTTCTTTCAGCTCCAAGAAGTCATAGGCTGCCTATAAATGTGCTCAGGGGTGGTGGTGGTGTGGGGGGGATATTTTAATTAGAGCAGTTCCCAGACAGCCACTCTAATTAAAACGACTCACTGTCACATGTATCAAGTCTCTGCGCATTTCAAAATGGCCATGTTGTGCATTTTCTAAAGCTCATTCGACGAGGTTTAGGTAAAGTGCCCCCACGGTCATTTTGAAACGTGGAGGCTTAGTGCTTGTGATGATGAGGTGATACGGGAGCATTTTAATTAGAATGTGAAGCAGGATCACTTGAGTCCTCCAACACGTTCTCATTAGAGCATGAACAAGCATGACTATAGCCACCCATAATAGATGTTAAGGTCAGAAAAGATCTCTGGGATTGTAGTATCTGACCTATATCAAATAAGCAGTAGAATTCCACACCAGTCATTGCTGCATCAATCCCAGTGATTTGTGATTCAACTTGAAAATATCTTTCAGAAAGACGTTTTAGTGACTGAGAATACTTTCCATCCCTTGTAAACACCTTTTCTTCTTTAGTTGTCCTCACTGTTAAAACATTTGCGCCTTTTCTTCAAATGGAATTTGTCCAAACTGTTCAGTGATTGCTAGATTAAACAGCCCTCTTGTCTCGGACATCTTCCCCTTATAGGTATTTACAGATCTTGATCAAGATACCTCTTTGTCTTTTCTTCAGTTAGCTAAAATAGATCAAGTTCACTTAAGTCTTTCACTGCAAGATCTTATACTGATTGTGCATGTGGAAAATATTGTGTAACACAACACTCTATTTTTTTTAATAATAGTATTTCCCTTCTGCTCCACTCTGAGATACAGGGATAAGGCTGATTACAGCTGAGCAAATAATTTACTATACATATTTCTATTCAATGAATTAATCCTTTGTCTCCATTCACAAAATATTTTTTCAAATATGGGTTGAAAGCAAGCATAACCTCAATGTCTAGTTTAGTTGCAGTTGGTTATATAAAGTATAGGGTTTTTTATTTTATTTTCTGGTGAGTGTTGTGGATCTTCCTCTGGATCGGAGTTAGCAAGACTTGCTACTTAGCTGTAGTAGTTCATACTTTTAACAGGTCTCCAGCTGTTGTCACCAAGATGGCAACCATCACAAAGCCACTTCCTGCCTAAATGCTTGATTGAAAATAAAAGGTCTATGGACACGTGGAGCTCTGGGACTTGGCTTTCCACGAATGTTTTTGTGAGTTGAAATTTGCTCAAATGTTTGCAGAGAGAACTTGAAAGGGGCACTAGCATAGCCAAGGTGTATGTTTAAAAATTCAAACAGAATTTGTTTTGCTCTGGTCACCTGGTATTAATATGAGCATCAGCCTTTTCCACATCAAGTATCTGGGATACCATGCACAGAGAATAATGAACGTGTTAGGAAACAACTAGAACCAATTCTACAAGAAGCTCCCTTCGTCCTTCAGGGTGTTGAGTTCCTCTGAGCAGGGATCAAATGCCTTGAAACCCCATGCAGTTCAGCTTCAGCAAGATGTTGACAGCAAGGTGAAGAGCAAGAAAACTCTGACTATAAATATAATGTCATCATCAGTCTTCTAACTATGGACTAACTATAGTTTTATACACTGGTTCTTGATGTACATCCTGTCATCCACATCATATGACATGTCAGATTTCCAAGTTAGTGGTAGAAAGACTATTACACGGTGCTTTTAGTGGAGTGTTTGACATGAGTTAACAGTTTAGCCTCTTTGAATAACTTGGACGTCATATTAATGAGAACATGTATTTTGCCTTAGTTCTTGAGAACACCATAGTTACAGGTACTTCAGCAGATCTTACTGTTTTATTTTACAGCATAAGGATCCCCTCCTGAAACCCATAGTCGGCAGGTATTTGGCAAGTGCAAGCACTTCAGGATTGATCCCATAATTTTGAAACAGCATAGGCAGGAGAGGGAAATGTCCAAGTTACATACATCCTTGTAGACTTTATTAGCTGTTATTTCAAGGTGTATTTATAACTTCTTTCACTGCAGAAAATACTAACATATTTCAGTTTCTTCTCATCTTTCTCAAAAATAATACGCTGGCTGATTCATATTGCACAGGAGGGTCTTAAAGACTAACACAAGCTCAGTCATTTGAACTTTTCATTTTTTGGTTGAAATTTGGGGTGTAATGATCTTCCTTTTCTTTCTCTTGCATTTCCATTAAGAAAACCGCACAGGAAGAAAGGATACTGGGCTGTCTGGCTGTAATGTCTGACCATACGTTATGACCATGAGCTGTATCATTTTGAGCAAGTTACTGAGGATTTGATCCAGAGACAGATAAAATCATTTTTCTCACCTCTCCTCTTTCCTCCTGTTCATTCTCTTCAGGGAAGAAACTAAAGTGTGCCCCATTATTGTAGCATCTGAGCACTTCATAATCCTTAATGCAGTTTTCCTCATTAAACTTTTTGACACCTCCTCTGACGGGGGAAGTGCTATCTTCACCATTTTACAAAAGGGGCACTGAGACCATGGGTATGTCCACAGCGTGAAGGCACACTGCTCAGTCACACTGTTCCAGCACTAAGTCCCAAGTACCTGTTCCCACTCTGCATATGTCAACCCCAGAAATGAAGTGGTGAGGATGCCCTGACAGATACCCCTGGCAGTATCCTCAAGACCTGTTTTTTCGGTGTTCTTAAGAACAGCAGCTGGAGAAGCCCCAAGGGCATTTATCTACCTCATTTCTAGAGTCGACGTAGACCAAGTGGGAGTGGGTGAGTCCGACTTATTTCCTCGACAGCATGACTGCTGCCACAGTGTAGGCATCTACTAAGGAGACTTGCCCTAGATCATTTAGGATGACTGTGACAAGGCTACAGGAACTGAACCCATGGTCACTGTTCCCTAGAGCCTAAGACCTACAGCTTCTCTCTTTTCTGACAAGTTATTTGCAAGGCCCAATCACATCAAACTTTCAGTCTCGGTTCGGGCTAATTAGAACTTCCTTTAATGAACTGGTAATGAAATACACATTCAGGATATGTGCAGAGTGCAAACTTACCAGGTCTGGCAGTGGTGCCTTCTCACACACACATTTCTCTATGGGCTGCCTCCCGGAGCAGTGTTGAATCCACGCAGTGCGCAGACTGTGTTACACTACTGAGAGCACAATTTAGCCCTTTTCTTCTGAGAGTGCAGAGATCACTTTTATTCTTATTTTTCACTGTTCCATAAAGAGGCAGTGAATTTATACCATGTTTGATGCTATTTTTAGAGCTTTTTATTGTTGTAGTTGTTGCTAGCATCTTCATCCAAGAAACTGTTCTGTAAGTATACAGCCAAAATATTTTAAAACTGTTTTCCACATATTTTTCCCTTTTCCACTATGCTTGCTTCTTAATAATATTATATTTAATACCAGACAGTTCAGGATTGTAACTGACTGAATCATACTTATATTTTCACGCAAAGAGAAGGTAATATTTTAACGT
The DNA here is from genome assembly GCF_030867095.1 of Alligator mississippiensis. Taxonomy (NCBI): domain Eukaryota; kingdom Metazoa; phylum Chordata; order Crocodylia; family Alligatoridae; genus Alligator; species Alligator mississippiensis. The sequence goes on along the minus strand of NC_081830.1, from coordinate 76,517,973 downwards.
CATTCTTATTAAAACAGATAGCTTAATTATCTCTAATTTCAGAGAGAGATGGATTTATTTCAGTGATGTGTCAGGTCAATATAATAGACAATACATATCTTGGTCATAGTTTGTAGCTATTGAAGTCCCAATATAAAGCATAATACAAAACCCAATAAGAGTTTTAACTGCTAATGGAGACCCATAAATCATGCCATAAAATGAGTTGTCCAAAGAGAGCAGTCTGATTGGCTGATGAAAGTGCCACAACATTTTAAAAAATAATGGAAGGGCACAGAAATAGTTTGGAAATGCCAGGGGTGGGATTTGGAGCTGATGCTATACAGGGGTGATGTGTTTACTAGATGACAGAGGGAGCAGATCTTGAAGGCTCATGGAGCATCTCTGCAGGGAGGATCCCAAGACATCAGCTGGGAAAGTCAGACTTTCTGTGATGCTCCTAAGACATTGCCTTCCTCCTAAGCTGCAAAGCCTTACTCCCTCTTTGACAGGAGATATAGCCACTTAGGAGCACCTCTGCAGTTCCCAGAGCATTAACTGTCACCACCATTTCCACTTGGATATCTTCTCTTGTATTCGAGGAGATACCAGCCTGAACCTTGAACGAAGTCACTTGGAAGGCAGGAAGCGGACAGTAGTTTTCCAAAACATGCTGTTGTATAGTCAAGTTGCTGCCTCTTGATCAGCAGCCGCCCTTTCTTTACATAACATCCTATCTGCCATTCCACTGGCTTACCTGTGTTGGCTGATGCATCTCCTAACCCTAAATAAGTCTCCTATTTGTAGGCTAACCTACAAATTGGTCACAGGCTGTCACTAATCGAATGTTCTTTTCTTATTTGGTCAGGATGTGAAGCTGTGGGCTTGGAAGGAGGACTGAAGCCTCCTTTGGCTGGCTTCTACTTTTTGCACCACTTCACTGTTTGCTTCATAGGTTCATAGATGCTAGGGTCAGAAGGGACCTCAACAGATCATCGAGTCCAACCCCCTGCCTAGGCAGGAAAGAGTGCTGGGGTCAGATGACCCCAGCCAACTGTCTATCTAGTCTTCCCTTAAAGCTCCCCAAGGCAGGGGAGAGCACCACCTCCCTTGGAAGCCCATTCCAAAGTTTGGCTACCATCACTGTGAAGAAGTTTTTCCTGATGTCTAGGCTAAATCTACTCTCTGTCAGTTTGTGGCCATTGTTCCTTGTTACCCCAAAAGACACCCTGGTGAACAGAGCATCACCAATATTGGTTCAGTTTTTCCTGTGAAAGTCCCTGGAAAACTCCAAAAATAAACTTTCTATGTCCCCTTCAAAGAGCATATCCCTCCATCCTTTGGGCACAAGAAGGCATCACTGGCTTCATATTCTTTTGTCCAAGTGTTAGGTGTACAGATGACAAGAACAAAATGATTCTGAGTCTTTGGCTCAGCCTGACTGATGTGTGGTTGCCCAGTTTCTGTGAGTCAAGAGCAGCAATGCTTAACTTTATGGCCCCATGGGCTGATTAGTGGTATGCAGCAGGTCCACATACTGCATCCTACAGGTGAGGTTAATTTGTGGGGTGGATCCAGTGTGGGGTTGGCGCATAAAGTTAGTCCATGAGTGCAACCCCCCACATGCCAGATATGGTCATGGAGTGACACTCTGTCTGTGCATAGGACCATGTCATCTGATCTGTAGGGTTCCCCATGGCTCTGAAAATTTGGCAGTGGGAGAGTGGTGGAAGTATTAATTGTCACATCAATTAATGCTACCAGAACTCCCCCGTTGCCAGATTTCCAGACCGGTCAGGAACCCAGTGGGCCAGATGACGTGGCCCCACAGGCCGGATTTGTCCCAGAGTCCAGACGCTGAGCACCCCTGGTCTAGACTATTTAAAAGCCATGTATCCAATAATTTAACAAAAGTCATATCATAATTTAATGAGAGGCAGAAGGTTAAAATACCCAAGCCTTTCCTTGACACTGACAACAATTGCAAAGGTTCATCACTGTGTATTTCTGTTTAATGTCATGCTTCTGCTTGTACAAGTAGGAAAGCCCAGCTATGCAGCAGTAAAATCCCATAGAGTTCCTCTCTTCCTCTGCTTGAATTAAACTACCACTCACTGTCCAAGCAATCTGTTTCTCGAGAAAAGGGAGACACTTACAAGACAATGTTTGTTAAAAGCTGTTTTGACCTATCTTTGGTGTTCCCTACAATTCAGTGGACTAGCATACTTTGCATTTTGAGATATTCAAGTTGTTTGAATTGAAGGTTAGAGAAATTTCCCCTTCCTATTCCCCATCATAGATACAGCAGTGCTTCCTTCATTAGGCCAAATTGTTCTACTTCACTGGCTGATTCTTCCCCAGTGCAAGTTACTTTTACTGTGAGCTACAGAAAGGTTTAATTCCCATACATTTTCAGTTGATGCCACTGAAGGTTTGGATGTGAACACATGACACAAGAGTTGAGAAGCTGATAAGTGCCATTGTTCCTGTATGTTAGCTGGTGAGGTATAGAGGTGTAGTTACACTGCTGAATGGTTTCTGAAACAGAAGTGTGGATTCTCATCATTTGTGCAGCTACAATGCTTGTCATGACTGGCAGAAATGTATGGAGGGAATTTCAATAACAGTTTAAGGCTAATCCATCTCCTACCCCATTTATTATAGATGTACTTGTTTAATGAATAACAATTTCTACAGAAGAAGGTAAAGCGTGGCTCTTCTTTCCCCACAACATAAAATGACTTTTGTTGAAACACCTAGCATATTTTAAACTTTAAACTAACCATCTGAAGTGTTTATGAGCCCACCTTTTAGAACTCATGAGAATACATGGATGTATTTTTTAGCTACTCTGAAAAGCTGTTTTTTAAAAATATACTGCATGCAAAAAACCAGGAGAAACTTAAATGCTTGTTAATAACTTAAGAACTTAAATAAGCTGATACTTGATAATGTAACCTACATTAATGAGAAGGTATTACATGGTCAATAATTGGAAACTTCACCTCTCCTGTTCAATATGTAATTTATTCCAGTATAAACATATTGTGAAAAAGAATATGCTCTGGCATTCTCTACCTATTTTTCCTGAGAAAACTAAAAAAAGGCATAAGAAGATCAGAATGGTATAAAGATATTCATTTCAGAGCAGCAACAGGCTTCACGGCAGGGCTACAAAATACTCCTTTGTGTTATCAAGAATATAGAAAATAATGTGTAGGTTGCATTGCAGAGCTCCCATATTTTTAACATCCAGTCTAGGAGCAATAACATTTCATAGAGAGGGTAACTGCTTTACCCTGGCTGATATTGTTATATTAATGAAAATCGTCAATAAAAACATCAATTTCTGCTATAGTATAAACGCAGCTGTGGATGAGCTTGAACTGCAGCCCTGAGATAAAGTCATCTCAGGAAGATGTCTACATTTTTTACTAATTCTAGATGTCAAGATAATTTGATTTCCCAGATTAAAACTTTATGCAGTTTAAGAAGATTAAGGTTAGGGAGTATATTGGCAAAAGCAACTGTCACCATCATGAAGAATTTTCAGCAACTCTAATTTTTCTTCTCCTATGTCTGTTATGTGTGGAGCAAAATGGAAAAAGATTCATAAAAATATTAAAGTACTTATATAATCTACCATAAAAAGTTTTCACAGGAAAGCTGTGTTTCTTGTAAATCTACCTGTTCATTTAATGAGTTTTTGACAATTTTTTGGAAGGCATGAAGGAAATAATGCAAGACTGTTGAGGCTAAAATTTAAATTTTGTTAGAAGATCTGTGAAATCTAATACAAATAGACATAGAAACATTTAAGGTTACAATCATTCAGATATATGCTGCAGAAATGGTCCCTCAGTATACAGGGATATGTGGTCCTTCTGTTTAAGAAATATATATTTAACCTTTTACTCTCCTGTAACAAAGTTTTTTTATTTAGGTAGTGTTGGAGTGATGTTGTAGCCACGATGGTTTAGGAATGATGCTAGAAGCAAAGATTTTTTTGGGGGTGGTAATATCTTTCATTGGACCAACTGCACAGTTGGGATAAAGTTAGACAAGCTTTTGAATGTAAGGCATTCTTCATCAGGGCTCAGCTTAGGGCTTGCTTGCTTGCTTGCTTGTCGTGACAGCACTGTAATCTCAAGCTTTTCTTTGCTATATCCTGCAAATGTTCCTTTTTCATGTTAAAATGGATCTGTGGCTCAATAACAGTTTAAAAATGGAAAGACTCCTTTAAACACTCAGAATTAGCAGTCCTAATGATATCTTTGCAGACTCTTTCTGATTCCAAACGGTTTTAAAACAAAAGCTTTGGGTAGGATGTAAATAATACCTCTGGGCATATACCAGTCACCAAATACAAGAAGAAATTTTTCCTGTGATTAAGTAATTTAATAACTGTCTATTAAATAGTTTCTTGAACCATCTCAGGTGCTGTCTTGTCTTGGAGACAAGATTATGGACTGAATGGATTAGTCCCAAAGTATGGAAAAGTTTATGGAAATGCCCACTGAACTGTTAAAACGTTCTTTTGGATCTCACTGCTCCATGTGTCCCTGATTCAGTGTCCAGTGGATGGGCTTCTTTCCACTGATTTCAGTGAGCATTAGATCAGGTCTTGTAAGAAAAAAAAGAGAGGCCTCTATGAGCCTGACTTGCACCAGCCCCAAAAGAGAAGGGGAGAGGGAATATTCCTTTAGTAAACATTTTTTTTTAATATAGAGAAAATATTTGTGACCATTTGTGACCATATTCTAACCATCGACATACCCTAGCCATTGTATATTTGTTACGTGGAAGGTCTGGACCAAAAAGACATAAGCAGAAAAAGCTTTAAGGATCTTGTTGTATATAGTTTTCTGTTCAAAGTTTTTTATGCGATGAAGTTTTTATGTCTTTGAAGACTTTAATCCCATAAAAATACAAAGGGTAATAAAACAAATAGCAGGGTCAGTAGCTGGGAAAAAAATTGCTTTTGATAATACTGGTATCTTCTGTAGGAGTATTGACCAAAAGCTGCGGAACTGCTTTTTATTTTTATCCTCTGAGTAATGTTTTACTACTGTTGTGCTCTGAGCAAGTCACTATTTGTACACTGTATAGATGCTCTACGGGCATGAGGTGGTGGAAGGGTTTTATTGGCAAAAGCTTATATTGTTCTCAAGGATATAAGGACCATTTAGAATACAGACCATTCTCAAGGACCATTTGCCTAAATGTATTTAGCCAAAAGTGAGCTATGCCGGCAAGTGCCAGGAAAAACTCCATGCCACAACTCAATGCCCCACATTCCATTTAGACTATATATATACATTATAAAATTATTCTCTATAACATAATGGCCAAATGTTAAATACCGAGTGCCTGATATCTGAGTATACAATATTGCCAACTTAATGTGTGCCCCTATCTGCACATGATGTTGGTTAATCGTGAATGCAATTAACTGGGCCTCTGGTTGTCAAAAATGAATCTTTAATGGGGTGTTTTGGTGGTATCTGTGACAGCACTTTCACTCTAAAATCAAGTTTTGTTCATTCCTGTTCACAAGCCTCAAAGAGACAGGAAAAAAGTAGGGTTCATACAGATATGAAATAGCTTTTCTATAATTTAGAACACTGTTATTTTAAGGTCTGATATCTCTCATCGTACCAGTGCTAGCCACAGAGATGGCAAATATTTATCCCTGGAAAGCTGGAATTCCATCTTCACAAAAGGGAACAATTTATAGCATGATATCTGGTGGTTTGTGATACAATGGACACTTTAAAGCTGTCCAGAAACAAATGCTGTCTATTGTACACTATGGAGGAGTGTACATTTTAATCTCTGCTTTCCCCTGCTCTTTATTTAAGGAAAAAGAAAGCAGGGTTTTGGTTTTGAATGCCTCAGATCTTTGACATTTTAGAAGTTATGCTAGCAGATAGGAATCAGTGGGCAGAGTGCAGGTGATTCCTTAAAAGCAGAGGTGTCAGACTGGACTGGTCCGTGGGCCAGATAAACAGCATGGGACCAGCCGCACGGGCTAGATTGGGTCCACAGACACCCCTCTCCCCACAGGCCAGATCCAGTGCCCACAGAGCTAGCTCCAGCTGGTCAAGGGCTGCACTATACATGGCACCCACTCTGGCCAGATCAGGAAGCAAACCACATTCAGTGCCCTCACCAGACGGTCCTGCGTGCAACACAGGTCCTGGACTGGCCAGAGTGGGTGCTGGATCCAGCATGTGGGAGATGCCCAGAGCGCCCTCCCCCACAACATGCCAGATCCAGCACCCACTCTAGCTCATTTGGAAGTGCACCATACATGGTGCCCACTCCATGTGCACTGTATCCAGTGCTCACCCCGGACCGATTAGAGCAGGTGCCGTATGCAGCTCACCTCCCAGGCTGGCTGCAGCAGGAACTGCAGGTATTGGATCAGGAATGCAGGGCAGTCCTGGACTGGCCCTGTGTGGAGCCAGCACTGGGAGCCAGATAATGCCTTTGACCCCCCTGGTCTAAAAGTACAAGTTACCCTCCCCTTCCCCATGTCCCATCCCCCCTCGCCCAAAATCCAGTCTGAGTAATTGGGAAGGATATAAGAAACTCCACCAGGGCAGATGTGGAAGCAGTTTTCCCCACCGGCCACAGACCCTCTGGAGTAGTCTATAACTCTTGCAGCCACAAACTGGAGAAATGGACCAGATCTTCTCAGATGCACTTTACCTATCAAGACCCGTTAGCACAATTATCCAGGCTGATGGCATGGATCTATGCGTCATGTGAGAAATTGTGTGCGTATAAACTACTTACTCTCTGCATAGATTACTGATATCCTGCCCTAATCTCAGCACAGTACAATTGCACCATTTCTGTTGCATTCAGAGCTGTCTGAAGTCATGGAAAGATGGAAGGATTTGAGTCTGAATGCAGTTTATCTCCAAGTTACACATTATATTCCAGAATTCCATAAATAAAGGAATTGATTCAGTGGGGAACATTACATGTTGCATGGTCTTGCTATTGCAAGCATATGTTTTTCTCTCTATAAGAATGGCCTTATTCTTAAATTTTGCTTCTACTAAAAAATGTGGGTCTGCCTTTTGTGAACAGACCCTTCAGCAGAGCTAAGCAGATTTGATTTGTGAGACATATTGTACTAAAGCAAACAGATCAAGGCACTCTTTTCACTGGATCCAGCATTCTACTTCTTGAAGTAAACTCATATAATACATACCAAAGAACCTGTTGTTTAGGAATATTACAGAAAAGGACACAGATACTTTATTCTTGATGACTGCAGCCTTCCATTCCAGCCTAGCAAAAGCAGTTGTCAGTGGAGCACGTTACTCAGAAATGCACATTTTTTTTCTTGGGGAATTTTATATCACTGATGGATGACCTTGAGAACTGAAGGAAACCTTGTCAGAGAAATAGCTAGCTGTACCACAGTGGGATTTTCATTGAGTCACTCCAGCTTAAGGAGTCATACATGGCATAAACTCCCCATTAAAGCATGCAAATTTTTCTCCTTATGCTTTGTCTTTGTTGATTTGTGGCTGCTAACCCTGTGCACGTGAATGTTTATATGAATACAAGATTAAATGGAATGAAGAAATATTGAAGATTTTATCATCCATACTAGCAACAGAGGCCGTATGTCAGCAGCGGACACAGCTCTGCTGATGAGAAACCTGATTTTACAGCAAATGTAGCTCACAGTGAGCTGTATTTAGAGCTGTATCAGAAACCGTGGTTAATTCCTGTCATAGGCAGATAAAGTCACAGTGTTCAATGAGACTGGTTCTGGCTTGGAAATATTGCTTTTGCTTGGAACTGGAATGTCCTATTTTACCCTGGCAGCCCATTTTGGGTGATACTTCCTTATGTTTGGAAGGCCAGCACTACATATTACATAAGCATGTTTTAAGATGTTACATGATTCATAACTTTTGTGCCGATACCCTTGTAACAAGGATGAATGTCACTCTTAATGCAAACTGTGTTTAAATATAATATTTTAAGGCTGATATTCCATATAGACCCAGTACTTGAGTCACACCAACCCAAGAGGTAATATGAATGCTTTATAGCGTTTAGCCAGTAATCAAATACTGAATCAGGACTTCACATCAGGTAAAGGAAGTGACCTTCAGAGAACATGGAATCAATTTTTCTTTTCATCTTGAAGATAATTTGTCCAAGACTTTTCTCCCCATTGAATACATAGGCTCACTTCCCTGAAAACTGTTTACAAATGTTCTTTCTACATTAAATTGATTTTCTGTGTGTGAGATAGGCAGTGTTTTCTGGAACTAATTTGAATTCCTCTCCAATTAATATTCAAGGCCAAAATATGTTATCTTTGCATGACTGTGCAATTATTAAAGAAAAAATATCATCTGTAAAGGTAATTATTTTTCTTTTTTTCTTTTAAATAGCTGTTCACTTTCTACTGACACGGTATATATCGTTTCTATGCCTTTTTTAGGCTATGATTGAAGAAGCCATCACCAGAGAAGAATCGTTTTCAGTTATGTACACACCATTTGCAACAAAAGCAAAGACTGACAAAATAGACAAGATGAAAGAAGCTTTTGCTAAAAAACACCCTGACTTTGTAAACTACATATACACAGGTAACGGTGCCGTCAAACTGCATTGGAGTGTATTTGTGTATGTCTCTAGCTGACACTGACTTTAGTTTGTGGATGTAGGGTCTAGAAGTGAATAAGGTGGAAGGCCTGGGGGTCAAGAGTGAACGGTTGGATTCTTTTGTGCAACTCCCGTCTGTCATCTCCGGTTAGAGTAAACCAGAGTAGCCTATTCTGGAGTTGCTAAACAATTAAATCCCAGTGACCAGATCCTCAGCCCAAGAGAAATAGGCAGGGTATTCTGGAAAGGAAAAGGTAGAAAGAAAGGAACTCCTTGCCATGATTGCTAATTTAGTAACTGGGAACAATGATGACTGATATGACTGATAAGATTCTGAAGCTTCATGTTATAGTGCCGAAATAGATAGAGGGAAAAGTAATTACTCGATATCAGCCCAATTTACTTGAGCACATTTGTTCACCATCACACAAACCAGCCCTACTGCTAGCACAGTATGGACAGGTTCTGCAGAAGGTTCGAAACACTGAAATGCTGTTTGCTTTCTAGAAGTGCTGCCTTTAGATCAGAGCTAAAGCTAATTGGTTGGGCCATTACTCTCCATACTATACTTGCTTTGTTACTATGAACAAGATCTTGAAGACAATTAACACATCACCTTTCAGGAACACTGGAACAAACAAACAAGCAGAGATTAATAAATCCACGCATTTACAACAAGGGCATGCAAGTATTTAATACATATAAGCATATTTATCATTTTATTTCATGTGTAAGAAAGTCATTGTATAAAAACAGATTACCTTGATTTTATAGGTTGAGGAGCGCACACATGTGGGGTGGGGGGGTTTAAAGAGAGAAAATAGAGATTCATTTTTCATGGAGGTTGTAAAGTTGCTGTCTTCTGTTTACTTGCTGATGCAACTTTGTGGAGAATTTCCAGGGAACAAAAGTATTGGCATTAAAAGGAGTGTAATATAAAACTCTGTAAACCTGATTGGAAAAGAGATAAATTCATGTCTCACATAACCTCATTCCTCCCCTTCCCAAACAATTTATACCTGTAGTGAGATTTTCAAAAGCACCTACGTGCAAGCTGCATTGGAAATCAATAGGTCAATAGCATCCTTAATTTTGTATTTTTTTCATTAAAGGAAGAAAGGAAGGAAGAGAGGGAGAGAGGGTGAGAGGAAGCGAGGGAGGGAGGGAAAGGAGGACAGGACAGGATAGGATCTAGTTGTACACTACTTTAATCAATCATTGCTGGTCTTGATCAAGTACATGTAACAAAGCTAGTTGCATGGTTACAGCACCCTTCGGACATCAGCAGAGTTACTTGAGTTTTACACTACAATGACTGAGTGTGGAATACAGCTCATTGACTTCTCTGGAAATGGTACTGTACAGCTAGGCCATAATTGGGTCCGTTGTGTGCCACTTCCTGTATGATGCAAGTAAAGAATACTAAAAGATTTAGCGTGGCTTTGTTTTGTCTGGTTTGCTTTTGTGAACTTAATGAGGGTGAAAGATGTTAAGCTAGCAGATCTGGAGACTACCGCTCCCATATGTTCAAAAAGGAGATAAGAGTACAGACAATGCAACATTGCAAGCTGCTCAACCAACCTGCCTTATTTCTGATCTGGAAGGACCAACCTCAGAGGTTGAGTTCATTTTTCCATTCTCAATCAGTCACAACCCTTTCTTGAGGCAGCTGACAATGGTACAGATTAATGTCAATTGAGGTGTTGTCTTTTTTGTTACTTACCTATTCAGGCCTGGATAGAAAGCACAAAGGTATTTCACATGGTCCAGCAAAGATTCTTCAGCTAGCAGCAGTCATTGTCAGTCTTTTTCTGTTTGGGATGGGTGTGAACTTGTGTCCTGCTAGTCAAACAATTCCATATTTCACCTTTTTCTGATTTAAAATGTGAACTAAGACGCTTTTTTTAAGTATGCTTTTCAATACCAATGTTCTCCTGAAATTTTCATTTCAAATACCCTCAAAAATTAATTCAGTAGCGTTCATACTTCTTATTTCAAGTTTTGATATATTGTAAGGATTCAGTTGCTCCCCAACTTGTCTTATGATGCCAGGGTAGAAAGGAGGTATATTTTTAAATCCAAATTCACAGCACAGTCCATTTTAAATTTTAGAATGCATCAGAGACAGAACGAAGGGTTTTTGAACCCAAAAGCTTGCTTAATAACTATTCTCCAATTATTTGGGTTAGCCTAATCAAAGATATCAAATTCACCCAAGGAACCTTGTCTGTCAGAGACAGAAAGCTTTCTGGACATGGGTAAGGTTTTAAAGGCAACAGCTGCAACACCCAAATGCCTGATAAATGAGACTTTGACAGACAGTGTTTTATATTTCTGACTGTAAACCACTGAGTAAGTCAACTCTGTATATATAAATGAAATTAAAAAATGAAAGGTACAGCACAGGACTGCACCTAACAACACCTTTAACAGTATGGGTTTTTTTCTGGACGCTATTATTTTGAGAAGTTGCTTTGCTAAATTTCATTGACTGCTATATATTGGTGGAACTTTTTTTTCAGGCAAGTAGTGAATATTGTAGTTACTTCAGTGCTTCCAGAAATGTAAAAGCAGCCACTGCTCTTGTTGTTCTATTCTAGATGCACGTGGGCTCCATATCTTGCCACAGACAGCTGACTGGGGTTCTCTGTGTCCCCAACAATACTTGTTAACTCTGGGTTTCAAAAACAAAGATGTTGGGAAGTTCTTGGAAAAGATGTCAAGTAGGAAGCTGCCCACTTTTTCAGGTACGTCAGCTTGCCTAGCAGTGTTAATACAATTCAGTGTATCACTTCCAGGGGTAGAAAACTTTCTGGACCATGGGCTGCGGGGCTGTGTAGTCTAAGTGGATTTTATTCATCTTAGAATAACATTCTTCCTCCTCCTCACCCACTCTATGTAGGCTTTTGTCACCCATCCCTCTCAATTTTGGTGCAAGCAGATACCCACTGGGCACGTCTACATGTGCATATTAATATGTAGCAATAAACTCCAACACTTATTGCTCCTGAGTTTATTGCTCCTGGGCACCACATTTACACATGTGCCTGGGACCACAGCATATTGAGCTGGGTTGGAGCATCTCTGGCTGGCATGGGTCCGGGGGGGCCAGCCTGCCAGCCCCAGGCTAGTCTGACCTGGCTCAGGGTGCTGCAGAGGAACCGTCTTAAGCAGGGGTGGGGCTGGCTGGCAGGCAGCCGCCGCACTAGAGCATCCTAATGCCCCAGACAGCCCTGTCAGCATCTACACATGCAGTACTGTGGATTAAAAAACTCGGCAGCAGGGTAGTGCTTGTACCCTGCTGCAGAGTTTATCAGTTTATTCCAGACTAAAAGCCTTGCATGTGTAGACGCTGAGATGGTTACTTTGGAGCTAAATAGGTAATTGCAGGAAATGTCTGGTGTAGATGCATCCACTCTGCTTATCCTGGCTGTAGAGTAGTAGTGGTGCTAAACTGGTGTTAATCATTGGGGTGCTAAGCTGGTGCCCTAAATTAGTTGCCTTCCCCATCATAGAGTTCTTTAGGCAAATCACTTTGTTTCTTTGTTCCTTGATTCTTCCTGGAAATGGGGACAATCATACTGCCTTACCTGCATTAAAGATTATCAAGTGTTTGGATAATTGGATAATATGGTAATGGATAGGCCTGTGCAAAGCAGAAAGTATTTGCTTTGGATTCAGATTCGGCGGGACAATGATTCAATTTGATGATTTGAATCACTGTCCTGATTTGATTTGGCCAAATCCAAATCTGAAGATATTTGGCAGTGAATCTTACTCAGCCATAGACTATACAGGCAGACAGTACCAGCAGGCTGAGCCCAGGCTTGAGCTGGCAGCCCCAGGAGAAGCCGTGGCTCGTGCAGCTGCTCCCCTGGCTGCCCCTGCACCGGGGTGAGGCAGGCAGTGCTGGCAGCCCCAGGAGAAACTCTGGGGGCTGTGGGGAATGATCGGGAGATGGGGAATTGAACCAGGAGCTAGGGGGAAGCCCCTGTTTGTTCCCCCAGCCCCCAATCATTTCCCCCTAGCTCTTTGATCATTCCCCCCCGGCCCCGTGGCTTCTCCTGGGGCTGCTGGCTCAAGCCACAGCTTGTCCGGCTGCTGCCCCGGCTGCCCCCACCGCTGCTGGGGTGAGGCAGGCAGTGCTGGCAGCTCCAGGAGAAGCCACAGGGGCTGGGGGAATGATTGGGAGCTGGGGGATTGAACGGAGAACTGGGGAATCAAACTGGGAGCTGGGGGGAAGCCCCTGTTTGTTCTCTCAGCCTCCTATCGTGAGGCCAAATCTCTTCCCAATCAAATCGGCTACTGAAGCTTTGCACAGCCCTAGTAATGGGAGCTATATAAGACCTATAGAGAGGTGTGGGATGATGCTGTGTGTATACTGTTGATAGTAGTAGATGCATGGTCCTAATCGTACATCTTCCCTGTAATCCAAGGGTATGATTGCAACTTGTGTAAATATGCACAGCTAGCTAACTCAGGTACCAATAACAATGTAACTTTTGCTTCGTTGTCTTTAATATTTATTTAACCAGAATCACTAGCCAGCTTGTATAGCTAATGCTGTTTCTTTTTTGGTTGCTGTGGGAGTGTCTAGCTGGTAGGGCACAGCTGAACAGAGAGCAGGGAGCGGGGAGAGGATATTGAAGAGGCAGTGTAGTGTATAGGAAAAGGGTATCCCCAGTTGATGCAGTCTATGAGTTCTCTTGTGGTGTTGCCCGTGTTTTTAGACACTCCTGAATTCAGCCAGAGCAGCAGTATATTTGTAGCGAGACCTTCAGTGCTTCTACTTATTGAGTTAATGCAGTCCTCTGGAACGGTGCCCCTGGGCTTCCTTCTTACCGCTCCTGCGCAAACAGCAGGAGATGCAGCAGTGCAGGGAACATGAAACAGGAGGGAAGGAGAAGGGCAGTAGGGCATTTGGAGTGAGACTGAGGTGCAGATCCTATGAGGGACAGGTTGGATTAACGGCCTCTGAGCAGAGGGGAAAAAATAAAACCTAGAATAAACAAAAGCACTCAGGCCCCAGTGACAGCATCGGGATCTAGAGGTCCCTGCTTCTGCTGATTTTATTGTGCTCCTGCAGACAGACTTTCTGGCTCTTCTCCAAGATCACGTAGCTCTCAGTCCACTCTAGAATGAAATGTATGGTGTCACGAATGAAAACAATACCAATATTTACTATTTCATTTCTTAGAGCACAAGCATCCTTTTGGTCCTCTTACAAGAGAAGAATTAGGAAGACACTTGGAAACCATGGGGAAAAAGATCTTGCCAGTAATGGATTTTATCCGAAGCACCAAATTAACTGTGGGTATAACATCTACTTAACGGCTCCCAGTAAATGCAGTATTAGAAGTTTGTACATGTGTGAATGACTGAGATATGTGCTTTGTGTGCATTGTTATTTAGTTGCTTCAAAAAATATTTAAATGAATATGCAACTTGATTAGCTTTAAAAAAAAAAGTTTTAAAATTAGTGACTCTTTATTGCCACACTTTCAAAACCTATTACAAGATGCAGTAAATTTCTACCTGTACATTTTGAAAGTCCCCAGCTAACTGGACACAGTAGAGTTAGATCAACAGTGAGTGCTTAGGAAAAAACAGCCCCAAACATTTCAGTTTAGGCTTTTTCAACTTTTATCTTCACTTGCAGTTTTTTTCAAAACCTCATTCCATATTGTATTATATTCCTAATCCTAATAACGAGCCTAACCACCACAGCTGCTTGCTACGTTTTAAAATGCAGAATGTCCCATACATTTCATTAACTTCTCCATCAAGAGTTAACAACTGCAACTCAAAATGGTCCTAGAGACCTAAACTTAGCCCCTAGCTGGCAAAGCAAGGAAAGCAACCTTCAAATCTGATACAGCCACATTGACAGGATTTTAGTTCATTCACGCCATACTTTTTGCAATAAAGTACACAGCTTTTTAGCACCATAGCTTTTGATTAGCACAAAAGGTCAAAAATCAAATTTGCATGTAGACTAGACTATTTTAATGCAATTCTTAAATTATTCTCCAGAAAATAAGTGGAAGAAACCTCTCCTCCACAGACAGCAAATGCTAATGTTAACATTTTTTCCCCTAGCAATAACAGTTTTCTAGTTATCTATGCCTTAGAAAAATCAAAGTCATTTCCTCATCAGGGATATCTTAGCAAATCACAGGTTTGACAGTCCTAGTTTGTGACACCAGACAGGAGGTTGTCAAAAATTGCTACTTAACAACCTCCAGCAAAGAGAAAATATTAGCCAAAGTTACAGAAAAGCTTCTCTTTGCTCTCAGATTTCTGTAAGTGAAAAACTAAGGGTCTGACCCTACAAACCTAGTGGGATCATAAGATCATAGCAAAGATCTGGAAGAGACCTCACGAGGCCATCTGAAAGTGCTCAACATCCTCAAAGATGGGCCCTAACAAACTATTTGCTGCTTAGCCCTGGGTGGAAAAGTGGCAGAAGCCTGACATGCATGACAAAGGAATTGGACATCCTTTGTTTCTACCGCTAGCATTTCTCCTTGAATGACCCCAGGCCCCATGTAACTCTTGAACATGTTGATGTAAATGGGCCTTTTCTAGAAGGTGTAGTACTATTCATCCATGACATGCTTATGTTTCTTTGACATAAGAATAAAGCACTGAAGCTTGGATAGACTTTATGGCATTGACATTTCCACTGGTGAAATCCTCACCCCACTGAAATCATGGCAAAATTCCCATTGACATCAATACAGCCAGAATGTCACCCCAGGTGGTTTTGGGCCCTGTAGTGCCCTCAGAAGGCTTTATGAGGGAAAATTAGTTGAGAGGTGCTAATAGTACATTAATGAGGTCTGGGTTTCTCCCTCCTGTCTAAGAAAGGAGAAAACTTCTCCTAGAAACATGTTTGATTTCCCTCCTTCTAGTCTGTTCTGGGAATAAATTTGGGGAAACAAGGTTCTGTGGTCTAAATAGAAAAGTTCTTCATTTAAGATCCTGTTATCAGAGACAGATAAGATATCAGACAAGATACAAACAGCTACCCTAAAGGACAAGTCAGTGAAACACATGCTAGGATTGTTTGAGTTTACAAACCGTTTTCTCAGAGGGTGTGAATTGGCATAGCCCCATTGATTTCAATACAGCAATGTTCATTTATACTAGTTGAGGCTTACCCTTGTGCATTTAAAATGACAGTTATTACTAAGCTGGATAACAGGTAAGGATACCCAAAGTGTGGTGACTGAAATCCTGGCATCATTGAAATCAAGGGCAAAAATCCCATTGTTTTCAGAGGGCCCAGGACTTCACCCGCTTCACACTGTTTTGAGAGGTCCTTCCTGAATGTCACGTAAAGCACCAAGAAACAGAATTTTAACTGGACCGAGTAAGAGGCGCATTCAAATACGTTCTTAACCAGCAGCTAGTTTGCCCAAGGGGTCATACTTGGGGTCTCTCTCAAGAAAAGTAAAACCTTAGATAAAACTAATTATCATTGATTTGGCCCCAGCAGCTGCCAATCTTGCACACAACAATAAAGAAACCAGCATATATTCTTGGTGAAAAGCTGTTTTCCTTCCCTTCAATCATCTTAGTGTAAACTGATTGTGACAAGATAGCAGCCCTGACACAAGATCAGGTTGTAAAGCAACCTAGGCCTGATAGTGCAGAGACAGGACTGCTCTGCTATCCCTGATTGAGGCTACTTTCTAGGCACTGCAGAAATTGGACACCCCCATTTGCCTGGAATTATTCCAAGTTTTTCTTAAAACTACAAGATTGACCTGTTGTTTATCTCACTCAAAGGAAACAAAATCTATTTTTGAAATGAATCTGCTTTACAGACTGCTCCCCTTCAGTTACTGATATTACTTGTACAAGCTTCTCTTAAGTGAAAAGAAGACTGAATAATTTTAGTAGGGAAAAAAAGCAATGCTTACACAGAAAAGGCAGGGCTATTTCTTGTAGAATCCAAAATTCTTCTAGTTATCTTCTGATGTTCTTGGGTGAAAATGTCTCAGAGCTAATTAAACAATGGCAGCAGTCCTAAATAGACGTCAGTCCCACTACTTCAGACTAGCAGCTCAGTAACTTGAAGTTAATTATACAATTTGTACAAGCATTACCATTTGTAAGACCTGAAGCGTAATGATAAATGTACACAGAAAATATTTTACAAAACCAATTGTGATACTCTTAATTACACTCCATAGTACCTCACTACATACCCAGCCTCATTTCAAACGAGGACTGTTTGCACAGTAAGGTGATATTCAGAGTAAATAAGTACCATACTTTCTCACATGCAACATGCCCTCAAATAAAAGAAGCAATTTGGATTTAGAAGGTAGAACGTAGGGAAAAAAGACTTTTTTCCAGCATTGTGGTTGACTGTGACGTCGAGTACGTCCTCCTGAAAACACAGAGGCTAGGAACAGAAATTACACGTCAACCAGTCCACGTAAGCAGTATAAACCTGTAACAGAACAGAAGTTCAGTGCACATAGACCAGTTTCAAAATGGCAGAAACTGGTTTAAGATAGACCTGGGTGGATTTAATATCAGCTTTAACTGATTTAGATTAAACTGGTCTATCAAACTTCTGTCCAGGTCCCTCCTGACACAAGTTAACCTTGCAGTCCCTCAGCATCCCAGATTGCTTTGTACGTCCCCCTCACAGAGCACCCCCCTGCACCAGCCCAGCACCTAGCTCACCCCACCGCCAGGCTGTCACAGAGCTGAGGCAGGAAAGCAGGGCGATGTGGGGGCGGTGGGGGAACAGAGCCTGACACCCCAGCTCCAGCCACAAAGCCCCAGTTTGCCCTGCTGCAGGGAACTGAGGGGAGCTCCCTCCTCCTCTCCCATTCAGACAAGCGGATGCTCGGCTCCGGAGCTGCCACAGGTGGGTGTGGGGAGCAGTTTTCTGACCGGTGCCCCCCCACTTTGCAGTTCTACCCCCGTGGTGGGAGCTCCCCATGCCCCCATGCTGCACAGGCAGGGGCACCCAGTCTGGGAGACTGCTCCCACCCTGAAGCAGTATCTGAGCCAAGCAGCCATGCTGGGGAAAGGGCACTGGGGGAATTCCCCTCAGCTCCTCACAGCAGGGCAGCCCCAGGCTGGGGGAATCCCAGGCCCGGGCAGGGAAAGCCTCCTAAGGTGGGGGCTCCCTCATGCCCCTACACCCAGCTGCATGGGCAGGTACCCAGTCTAGGGGACCATCCCCTCCCTCCCACCTGCAGGGGTGGGCCTGAGCCACAGCCCAGCCAAGCTGCATGGGGGGGAGGAGGGAACCCCCCTCTGGTCCCATGAGGCAGGGCAGACCAGTGCTTGGGGTTCCCTGGGCCAGGCCAGGGGAAACCCCCTTAGGCAGGGCTCCCCACAAGATAGCCCAGCATTGGGATGAGGGGCTCCTCAACCACCTATGGGGGAAAGCAGGAGGTTGGGATCATCCACTAGCCAGCCAATTGGGATGGCCTTCACTCAGCTGGGCTCAGCAATGGCTGGCAGGCTGGAAGATGTTCTCTCAAGAGCCTCAGCTTCTGGCCTGGCCTAGTGCAGGCATCTGGCTGCCCTTTCCTAGCTAAAAAGTGAACATTAGTTCAGTTCATTATCAGTCCAATCTATACGGCTTAGAGAAAGCTGCAAAGAGTGAATCGATTCCACCTTGGGCTTTTTGACTGTCTGTACTTAGCCAGAGCATCCAGGAAGTGCATCTATCCATCAACACTTGCACTAGCCTCAATCAAGCTCATAGTTTCTTCGTTTTTTGTGGACAGCTCTTTTTTTTTTTTTTTAACAGACTTTATGGACAAGCATTTTTAAGCTTTTATTTCCATACTGCCCACACATATATGGACTGTTAGCAATCCTGTGCTT
The DNA here is from genome assembly GCF_030867095.1 of Alligator mississippiensis. Lineage (NCBI taxonomy): Eukaryota > Metazoa > Chordata > Crocodylia > Alligatoridae > Alligator > Alligator mississippiensis. Next base: position 76,499,487 of record NC_081830.1, on the reverse strand, counting down.
CAGGCACAAGCGCTAGTGCCCAGCCAATAGCTATGGCTGTGACAGGGTTAGCGCAGGACTCCACCCCTTCAGCTTGCCGAGTCAGAAAAGCAGCAGTCATTTTGACGGCTCCCACGACATGCACAGTGTCTCCAGGTGAGCTTCTTTTCCAGTGAAGAAAACAGTTTCCATGCTTACTTTTGGGGGCAAAAGGTGCATGTTATATGTAAGAAAATACCATATATCACACTTAAACTGCTTAAACTGTAGCACCTCCAGCTGGTGGTAAGAATTCTTTAAATATGATCTGTCTAGATATTTTTACTAAAGCAAAACATTCCCTTTATTCCTCTCCATTCTCTACAAGAAAAGAATCAGTAAGGCATTTGGATACTCATACTCCAGGGCCCCATTGTGAACCCCTTGTAAGCTGTTACTGAAACAATAAAAGCCACTGCACTAGGTTCTGCCACTCTTGTCCACAATGAATGGTACCTACCTACCATCAGCGTGCCCTTGTTATGAAGAAGGCTAAAAGGCATACTGGGTTGCATTAGTAGGAGTGTTGCCAGCAGATCGAAGGAAGTGATTATTCCCTTCTATTTGGCACTGGTGAGGCCAATCTGGAGTACAGTATCAAGTTTTGGGCCCCCCACTACAAAAAGGGTATAGACAAATTAGAGAGAGTTGAGCAGAGTCAAGAAAAATGGTTAAAGGTCTGGGACACATGACTTATGGGGAGTAGCTGAGGGAACTGGTCAGAGAAGGCTGAGGGGCGATTTAATAGCAGCCTTCAACTACCTGAAGACTGGTTCCAAAGAGGATGGAGCTGGACTGTTCTCAGTGGTGGCAGATGACAGAACAAGGAGCAATGGGCTCAAGTTGTAGTAAGGGAAGTTTAGGTTAGATATTAGGAAACACTGTCTCACTAGGACAGTAAAACCCTTTACTAGGGTAGTAAAACACTGGAGCAGGTCACCAAGAGAAGTTGTGGAATCTCCATCCTTGGAGGTTTTTAAAACCCAGGTAGACATTGGCTGGGATGAGAGAGTTGGGTTAGGTCCTGCTTTGAGCAAGACATTATACTAGATGACCTCCTGAGATCCCTTCCAATGCTGTTTTCTATGATGTTGATCAGCCCTGTATTTGTGGAACAAACTGTTACTCAACATGAGGGAGCTGGGGCTGCCAGCAGTTTAGTTATCTCACTTCATGAATATGGATGAACAAGGCCTAAATGGGCTCCTCCATAGGACAACAATAGAATACAGAATTTGCAGAACTAATTGTTTTGCTGCCTTTTTCAGTTCCATGAAAGTATTTATGCTACACCAATTGCAGGATATGCTTTATGGAGCAAGCTAGGGGCTTTGAAGAAATTTAATGCAGGTTTCAACATAATGCTGCAGCCCATCATGGGTCTGTTCATGAAGCATTGCTGTAATCAGATGATAAATTGATAAAATGGAGATCCATTAATAGGGCTTGTGCAAACTGGTGCTCTTCAAGCTGATAGACAAACATACAATCATATAAAGAAGGACCAGAAGGGACCTGTAAAATCATCAAGTCCAGTCTCCTGCCATGGGCAGGAGGTAATTGGGCTCAAACGAGCTCAACAAGGTATTTGTGAAAACACCTGTCAGGTGTTTGCTGTCGCTATTCCTGCTTCATTTCTCTCAAACTACTACATTGTTTCTCTTAGTTTCTAGCACTCAGAAAGTCAGCTTTATAAATTAATAGAATGGACACAAAGGTTATTTCTCAAGTACTGTCTAAATGTTTGCATAAAAAGCAAGAGAAGGAGGACCATGGCTTTTAGAAGTCTCAGTAGCATATCGGCCCAACGCCTGCTGACAATATGCAGCCTGAAGTTCTAAAGGACAGTGTAGGCTGCACTGTTAGAGGCCATCTAGCTGTATTTGCAATGCAACATGAGTGTTATTTAGCTTCAGGTTTCATGCTTCAGAAGCCTCTCTATCTGTCCAGCGAGTGGCAGCTGTTAAATTCCACTTGTAATAAACTGGTTCTGTCTTAAGTCAGTGCTCTGCCACCCAGGGTCCTAGAGAGGGACTAAGACCTGATGCTGAGGCACCGCTTCCTTGGATGTACTGCCTTACTAGCATACCTCTTGAAAGTCTTCTGCTTAATCCACAGAGGGACAAGCCCTTTATCAATGAACTCAGAAGAAACTCTTTAAAAGGGATCATTTTAGCTGTAAGTTTTCTATGGACTTTCTCTTTAGAGAACTCCTTGGCTAGTTTGAAGAAGGCTACAAAGCAAGGCCCAGCATTTGTTACTTCTACTTTTTGTTCCTTCCTTGTGAAACCTGGACACTTTATGCTTGGACACATCTGCCAAGGAACAGCATTATGGTTGGTCTGCCTGCTAATGTTTTGTGCCCTTTTTGTCTTGGCATTAAAAGTGTGTCCTGTAGTTGTTGGTTACATCACATTCCCAGTTCTTAGGTGTTAAGCACTTCCATCTGTTCAATAAGCTAGTTCTTTCCCACTAAAGCTTCCCTGCAAGCTTTTACTATTTATTTACCATTCAATACACCTGTGTGAGGCAGTTTCAGTTTCTTCCTTAGCCACTTTCTTTTTTTTCTTTTGCTGCAGCTTAGTAGTCTCTTGAATTCCACTGTAGTTCATGTAATTCCCCATCATGTGGTTCAGATCCCCATGGACTCTTCTTTCTGCCAGCAGCAGTTATATACACTCTCCTTCTGCATTTTTCATTGTCACTGAAACACCACCTCTGACAACATTCAACCTGCTATAATCCATTTAAAAAAATCCTGTTGTACGTTATTTATTTATTTACCTCTGGCCTACTGTAGATTTAAATAACATTGCTATGTCCACAGAGCACCAGCTGGCTCAGTTATCCAATTTGTTTGCTTTAGTTCCATGGCGCGCTCTCATATTTTTCTGGCAAATCAAACTAACAAAGAGTTGTTTCCATTTTGCCTCTGCTTATTGATAATTGGAGAAGCCCTACTGGGACAGCATGATTCAGCCCAATGAGAGAGCATTTTTAACTTGCTTTCTTAGCTGATGAGTCAATACATTCACTTCTAAAAACTTACACAAAGGGTTTCTTGGGTGGTTTTCAAGAAAGGCAAAGAACAGCCTCCTGCTCCAACTAAAATTGTATTAGATATATTTTGTTATATGTTAGCTTCTCCCTCTCTCTCTCTCCTTCTCCTTGATTACTCTTCTTTATGTCCATGTATGTACAGTATATAGCTTATAAAGTATAAGCTACTTAAGACACTGGTGGGTAAAGTAGGCAGTTATTTAAAATGTGCAAATGGTACTAGATATTCCCCAAATCCCATGGATTTCAATATTAGAAATGGAACTAAGCATGCCTGCTGATTCAGGCCTGCTTCTGGCTCTTTACACCTCATTATAACTCCTTACCTTGTCAGTCAAAGTCTCTGCTTAGCCTCCCCTCAGCTGTTTGCACCTCATTAAGGCTCAGCCCATCCTTACTGGGAGCATCTGGCCTCAAAGCAACTTTGAAATTGGCAGGGCCTTCTTCAATTTAGGGTGGCTAATAGCATAGCACTGACTGGCATTGAGATGAAGTAAAACAATTAATGCCTCCTTATATCAGGGAATTTTCTAATTACTAAATCACCCTGCTACATCTGACCCAGGCAGTGTATAATTTCAGTGTCAGCATTAGTATAAACCTTTTCCCTGATGATACATAGAGCTTCCTGTAGGTCAAACCATGGAAACTTAACTTTTTCTGAGCATAAGAATTGAGTTATAAGGTAGAAAGGATGGATTCTTACCCCTTTTGCCCCCACAGGTCCTATTAAGAGGCTTCCTTCTTTTTTTAGCCTAAAATTATTTATGACCACTTCCTACATCACTGTTGTCTTTTATCTTGAATAGCTCTTTCCTATTGGTGTTTACACCAACACTCCCCCCTACTGATGTATTTATAGACAGCAATAATGCCCCCTTCTCAACCCTTGTTAAATTAAACAAGCCAATCTCCTCTCCTTTAATAAAATAGGCTCTCCAGTCACATGGTAATCCTAGTAGCCTTGCTCTGCCCATGTTCCAGTTTGAATCCACCCTTCTGCACAAATCACCAGAACTGTACCCAGTATTCCAGATGTGGTCTCAATAAGATCTGATACAATGACTTTAAAATTTTCCAACCACTGGGGGGAAATACCCCACCTTATACACTCTAGGACTCAGTTTGCCTTTTCCATGGCCACATCATATTGTTAGTTCATAGTCATCTTGTGTAGGCAGGCACCTACATCAGAAACAGCAGCAGTGCCTTAAAATCCCTGTATGCCTAAATTGCTGCTGGTGGGCCTTCAGAAAACTGTTTGAGTCCTGTTGTCATTAAGTCACTTGGAGCCTCAGCCCATGTCCAGGTCCCATAGGATTCTCAGCTTAGATGGTCCCTTACAGTGCCTGCTCTGGTCAACATTTTCAGAGAACGCACATGCATTGCACATGTACAGGAGAGAGCCATACACAAGACTTTTGGGTGCTGGCTAGCACTGTTTCATGACCCCTAGCAATTAAGACACTAACCAGGGTCCTTGGAACCGGTCTTTAAACCCCTGCTTTGCCTGATTTATTGCAGAGACTAGATCTCAGGGCTTTCCCTGCCAGGACCAGATGCTAACTACTGGACTATTAGGTGACATGCAATGATGTTCTCTAAATATCATTTTTGAAGCTATCCTATTGGATTCAAATTATTAAATATTCACTGGGCCAAGAAGATAAACAAGTGAAAGGTTGGCTCTGTAGGCTAGTGGTTAGGTTACATGCGTGGCATATAGGAAATAAAAGCTCACTTCCCTGATCCAATGAATGCAGCAGGAGCAAAGCAGTGTCAGGATGCCTAAGGACCAGGTGGTGAACACAGCTTTGCAGTGATGCACGTAGGCCTACGTGGTTTGAAAATCCTACTAGGTACCAATCTCTAAATTTGAGCATTGTGATACTTTTGAAAATATGACCCTAAAACTCTAATCTGACAAGCACTTGGGCACATGCTTCCCTTTTAATTTAAACACTTGACTAACTTCCTTTCATGCTTACATTTTGTGTTCAAATGCTACCAGGATCAGAGTCCATCTCTGCAGTTTCGTCATGTGTTATAGCCAGGTGTGAAAGCTGTGAGTTTTCCTTGTTTGTGACCATGTCAGGGATTTTTCCATTATGTGGTTTCCTGAACCTCTTCACTGAAGCATTAAAGGAAACCCAAAAAGTCGAACAACAGTTTAACAAAGGGGATTATGGAATAGGCTTTTCTAAGTGAGAAAAGAAAAAAGTACATTTGTGTTGGTTATCTGGGGTCTGCTCTTGCATATCAGTTATCAACAATTTTTCTTCTAGTACTACTAGAGAGATTGTGTAAAGTCTTTTTTCCTATATAAGATTCTAAAAAGCATTATCTTAAAGGTGTTTTATGCTTCTTTGGTTATAGAATTACCAGTGGGAATATATATGACGATAAGCCCTGACATAAGTCTCAAAGGAGAGGTATGTTTTCTGTGGCTTTCTTCTAACCCATTTGCTTTTGCTAAGAGACTAGGAGAGTTTCTGTGCATGTTCAGGTGTGATAGAGAAGTTGCAATATGCCAGCCTCCTCTGCCAGTTGCAGCGAGTCAAGGAACAGTCCCAAGTGATTAATCAAGCGATAGCTGAGCTAGCAACCGTTCCCTATCTGCAGGACATCAGTCAGCAAGATGCTGAATTGGTGAGTATTTATTTTTAATCCTTGTTTTGGCTCTTGCAGGCAGTGAGCCAAGGGATAGGGGGAAAGAGATGTTGCAATGTAATTTGTACTGGAAGTCAATGCTTAATATTCACAGACTCTGGACTAGTTTTGAAATTCTCCTTGCAATATTTTATCAGAAGAGGTGCTGCGCTCCTGCATGGGTACTTTTTGTGGAAGGGTGGGAAGCATTTACTCTTATATTCTAAAAACATCTTTCCTTCCCCCAACCCTCCAAAAACAAGCCTGGAAAATGATTGCAATTATTCAGATCAGGATATGCAAAAATATCCAGCAGCATAGCCAGCTGCACCAAGAGAGGCAGAATGTTCTTGGGGTTTGAGTGCAGGACTAGAAATCAGGAAGCAAGAGATTTTTATTCTTACCTTCCTGTGCAATCCTGAGCAAATCCCTTTGCCCCTCTGTGCTTTAGGGTTGTTTTTTTTTTCCTCCCCTCTATAAAATGAGGATAGTAATATTTGCAGGAGTGTTACGAAGCTGAATTCATTAACAAGTTTAACAGCCTGATACGTGCAAATGGAACGTGCTATAGCAGTGCCAAGTGCTACTATAGTTATATCAAGTTTGTGGGGTGTTCAACAATTTGCTCAAGTAAAACAAATTTCTCCCTTTGTTCTCCTGAGTGAGGATTACATATTCCTCACTCCCTACTTTTATAGTCAGTCAAGCGTTGATGATCTAAACATTGGCCTCTGAGATTCTGGGTTTTCCTGAAGCCAGTCTCGAGCCATGGCTGCTGTCCTGCAAAGCCCCTGAGCTCTGTAGAGCCAGGGCTTCACAGAGCAGCTTGCCATAAGGAACTAAACAGCTCCATCTTGTTGAGGGAGGTAGTTGCTAGGGCTGTGTGAAGCTTCAGCCCCTGAATCGATTCAGTGGAGATTCAGCCCTTTAATCTCTCCGGATCGAGTCGGAACCCTCCAAATCGATTCGGAAAGATTCGGTGATTCGGACAGCTTTAAATGTTTTTTCTACATACCTCTATGTAGCAGGGAGCTCCTGAATGCTGCGATGCTGGGGTGCATGTAGCGTCCCACAGCAGCATGGGGGCTCCCCAGTACGCTCAGCAGCAGACCCAGAAGTGGACCAGAAACACTTCCTGTCCACTTCCAGGACTGCTGGGGAGCACATGAGGGGCCCCCCACACCACCACAGCTCAGCGACTGGTGCCTCCTGGGTCTGGGGAGGCACCTGGGGTCCCCCCATGGCCTATCGCTGAGCTGGGAGGGGCATGGGGGGCCCCCCAGCACACTCCCCAGCAAACCCAGTACTTCCGGTCCACTTCCAGGTTCGCCGCTGAGCACATGGAGGGCCCCCTGTGGGACGCTCCATCTGCCTCAGCATTGCAGTGCTCACAAGCCACACTGGTGCCTCGAGGTATGTAGAAAAAACATTTAAAGCTGTGTCTATGGCCGAATTGCTGTCTCTCTGAATCAACATTAAATCTTCAGATTTGGCCAAATTGAATCAGGGACAGTGATCCCAATCAAAGAATCAAATCACTGTCCCCAATTCGGGCCAAATCTGAATCCATATCAAATAAGACCAACTCTGCACACACCTAGCAGCTGCCAAACATTAAAATCTGTGCTTAAGGTAAGAGGAAGACACATTTCAAATAAACTATTTCTAGTAAAAGGCATCCTCTGTTTGGAACAAGTTTCCTGGTACTAGTATCTACCAGTCCACATTTTAAGGCCGATTAGAGGTGTATCTTGAGAAACTGATGCATTTTTCACTAGAGACTTTCCAAATAACATATCTTGGGCATGTGCTCTTAATTGTTGCCTAAATCTATGTAAAGCGACTCTTCTCCAGCTGGGAGCCTGACCTCCCTTGGAATATTTCAAAGGAAGGTTCAAGGAAGCCTCAGGAAAACAGAGGAGGGGAAAGCTAGTCTCACTTTATTTCATAGGACTTGGCAGAACCAGAACCTGGCATGACTATTCAGTGATGAATGGTAAATATCTAGTAAGAAATCCATGTTTGCCAAGCCCAAAACAGGAGTAATTTAAAAGAAAAAAAGTAACAGTCTGGCCTGTCTGCAGCATTAAAATGTATGGATTCATCAGTTTATTAGTGGTACTTTGCCCTGCCATCCTCCCTTGCACTCTGCACAAATGCCTACCAATAAAGGAAATTCAACTCCTTTAGGCCTGGTATGTGAAAGCCAACTTTGGATGTCAGTGCTTCTGCAGTAACTCCTACACAGAGTCAATGGGATGCTGCATGGGAACAACTATACATTCAGGATTAGTTCTTTGAACAGGCAGACTCTAAGAAGCTGGACCATCATCCACTCCTATGGATGGAAGGACTCTTGTGCATTTCCAGAGCTTTGTAGTGAATATACTTTGCACTCTTCTTCCTTTAAAATTGTTTATGACCATGATCAGAATTTTTTTTTGGTATTTTTCTGTGGGGAAGAATAGATCAAGCCAATACTTTCCTCTAACACAAACATAGAATAACTCCACTGAAGTCATTCTGGCTTTCCACTGGGACAGCTGAGATAACTAAAGCCAGGTACAGACATTACATTTTTTACCGGTATAAGAGATCAGAAACTAGTCTATACCCATCACAGAACAGAAGTTGAGTGCACACAGACTGGTTTAAAAATGGTGAAACCCAGCCTGAGATTTGTGCCCTGATCCCCCACCGACGGGCAAATGTATGTTCTGTTCGCTACTGATCTAAACTACGCTGCTAACAGAAAACTGCGTAACTTAGATCAATTCTGCTTTGAGTTTTTTTAATGTCTGTACCTAGCCTGAGGTGGTTCAAATATAGACCAGTTTAAATTTTCCAATAAGGAACAGCTAAAACTTCATGTATGTTATGTGGATTATAAGTTGTGCAAAATGTAAAGCATGCTGGGTGTACAGTGCATTCGTGCCGTTACACGGAAGCGCAACAACAGTCAGGCACTCTGGGAAGCTGTGTCATACGGGGACTTCTGGCTGTCCATGTGCTACCAGTGCTATCAGAGCCATTTTTTTTCCACGCACAGCTTAAGTTGGCACCGGGGGCAGCTGCCCTTATAACTCCACCCTAGTTATATCAGTGCTGTTACAAGGAGCCTAAAGGCATTTCAGTTGTAAACTCCTTTCTGTTAACTTCAAAAGCATATAAATTAAGAGAGTCCTAACATATGGCAAAGAGACTCTTGGCTCATGATTTTTAAACTTGTTATTTGTTTGCAAGATCTGAGGGAAGGAAAATTTCATTCAATGTGAGCTGCTGAACACAATCAAAATATCAACACAAAAACCTTCTGAAGATGTTTATGGCTCTGCATTACTGTATTCGTGCTCCATAAATCAAACCTGGGAACTTGATGGAAAATAGAAAGCTATTCCTCTTTAAAAAATAGATTGGGTTTGTGGGGGGGGGGGTCAACACAAATTGTGATGAAGAGTTAAAATACAAATGTTTTTCATGGGAAAGTATTTCCAGAAAAATTCCATTTTGGGAAAAACAAAATAGATTTCTTTTGTTTTAAAATGCTAGCTGTCTATCTGGAAGAATTTTCTGATTTCCCTTATAGAGCCGGTCAGGAAATATTCCATAAAACAGTCTTCATCCAAAAATGCAGATTTGTTGAAACTGAAACTTGTCAGGGCAAGTTATCAATTTCAGCAAATCTTTCATTGGGAAGATTTCTTGGGGCAAGGTGAATTTTTTTTTTAAACCAGAGGAATCCGATTCCACAACAAGCTGATGATGAGAGCATTTACCTACCCTGTGGGACACTGAAAGCAACAAGTTTAGGACCACACTTCACCTGATTTGAAGCAAAGATTTGAACCTGGACTTCCCATATGTGCGCTGAGTAACCTAACTGTCAAACTGTTGACTATTCTAGACACACTTCTTCTCTCTCAATGAGATTTTTTGTCACAAAATTAGTGTAACAGAAAATGTTTGACAATCTCTGTCAAAGACCTTGACTCTGATCCTATTACAGCCAGCAGCAGAACTTGCATTTTGTTGCCATGAATATTGATATATAAGACTTTGTTTTCTGCAAACATTTGGACCAATAAGATTCAGTCCAATGGATGTTCATGCAAAGTGAGTGCAACATGGTTGTGAAAGCAAGCTAAAGCCAAAGCAAATTCATTTAGTGAGTCAAAAGAATATTCATGCAGTCATGCATTATTTATCCAGTGCTGGAGCACAGGAAAGGAATTTTAAGCACAAACTTGAATGGTAAAGCTCACTTCCATAAATTTAAGGAAATACAGTGTGGCTTCTTAGACTAGGCATCTTTTCCATCTCTTGCTTAGCTAAGCATAACTAGCAGAGCTCCTGAGTGATATCATGTCATGTACTTATATTAGGTTCCCACACCATCTGAGTACAGAAAGGTGAGTACATGGCAATGTTCAGCTGGATCTTCAACAGGAATTCTGAATTTCCTTTTATTTATGCCTTTTGAAACCAGACTTTTCAAGAGACTAGACATCTAAATAGATAACAAGGCTATCTAATTTATAATGATCAACATTAAGTTTTAGAAGAGATGCTAAACCCCATGCTTCAGTTCTCAAACTGATCTCTAACTAAAGGGTGTAGAAAGAGGCCTAACTGAGGGAAGATTATTTTACATTTGCCTATTGCTTGCACCCTCCAGTGTAGGCTGCTGCAAGGAAGAGGATAGTGAATTAGATAGACCTGTCTGGTCCAGGCCAACAATTTCTGTGTTATTTACATGCAGTTAAAAATGCATTTTTAAGATGCATAAGAAGAGGAACAAAGTGAGACCACACCAAATTCTGGGCCCAGACACAAGTAGTGAATACTGACTATCAAGCCTTTTAAACAGCTGCATTTTTGTAGTTTATTCTAGAAATAGCCAGCCTTGTTTTTATGCGCTGTTACACTGAATGATGGGGAGGCTCTGTCAAAGAAGAGGATAGTAAAAGAAGGTAAATGAGCTAGATACTTTGAGGTACAGTAAAAACATCTCAACTTTAGTGTTGTCCTCTTGTGAGGTTTTACATGCTGTCTTAAACTGTGATGCATTACCCTTAGGAGAAAATACTAAAAAGTATTCATGTACTACATAGAATATCCCAGAGAGTTAAATAATGAAATATGGGACCTTTATTCTTACCATCCAAATCTGCCTTTGCAAAACATAAGCATTTACTGCATTGAAACCTATAGGTTTACGGACAAATATTCCACAGGAATTTTCCCCATTGTTAAGTATTTTATATCCACAATAACACAGTGTAATGGCTGAAGCAATGATGAGGCGGCAGTGCTCATTGTGTGAAAGATGAGTAATAAAATCATCAGCGTACAAATGATTTTTTAATTAGGTTTTAATCTGTGTATTTAGAGAAGTTATTTCTGTGTGAATTCCACACTGATAATTTTTATCTTGGTGCCCCAGCTGCAGTTGCTAATGGCAGATGCCACGGACACCCTTGAAGGAAGAAGAAGTGATAAAGAACGTGTGTGGAATAAAATTCAGAAGGTAAAACTAGCAGCTAAAGACAGCCAAAATATAGTGTCCTGGGGAGGACATGTCTAATGAGGTTGGAATTTATTCCAACGGTGGAAAAGGAAGTGAACTTGACCCCTTGTCTTGGAGCTTCTGAGGGCAAAGACAGTTACCACCAGTATTTATTTCTTGCTGTAATGCTCTCAGACGGTTAGTCTTTGTCAGTGTTAGCAGTCTCACGTTGTTGTCAGCCAAACCAACTAAAGAATTTATTTTTGACTGATTACTCTGCTTATCCTTTTTGGCCATTTAAGATACTGTTTTGATTGCTGTTTATTATGGAATAAAAATGCAGCCCCAAGCAGAGGTTACACACTGAATTCTCTGCAGCATTCACACCTCCCTTAAGCTCCCCTGAGGAGCTGCTTAGGTGGTATGAGGCTTATAGGATAGATAAATGCCTTTCTGGGACTTTCGCGCAGCAGTTGATCATTTTCGCCCTTAAGGAGCTTAAGAGGACTTTGTGCTAACTCATGGCCCTTAGATGGGTTTGACCCTATAGAATGAATTATGGCTGGGCTGCAATGATATAAGAATATCTTGCATTTCCACAAAGCTTTTCATCCCAGAGCCCTGTCCAATTGTGTATATATACAGTAGACATGTAATGCTGTCCACTCTGGTAAAGAGGATGACAACACAGCATGGGAAAGGGGGGAAATTGCTTGAGGTTGAAAGCAATGACTTACAGTGGATTCTCATGGGATTAATTGTGTCCCAGCAGAACAGGTGGGAATTCAGATGTTAGGGTACCTTCTAAAAAAGCTATAGGCACAGCAAGCTGGACCCTGGTTAGAAGAATGAGGGGTAGAGTTTGAATTTGGACCTTGGAACTTGAATTTCTGGTTCTAGGGAATAGGTGCTGATTTCAGTTACATCAGTGCAAACCCTAATGGAGCCATTGACTGGGTAGCATAATGTGCCCATCAGATTTAAACTGATATCACTGAGATAAAAAGATGGCCCCACAATTGTTTTACACCAGAAACTGAGAAAATGAAGATGCCTCTATATCTCTGGCTAGGTAGAGACATTCAAAAAGCCCGCGTTGGAATTGATCCAAGTCAGGAGTGGGCAAAATGCAGTCCGGGAGCCAGATGCAGCCCGCCAGGCCATTCTATCTGACCCGTGGAGCCCCTAAAAAATTTAGAAAATTAATATTAATCTGCCCTAGGCTGCCTGTCATGTGGCCCTCAATGGCTTGCCAAAACTCAGTAAGCGGCCCTCTGCCCAAGATAATTGCCCGCCCCTGGTATAAGTCATGCAGTTTTCCATCAGCTTAAATTGGTAGTAAATAGAACGCATATTCTCCCTTTGTTGAGGGGGGACTAATCTTAGATTGGGTTCTGCCATTTTTAAAACAGTCTACGTGTGCCGAACTTCAGTTCTGTTATGGGTATAGGCTGGTTTTGTGTGCCGGACTTCTGTTCTCTTATGAGTACAGACCAGTTTCTGATTACTTCTACTGGTAAAATTGTAATGTCTGTACCTGGCCTATGTGAAGAAGGAAGGGCAAGCTAAGGACTGATCATCCATGCGTTCTCAGCCCATGAGACTGATGGTGGGTTTTGATCTCACCAGAATCCCACTCATCTCTTCTGTTTTACTCTGAGATGGTTTTAGCCAAGGACAGTCGAAATCTGAGTATGATTTAAAAACAAACATTAACATTTCTCAATTAAACTAAAAATGACAAAGATGCCTGAAAGTATTTAAACAGATGCTGCCAGGAAACGGGAGAGGGACTGAGTCAGTTTCAGTTTACAACTGAAGCCCTCTAAATTAAAATTCCCAGAGCATGTTGTAGCTGAATGTGTTTTTAACAAGTAATAATTCCTTGTTTAGAAGACAGATCAGTGGCTTGTGATGACGTATTCACAGTACGGGATGGTTTAGAGTACAATTATAGTTGATTTTTTTTCCCACGTTTTTCCTAAGGTGCCTAGAGTAAGGAGCAAATGACTTTGTATTAATATAACTGAAAGGGTGAAGAGAGAAATTAATTATAAGTATTCACACAGTTTCTGCTTTATAGTAATCGTATCTCCTAATTACCTCACATTTGCTCAGAACTATAGAATCATGGAGTTGGACGGGCCTCAAGGGTCATCTAAATTAACCTTGTGCTGGATTCACTATTCCTAACTTTTCCCAGACAGGTGCCTGTGCAGTCTCTTCTTCAATACAGGTTACACAGAGAGGTTGTGCAATCTCCATCCTTGGAGGTTTGTAAGATCTAGCTGGATAAGGCCTTGGCTGGGATGGTCTAGCTGGGGATGGTCCTGCGTTGAGCAGTGAGTTGAACTAGATGTGACCTCCTGAGGTCTGTTCCTAACCTAATTTTCTCTGATTCTATAACTTCCAGTGAAGGAAATTCCTCAGCTTCTCTAGGCAGCTTGTTCCAGTCTCCCACTGTTCTTACAATTAAGAAGTTTTTCCTGAGATTCAATTTAAATCTGCTTTGCTGAAATATAAACTCACCACCTCTTGTTCTGCCCTCTCTGGCAGTCTTCTTCATGGCAGTCTTTCAAATGCTAGAAAAATGCCATCATGCCCCTGCCCCCCTACCCACAGAATCTTCTTTTTCGCCTCAACCTTGCCTCAAACAGCTTGAATGCCAACCCTTTTACTATTTCTGTTGCTCATCTCATCTCTAGATCCTTTCCAGTTTCTCTGCATCCTTCTTAAAGTACAGTAGGGTGCCTACAGATTACATTTTTAAGTGTTCATAGTGCAATATGTTATAATACAGTATATAATAATTGGTATGATATATGCCTGTTATATATACAGTATATTATAATTAGTAAGTTTATTGTCATAAATAATAATAAAGATTGCCATCAACATTTAAAATAAATACACAAAAGTCGTGCAACATTGGCAAAGATGCTACTGCTCTGCTTTTCTTTCTCAAAAACCCATTCTACAGCTAACTAAATGAGCCATCAGACACATCTGCAACTTGCAGAGACAGCAACAAAATGGAAATGTTCCTACCTCCTGGTAATGTTTGGTGACTTAAGTCTTTGTGTACAATGAGGTGTCTCCTAAACTCACCCAGTCTGATAGGACCATGGAATGGCTCTGTCTTAGGTGTTCAGAACTGTGAATAAGAAAACTTATAGTACACAGCAAGCAAAATCCATGTTAAAAGAATATTAAGATTGCAAAGACGAAAATTGCAAAGTGTTACAGTTAAGCTCACTTGTGCAATTTTATTATAGACATGATAATACAATCTTTAATTACACATACACTGGCACCTGGTTTCAGGCTTCCCCTTAGGCTCCTTGCATCAATATAGTCCTTTTATGCCCTTCTCTCTTGCTTTCTTGTCCCTATCCCCCTGAAGGGTCCAGATTTCTCTTCTGTTGGATGTCAATCAAGGGAATAGTGACAACAAGGGGAGCACTGACAACACATGGGAGATAATGCACCTCTTCCCCACCATTACAGCAACCTGTAAGAGCCGGGACCAACAATTTCAAGGGAAGTCATGCTCAACCTCTGCTATCTCAGGATGAAGTATGCTTGGTTATCCTAGGGGAGGACACATGTGCCATTAAATGAAGGAGACAAGCTTTTTAAAACTGGGTGCCTAAGGAGGAAAGGAATCCAAAACATATTTAGAAACCTTAATAAGTATTCTGTGCCTATGGACCGGTTTGGAGAAACGTTCATCTGCGAATGCAGGGGTCTGGGTCTGACTGCCTGGGAGCTCACTTCCAAGTCATTTGAGTTTTAAAAACACTGAACAGTCGTCCTCACCCCTACCTTGGACAAATTCAAGAAGAGATTGGACAATCACCTGTCTGGGGTCTTGTGAACCCAGCATTCATTCCTGCCTGTGGCAGGGGGTCAGGCTAGATGATCTGTTCAGGTCCCTCCTGACCCTAGCTACTATGAAACTATGAACAACTTCACAGGCTACATTGGCTTCACTAGTATTTACTGAGTTCTCAGTATTGTTGAAAACCAGGTCAGTTCTTTAGACATCTAAATATTGAAGGTAGGCCTGATAGAATGCACGCTGAAATTAATGGAAAGATCCATACACACTCCAATGTGGGCACTGGTTCACATTTTATTTATCCTAATTTTAGACATATTTTGAAATTCTTGGTCAGAGAAATTTCTCCCTTGAGGTTTAACCTCAGTATGAACCAGCCCAATAGTTAAAGCTGAACAGATATTCTACAATGTGCCAGTGATTCCAACAGGAATAAGAAAAGAATTAATGAAAACTCATTTTTTCCTACATTATAAATCCCAGCATATCAAAATTTATTTTTGTTCCAAATCAGAAGGAAACAAAAAAAAGGCTGGAAATGTTCTTTACTTTTCATTCCATCCAGGAAGAGCACACACCAACTGCAGAAACTTCCTTAGCCTGATGAAGGGTTTTTAAACCCAAAAGCTTGCTTAAATTTTTTTTCCAACTATTTAAGTTGGTCTAATAAAAGATATCAGATTCACCCAAAGAACCTTGTCTGCCTATGTCCTTAGACCAACACGGCTACACCCTATACCCCTGTGAAATGTCCTATTGCATTTTAATGTTTCTGTTCTGTTCAATTGAAATATTATATATCTGAAGAAACTGAAACGTTGTTGTTTCAATTTTACTCATTTGTTAATTTATAATATAAATTAAACTTGACATGCAAAGTTATTTAAAAATGAAACATGCCCTTCCATTTTGTTCTTATTAAAATCTCAGCGTATTCTCAAGGAAATAATCTATTTCAACAAACCAGTATTTTTCAATAGAAAAACAATCCAGTGGGAAATTTTTGACCAGATCTATTTAGGAATACTAAACAAGGTTAAACAGTCCTTCTAAATTATTTTGAACAAAGATTAGATCAAGTGATAAAGAACTGGTGGATTGAGGTTGTGACACAGATTACAGTATGTAACCCCCCCAGGCACTTAGGCTCTGGGTAGAAATCACACATAAACCAGTATAAGTGATCAGAAACCAGTTCAAATCTGTAACACAACAGAAATTTAGTGCACATAAACCTCTTTCAAAATGGCCCAAACCAGCTTAAGATAAACTGGATGGGTGCAGTATCAGACTTAAATGATTTAGGTAATTGAACTTTTGTCCCAGATCCCCACCAAATTCAAGTTAACTTGCAAACCCCCAGCATCCCAGGATGCTTTGCACCTCCCCTGCACACCCCTGCACCCCAGGCACCAGAGTGGACAGGCTAGCCTTGCCCCAAGTTATCTGTATCAGTCAAGCAGGGAGGCATGCCCCAGCACTCCCCAGCTTCTGGCCTGAGCCACTGCAGGCATGTGGTTGCATTTCCAGAATCGTAAGTGAATGTCTGTTCACTTGCTTATCAGTTCAGTCCATGCAGTTTAGACTAACCTGTGAAGATTCAATCAATTCAGCCTTAGGCTTTTGACTGCCTGTACTTAGCCTTAGACTCGGTATAGGGGTTCTGATTTCTCAAAGGCTCCACCATCACCTGATTATACAACTCTTATGAACAACCTTTACACAATTCTAATTCCATGGTGGTTATTTGCTTCTATTGCCATTGAATTAAAAGCAAGCATGAAAGCAAGAGAGACCATGGGGGATCTTGTGCAATCACTTACAACTGCAAAACTCTTGAAAAAGGCTGACAACCACACTGTCACCAACAAAGTTTAGATTTTGCAAGAGAAGCAGCTGTTGCATCTAATGAAAGCACTCAAAACTTTGCTCTGACACAGCAGAATTATAGCGGCACCTATTTTCCAAATGGTTAAAGAGTCTGTCAGAATTCCCATTACAAACCACTATTTTCAGGGTTTTATATTCTAAGTCAACCATAAAAATTCACTCAGGCTGAAACTTGATATACAAGGACACAAAGCCTGACCTCGAAACACATTTCTTTTCCTCTTGGGCTTATCAAATTAGTTTCAAATTAATCCAGCATTTTTTAAACAGTACAAGGAAAAAAATAAATGAAATATTTCTTTTTGAAAGTATTAAAAACAAAGAAAAGACAAATGGTCAAGTCATTTTCCTGATAAGAACAGAAGTCATTGTAAAGAGGCTGCTTTTCCCTAGACTGATGGGATAGGGAGACTTTAGTCCAAGTCAGAAACAGCTGAAATAATTGCTATCTGTCTGGGGCTATATGGGGTAAATGCAAGAAAAGGAACATGAAGTTCACATCATTCCTGTGTCCACATCAAAACTGTGATCCAGAAAACCCCCATCCAGTTGCAACTTGGACCTGGATGTGTCTAAACTCACCAGATACCTTCCTTTTTGACCTGAAAGGTCTCTAGGTTCCTGCAGTTCTGTCCTCTGCCTGTTCCCTGAAATGCCCTGATCTGAGTGTCTAACTCTCCTTGTGCCCTACACAGTGAGCCTCAGCACCTAACTCTGGGAGATTCCACTCCACCACCTAAGTTAAGCAGGGTGGCATCTAGCCTTCAGATATCTAAGCCTTGTATCGAATCTAGCCCTCCATGCAATGAGGTGGTCATAATCCCAGTCTAGCTGGCAATCATACCCAATGAGTTTCAGCTAACAGGTAAAGAAACGGGCACAGGGGCTGACATTCACTCCATCTGCTGTCCTTGTATTTGGAATGTACACAGGAAAAATGATGGTGGGATGGCAAGTGTAGATTCTGTTCCACCACCATCTGTCTCTACATCAGCCTCCAAACTAGCATAGAAGATAAGACCTCTGCATATCTCTTGGGGTAGTGGTTGCAGCCATATAGTTAAGGACCTACTGGCCCTGCCCCTGAATAGTTTCTGTCCCCTCCCCAAACTGACTCATGTGGAGCTGCCAGAGAGCCTCATTCTTCCATGTGCAGATGTCAAAAGTGACCAATACATTACTTCTCCTATTCCAGGGCATCACTCCAAGGTGGAATCGCATCTAGTTTATGTCCTAGCCACGTTCACCTGTAGTGTTCTAAGACACTGTATCTTTTTTCAGTCCCTCTTCCTAAATTATCAGATTTTTGGTGCGTTGTATCAGGATTTTGCTTGGTCCCCTATGTCCAGCCTTTTGTGCATACAACCTCCAGGCTTTTCTGTATTCTAAGATGAATCTGTTTCTCTCTCTTTGTGAAGTTGTTGCACTTTTATAAAAATGAAATATTCATTGGACCAGACAGAGGGAAGAAAGAGAGTGGCTGACACCATAACCCTTACTTGTAAGAATACATTTCTTAATACTAATTAGATAGGTAGTTAGTCATGTTAATCTGAGGTCAGGCAGAAGGTAGGGCATTCATAGTATACAATGAATTAGGTTGTTGCTGTTAAAAGCTCATGTCTCTCCAACCCATTTAGTCTCTAGGGTGCCACCCTGCCCTGTCTTATGCAGTAATTATTAGGAGTTCAAACACTGCAGGGGCAGAGGCATACAATTAGATAAATAGGTATATTAGAACCTACCAACTGATAACTCCCACATCAAAAGATCTGAGATGCAATATTGCAGCTGCAGTCAATATGACTTTGTTTAATCTTTACATATAATAATGCAGCTCTTTTTCTCCCATGTTCAGTACTCCTAGGGTTTTAAATAGCCTGTGGTTCAATAGGGTCCTTTAAACATCTTTTGAACAACTGAAGGCTAGACATGAACTGACAAACACACACTTTTCCAGACTTCTACATGTGAGACACTTCATAAAACCTTCACATCTGAGTTTACCTCAAGGGCATCACATACTTTGCAATTTAGATAAGTTATTATGCCCATCATTTGCTGAGCTCAGTGGAATGTCTGTTTCATAAATTTAAAAGCAGAGAAACATGTATGAGTGAATAAAAGAGAAGAAATAACTTGCAACAGGCTAAATGTATAGGAAAGGCTGTGCTAATGTACATGAATATTAAATTAAGTAAAATTAGTCTAACATATTTGGTAATATTTTTAGCCAGGCAAACATTTTCAATAGCCAGTCTTCACTTACCGTCTCTGTCATTTCCAGCACCAAGGAATTGCTGTTTAATGAACTATGCTCTTTCATTGACATTAGGTCAGGTCAGGAGTAGGAACGAGATTCCTGGTACATTGATGGAAAGCAAAACATGCTGTTGAATAGTACTGTATGCTGCAGACTACTGCTGCTACTTGATGTCAGTCATGTTAGCAGGTTTTATAAGGTCATCCAGTCCATGCCACAATGATATTGCACTGTCTCTCTTCTTAGGTTATCAGGTTGTTGGTGCACTGTATCAGGAGTTTGCCTGGGTGTCCACAGCCTTGCAAAAGGGAGATGGGTCCTGATCTGTCCTATATCTAGATACCATGTTTCTAGATATCATGTTTCAAGTGGAACCTCCACAGTGGAGCCAATCTACTTTGAAGAGTGACTGAGTGAAAAAGACAAGGGTGGTGAGGACAAGAAGTAAGTCTGACCAGGAAAGCAATGAAAACGTAGTAGGGAAATTCAATGAGAAGAAAATGAATAGTCCCAGGAGAGGAAGATGGTCTTAGTGGCATCAGAGGGAAAGAAGGAGACGTATAGCACAACAATCAAGCAAAAGGTTGCTGAAGGATAGATGAAAGATGACCAAACACCAGATTACTAATAGGGATGGGAAATGCAGTATTTAGATCAGTGTTTCCCAACCAATGTGCCGCGGCCACGTCCAAGTGTGCTGCAGAATTTTGGGCTGGAGCCACGCCCCCTGCTGGCTAAAGCCACGCCCCCATGCTGCCGCTGCAGACAGACAGACAGACTGGGGCATGGCTCCAGCCAGTGATTTGCATCTGCACCCTGGGTTCAGCCACGCCACCCTGCCTCTCCCCTCCTACTCTGAGCCCAGCTGCTCACCACTCCACCCCCACTCCGCATTCAGCCAGTGTGCCGCAGGGTGGGACAGGCCCGGTCAGCATGCTGCTGGAAACAAAAGGTTGGGAAATGCTGATTTAGATATACTCTGAAAGAAGAACTGACAGGAGTTATGACAATGTCAAGAGAGACTGGGACTTGTCTAGTTTGCAATTTGGATGGCAACAAGCCTGGTGACATTTTCAAAGGGGACATGAGTTAGAGGAGCGCTGGAGTAAAAATTGAGGTTCTGCTATATACAGGGAAGGGGTGAGAAAAGCAGCCAAAGAATTTTCTAAAGTACCACCCCTCATATCACCTACTGCCCTTGAAATGTAACCCTTTGCTCCTCTTTGATGTATAAAATGCTTAGAAGAGAGGAAGTGACAAGAGCATATTATTCAGAATGTAGGTTGTAGCTGTGTTGGACTAAGGACATAGGCAGACACGGTTCTTTGGGTAAATCTGATGTCTTTTATTAGACCAACTCAAAGATATCAGATTTACCCGAAGACCCTTGTCTGCCTATTATTCAAAATGTCACTTGAGCATTTCTAGTAATGGATTGCTCATTATACCCCAACAAGGTGCTAAAGGAGTAAATTCGTCCCACTGGGAGAGATAGCATCTTACCAGCTCCTCTTCCAGTTAGAGATCAGTGTCAGATGAAACACAAGACTGAGGAAGAATTTCATCCGCTAATCCTTATGTGCCTTCAGTTTGCTGATAGACCAACAGTACAAAACAACACTACCAGGAGGCAGATAGCCCTTTTACTATCAGTGCTTTCATCCGTTCCACTATGCGTTGTGTAGGAAAAGAGCTAATGGAATACTTTTAAGTAATGGTGAAAAACATAGCAGTATAACAGGAAACTTTAGGAAACTCAGCTGTCTGGCTACCAATTAGGGGTTGGTGGTGGTTCTTCCCCCGCCCCCCACTCAACTAGGTCACAGGACTTTAGGAATTAAAGATCCTATTAATAGGGATTAATTCTTGTACTTTTGACCAACATTTCCCTGGTACTCTCTCTCATGCAGTGTTGCGTGTATGTGATATGAGCCAACCTGCTTCCCCTGAGAGCAGAGCTACAGAAATGTATATGGGGTCCAATTCTGCAAACACTTACTACAAACTATGATGCTCGCTACTAGAAGAAATGCCAGCCCTTTGCAAAATTACTCCTCCTAGTAAGCACTCTGCCTGGTGATTTTTTGCAGAGTAGTTTGCAAAGTGAAGTGGGATCATTCAAGCTGTGAGGGTGCTTAGTAAATGTAATCCATCATTATTATTATTATTCACTTCCCCATTATGAAACACTGCCCTTGCCCTACCTGTTTTTAGCATTACGTTAATTCTAATGTGCTAACAACTGTGGACACTGAACCATTTTTTAGTATTTTCCTAATCTGGTCCTTTATGAAGGAACTGTGTGACAGAACCGTCTGTCACTTAACATGCTTATTTCATTAAAAAATGGCAGTGAAGGTGAACCAGACGTCTGGGAAATACAAAACAAACCAATGTTGTTCTGTAATAGCATCCAAATGGTGACCTCTTCTAGCAGCAGGTCCAAGCAAAAAAACCTTGATCACTTAGGCATAGTTATCAAATGTATGCGTGTGATTTGGGCCTGGACACAGGAGTGCTGGTAGCAAGTGGCGAGGTGGGGGACGGGGGGAAAGGGGCAGGGAGAGCCTGCTGTGCCTGCAGTCTCCGCTGGAGCTCTGGCTAGGGAGCAGAGGGGCAGGGCCAGCCCTGCTTTCTGGAGCAGAGAGCACAGCTCAGCCCAGGGCTCCAAAGCATCTGGGATTCTGGGGGGCTCTGGTTTAACTTAAACCAGGAAGGGATCTGGGACAGAGATTGCATTAACTGGCTTGACCCAAATCAGTTAAGTCTGATACTACATTCAACCAGATTTATCTTAAACCAGTTTCAGCCATTTTGAAACTGGCTTATGTGCACTAAACTTATGTTCTGTTACAGGTTTAAACTTGTTCCTGATCACTTAAACCAATCTATGTGTAATGTCTGTCCCTAGTCTCTTTGTTTGCTATTTATTGTCTATATTCTTTGCATTGAGGTGCTTTAGAAGCTGGGTAACTAAAATGAAAGAGGAAGGTGCTGAGAGATGTTTCATGATATTTAGGGGTAACCCACTTGCCTTCTCACTCCACCAGCTGCTAAGTAATAGAGGAAGACCAGTATTTTTAAGATTTAGACATTACATGTCATTAAGGCTTCTGATTTAAGCATGGAAATGGGATCCTTAAAGGCCAGCTCCAAAAAAGGATGTCATCTTTTGGGAATTAATTGACTGAAATCAGTAAGAACTTAGGCACCTAACTAGGAGATTGGCACTTGAGTAGCTTTTTATATTTGGTCCTAAGTGATATGGCTGCTTAAAAAAAGTTTACACTGTGTCAAGTCTAAAAATGAATCGGCTTGTTGCATATCTATTTAAATATTAAAGTAAATATCTGTCCTGTATTGCCATGCTCCTCTGTAGTACCAACTCCTATTCCTCCTGCTATTATCAACCCTCTAAGTAGCTAGTATGGGGCATATTCATACCCAGATTTAAAATATTATCCTGCTGGCCTTTTAAAAGACACACATGCATTACAGCTATTTTGCAACCAAAACTGCTTCACCATGTATTGGATAAATCAATGGCTTCCTTTTAATAGTAGTCGCTGGTCATGGATTTCTGGTTCTTAGAAAAACCGTTCTGCCTCAAATGTTGAAAAGTTTAGTGACATCATTGAGCTATCAGGACTTGCATGAAAATAGCCTGAATTCTGTATGGCGTCTGCTACTTTTTATGCCCTATCAGCACATGTGGTCAAAGCCAGTTGTCTACGGGAGAGTCTGGCCTAATCTATGCTACCAGGTTTTGCTGATAATTATGAGCATGTCTACACTCAAAGCTCCTCCTTTTGCCATCAGTAAAACCACCTGTGCTGAGTACATCAAAACAGCATGGAGCAGTAGTGTAATGAGGGGCAGAGCACCAGTCCTGGGCCCCCACATAAAGGAGGCACAAGACTGGCAGCTTTTGCTGGGCCAGCCATCATTGCTGCCACCCACCCAAGGCACTGACTTTGGTAGTTACATGTTAGGGCTGTGCGAGGCTTCAGACTGCGATTCTGATCCGGAGAAGATTCGGACGCTTCGGACGCCGGAGCAGCGTGTCCGGATTGAAGCGCTGGCTTCTTTGGGGATTCCGAAAAAGCTTTGGAAAAGCTTTGGAGCCACTTCAGAGATCCGGACATAGGATATAATAGGGAATCAATGAAATATCTATAACTTTGTTGTTTTTTGGATGACGCTTGCAGGGGTGGTAGCTTCTGCTGAGAGCATGAAACATGCCAAGTTTCAAGGAGATAGGTGCAGGGGTTTGTGAGGAACTGCACCTCAAGCTGCCAAAAGGCAAAACTCGTGACATAGGTGACCCTGTGTGTGTTAAGGCGCAGCGGGGTGAAAACTGCAGAGGTGGCGGCCCCTGCTGATGCCACAAAGCCTGCCAGCTGTCAAGGAGATCGGTGCAGGGGGAATCTGGCTTCTGGGGCTCTGCACCTCTGGCTGCTAACAAGTAAAACTCGTGATGTGGGTAGATGACAGTGTGTGTGTGTGTTAAGGTGCACCCTTCTTGGCGCTGGGGCGTCTGCACAACACAGCAGTGTGCCCCAGCGAGGTCTCCTCCTCCCCTACAGCCTCAAGCCGGTAGCATCAACGCCGGTAGCATCAACACTAGTAGCATCAGCAGCAGCATCAAAGGTACCCAAATGGAGCTGTCACAGAGCTTGTTGTTTTATAAAGGAATTGACAGCGAGAAGTAAAGATGTTGTGTTGTGTTGTGTTGCGTTGGACATATGATGCTATTCATGTTATTCATGGTGTGTGATGGCTTATCTTGTGTTTTTATGTCTATAGGTTTATTATGAAAAGAAAGGAGTACTTAAAAAAATATGTCTTAGGAAGCTTTAGGGTTGAAAACCTCTTTGTCAGGCTGAGGAAGTACCTGCAGTTGGTTCTGGATAGAAGGAATAGTAAAGAAGCCAGAGGCTGGCCTGGCACGCAATACAGGCAAGAAAGCCAGTCAGTGAAAATGGAAATGGAGGCATCGGGGGGGAGGGACAGGCTGGGCTGTGGGGTAGGGGGGAAAGGGGGATGTAGCAGCGCAGGTAAAAGTGCAGAGGTGCCTGGGGTGATAGATGTCCAGCAGGTCACAGCGTGCCAGAACTTCACTGTCTATACTGAGTCCATACTGAGTTTCTGTACCTACTACCTAGCAGGCTGATGAAGTGCAGTTCATAGGCCCAGCTCTGAAAAGTGGTTTGCATTGTAATTTGTTCCCTCTCAGGATCAGGCCTGAGAGACTGGAGGCAGAGTGGCTTTTTGGTGAGGAATGTGCCCCCACAGGTAGTGGGGTTTGTTGTCTTTGATAGATCCTGGTGCGTGCAGTTTGTGGGGGTACTGGAGATAGTTGGCAGGTTTTGTGTTTTGAGCTGTAGGAAGTTGGCTTCAGTTCTGGTGATGAGGTTAGGTTAGGTGCTTATTTGAATGTACAAACAACTTTTCAAATTGCATCAAAGCGGGAAACCGACCCAGAGCTCTGGATCAAATCGCTGGCGTCCAAAGTGGATGGATCCGAAGCTGAATCGAATAGCTGCCTATTCGCACTCGCCTACAGGAAAAGTGCGATGCTATAGCCAGTAGGGCAAATAATACTCTGGCATGCATCAATCAATGCATCTCCAGCAAAACCAAGGAGGTGATTCTTTGCTCTACTCAGCACTGGTGAGACCACAGCTGGAGTACTGTGTCCAGTTCTGGGCACCGCACTTCAACAAGGACATGGACAAGCTTGAGAGAATCTAAAGAAGAGCCAGAGGCAAGCCATGCGAGGAAAGGCTGAGGGATTGGGGACTCTTCAGCCTGAGGAAAAGAAGGCTGAGAGGGGACCTGGTATTATCTTACCACTACACTAGGGGAGTACATCAAGGGCTCTGTGAGCAACTGGTTACCAGGGCACCCAAGGGGAAAACCAAGAGCAATGGCCACAAACTCCTGGAAGATCAATTCAGGCTCAACATTAGGAAAAACTTCTTCACAGTGAGGGTGGACAGACTGGAAGAAGCTCCCTCCAGAGGTGGTGCAATCACCTACCCTGCAAATCTTCAAGAGGAAACTGGATGGTCACCTCGCTGGGGTTACCTGACCCCAGTTGTCTTTCCTGCTTGGTGCAGGGGGCTGGACCCGATGATCTTCTAAGGTCCCTCTCAGCCCCTTACAATCTATGAATCTATGAAAAGAGTCTGGCAGGAGAACCTGGCAATAAGAAAAAGGGCATCATAGCCAAATAGGCATACTGTAGAAGATATTAAAAGGACGGCTTAATGCTTCCTTTTAATACCTTCCTTTTAATACCTAAAGTAGGCTTAATCCTTCAGATAGTTTTCCTGGTGAATCAAAATAGTAAATGAAATGCTCATGATCTGGGTTCTAATAGTGTCCAAGATACGAAATGAGGGAAAAGACCAACTACGTAGATCATGGAGAATTGTACAGGAGCTCTTGGTGGCTAGTCGCAGAAATCCAGAGTCTAAAATGTAGATGCACCCAGCAAATGCTATCTAGGTGCTCTCAGCTTCCCCAAAGCAACCAACAGTTCAGCCAGAGAACAGAACTGCAGCAGGTCCAGCTGAGTGGCATTCCTGGAATTCATTGTCTGTACCATGCGGCCCTTTGCCAGCTGATGAGCTCTGTCAACAGCCCTGTGTTTCTGTTCGGTATGTGCCCTTTCCAGAATCCTACTGGTGAAATAAGTAAGGTCAGGAGTAGAAATATCTTTGTTCACTTCAAACAGGACATGTATTGTTCCTTCCTTTGTGCAGAGTTCTGTTTAATGTCACTTTCAAAAGTGCTGGAAAATTACTTCTGAATCGTACACTAAGCTAAAAGAAAAACTAGACAGACTGCTTGAGTGATGGGAAATTCTGCAATTCAGCCTTCAGGTTAGTCCTGTTGTTACACTGTCCAAAGAACTCCTATTTGCATTGCAGACTGATGTTCACTGTATTAAATAAATGTGCCCAGAGTATTTAACTGTTTACAATTTCTGTATGATTTTGGAGAATAATTCAGGTAAATATGAGCTGTTCACCTTTGTAGCTAAATGAACCACAGACCAGCTACTTTTCATAGAGAATTCAGAATTATAATATAGTGCAGAATAATTGACTTGCAGCCCAGCCAGTCATTTACAGTGTGTTAATTACACCTTTCACCTTCTCGAAATGTGTCAGAAAGAGCCTTTTCATGTAGAACTGAAGGCAGGCAGACACAAACCTTTTGTCAGTCTATTGATGTTCTTTAAAAATGAAAAAAGTGAAGTAAAAAAGTATTGTTTAAATAGTAAGTCTTTTGCTGCAGTACTTAGATGCATGTGTCTCAACAACAGTGGGAAGAAAAGGTGTGGTGAGGAGTGCAAGGTGGAGCCTGTAACCTTGTGATTTGAATTGAGCAAATCCTCCTCTCCACCCAGCTCTGAAGTTTTAAAGTAGGCACAGTTAAGGTGGGTCACGTGCCTTTTAACATGCATGTTCTGCTCAATGCAGTGTGTCTGTCAACCACTAGATGTCTGTATGAAGTAGAGCAGAGATATTCAACTTCTGGGCAGTCAGGGGCTGCCTGTCATGGGGCCCCAAGTGGCACACCAAGTGGGCTGCATGCCACTGAAGCCACACACTGGACAGGCAGCATGACCCTCTCACCCAACATGGGCAACAGTGCACAAGCAATGGGCTCCCCAAGCCCCCTCCCAGTGTGCTGTCCTGCCCTACAGACCCTGCCTGTCGCAGCAGCAGAAGTAATGGCCAAATGGGAGCCCACAGGCTGTATGTTGCCACTCCTGGGCTGGATCTGGCCTCTGCTGCCAGTTGGACAGCCCTGAAGTAGACGGTCCCAGTGAGGCTGTGGATTCTGGTAACCAAAGGAAACAGAGCGGTGGGTCACCATGTTAGTCTGAAGTCAGGCAGAAAGTAGAGGTGGCATTGAAGAAACTAAGTAGTTCAGAGAGCCTTGAGCTGTGGTAGGCAACAACCTACTTCACCAGATACCTTGTCACACAGCATCTGACAAGGGAGACGGCTTGAGCTCAAGGTGTGTGGGAGCCTGTTTGCTTGCGTTCTTTACTTATAGGGCTCATAATCCTTATACAATAGCACTGTCTCAGTCCCTTTGCAGCATGTTTTTTTTCCACATTCTTTCATACCCAGCTCCCATATTTAAAAATCTTGCCCTCTCCAAGACCATCCTTTCTATTTTTTTCCACAACTCTTTCCTCTTTTGTTTACCCTCTGGATTCTCATTCCCTTTGAATGTGTTATTGCTTTGTAATTTCTTTTCCTTGTCTCAGGGTGGACGATTGGAGAGCCTCTGGGTTAAAATCTATGGGGAACACGGCACAGGAGACACAATGGTGGGAGTCTATTACAGACTTCCTACCCAGGATCAAGAGCTTGACGAGGAGTTCGCCAGGGAATTGACTGAAGCTGCACGCTCCCGGTGCATGGTTGTCATGGGAGACTTCAACTACCCGGACATCTCATGGGAAGAGCGCTCAGCCAAATCCGAACAGTCGCAAAGCTTTCTCCCATGCATGGATGAGCTTTACCTGACGCAAGAAGTCGACGGACCAACGAGAGGTAAAGCGCTGCTCGACCTGGTACTGGCAACGGGGGATGACCTAATCAGTGACCTAACAATTGAAGGGAAGCTGGGTGACAGTGACCTGATGGTGAGCTGATTACCTTCACCATCTGCCGTAAAACTGGCAAGTCAGTCAGCAATACAGAAGTCGTCGACTTCAGGAAAGCTGACTTTGACAAGCTCAGGAGGCTTGTAGGTGAGGCCCTAAGGGACCATGACCTAAAGGTGAGGGGAATTCAGGATGAGTGGTTGCTCCTCAAGGGAGCGATCCTGGATGCACAAGCTAAGTCTATTCTGTCTCAGAGGAAAGGCAGAAAAAGAGCACAGCAGCCCCCTTGGCTCTGCAGAGAACTAGCAGACCTTCTGCATCTAAAAAGAAAGAACTAGAAAGGATGGAGGACTGGATCCACCTCCAAGGAGGAATATACTGCACTGGTCCAGACCTGCAGGGAGCGAGCCAGGAAAGCCAAGGCTGTGATGCAACTCCAACTAGCTAGAGGTATCAAGGACAATAAAAAGTCCTTTTTTAGATATGTGAGGAGCCGGAGGAAAAGTAAGGTCAACATTGGACCCCTGCTAAACCGTGGAACAACTGACAACCGATGTCCAGGAAAAAGCCAACTTGCTAAATGGGTACTTTGCATCAATTTTTCACCAGTCCCCAGGGGCACCCCTGCCCATTACAGGACAGGAATGCCTGGGTGAGGGAGATTCTTTACCCTCCATCAACAATGACCTTGTGAAGGAACACCTTGAGACCCTGGACACCTTCAAGTCAGCCGGCCCTGACAGTTTACGCCCCAGGGTACTCAAGGAGCTAACTAGCTCAGCCCCTGGCACGGATCTTCGAGAACTCCTGGTGCTCTGGTGAAGTGCCTGAAGACTGGAAGAAGGCCAATGTGATGCCTATCTTCAAGAAAGGGAGGAAAGTGGATCTGGCAAACTACAGGCCCATCAGCCTGACCTGTATCCCAGGGACGGTCTTAGAAAAGATTATCAAAGAGGCCATTCTTAACAGACTGGCTGATGGCAGCATCCTGAGGGATAGCCAGCACGGGTTTGTTGCAGGTAGGTCCTGCTTGACCAATCTTACTTCCTTTTATGGCCAGGTGACCTATCACCTGGACAAGGGAGAAGAGATTGATGTTGTATATCTTGACTTTAAAAAAGCCTTCGATCTGGTATCCCATGATCACCTCTCAGCACAACTGGCCAACTGTAGCCTCAGCTTCACCATAATCCGCTGGCTGGGGAATTGGCTCCGTGGTCGGACCCAGAGGGTGGTGGTTGATGGAAGTCAATCGTCGTGGTGCCCTGTGACCAGCGGAGTCCCTCAAGGCTCTGTCCTTGGGCCAACACTATTCAATATCTTCATCAATGATGTGGACATTGATATCAGAAGCGAACTGGCCAAGTTGCTTTACCCCAATTCAAACTTTGGGGTAAAGCATCCACACCTAAAGACAGGAGAGTGATCCAGGCTGACCTGGACAGGCTCAGAAAGTGGGCAGATGAGAACCTGATGGTGTTTAACACTGAAAAATGTAAGATTCTCCACCTTTGGAAGAAAAACCCGCAGCATGCTTATAGGCTCGGCAGTGCTATGCTGGCTAGCACTACAAACAAAAAGGACTTGGGGGGTCATGACTGACCGCAAGATGAACATGAGCCTTCAATGTGATGCTGCAGCTAGTAAAGTGAGCAAAACACTGGCTTGCATCCATAGATGCTTCTCAAGCAAATCCCAGGACGTCATTCTCCCGTTGTACTCAGTCTTTGTGAGGCCGCAGCTGGAGTACTGCGTCCAGTTTTGGGCTCCACAATTCAAAAAGGATGTGGAGAAGCTTGAGAGAGTGCAGAGGAGAGCCACACGCATGATCTGAGGTCAGGAAAACAGGCCTTATGATGAGAGGCTGAGAGCTATGGGGATCGTCAGCCTGGAAAAGCTCAGGCCCAGGGGTGATCTGGTGGCCACCTACAAGTTTATCGGGGTGACCACCAGGATCTGGGGGAACATCAGTTCACCAGAGTGCCCCAAGGGATGACAAGGTGAAACGGTCACAAACTCCTCCATGACCATTTCAGGCTGGACATAAGGAAGAACTTCTTTACAGTCCGAGCCCCCAAGGCCTGGAATAGACTGTCACTACAGGTGGTGCAAGCACCTACTTATGATTTCAAAGATAACATCCTAAACACAAATCCAGCTGTAAACTGATACTGGGTGATCTTTCATTACATTGCAGATAGTATAGCTCAAAATAGCTATACTTTTGGCATAGGCATAAAGATCCCTATATAGCTAAAGGGGAGTGTTTGCTAGCTGTGATCATGCAACTAAGATGAGTGAAATACTAACATCTGTTCTAAAACTGTAGTAGCTGATATGTTTACCCCACAGTCCCAGATTTTCTCCCATGTTTTCTCAGTGTCAAATTCCATGATTTTTCCACTAACCAGCTCCTAGGATCTCCAGTTGACCGCTCCTATATCATGCTGTCACCATCTCATAAAAGACTCGATCTTTCTATTTGGTATAAGCTGCCATAGCACTCACAGCCTGTCAATGTGATGTGATGGGATGTGATGGGGAGGGGGCCCGCTGCAGAATTTGCTATATGATTAGTAGGGCTGGGCAAAGCTTCGGTAGCCAATTCAAATCTAAGGAAATTTGGCCCATTTCAGCAGCTGCATCTCCAAATCCAAATTGAATCGGGAGACCCATTAAAAGGTCTGAATTGATTCAGAAGCCTCCAAACCCATTTGGAGACTCAGCCACATATTGTACAGGCAGCAGTCCTCCACGATGCTGGAGACAGCTGCCTCCAGCTGGTAAGTCTGTTGTGGGCAGAGGGAAGGGGTATGGGGCGGGGCGGGGGGGGATCAACGCCCCCACAGCAAGGGAGGGATTGGGGCTGGGACAAGCTGCCCCGCTGGGGCAGGGGGGCATGGGACTTGGGGAGGGGGACTCCCCAAGTCCAGGAGGGCATGGGAGCTGGCATGTGCCCCCAGATCTCCGTGGAGCAGGCTGGTCTGGGCTGCACTCCAGGAGGCAAGATCCACCTGCC
Source organism: Alligator mississippiensis (assembly GCF_030867095.1). Taxonomy (NCBI): domain Eukaryota; kingdom Metazoa; phylum Chordata; order Crocodylia; family Alligatoridae; genus Alligator; species Alligator mississippiensis. Next base: position 76,468,606 of record NC_081830.1, on the reverse strand, counting down.
ACCAGGCTGCTGTCTGCAGGATGGGTGGAGCCAGGGCTGCGCTCTGGGCAGCTAGCCCCAGCCTCAAGCACAGCCCTGGCTCTGCCCCCCCACAGAGAGCAGTGGAGAGGGGGCTATGGGGGGCTGCACCCACCCCAAAATTCCCCATAGCTCCTGCCACGGGCCCTGCCCCAATCTAGGCACGTGCGCCCGTCCCCATGCCCTGCCGCTGCTCACCCAGCCGTGGCAGGACAAAGCCACAGCTTCTCTGGGAGGCACAGGGAGGCTGCAGCAGCTTCCACTGCTTCGTGCTGCTTGTCAGAGACAGTGCAGCAGCACCGTCCCATGCCTCCCTGCCCCAGCGGGGCGAGTGGCAGGAGGGCATAGTCCCTGCTCCTAGTGCCTCTGCTGCCTGTCGAGTGCAGCTCAGCCCAGCCCACCCCATGCAGATCCAGGGGCAAACACCCACTCCCATGCCCCCTGAATTGGCAGTGAAAGCCGCCAGAGGAGCCACCAGAAAGAGCAGCTCCCGGACCACTGGCACGCAGTGGTGCACAGTGTTGGGAGCCCCCCACCCCAGCTGGGCAGCTTGTCCAAGCCCCAGCTCCAATCCCTCCCTCTCTGTGGGGGCGTTGATCTGCCTCCCCAACACACCCTTTCCCTCCTCCCTCCATCCACCACAACAGACTTACCAGCTGGAGGCAGATGTGTCCAGTGTTGTCGAGGACTGCTGCCTCTTTAGTCTTGGCCGAATCTCCAAATCAGTGCCAAAGCTCCAATTCCAAATCAGCCAAATTGAATCAGGACAGTGAATCGAATCACTGTCCCTCCTAATCAGCCAAATCTGAAACAAATATTTGCTGCTTCGCACAGATGATTAGCCTTTTCTTCCATCTCTTTCCCAGAACATCTTTCTTTCAGCTCTTTCCCATATTTCTCTTTGTTCTTCCTGCTGTAATGTGTTTCCCCATCTCACCTACTCTCCTCTGACTACTGGGGCCAGTTTGGAGTGACCCTATGAGAAAAAGGAGGACCGGGAACAACACTAGATGGAGAACTACCAAAGAAGAGAGGATAGCAACCATGATAGGCCTTGTCTAGCCTGAAGGGCATGAGCTCGGGCTGTTCTCAACTGAAATGCATGTAGCAGAAACAGTTTCTGCTGCCACTGCAAGAAGGCAGGAAGAAATGGCCTGGGCACTTGAGAAGGTGCAGCTCAGTGTAGCTCCAGAATAAAGCACAGCTGGAAGTCTAGTAATCTGGCCTTGTAGGCTCACAGGTCATCAAAAACTTTGGGATTTGTACCTCAGCACAGGGCCCCGTGAGGTTTTGTTCATTTGGACAGAGATGAAGTGCAATTTCTTATCTGTAGAGAAGAAATTAAGGAGCTTTACTGTGAGGCTTCTCTTATGGGCCAGTCCTAATGCAGCTGATCCCGTCATTGACATCAATATGGATCATTCTGCATCTATATGGCATGGATAGCAGAGGAAGGAAATTGAAAGGGACAAGTTTACCTTCATGGGTTTCAGTGGGCATAGGATCAGACCAGAAATGAGCCACATGATAATCATTAAAAATATTCACAAGCACCAAGTCTGTAGGCCAAATCGTGCAAGTCTGGATCTCAGTGGTAGATTTCCATGGGTAAGAATGCAAGGTTTTGGTTTATACTTATAGGATTTAACCTTGTCAGTAGACATCAAAATTCATTATTACACTGTTTGAATATAAGAAACCAGTATTTCTGATATCTTCTGCAATAGACAGGGCTACTACCTCCAAAAAGCACTGCTCTGTGACAGTAACCTATCGAGTGCCACTTGCTGGCTGTGCCCTTCAGCCTGCCATCCATAGGTTACATTTTGAACAATCATCAGAAAAACAAAACTATTGATTTAAAATCTCCATCACCCCAGTGAGAGTCACTAAGGTGTTTTTTTTCTGCAGTTTAAAGACAGAAGAACAAATGCCAAAAGGTTTTAAATCAAGGCAAAGAGGAAGAACATAATGCCTCCAGTTTACCTTTTTAAAAGAGAAGTGCATGGCAAAAGCCATAACTAAGCACTGCTGAAAACAGCAACCACCAAAAGACATTTTTAAGTCATTCCTCCCCACCCTCCCCCTCCACTCATCTTGTCAAAGGAATGTACTTTCATTGTGTTCATACAGTAATCTAAATCGTGCTTAGGCTCACTGCTTATATTATAATTGTAAGTCAGATATTGTTTGAATGCCATCACTGCTGTGCAAATAACATCATCAGCTCATCAGCTCATCAGCTGTGTCAGTAACATGGCAATTATGCAAGCAGCTGGTATTTCCACCCTTGCTATGCCATATTCTATGATCTTCTGGGGTCTTGATCTGACAGGTGTGTTAAATATAAGCGGTGCATAATAGCGAAGGAGTTGTGATTTGTGATCTGAACCCGATTCCATCCAGGTTTTTCTGGTTATATTATAAAACACAAGGTCAATGCAGCACCGTTTTCTTATATCTCAAGAGCTCGGTAGAGAAATGTTCCCCCTTTTTCCTCTGCCATGTAACCTATTTTGAATAAGTATTCAAAACAATTATTTGAAAATTGGGGGGGGGGGGGTGCTAAGAGTCCTGAGATTTGTTTTTTCCTGCTGTCAAACTCCTCCCCTCCAAATTATTGGAGAAACAAAAGAAGGATGTTGACCTCAAGAAAAAGCAAAGAGGCCTTGCAAGCAGAGTAATGTTGCAGGACACTGTTGTGCTTAACAATACTGCACTGGGTCTTGAGGGTTGATACCCAGATCTGCCACAGACTTCCTATGTGTGACCTTGAATGCCTGTCACCTTTTGGGTGGGTCAACTCTACACGCTCCAGGATTGAGAGTCTCCCTCTCTGTCAGTGAGGCCCCAGGTTTGGTAAGAGCACATATGTATTGTTATTGTAGTAGAGCTTTTTTATATATGGACACCCAGCAGGTTTCCTATGGGATCTGAGAACCCTGTGCTTGGGTATCATGGGGCCCTCTAGCAAAGTGCTGAGCATGGATGTCCCACTGAAAATCTCTACACTGCAAAGGCAGTGACTCCTCCACATCATGAAGACTGTTGGACCTTAGAAAGGCAGCACAGGAGAAGCATTCCCTGCAGTCTTTTGCACTTACAGCTTCCCCCCTGCCAACCACCACCATCACTAGACATAGCCACAGACTAATAAAGCTGCTTAAAGCCAAGCTTCAGGAGCATAGCAGGACTGCACAAGCAGCCCAGTTTATGAATAAATGCAATGGTAAGCTCTGCTCAGACTAATTCATAGCCATTCTGTTGTGACAAAAGCAACGCTCCACTGAATGTGTGTCAAAATGATAGATTAAGACTTTTCTTTAAAAGAGTGTAGCTTAGAATGCAATTGGGAGATTGATTCTTTAGATGCTTGCATTATATAGGGTCTATGGGCATGTCTATAAGTAAGTTTAAACTCACTAGGATCTTGCACTCCCTTATGGGAATGCTGCACATCAGCAGATGACAGTGGAGATGAATAAACTGAACCTGTAGGCAGGGATAGCCAAGTAAATATGACTACGTCTGTGTTTATAGAACACCTGCGCTCCGTCCCACTTGTATATGCTGTTCGGATTGTTTTAAAGAGGTGGTTGACAGAAAAACATGCGTGTGTCGAAAAGTGCCATTTATTAGAATAATTATGATTTTATTCGTGGAGAAGACTGATGGCTTCAGGAATTATTGTTGTGCATCTTTTATTCTTTTGCTGTATCCCCTGGTGAAAGATATTTCATAGGAAAATGTATTTATTCAGAACTTCATTTTGATTTAATAGAAAAATGGCTCTTGCCATAGCAATGTGGAATACTCATTTTTCTCCCTGTGCTGACTTTCGGCATATAAATGCCAGAAGCCTCTGTTCTTTTTCGGCATTCTTTCCTTATCAGAGAAACTTGCTTGAGATTAATTTCCTCATCATGCCTTCTTTTTAAAGTGGCTGTTTTTCAATGCCATTTACAGACAGTGTTGTGATAAATTCTTACTTCCAATGTGCAGAACTCAATGAAAGAGTCTAGTCCACATTGGTAAAGCAATTGAATCCCAATAGAAAGGGGCAAAAATGAAATTAGGCATAATTAGACCAACCACTTCTTTGGAAGCACTCTACCATCCCCGCCCTCCTCAAAAATGACACCGTTTATTTAGCTAGAACATACCTCTTTTAGAGGATTCTTGTATTTATATGCAAGAGGAATGTAACTTTGACATCATTTGTTTACTTTTGCAGGTTGGAATAATTGAAGATTTCTTGTACCAGTTAGAAGACAACTTCTTAAAGACCAAAAAGCTGAGACTGGCGAGAAGGCAGAAAATGAAAATGAAGAGGCTTCAAAGTGCACAGCAACACTAAACAATCCCATCACCTCTCCTACCATGCCAAAGACCTGTGTATATGGAGACAGCAAGGTCATTAATACTGGGGAAGTTTGACAGTCAGGACAACAAGGGCCTGCCTTCAGATTAATGAGGTGTCCTCACTATGGCTCATCTTTAGCAAGGAGCTCCTGTACTTCATTAGTCTCTGCTGGCAAGAATAAATGTGCATGGGAATGTTGGCTTGATTCTTATTTTAAATTGTCTTGTTTATTCAAACAGTAAAGAAATAACATCTTTCCTGCTTTCTCTTTACAATACAGGAGGCAAGAAAAGGATCTGGTTTTCTCCTCTTGCTGTTTTATGTGCACTTGCACATAGCACTCCAGGGGACTTGAACCTACTGTTCAGAGATATTCTCCAGCTACCAGGCTGTGGGTTAGGTAGCTCAGTGTCTCTTCCCCCCTGCCAGGTGAAGCTGGTCCCTAGGTGCACCCAAATGCAAGATTCATGGGAGCAAGGAAACACAAGCTGATGCTGTAGTCAAATGGTGATGGCTTTCCTAGGAGACGGTCATTCCTCAGTTCTAGCCCCTCAACCTGCTTATGCATTAAGTAGGTGTAGCCTAAAATCCCTAAAGATCATGGGGAGCAAGGCCAGGGCCCTCTTCAGCCAATGGGAATGCCCTCCTCACTAGGCCACAAAGCCAGGCTTCCTCTCAGTCGCTTTTCTTCTGACCCTATGACATTGTAATTCCTTTCAGACAATACACTAGCTGCAGCATTAGGCAAGGGCATTGTTTCTAAGCCAGTGATTCTCAACCAGGGTGCCCAGGCAGATAAGCACAGGCTCAAGCTCATTCCTGCCTGGATGATTGCCCAGCCCCTCTGGCAGGAGGTAAGCACTGTAATACATTAATCATTTTTTGAAATTGGTGCCATTCAATTCACAAACACTGCCTTGCATCCAGCAATGGGTGTCTTGAATCCAAAAAGATTGAGAACCACTGTTCTAAGCAATAGGAATCGTGGGCTCAAATGACTTCCACGCCTAGCTGAGGGGAGTCTAGAAACAAGATCTTCCCCTTCTTGGTCAAAGGCTCTCACAACTAGGCAATGGGAAAACAAGCTGGGTAAGCTTTTTCCAAGGCTTGGTCTATTGGGGTTTTTTTCATCTTGTGTCCTCTAAAATCTTTCTATAGAGTGGCACAGCTTCACCTGGAGAAAGATGGAGAGTACCTTACCTCCAACCTGGGGTAGTTTGTGGCTTCTCCTCTGGACGCAGGCACCTAAATTCTTAAGCTGCACATTACATAAATGTCTGAGTCTACACTTTGGCCTGAATTCACATCTCAGAAATGGAACTGAGCTGCTCAAGTCCAGACCTGCACAATGGTCAGAAGCAATGGAGTGGGAAGGATGATTCACACCCCCCTAGGCAATGCTGTAGCACAAGTTTGCTGGCATGATTGCGTTTCATAGTTGGTAGGGTTGGAAGGGACCCAAGCAGATCATCAAGTCCGACCCCCCCGCCATGGCAAGAAAGAGTACTGGGGTCAAACGACCCCAGCCAGGTTATCATCCAGCCTCCTTTTGAAGACCCCCAGGATAGGAGCGAGGAGCATCACTTCCCTAGGAAGTTGGTTCCAGATCCTAGCCGCCCTGACTGTGAATTAGCGCCTCCTGATATCTAGCCTAAAGCTCCTCTCTGTCAACTTATGGCCGTTATTCCTTGTTACTCCTGGTAGTGCTCGGGGGAACAGGGACTCTCTCATTGCCTGCCGGTCTCCCTTGGCCAGTTTGTAGACGGCCACCAGATCCCCCTCAGCCTTCTCTTGTGGAGGCTGAACAGGTTCAGGTCCCATAGTCTCTCCTCATAAGGCCTGCCCTGCTGCCCCTTGATCATGCAGGTGACCCTCCTCTGGACCCTCTCCATGTTGTCCGCTTCCCTCCTGAAGTGCGGCGCCCAGAACTGGACGCAGTACTCCAACTGCAGCCTGACCAATGTCACAGAGGGGGAGGATCACCTCCTTGGACCTGATTGAGATGCATCTGTGGATGCATGACAAGGTATGGTTGGCCTTCCTGACCGTGTCTCCATATTGTCAGCCCATGTTCATTTTGGCATCAGTAATGACTCCAAATCCTTTTCTACCTCTGCACTGACAAGAAGGGAGTTCCCCAGCCTGTAGGTCTGCTGCTGGTTCTTCCTCCCCAGGTGCAGCACCTTGCACTTGTCAGTGTTGAAACCTCATCCGCCCACCCCTGTAACCTGTCCAGATCCAATTGCAGCCTGTCACTCCCTTCTAGCATGCCTACTTCTCCCCACTAAGATGTGTCATCTGCGAATTTGAACAAGATGCTCTTCACCCCCTCGTCTAAGTTGCTGATGAAGATGTTGAACAGTGAAGGCCCAAGGACCGAGCCCTGGGGGACCCCACTGCCCACATCCCTCCAGGTCAAAAATGACCCATCCACCACCACTCTCTGGGTGCAGCCCTCCAGCCAATTGGCGACGGATCCAACTGTGTAGGCATTGACACCACAATCTCCTAATTTTTTAACCAGAACGGGGTGAGAGACAGTGTCGAAGGCCTTCCTAAAGTCCAGAAAGACTATGTCCACGTGACACCTGCATCCAAGGATTTTGTGACCTGGTCATAGAAGGCCACCAGGTTGGTCTGACAGAACCTGCCCCTAATAAATCTATGTTGGTTGCCCCTAAGCATAATCTCCCCTGCTGGCCCCTCGCAGATGTGCTCCTGGATAATTTTCTCAAAAAGCTTCCCCAGGATCGAGGTAAGACTAACAGGCCTATAGTTTTCTGGGTCTTCCTTCCTCCCTTTTTTGAAAATGGGGACCACACTGGCCCTTTTTCAGTCCTCTAGCACCTCACCAGAGCACCATGAGTGCTCATAAAGCTGTGCCAGGGGTCCTGCAATGACCTCTGCTAATTCCCTCAGCACTCTGGGGTGGAGATCGTCAGGACCTGCTGAGTTGAACACGTCTAGTCCCACCAGAAGTTCCCCAACTAGGTCCTCTTTGACCCTAGGCCTGGCTGCACCTCCCCTGGGTCTGTTGGGGATCCCGGTTGGCGGGGGACAACCTGGTCCCTGCTCAGAAAAATGGAGGCAAAGAAATTGTTAAAGAGTATATCTTTGTCATCTGGTGCGACGACCAGATTTCCTAGAATGACCTGCGGAAGCCTCACGTTACCCGGAACCTTCTTTTTACCCTCTACATATTCAAAAAAGGATTTCTGGTTGTACTTGATCCGGGTAGCTAGTCCCAGTTCCATCTCCGCCTTGGCCTTCCTGACCGCCCCCCTACAGCCCCGAGCAACAGAGGTATAGTCCTCCCTGGTGATGGCACCTCCCTTCCATTGGGTGTATGCCTTCTTTTATAGCTTTGAGACATTCCTGGATGCTTTTGGTTAGCCATGGGGGCTTTTGAGCACTCTTGCCCCCTTTGATCCACGTGGGGATTGTCACCCTTTGGGCTTGGAGGATCGTCTCCTTCAGGAACGACCACTCTTCTTGGACTCCCAACTCCCCTCCCCTCTGGGACCTCAGTACCTCCCCAACTATTCTCCTTAGCTCAATGAAATCTGCCTTCCTGAAGTCCAGGGCTGTTGCCTTGCTGCAGGCCTTTGCCACCCTGCGCTAGATGGTGAATTCCAGTAGACGATGATTGCTATCGCCCAGGTGATCAAGCACCCACAGTCCCCTCACCAGGTCGTCGCTTATGGCCAGGACCAGGTCTAACAAGGCATTTCCCCTGGTGGGACTGTGTACCTCCTGGGTTAGATGGAGGTCCTGTAACACGGCTAGGAACCTACATGAGCAGTCAGACCTGGCTGACTGCTGTACCCAGCAGATGTCCGGATAGTTTAGGTCACCCATGATGACCACATCCTTTGACTTAACTGCCTCCACGAGCTGACCTGAGAATTCCCAATCTAACTCTTCTTCCTGGTTGGGTGGTGTGTAGTAGACCCCCACCGTTAAGTCACTTTTCCCCCGACCCCCTTGTATTCTGACCCAGAGCACTTCAGTCTGCCCCTCCTCTGACCCAGTCCTGCTTGTTGAAGATGTGTTAAGGCTGCCACCAGTCTGGTTTTTCACTTGGACATTAAACCAGTGTCTGGTTTAACATGTCTGGTTTAACCTATGACCTGGATGCCATTTGGGTGGGCAGCCTGCCCCAGGTGAGCAGCTATCATAGTGCCACAGTCCAGTGCATACTGTACCCAGGCACTGTCCTTCAGGTCTGAGACCGAGAAAAGTGGGGCAGCAGAGGAAGAGGTAACCTGAGGCCATGGGAAGTAGGTTCAGCAGCATGAGAGGAGAGTAATGTGGCCATGTTAGGCACTGCAGGAGACTTCCTTGTGACACCATGCACTGCAGGTATGTGCCAGGTACCAGTCCTTTGGCCCCCCCACCAGACTCTAGATCACAGAGGCATAAGAACAAGCCAGGACAGCACAATCTGAGGGGACTGCTAAAAGGAAGCAGCTAAAGCCTAGAGGATGGCTTGCAAGAGGTGCTCCAGTTTTGGGGGAGCTCTCGTTCCCTTGGATCCAGCACTGGATGGCATCATTCCACATGTATTAGACTGGGTGGCTTGTGCAATCGTCTGTGTAAGCATGTTTTAGCTGCACTGTGCGAGCGCCAAACTCAGGAACAGGTCACTGGCTCAATAAGTGTGACAAGAGGATGATTTTGTTTTAAATGAATGTTGGTTCAGATATCTGGTCCTGCAGACAGAACAATGCTGCTTTTCAGGCTGAGTATCCAGGACTGGCTCCAGCAACCCCAGACACCATCCTCACAAGAGCCCTTTGTCAGTGCAGTGAGGTCAGATTTGTCCCACCTTGGCTGTCATAGACATGGTCAGCAGAAAGCCTTGGCATAGTTTAAGTCACTTAGGCTAAGATCCTTAAAGGATTTGAAGTATCTAACTCACCTTAAGCCTTAGCATACTGAGTGAAACAATACCTACATATTCACTGTTCAAAATGAGATTAACTTGTCAGCTGTTGCTTGCCTGGCATCTCGCACTAGTCTGGCAGATACCATCAGTTGTAAGAGGGGAATTTCCTTTCCATTTTCACTCACCTATTCATTTGATAAATAAACAAACTAATCCCATGAAAACTTTGTTCACAGCGCTAGAACTATACAGAAGAGAAAACCAGGCCTAGCTCTCTGATTTTCAGAAAGCCCTACCGTCTAGGCCAGGGAGGTATGTAGTAAGGGTGTGTGAAATGGGCCATATTCGATTCGGCTTCAGATTCAGCCTGAATCGGGGACCGTGATTCAATTTGTTGATTCAGATCACTGTCCCCAATTCGATTGAGCCAAATCTGAATATGAAGATTCAATGCTAATTCGGAGAATCAGTGATTCGGACATGGATATAGCTTTAAACGTTTTTTCTACATACCTCAAGGTACCAGGCAGCTCATGAATGCTGCGATGCTGGAGAGTCCCACAGGAGTGCTGAGGGGCCCCCGCATGCTTGGCAGCAAACCCAGAAGTGGACTGGAAGTTCTGGTCCACTTCTGGGTCCACCAGGGAGTGCGCTGGGGGGGCCCTCCCATGCCTCCTAGCTCAGCAATCAGCCACGGGAGTATCCCGGGTGCCCCCTCAGACCCAGGAGGCATCAGTCGTTGAGCTGGGGGTGCATAGGGGGGCCCCCAGTGCACTCCCCGGCAGACCCAGAAGTGGATCAGAAATGCTTCTGGTCCACTTCTGGGTCTGCTGCCGAGTGCACTGGGAGGCCCCCCGCACTCCTGTGGGATGCTCCATCTGCCCCCCATCGCAGCATTCATGAACCACCTGCTACCTAGAGGTATGTAGAAAAAACATTTAAAGCTGTGTCGATATCTGAACCTCCGAATCTTTCCATATCTCACCGAATCGATTTGGAGAGAGTAAAGGGTCTCCTGATTTGATTTGGATTTGGAGATTTGGCCACCGAATCAGGCCAAATCTCTGCCAAATCGAATCAGGGACTGAAGCTTCATACAGACCCAGTATGTAGGCATCTAACTTCAACTGGACTAAGTACTGTGGATAGGCACATAAGTCCCACTGATTTTCAACTAGGCTTAAGCCCCTAGGCCCAGATTTTTAAAGGTGGTTGGGTGCTTACTGCCAGGTTTTTATTGCCTGGGTGTCTGAAGCCCCTTCTCAATGCCTGGTTTTGCATTCCACTGTAGGGCCAGATTTTTGGGTGACAGATGCCTAAAACTTAGGCAGAGTAACAGTGAATGTCAGAGCACCTAAGGCTCTCTTTTAGTTTTAGCTCTAGGCTACAAAGAACAAGATTTGCAAAGGTAGTTAGAGAGCTAAACATGGAGATAAATATTTAGATGCCTAACTCCTATTGGGATCAATGGGAGTTTGATACCCAAGCACTTCTGAAAAATCACACTAACTACCTGCCTCTTTAGACACCTAAAGGCTTCAGAAAATCTGGCCTGAAGTCCCTTTAATGCTTCTGAAAATTCTACCCCAAGGCTTGTGAGATGAAAACTTCTATTAAGTTCCAAGGAGGATAAGGATTTCACCATTGGTTTTCCTTTTCACTGCTTTTCCTTTCAGTTGAACTGCTTCAGGCAATCCTGCCAATGCTTTCTGCTGGTGCATAATAGGATTGTTCACAAACTAAGGAACCTTACATCAAAATGCAAGGAAAACCCTGAGATTTCTCCACCCTCACCCCAGCAGAATAAAGGGTTGATATATGCAAGTCTGATTCAATGAAGTAGTGCAACAGAATGAAAATTTGGATTAATTCTTTCTATACAAACTGAGCTACCTAGAGCACTTTAAACTCAGGGGACCCTGCTACAAAGGGTTATTGTACTGCAGAGACTGAGTTGTTATACTGTGGAGCAGGTTCTGTCAGATGGAATTTTATAGCGTGGTAGCAATCAGTCATGTTTGATAAGCACACACAGGATAAATCAGACCAATATCTCCCCAAGGATCATCGAGTTGCAATCAAAGCATGTTCTGGCTTTGTCAATTGACAGGATCCTACGCAAACACACTTGATTTGATGTAATTTTGCCCACTCATTGTGTCGTGGTGCTGACAAACAAACACGAATGGTGTAAAAGACAAAGCACAATGAAAACATACGATCCCATAAAATCAAAAGCCAAAGTTCGGGAGAAGGAAGGTAAAGCAGTCTCTACTACCATAGCAAGCTGATGTTAATGCCCTAGCAGCAATGTAGTACCCAGAAACTTGGTAAGGATCCTGTAGCAAGTTATGGTATTCCACATTCAATAGCTATTTAATAGCCAGAGGAGGATAGACTGCTCTACACATTAGGCTCTACACTGTATCAGCGATTGTGGCTGTGGGCCAGTGGGTATCTAATGTCCATTGCTATCAGCTGACATTAAGTACCTAAATGCCTGTGAGAATCTGGACTCCTGTGTCTTGAGCCCCATTGGGAGGGGACAGGGCAGGACAATGCGATGAACCTCAACTCAGTGGTGGGATGGCATATAAACCATTCTTACAGACCAGGTTCTGATGCCCAGGTGTGCACGTGAATTCTTCCAGAGTGCCCTTACTGTTGCAAAGTCACTGCAGCACCTTTGTTTTACTCACTGCATTATCAGGTGAGTCAGAACTTCCTGAGCGTAGGAGTGTCTCGACAAACATAGCCTCTTCCAGGAATGCAAAAATCTGCCTTAACAAATCAAACCAATGACAGAACAAATGCAATACCTTGCCTGTACAGGTTCAGTGGAAGGTGAGCCAGTTCAGTGTTGTGATGCTGCATGTAGGGGATGATTTCTGATGCTTGCAGCTGCCAACATACATGTTAAGCATGAATCTCAGTTGTACCCAATTCACCATCCATGACTACAAATGCTAATGCACATTGAATTATTTGACACACGGACTTCCCAGCTAAGGAATCCCACAGGGTGATCATATATTCAGTGGCTCCCTTCATTATTTCTAACTTCTCTGCTGATATCCATTCCTAACTCTGCTTCCTCCAGCATTAAACAGTCGGGGCTGTAGCTGCACTGGGAGTTGCAGCCATGAAAACCAGGACACATTTGAGCCCATTCGCTCAGGTTTCCAGTTTGAGGTTATTTGTGTTGCAAGGGCTATTTCCTGACTGAGTGATGGCTTTTTCCCAACCATATCTCTTTTTCTAGTGTCAGGAAAATGACTTATGTGTTGACTGGGTTCACTGGCCCCAGGCAGCTGAAGTCAGTTGAAAAAGCTTAATGAAAAAACAAAAAAAACCCCACTGAACCAATTTTTAAAAAGCAGATATAAATATTCATCCCCTTCTTACACTGCCTGCTAACTATTGCTGCTGCAGTTGTTACAGCCTTTATAAAAAGATTAACTTTTCTGAACTAAACTGGGAGGAGGGCATTAATCTTCTCAGGTATTTTATTTATCTATTTATCGTTCCATTTAAGCCCTCCGTACAGTTAGAAGGGCAATGTGCTCGTTAGTTCACATTATACATTGCCAAATATTACAAAGCATTTTCCTGATGGATAATATGTAAAATCTCTGACATCAGGAAGCAACATGCAAGCACTTTTTTAAAAAGCTATTATTCCCAACAGCACAAAAAGGCTGGTATTGCAGTTAAAGCAATAGCCGTGGGAAAGCACTTTGCTCTACTACTGACTTCTCATCTGATCCTGGCTCAGTCACTTTCTCTCCCTATGACTCAGTTTCCCGTCGGTAAAATGGGCATAATCCTCCTTCCTTGCCCCATCTATAATCTGTTTTATTTATTTCCATTGCAAACTCTGCAGGACAAAGACTGTAACCTCTCAGCCAGCAGAACAGGGCCCCAGTCTTATTTGGGAGCTGCAGGGATTATAGAAATACAAATACCAGTAAATAAATACCATTTGAAAGGCTGCATTAAAAAAGAAAAACAAGATAATGAGCTTTGGTATATAGTGGAAATGTGAAGGGAAAATGAGAAAAATTAAGGGATTTGCCCCAACTCACCAACAAAACAGTGAGAGACATTCACTAGACAAGACTTATAATGAGGCCAGGAACTCCCACCACCATCATTCATTCTTGCTGTTGCAAGACGGCCAGGCCCCTGCAATCTACCCTATGGCAACAGGCAATCACACACTTCTAACCTTCAAGCAGGACAAGGAACGATTGCAGTCTTACAAGTTCCCATTTTAACTACACTCATTGTCATAAGAGCAGATTTTGTATTGGGCCATTTCTTGTTCTTGTTGCAATCCATCATAAAGAGAAACGAGATCTCAGATTCCTCAGCAAGGCACAGCCCATGACAGATAATAATACGGCATATTACTTTGACCTTTTCAGTTTGCTTTGTAATGTGATTGGCCAACTATTCCTGTCCTCCCCTGTTAACCACCTCATTAACCTGGGAGGAAAAGGTGGAACGGACAATTAGCCTGCAGAATATTAAAAAGGTTAACATTGAAGTGCACACTCCCAGCTTTCTAGGCTGCAATGGGTATTAACATTCTCAGATACTGCTCCTCTTTCAAAGCCTGCAATGAAAATAAGAAATCACTTCCTTATTCTCACTCCATTGTTCAGATAATCATCATCAGGTGTCACACCTGGATGACTCCAGTTTATGCATGAATACACAGAGTAATGTTTATTTTCCCCCCTCTTGACTGAATGTTCCTTCTATTAAAAAGCAGTGAACCTGTCTTGAGGTTGGTCATTCTTAAGTAAAAGGAATATCAAAGGAAGTGGTGGAAAAAGCTCTGTAGTGCAGTCTTCCTTTAAAAGGTCAGACTACCACACAAAACTCAGAGTCACTGCAGTTATTTTTCAGCTTAAATAAAGGGGGAAATGGTGTCGTCCCGTCCCCCCCCCCACACACACACACATGCATATCACCACATGCTACTGAGTGCAGAATTTTTCCATTCTAATTTTCTATATTCCTGTGAAGCAGAGGGATATTATTCTCCTCCTTTTAGTAGAGGAAAAATGAAGGGGAGAGAGCAACTATGAGTTAGATTTTCAAACAGAAGTGTGGTATTCAGTTCCCATTTGACTTGTAAACTGGAAGGTGCATGTCTACTTCCCATTTTAAATATCCCATGCAAGGTCAGTCAATGAATCAGGAACAGAAGAGAGAAGTAAGATGCTGTAAACACCAGGCCTTGCTCTGAAACCATGGTAGTGAGGGTAGATGACATTTCCAAAGATGTCATATAAACTTTTATCTTCATAGACTTAAGAGTCACATACTCCATATACATAACACTCATCAAAAGGCTGGCTTTTGGCAAAATATGCCAGTTTGCTCTTGTGCAAACACCTTACATGAAGCTGAAGGCTGCAGTGTTGGTTTTGTATTAACAAGAGTTTTAGAAAGGCTCAGAGCAACTGAGAATTATGCTGAACTTTGTGAATAGTTCCTCTTGTTTACCTGTCATGTATTGTGTATGAGTAGAAGAAACCTGTTAATCTGAGAGGAAAGGATAATCACACTTTTGTACAGTGCTGTTGCAACAGTACCTGTCATTTTGGTATTACCGTGTAAACAATTGATAATAAATAGGAACCATATAGCAAATGCATCATAGATGTCAAAAGGCTGTATAAAATTACAAGGCAGAGATAACCATTATTGATGGAGGATCATTAATGTCATCATCTGTGTTGTATAATTCCTGAAGGATGTTATAAATTGAATTAACACCCTGTAAAGTACTTGAACAACAATTTAGGCAAATATAATGAAAGTGTCCGATTCATGGAAATGTGCTGCTCTCTATTAACAACCAAGGGTGAAATCTCAGCCATGTCAAATCAATAGGATATCAAATGGAACCAGGATTTCATGTACAGCCTGGAATACTGGCTTGACAAAAAAATGCTTGGATGATAATGCTTGTATTGACATACTTTCTGTCAGGCAATAATGCCAGGAGGATAGACGTTCCCCCCCCCAAATGATTATTTTCCTTCATGCCCAGCGCATTTACATGTGCAAATAATCCAAAAGCAGTTGACTCTCGAGCAAACTACTCAAAAGTAAGCTCTCCCAGGCACGTGTCTACACATGCAGGGGTGTGGGAGCAGATTTGCTGCTTCTAGCAGCAGACTGTTCCCGCTCCCTGTGGTCCTACAATGTACCCCTGCAGCATCCAGTGAGAGCTCTGGACTCCCCCTGGGTGCTAGACCAGGGGCCAAAAGACAGCTGTCTCCTGGCAAGGGCTTGGACATTGCTCCACGCCCCTGGGACCTGCCTGCTACCAGGGTGGGCTGTGTCACTGGAGCCTGGGTGGGGAGCCTGCCCCACTCCATGATTGCGGGTCCTGGGCTGGGAAATCTTTACCTCCCAGCACCAGCTCCATGGTTGCAGGGCTAGTGCTGGGTGATCTTTATCTCCCAGTCCAAGCCTTGCAGTCATGGGACCCAGGCTGGGATCCTTATCTCCCAGTGCCAACCCCACGATCAGACAGTGCTGGGAGATAAGGATTTCCTAGCGCCGGCCTCATGACCATGGGGCTTGGGCTAGGAGATGATCTCTCAATTCCAACCCAGCAATTGCAGATTGGGGGCTGGGAGATGTCTGCTGCTGGGGCAGGGGCACATTGTCCCCATCTGAGCTCTGGTGGTGGAGCCCACCTTTCCCTGCAATCTCTCACCCCCTGCTGCCCGGAAGCACATGTGATCCCAGTCAGGCATCTACACATGCACTACTGAGCAGTAAGTATTTTCAAGTATATTTGCTACTTGCATTTGCAGGTAGCAAATTTACTCATGATTACAGCCAATTACTTTGCAGTAAGCATCTGCATGTGTAGACATGGACGCTTGCTGTGCAGTAATTAGCTCTACTGCGCAGTAAAGCACAGTGTAGATGCGCCCACCGTTGGCTACCTACGATCACAGTCCTACAATTCAATCTGACTACAGAGATAGAGCTCAGTGCCTGAGCAAAAATTCCCATTCAATTCAGTGCAATTCTGTTTAGGTTAAAAAGTTCAACTCCATGGATTAGATTTCAAGCTCCGTGTCCAAGCAATATAATCATCACTTACTGCACTATTGATTTTTCTAGTGCTGTACAGCACAGAGAAGGCATGCTACATGTCCATATAACTTGACCTTGGATGTAGGTAGACAAAATGGGGGCTCTAAATTGAAGCGGTGGGTTTTAAAAAATAGCGCTTCAATTTAGGGCTGATTAAACCCCTGTGTCATGCACACACCCCACTGACTTACCTGCCTCTCTGGCGGGAAGGGGAGGGTGAGCTGCCAGTGGGTGGAGCGGTCCCTGGACTGAGGGCAGAGGGCTAGTGCTCCCCTCTGTGGCAGCGGTGGCCCCTCTCCAGGCGGCACCTGCCCACAGGCACTGAGATCAGGCAGTCCCAGGGGGCACTGCAGCCACAGAGGGAAGCATCAGGCCCTGCGCAGCTCAGGCAGGCAGTCAGGCTCTGGACGGGGGAAGGAAAGGAGGAAGATCTGGCTCATTGCTTTTCTTGGGCAGAGCCTGCTTTCCTGGGCTGCTGCCAGGCTGCCTGCAGGGCTTCCTGCAGAGCCGTAGAGCTGCATGGAGCTCAGTGCTTCACTCTGTGGCTGTAGGGCCATAGGGCTGTGTGGCTCCTCAAAGGAGTTTTAGTTTGCTGCACTCCAAGTCATTTAAGGCGCATTACGCCAACGAATTTCCTACAACGGCTGGAGTTAATGCGGAATATGCTGCCGAGGCATGCAAACACCAACACCATTAAAGCGGTGCAAAAGCATTTAGTCCACTTTAAAGTGCCGTGCATACACACCTCTCATTTTGTCTACACATGTGTACATAAAGCAGGGCTGTAGTTTGGAATTGTCAGAAGTGGTCCATAGGGGTGTGCAAAATGGGCCCTATTCAAGTCAGATTTAGATTCACCCTGAATCAGGGACAGTGATTCGATTAGTTGATTCTGATCACTGTTCCTGATTCAATTTGGCCGAATCTGAATCTGAAGATTAGATACTGATTTGGAGAATCAGCGATTCGGTCATAGACACAGCTTTAAAAGTTTTTTCTACATACCTCAAGGTAACAGCATGGCTCGTGATCGCTGCAATGCTGGGGCAGATGGAGTGCCCCACAGGAGTGCAAGAGGGCTCTCTACATGCTTAGCGGCAAACCCAGAAGTGGACCGGAAGTAAACTACTCAAAGGTAAACTCTCCCAGGCATGTGTCTACACGTGCAGGGATGTGGGAACAGATTTGCTGCTTCTAGCAGCAGACTAGAAGTGATCAGCCACAGGGGGACCCCAAGTACCCCCCCAGACCCAGGAGGCACCAGTCACCGACCCAGAGGGGTCAGCGCACTCCCCGGCAGACCCAGAAGTGGATCAGAAGTGCTTCTGGTCCACTTCTGGGTCTGCTGCTGAGCGCACCGGGGAGCTTCACACGCTTCTGTAGGACACTCCATGAGCCCCAGCATTGCAGCATTCATGAGTCCCTGCTACCTAAATGCATGTAGAAAAAACATTTAAAGTTGTCTCTATGTCCAAATCTCCGAATCTTTTTGAATCTCTCCGAATCAATTCGGAGGGTTCCAATTCAATTCAAAGAGGTTAAGGG
Organism: Alligator mississippiensis; assembly: GCF_030867095.1. NCBI lineage: Eukaryota > Metazoa > Chordata > Crocodylia > Alligatoridae > Alligator > Alligator mississippiensis. The sequence goes on along the minus strand of NC_081830.1, from coordinate 76,450,661 downwards.
GTCCTCTGGTTCAATTTGGATTCGGAGATTTGGCCACTGAATTGGGCCGAATCGCCGCTGAATCTAATCAGGGACCAAAGCATAGCACAGCCCCAGCAGTCACTGCTCTAACCAGAGCAGTGTAGCATTTACGGAGATCAGTGACCTCTGTGAGAGCAATTAGAGCAGGCTGATCATGTCTAAGATTCCCCATGACATGTGAAGTATATTCTTGTTTGGTGATCTCTGTTTAGCATTTGAGAAGAGCTTGTAAGTGAACAGCAAGCAGTCACTTGGAGAATTCTGCAGCATGTTAATTAAAACAAACTAGTTTTCCATGTAGCTTACAGCAAATATATGGTCCAGACTGGTATCTTTTTAATTTCTTTTCTTTTTAAAGTAAAACTTGTGAAAAATAGGGACGTTCCCTAGACCATGAAGATGCTTTTAGGGAACCAATGGGGCTAGATTCACAAGGAGACACCAATATCTGCCACTGTAGGAGCCCAAATCCAGAACAGACTCTCAACATGCTTCCTAGTCCCAGATGTGCCATTGCAATCGAGCAGCACCACCGAAGTACCAAGCAGCTTGATGCTGTCAGGACCTCCCAGGCCTGACACCCCAAGAGGACTCACAGACAAAAGGACATGAACACTGGGAAATCTGCAGCAGTAGAAATCTTCCAGAGAGAGAGGGTGCAGGTATTCCAGCACTGAAGGTGCTGTTCCCCACGCATCTCCCCTGTTCCCCTTGCCTTCCCCAGCCCAAGGCCAACCTTGAGCATGGGACGAGTCAAGCTGCAGGGAAATGCCCCCCTCCTTCTCTAAACTGGAGTGGCTCCCCCTCCCCAAATGCACAGTGATGAGCATGCTCTCAATGCTACCTCGCCTTGCTTAGCAGGCCAGACAACACAAGGAGAATCAGTCAGATTTAGCTCCAGGAGCTTGGCGGTCTTGGATAATCAGAACCAAACTGTAGTCAGCCAAGGCAGTGGGAGTCACAGAAGCAGAGGAATAAGCTTTTGTCCAGCTACAAAAACAGCCAGGCAAAGAGCAGCTGCCAGGCTGACTACAAAAGGCCAAGCCTCTGATATCAGTGAGACTGCTTCTGTGGTTGAGGTAGAGGGCACAGGGAGCAGGGCTTGCTGGAGTCAAGGAAACGCCCTTCAGAGGATGCAGTTAGACCGAACGATTTTAAGGCAAGTGAGAGTCGGTTCAGGAGATGGAAGGAATGCTACAATATTACTCACAAAAAGATGGGTAGAGAGAAGCAAATCAGCAGATAAACTGGCAGCTGAGTAGTGGAAGACAGAAAAAGATTCCCTCAGATCCTTGAGAGGTCTTTCCCTGGCTGGCATCTATAGCAAGGGAGAAAATGGGTTACTTGACAGAGGCCACAAAAAAAAGTTCAAACATTTCAAAGGAGAGCTAGCACTTGTGCTTCTCTAACCGCAGGCTAGTTCTTAAGTAGAGAAAAGTGTTGAAAGTGAAAAAATACACATTAAGAAAATGTAGAGCCAGATGTTGCCAAGAAAGTTCAAGCCACAGATATGCAAGCGCTCAGCAGCCAAAATTAGGCCCAAATTTTCAAGATTTCGGGTTCCCTTTCAATCCAAAGTACTCAGAACCCAAAAGCCTAATATGGATTCGTGCTCTTTGAAAACTGTGTTTATGAAGGATGCTTTGCTGCTATCTCTGTAGAACAAAAGACCTCTCTCTCAGCTGGATAGGCATACCAAGGAGGGGGGCAATACACAACTCCCAACCTTACCCTGCCTTGTCCTCTCCTTTCATCAGAGAGAATTACTTTTGGAAGATGACAGTTCATCTTTGCACTATTCAAGCGCATCCCCTTCTTAACTGCTGAGCTCAACATGTCAGGGTCATAGAGAAGTAGAGCTGGAAGGGACCTCCAGAGGTCATCTAGACCAACCCCCTCCTGCGACAGGATCATCCCTATCCAAACTTAACACAGACCTAATAAACCTATCCTGCCATAGGTAAAACAGGGGAACCCCAGCAGCCAATGTCCTGCTTCTATAACATGTCAAAAGGGTCATAATTAATGCTACTAGCAGTATTACTTTTATTGATGTAGGCTCCAGGAGTGCTGACTGCAACCACCTATTTGGATCATGTTGTCTTAAAAAAAATAAGTCATAGGACATACATAGGATGGCTGAAAGTCACTGTCATCTTGGGTCAGATTCAAACCACTAAAGTACAGGAAGGAGGCTCCAGACTCCCTTCCCAATCCAATTCTGCACAAGATCCATTTTCTAATTAAACGAAGGTATTACAAAGGTGTGCTCTGTTGCATAGTAATGTCCTTCTAAGTCATTTATAGAACTTGGCCTCAAGCCCATGGCTTATGAAGACACATAAACATGCATTTATTGTCCAGTAATACATCCTCCAGTGCCTGCTTGCTTTATTTGCAACTTTTTATTTACCCATAAAACGTATCAGTCTGGAATTTTTGTAGTAAAAGGGAACAACATTCATTAGGCCAGTAGGGACCAAACTTTTTGGCAGGCATGCCACAAATTAGCCCTTCTGCAAGTACCACTCCGATCGCCTCCCTCTGCCTGTTCTGCTGCACTGCTTGCTGCTTCCTTTCCTGGTCTCCTTGCCCAATTTGCTGCTTTGCTTCCTGCCCTGTCCCTTCATCAGTCTGCTGTGTGCCACACACAGGCTGCCCATGTCACTTGTGGTGTGCATGCCACAAGTTGGCTACACCGATGTTAGGCACTGGAAATGAGGCTTTAGCTTTGCTTAATGTTTCCTGGAGATGCATCTGGCAGGGGAGTGCTCTCATTTCCTATGAAAGATGCTATTCCTCTTGAAGTGGAACAGACCTGCTCTTTCCCCTGAGCTGCCATGTCTCCCATTATTCTTTTGTTATACTTTTGTACTGCTTAGATGCATGCTGCAGCAGGCTTGTAGCCATGAGTAGCAACAATCGGTAGTACTGCTCTGTGATGGGAGGCAGATTTCACCCCTCTTTTCTTTGAAGGCTGGAAACAAAGCGCTAGTATTTCCAATTCCCAGTGGGAATGGAAATATTCCGAAGTGAGTGACAGGCAGCCATTTCTGTCCAGAGGGAGGGAAGGAAAAGAAGAATCTGATCCTGAAATGGGCCAAAGAAAACCCTCCATAGACAACAGAAGCTGCTAGCATTTAGCTCAAAGAGCCAGGAAGCACACAAGGGTGTGACATTTAGGTCTTAAAAATAAAAATAAATGAATAAAAATCAATAGAGATTCCCAGGAAGTTTCAGTGGACTCAAGATTAAGGGCTTTAATGAACTCTTCAAAAAGGCATGGAGCCAAATTCTCTATTTACTTATATTCCTCTTTACCTCAGTGGTATTGCATATCAGTAAAGGATAAGATTTGGCCCAGAATAGAGACTGCATTTCATTTGTTTTTCAAGTGATGGCAGGATGCTAATATAAATATCAAATATTAAAAGTGTCTTCTGTGTACAGCATGTACAGCCATATTTTTGTCATACAGCTATAAAATATAGTTTTTATATGATGTCATATGAAGTCTTAACCATTGCAAAAAAAAAATTAGTTAAGATGTTCTTGGGGAGAAATGCAATGGCTTTATTTTTACTGCAACTGTTGCATTTATTTTCAGTATAAATTGACACTATATATTCAGGTCTCTTCTATCTACTCCCATTTTATTTTACACAAGTGATTGAGTCACATTTTATCCAGGTTCACTCTGTACCCGCCATGTAGAATCTCTCTGGATTAATGAAACATAACTCAAAACTATGTCAGCCAAGTTCATCTATCTTAGCTTTACTGTAGCACCCATCATTCTCATATTTAAGTACTAAATCAACAGTAAAATTTAATTCTTTCTTTAGATGAGGAATCTTGCTTCTACATATCACTACTTAGAATCTTACATTTATTAGGGACATTGACTGTAACAATTCCAAGTCCCTGTTTATTATCTTGGATTAATAACATAAGCCCTTGGAAGGGGGTGTTGGAAAGGAAGAGGTTTGCATTTTTTTTTAATTAATTAATTTATTTATTTTGCCTTTTTTGAAGGTAAAGAACTACTCTTTTTTAATTAGTTTAAACAAATAAGTCTAGCACTACTAAGGCAGGCTTTTTGGTTTGCAATTCTCTGAATTCCTGTTAGCACACTCTTTTAAAGTTGTAGCTTTCCAAACCTGTGGTACAATGACTGATTTTAATGAGATCTAGTATGAATTTAATCCTAGAGTAATATTTTGAATGTCACCGGACATTTATTGCATTGTACCTATCAATCACAGCTCTCCATGATTCTATCTATATAGTACTGGATGCCAACCATCTCAAAGAGCTCCCACCCTTTGCACCTCCCTCCTTTCATAGCTCTCTATTGTCTATTAAAGTATGTCAGTCCAGTTATAACAGTGGTAGTGTCAAGGGTCAGATTAAATTCTGAAAGCAGGTTGAATAAAAACAGACAAATGGGGGGATGAAAAGGGGAGGAAATCAAATTCTGGCTTTGTTTCTATTACCTGGCAGCGGCTTGGTGGACACCTAGTGTTGTGAACGAACTGTCCCATTGTTCAGATAAAAACTGAAGATTTTGTTGTCCTTCGTGTTCACTAAATGATAGGTAAGGCTAGGCATAAGAGAATAAGCACCCCCAGGGAACATCCTGAGTCATGATACTGCCTTCAGCAGTCTCTCCCCAAAGTCTCCTTTAGAAGAAAAATGATAGATTTAGAAAATAGAATTACTATTTATCCGCCACTTATATTAAAACTACATTACGAAATTTTGTTTCACAGAGGGATAAGAGCATCAATTTTTACATAACCAATAAATGAGCAGAGAAAGCTTTTTGCTACAATACAGTGTCACTTTTACGGAGGTATAAGCTGGTGGTGGATAAAACTGAATTCTACCATTTAATTAGCAATCAGCAATGATCTGTCAGTCAGAGGTACTGTAATTCATGAACTGTTAAGTCAAAGCAAAAATGGCAAGTAATTAGACTGTACCCATTAGAGCTTTGCTAGTGTTCATAGAGCTCAGGTTTCAATCTGAGGAAGAAATGGATGTGAGAAACTCCTTAATATATTCAGCTTTTTAATTAGCAATCAGTGCTGATTTGTCAGCCATACCAACTGTAATGCACAAACCATTGAAACACAAGAAAAGGCACATTTTGGAAATCAATTATGCTTATATTTACATTCCCTCCAGGCTGAGAAACTACCGAAATATTATCTTTGCCATCAGAGTAGCAGAAAGCATGTAGGAGCTTGGAATCCAATATAGTCAATAAATCATTTACTGTTCAGGTAAAGATAGAGAATTTGAATATTTATGAGGACATTGATGCTGAGCAGTAGCTAGTATCTCCAAATAGTAGCAAGTACACACTACCATTTTTTAACCACACATGAAATGAAAGCCTCCCAGGTAATGGGCAGCTAATGCAGTTTATACTTCATTTGAGTAGAATCCATACACAAGTGAATGGTGTGCTTGGGAGGCTGCATATTTTGTCCAGGGGAGGCTGGAGAAGCAATCACCTACATTTCACTTCTCAAATGCCAGAGAGAATCGAGTCTTCCGCCATCCCACACACGTTACTCCATAACTTCCTCCCAAACCCATTCATTGAATCCTGAACACTGGCTGATCTGGTTCCCCCCAAAGTAGGACACATGCAAGAGCTACTTGCTCTCAGTCCAAACAAGCCCCGGGCAAAAGTCAGACCTCCTATGCCCTGTGTCCTTATAGCACTTAATGCACTGTAGCCTACAACTACTATGAGAGACTACTAATTATTTTAGTTACTGCTTCCATCAGCAACTACATCCCTATAGCTCAACCAATGATGCACTCTCTGTCTTCAGCCTACATAGCCAGGTTACTCTTCTACTTCAGCCCCCACACTTGTTTCCTCCACACACTGCACGTGGAATCAATAGAGATGCATAAAACTTCTGAACATTGGTACTTGACTTCTTTTTCCCAAAAAAAGTTAAAACAGAACTAGCAATCAACTGGACCAGGGTAGTCGATCTACGACACGCGTGACACAGGCTGCCCTGTATGAGGCACATGGAGGGGACAGGCAGCACAGGACAAGTCAGGGAGGGGACGGACAGCACAGCCTCAGTTAGGGCAGGAAGCAGAATGCAGAATAGCAAACGGGGCAAGGAGCACAGGGCAGAAAGTGCACTGGAGAAGGGAATGGGAGTGGTATTTGAGGAGGGGCAGGACGAATTTATGGCACACCTGCTGAAAAGGCTGGCCCCCACTGAACTCGCCCATTCCCATGCAGCACATAGACCACTAGTCTAATTTCTTTTACTCCATCTACAGGTAACAACCTATAAAATCTTAGTACCATGGTCTGTGTGTGCAAATCAAACCTCCCATATTTTTCATGTCTATGGAAAAAGATAGAGAACACTTTACATATATTACACCTGTCATTACCCCTATTTTTCCCCAGCTGGAGACCGCGCGGTCCCTCCTGTTCATTCGTTGTTCCAGTATTATTATAAGGTGGCTGCATCATAGTAGCAGTTTTACTCCTTATTTAAAGGAACACTGCCAGGCTTAATTACTTACCATTGGGCTCAGCCAATGAAAGGCAGTAAAACTAATGAGCATTTGCACATAGAGCAAGTAATTGTGCACCTAACTACCTAATTTGCACATACAAATGCATGATTGTGTTCATTCGTGGGGTGTTAAGGTATACTGACAGCTGAAAATTCAAGTCTAAGTACAGCTAAGTTCTTATCTAAAAATCCTTCATTTGCCTAATGTCTGCCAGTGCTAAATCTGTTGCAGTAGATGTTTAATTAGTTTGTTTTTGTGGGGTCCTCATTCCCATTCTAGCTTTTGTCGCTGATAGAGGACAGCTAATTTCTGGCTCAGAGTTTAAAACCAGTCCCAAGGCAAAAACCTTCACCCATCCAACACTAGTTGTGTATTCATCAGCCAGCCTTTCTAGCTCTTAACAGCTTTTCATATGTCCTTAAAAAAAATCCACTTTAGCCAACCCTTGTTTTGTCTTCAGATGATGCTTGGCTTTTAGATGTCGTCAACATCCATCACAAAAATAGTAACATGAAAACACAGTGAAATAACAGCTATTTTACTGTAAAATACAGGTCAGGCAGCCCTCTCTGCAACAGATTCAAAACAGGTGCTTTTAAGCAGTTGTCATGTCTACTTTTCCTCTTCAAACAAAGAATTATGCAAAATTAATCACTTTAGTCCACAAAGGCTTTAGAAACTTGCAGTACGTTTATTCTAGCACCAAGTTATTAATCATAAACAGGAATAGGTTTGCAGACGTGGAATGTGCAAATATGGCAGAAGGAAAGATGATCTGGCTATTCAGGCAACATATAGAAACCAAAAGAGAAGAAGGTTGAAGTCCTTGATGCAGATTTGCAATGCGACTTTTAGGGATAGGAACAGAAGGTGACTTGCTTTGTTTCTCCACATATAAACAATGTAAGCAATATTTTTTTCTAGACTTTGGCCCAAAAGAAGTTACGTTGCAAATAGGCATGACAGATAAAGACTGACATGCTAGTACAAAGCCTAGAAGAATGGGGGGGGCTTACATCAGTGGAGGCCTCAAGTCACTTAAATAATTGTTTGTTAGGCAAATTACACCAAGCTGTGGCAATTAAAATCTCTAAACAAGTGAGAAACAATACCCTGACAGAAAGTGATTGGAGTGCTGTTGAAGTGACCTGAACATTTTTTTAGCATCACCATAGTGACAATGGCAATAATGCTTTAGCAATTCCTTTTATTGGAATAATGGGATCCAGAAACTTAGAGATGCACACACTCACTAGCAAGACGGGATGGGGATTGATACTTCGAACTGATATGTCTAGAGAATATTTACTTAGACATTAAACAAGCTGTACATATGGATAGGACAGCAGCTCTGGGTACTGAAAGTTGTCATCCTCATCTAAAATAAGCCATTCTTGGAGGTCCTTAGTCTCTTGAAGAGGCACTGGATTGAAACATGTGCAAGTAGATGCTCCAAAGGGTCATTACAACCTCAATCCCGGCCCCACTGCAATAATGGGAAAATGACTGCAGATGTCAGCAGGGTCGGGAATTGGCACAAAAGGTAAGATTTCTTCCATCCATGGCTACGATAACAGCAGGTACAAACCAGGGTAATCTGCTTATTCCTATAAGCTTCTAATTTTGTACATCCCCTGACAAGATAGGTGGCAGAGTTTATGGCAGATATTCTTTATTTTCTGAATCTTAAAACTGCTTTCACTGAGAAAGAGCTGAACCATTTCTTGCATGCTGAATAATCCTATCCTGCCCTTCTGTTGAGTCAGAAGTGAAATAGGCTCAAATGTGGCCTGCTCCACTGATTCAGCCAGACTGATTCAGAGAGAAGGTTGCTTTAATTCTACCGAGCCTATAATCTGGGTGCAAACATTAGTCTTGCATCTGGAGAAAGAGAAGCTAAGAGTACCAGGGTAGGCCTAAACTATTACTTCTACTGTGGTTGTAGTTAGAAGGCCCAGCCACAGATTGGATTCCCGGTGTAGTAGCCATTAGTAAAAACTTTAAGCTGCTTGTGTTTTGTATATCTCAACATATCAGATCACTCAATCTCTTAGTGAGAGGCAAGGGGCTTTTTGGGTGAGATCTTTTATTAGAGCAACTGCGTGGCTGGGATAAAGTTAAACAAGCTTTCAAATACCAGGCATTCTTCATCAGGTCCATTTTTTTAGTCTCATTTAATCCAGACTCCAAAGCCACAGTAGCAGTTTCAATCAGGTGGACCATGCTGACCGGAAGGGTCCACCCAGGTAACTCATTTTCCTTGGAAGCACCCAGCTGCAGTAGTAACAGCTACTACAAATAAAGCACACACCTTAAAGGAGCCATGTGTTTCATCCTTCCCACCCACTCTGGGAGCAAACTTAGATTCTGGATCTATTAGTAATCACTCACCAGCCCAGCAGTGTGGGGTTGATGGTTCTGCCTATTTCTATCTACTGCCTGAATGACTTTTGCCAGTCCTGCTGTAAGCAAACAGGTGTTGACCATTGTGCAATAGGCTTTTCCGACACATTTTTCTCCCAACTCTATTAATCGGACAAAAGGGGTCTTTGACCCAAACAATGCACACATTTGCTATATTATACACGTTATCAAACTTGTCCTTTTCAGAAAGAGTCACAGAATTGACAATTCTGGTGTAGCTGACACGCTAGGAAGTATTTGTGAATGTTTATTACTCACTTGCTACAGTCATCATCATAAACGGCCCCCCAACTCTCCCCATTGTTGTCCGATAGTTTTGCACCATGTTTGTTACAGCCAGTTGTGCATTCTTGCCTTTGATTATCAAACATCTTACTGCGTTTGCACATTTTACAATACATAAGAGAAAGACCACAAGAAATCAAGGTGGCCACAAATTGCTTTTTAGACATTTGAAAAGTGAGGTAAACATGCAAATTAGAGCACGTGAAGTATATGTAGCACAAGTGTATAGGAGAAAATAGCCAGGAAAGCAAAAGGGTTACAAAACTGGCAAGAAACGTTCAAGCCAACAGGAAGAGATTTTGCACGTCAGCCAAAAAGAGAGCAGAAAGCTGTGGGTCTGCTGCTCAGATGGAGAAGGCTCATTATTAACAGAAGGCATAAAAGGTAGCACCAGATGCTCAAGGCTTACGTTGCTTCTTTCATGACACAGAAAAACACCTGATCAGACAATTAGCAGAGTTAGTCTAAACCAGTGAGTCTCAACCTTTTGCAACTCAAGGCATCTCTCCAAAACTTTTCAGAATTTAGTACCATGCCATTTTAAAATACATATAAATATATTATGAATATTATAATGTGAACATTATGATTTTTATTAAGTATTGGATTATTAATTGAATATGTGGTTATATTGTACCCTAGCTCTGTCTGGTCCAGTGCACTTTTGTTCCCAGAGCAGCAGTGGACTGCCCCACCATTGACCGGGAGCCAGGTTTGGGATCAGGAACCACTGGGCCAAGTTCTTCCCTTGGCCACCCCAGCGCAATCCTCCCCCAAACTGCAGCCCTGGAGCCCTAATGGAGAGAGTCCAGGAGCACTCAGCGAGCAGGTGGTGAGGTGTTGGGTTGCACATGCAACACACGGGGACTACTGAGAGTCTGCAAGAGGACACAGTGAGACCTGGGAGTGGGGAAGGAAGTAGGCCAAAGGGGTGCCAAACTAGGATTGCTGCTACCACCGCAGAGTGAAACAGTGCTTCGCACCTCAGTTTTCAGGATGCACGTTAGAGCTGAGCTAAGAAAGAGCCACAGCAGAAAGGTGCATCTGCCTGCATTGCATAATGCGGGCAGGCACATGCTACTTCTGCCGCAGCTTTTCCCAGGTAGACTCTAGAAAACGCCTCTAGAAAAGCAAGACATCTAGTGCAGTTCCACCCAGCCATGGTAGCAAAGCTAGCATCAGAGCAGGTTCTTGCAGCACTGCAGGGGGCCACAGACCACCAGTTGAGAGCCTCTGCTCTAAACAGACAAGGGAAAGGATGGAGATCCTAAACAAAGTATGTATCGGAGAACCTTTAACTGACTTGAATTAATTCCAGTCAACGCAACATGGTGGAAGTCATGTCAGGGCTCTAAAGAAACAAACCTAGAAATGCCAGTAAAATGGGCAGTCATTGATGACAGCCCTTCTCTAGAAGGGTTGCCAGCTCTGTTCGAATCTATTCCGGGAGGTTTCCAGAAGGCCGACGTGCCTGCGACACAACGGGAACGTGCTTGCATGTATCAGTTACAGATTACGGTGCGTAGACTTTACATTAGGAAGGCAAACGCACATTACTATTACATTTTAAAAACCTACTGGATGACTCTATAAATCAGATTCAACATTTAATATTTATTTTAATGAATGCCTTATCATTCATCTCCTGGGTGACTCTCAGCAATCTCCTGGAGATTTATATCTAATTCCTGGAGAGTACAGGGCAATGCTGAAGGGTTGGCAACTCTTTTCTCTAGTTCCCTGTGAACTCACCTAACTTAATGCACATCTTTTCATCTGTTTTTTAAAAAGTAGGACCTGACAAGTTACTCCTTGGGAAGTTAATGGAGTAAGTTGTAAGTCACTTTGTAATTATGAGGTTGAGTGGTAGAACGCAGTGGACATTGACATGACAGACAGACAGACATTAAAATATTTTGACAGTCCTATATACCATCCTCCCAAGCAAGCTAGCAGGCTAGATAGGATTAAAATTAAAGGACTACATACTTGGTTGAATAATGACAGGCAAAGAGTAATTATTAATGGAGCAATGTCAGCCTAGCAGGAAGTCTCAAGTGGGGTGAGGATATGCACAGGCTCTGTTCTGGGTCCAGCATTAGTTAGCATTTTTATTAATGCGTTAGATGCAGGGAGGGAGTATGTATTGATTGACCATGCTTTTTGCCCCTCCTGTCATCTGCGTATTTTAAAGTTCAAAAGCAACCTTGCTAAACTGGAGAATCACGCAGGAGATGCCAAAAGTGGAAGGTGCTCTATCTATGAAAGAAAAACCAAATGCCCAAATACCTGGCTGCCAATGTCCTACTTTAAAGTTCCTTCATTTTTCCCCTCCAACCTCTCCCATGTCCTGTTTCAGTGCTTAACTATCCTTATATAGTTACAGAATTTTTTTAATTACCTAAACCCAACCCTTGCTGTTAATTAGGCTGATTATTTACACTATCCTGGGAGACGTGAAGACAAAAAACAAAAACAATCAATCACCACACTGACAGCTTTCAAATATATAAGATTATAAAAGCTAGACAGAAGCTAAACTAGGAGGAACAAAAAGAGAGTTTTTCTAATTGTGATCCAGCAGAGCATAAGATGAGGTAGCAGAGATCAGTTATGTATTGGATTAGACTAAAACATTAGTTTCAAACTAACATTTTTCCCCAGTAAGCTCCACTATGGAGTAGGGGAAAAACAGAAAAAAGAACAGGACACACGAGAACGACATCACTCAAACAGAAGGCCCTAAAGACATCAGAATTATTTCAAGTTAATCAAGAAATAAAAATGTTTAAAAATATACTGGAACATTCAAATAATGTTTTTTCTAATCCATGTTCAAATACTTGTTCTTGCAGATCTACTCTCAAAAAACACTAAACACCGAAACTCAGATGTGTGGCACAAGCTCAGGAAGCTGAATATATCCCAATTGGATTGGGGGAGGTAATGCTACGTGATGCTATAGAAAAAGGTAGGTTGGATTTGTACCTTTATAAACTAAATAAACCAGAGAGGTATAGCATAAGCTTTCGTGAGCAGAGGGCTTACTTCATCAGATACTGCATCTGACAAAACAAGCCCTCTGATTACACAAGCTTCTTATAGATTAATAAAAAAAATAGGGCTGGAAGGGGTCTCCAGAGGCTGTCTAGTCCAACCCCCTGCCTGAGGCAGGATCATCCCTTTCCAAACCCATTGTCCAACCCATCAGTAAACCTATACAATCAACTCTGACACAACCACAAAACATCACACCTGGTCTGCCACAGGTAAAGCATGGTGGCTAGTGTCCAGCCGCTACAAAGCCTGTTAAAAATATGCTAGAGAGATCTTTGAAGGAAGGAAGGAAGAGGGCCATGCCCTCTACTACAGAGGAAGACAAAACACCCCACAGTTTGTACCAATCTGGCCATGGGGTAAAATTCCTTCCTGACCCCACATATAGTGATCGGTCTGACCACGAGCAGAGGACCATGACCTGCTGGCCAGGAATCTCCATAGTTAAGTCCCAACAAGTGCACCAGCACAACCTAGTCAAAATCCCCAGCCATGGCTTCAGCCAATACCCAATCCTCCTGAGGAAGCCAGCCCCCCCCAAACACACAGCCCTGGCAGATGTAGCAGGAGGAAGCAGCAGCAGGTGAGGGGAAAATTCCTTCCCAGCCCCCACGTGGCAACCAGCAAAGCCCAGAAGTATGGGAAAAACCCTAGTGGACCATAGAAATAGCAGCTATGCCTTCATCAACGACTCGTGCCTCCAGCAGCTGGAGCAGCGGGAGCGCAACAGCGGTCCCGCAGACGCCGCCGGCGCTGTGAGTGGCAGGGGGGTGGCAAGCGCCAAACAAAGGTCAGCGACCACCCACAGCCACCACCAGCAGCGGCAGCGCCAGCCAACAGGGATCGCGGACTGCCCGCAGATGCTGCCGGCGGTGTTGGCAGCAGGGCAGTGAGCAGCAACCACCTGCAGGCACTGCCGACAGTGCCTTTTTGTAGGGAGTGCACCACCATGCTCAGGGGGTGCACCCGCATGCACCCCCTACGCGTCGCCCCTGTATGCCTTCATCATACCTAACCAATGCTTGTCCAACCTCTTCTTAAACTTCCGGTGATGGAGAGTTCACAACTTCCCTAGGTATTCTGTTCCACTGCCTTACTAACAATGATGTTTTTCCTGATATCCAGTCTAAACCTACTTGCTGCGACTTCAAGCCATTGATCTGCATCCTACTCTCTGCAGCAAGAAAGAAAAGATGCCCCCCCTCTTCTTTATGGCAGCCCTTTGAGTATTTAGATTGTGCTATCGTGTCCCCCAAGTGCCTTTTCCGCAAGCTGAACCACCCCTGTTTTCTTCACCCTCTCCTCATATGGCTTGCCTTCTTAGCCCTTTGTCATTTTTCTTGTCTCTGGACATCCTTTAACTTCTCTATGTTCTTTTTTAAATGAGGAACCCACAACCACACACAATACTCCAGATAAGGCCTAACCAGTGCCAAAAGAGGCACCATCAGCTCCCATATCTTGCACTGAATGCTTCTATTGATGCATCCCAAAATAAAACATTTAAAAAAAAAAATCACATTCCCCTTTTGTGCAGCTACATCACAAGGCAAACTCATATACAGTCTGTGATCTACAAAAACTCCCAGATCCTTCTGTCATGCCGCCATCCAGGCAGATGTCACCCATTTTATATTTGTATTTTTGATTACTCTTTCCCAGATGTGGCATCGTGCATTTGTAGCATTGAACTTCATCCTGTTAGCTCCAGCCCAGCTTCCCCGTCTGTCAAGATGCTTCCGAATTGCACTCCTGTCCTTCAATATGCTTGCACACCTTCCCTGTTGTGTATAACCTGCCAACTTGCTCAGGCAGCAGTCATTTCCAGCATCCAAATCATTAATAAATGTTGAACAGCACTGGGCCCAGAGCAGACTCCTGTGGGACTCCACTTGAACCCTCCTGCCATTCTGATATGGATCCACATATAATTATCCCTTGCTTGCAGCTGTTGAGCCAGTTGTCTATCTACCTCATAGTAGTTTAGTTTAGTCCAGCATTTCTTAGCCCATGGGTCATGACCCAAAAGTGGGTTGCAAGAATATATGAAAGGCTTGAGAATAATCATGGAAAAGCATGGGTTTCCCCTTGTAGGCTAGCAGAGTTCCAGCCTGCAATGGGCTGGGGGAAGTGGAAGAGCAGCAATTGGGCGAGGGGTGGTACATGCATGTGTCCACACACAGACACGTGGGAGCCAGGCAACGTAGAGAGCAGCTCCCACAGCTTCCCAGAGGTATATCTATGGGGTGGGGGGAGGCATAGACAACCCAGCACAGGAGGACAGACTCATTGCTGCCACCACTGGGACCCCCAAACCAGCCACACTACCAGCTGAGCAAGGAGCAATGGACTGGGAGGGACAGGGGGCAGGAAGGTGGGGAAGGGCTGTGCTGCCTTCACCTCCTCCCACTGCTACCACTCCCCTCAGGTTGCAGCTCTACCCCAGAGGGGAGGTGGAGTGGGGGCAGCACAGGCAACCTGAGGGTAGCAGCGGCAGCCAGGCCATGGCAGCGGGGCAGAGCTGCGGCCTGACGCACAAGCAGCTGGCAGTGGAAGTGAGGGCAGCGCAGTCCCCACCACTCCACCCCCTGTCCATTACTCCTCCTTCATGCTGCTAGAAGCATGGCTGGTGCAGGGGTCCTGGTGGCAGCAGCAGCACCAACTAATCTTGACACTTTGCCCCTAGTCCCTTCTGCTGGGCCCAGGAGGCAGCTCCTGCCTGTGCTAATCCAGCTAGGCTACAGCCCATGCCCATTGTGGGTGCACACCCCCACCCCACACACTGGGGGGCTGGAACGGTGTGGGAGCTGTGGGTTGGGACAGAGGGAAACCAGAAGGGGCAGGGGGCTGCAAATTAGGAGCAACGGGTACCGGCAATTTGCATTGTGCAAACTGCACAACGATGAATGTCACTTGGGAGTAATGGAGGCTACACGTTGCTATTGCTGTTAATGTTGATTTGTCTCTTTAAAATTAAGGCTGTTGAGATGCTTTAACTTGCAGTTTGTAATAAGTATTTTGGGGTCAAAATACTTGTGTGTTTTCTACTTAAACTATTTACTGGATGAGGAATAGCCATCTATGTTTAGAAGTGCACCCTGACAAAAAAAAGGTTGAGAACTACTGGTCTAGTCCACATTTCTCCCATTTGCTTGAGGTCGTGTGGGACTTTGTTAAAAGGCTTGCTCAAGTCTAGATACATTATGTCCACAGCAGTCTGTCCATCCACCAAATACTGACTTTGTCAAAGAGGGAGATCCAAGTGCTTTGGTACAATTTATTTTGGATAAATCCATGCTAGTTCATTCAGCTTGTAAAGGACCTTCTTTAACCAGGTACTGGTTGCCTAGGGTGGGCAAAACAGCCCACAGGGAGATCCCAGCTCTGCCTCATGTCCCAGCCCTGCGCTGTTACCACCCCACAATCCTGGATACTTACCCATCCCATTCCTGGATGCCATTCCCTGCCTGCACATCCCATCCCATCTTCCCAGCTCAGTGCAGCCTGCCTGTAGGGGTCCCAGCCATGGAGACTGGAAGTGGGTGCAAGGTGGATGGGACCAGATAGGATCAACTGGCATCTCCCTGCCATGACAGGAGGCCAAGGTCAGGGGGGGAAGGTGCTGATGCAGCCTTTGACAGCTCACCAAAACTTAAGTGGGTCTCCAGCCCAAATAACTGCCCGTTGCAGGGTTAGCCTCACACCTCACTCTGTAGTTCCCCAGGTCCTCCTTTCTGCATTTAAAAAAAGGAACTATGTGTGTCCTTTTCCAGTCCTCTAGTATCCTCACCCATCTTTTGCAACCTTACGATTATTGCCATGGGCAATAATACCTCTACTACCCTGGGATGAAGTTTATCAGGCTGGGCTGACCTGAATTCATTCAGACCACTCAAAAGTTCTCGGACTATCTTTTGTTATCTCATCCCTCAGCTTGTCTCCTTTCTTCTCCAAATGATCCTTATTAAGTGTTTGGTTGCAGCTGAATTTTTTTCTGAAGACTGAGGCAAACTAGCTTCTGAGTAGTTCCACCTTCTTTGAATCTGACTTGTGATATACAACTCCAATTTAATTAGTATATAGGATCATAGGAAAACAGGGCTGGAAGAAACCTCACAAGATCTAGTCAAGCCCCCAGTTCAAGACAAGGATCATCCCTGACCAAAACATCCCAGCCAAGCGTCTTTCCAATCTGCTCTTGAAGATGTTCAAGGACAGAGATCCCATGTGTTCTCTAGATAATCTGTTCAAATGTTTGACCACCCTCAAAACCAGAAAGTTCCTCTCAATTCCAGCCTATTGTTCCCCTGATGCAGCATGAGGCCATTGGTTCTAGGTCCTATCCCCTATGGCCACAGAGAAAAACACATTTCTCCATCTTCTGTAATCATCCCTTAAATATCTGAAGACTTATCAAATACCACCCCCCAGTCTCATCTTACCCAGACTAAATAAATTGGGTTCAGCCTTTCCTTGTAAGCTCATGTTTCTCAGGCTTCAAAATACTTTTTGTTCTAAGAGCCAGTGGCGTTAACTTCCTGGATTCCAGACCTGCACCGAAACAGCAGCTCTGGCCACCACAGGGATTAAGGCTGCCACCACTGCTCATCTGGCCTGCAGGAGGCTCCAGTTTGGGTCTGACTCCACAGGGAGTGGGAAGTCAAATGGGTTTGATATCCTTGATCTGAAGAAAAACAGGTCTTCAGACAAATTGTAGCTAGAAGAAAAATCACGAATGCAAACAGAGGTTCTCTCTTTTGATTAAGAACTAGTTAGGTTTGCAAGAACATCGTTTTGTCTACGTTCAAAATCTGAGCCTACATTCCTTGCCTAGACATATCCATGCATAGAGAACTTTGTTTTACTGTGCCTTGTACTCTACAGCATTAAAGCTAAAACAGAAGCTCACTACAGCAAGGTGCTCGAGCCACTGGACACAACAGGGCAGCCAGGACCTTGCAAGAGCAAGACCATAATATCTGGAACACTTCTGTTCAGAAAAAAAGATGTGATGCTTTAACCTACCAAGGTTGTAATATACAAAAATCAGTATATGCCAAAATATCAATGTCTATAAAATAATCTCTCGTTCCTTTTAGCGGTTTTGATGTATTCAACAAGAAATACATGTGTATATTCAGTGATTTTCCTTTTGGTGGGAGTTAAAACACTTTCACGTACAGGAATCCAAGCTTAATCATACTGTCAGAGAAAACTGGACACTGAAAAAGCAGTATCCACAGAAGTCAATCTTGTTCAGTAATTCCAGATACAGCTTACAAGCTAAGTATTTAGTGATTAACATTACAGTGATTTAGAAAATTTCTAGACTAGGTCCCAGTGCAAAGCTTCCCCTTCAGATGCATGAGAACTTATTGGACTTTCCTGAAAGACAATTTAGCAAACTAGTCAGAAATGTTGTTTTAATGAGTTTATTTACATTGGTGGTATTGTCAAAAACTATATCTTAAAAACACAGAGGTAACAGACCATCTGACATGTTCAAAAGCAGCACTAATTACATATAAACAAGTAGGATAGCATCTTGTGGTTAAAGGAAACCTAAGTCGGAAACCCCACTTAGGACAGACAGGCAATTAATAAAGTTAATGAAATGCAGAAATATACATATTTGGACAATTCCTGAGGTGGTGTCGGATGCTAATATATATTGAAAACTTGATTGGTTGGAAATGCACCACTTGGAAAGAAAGTATAGAGAGAGAAAAAAAATAGGTGTAAGTTTTGAAAGTATATCTACATCAAAAGTAAAAAGCTATCAGAAACTGAAATTACTTCCAGAATTTCAGCTTCACATCTAAGTAGTCTGCATAAACTACATAAAAAGCAGTTGACCAAGGTTTTGGAAATATCTTTAACAACTGCCTCAAATAAAAGGCTGTAAATATAAAATTTAAGTACAGTGATTTTTTCCTTGGACTCCTGCTTAAAAAAATAGTTTGCTTGTTTTATTTATCACACCAAATGACTTCTGGTGCCTAAGTCAGTCATAGTATTTTGACTCATCAGTCACATAACCGCATACATATATATTTATCAGCCAACAACTTTACACTAGAAAGAGATAGAAAAACACAAGAGGACCATAGCATTATATTTACTCAATCCGAGTACATTCATGCTATAATGAGTTAGACTTTTTTTTTAAGATCTAGAATAAGCAGCTGTACAACAGGTCAACTGTCATACTTAAATGGCAGGTAGCCATTCTTAACACATTTCAGTTTAATCAATGATCCAAGCATTAGCTTACACTAAGGAGTGCATGCATAGCCAATTGATGAAATTGGGTTACTTCCTTTTGATTCATTCAATAACCTCAGTCAACAGAAGAATCAAGTGAGTGACATCTTAATTTCAAAAACTGACACCAAATTAATTTAATGCATAAACAGCACCTCTGTTGAAGAAAAAAAATTATGTTGGTAAGGAAATGTGTGTGCGTAAACAAATGTTACATCTAACCAAGATCCAGTCCAACTCAATCACTTGCTTGGTTGACTTGCTTCTCTCCTCTTCAATACTAGTCAAGATTCCTTGCGTTTAATTTAGTGTTATCTAACATCTTACTAGTTGTCACTAAGTGCTAATGACTAAAGTACCATTACTATCAGTAACAGGTCATCTGGAAAGCCAGCTGCTGGTCAGTTGATTACAGTAAGTCATTCCATTTGAAACCTAGTTCATATCAAGTGAGTCGTTGATCGGCTTAAGGTATGTCTCCTCTTTTCAAAGATTGAGGGAAGGTTGACTAAGGAAGGTGAAGACATGCCCTGTTAAGATAAAATAAAAAGTGATTAGAAGAGACAAAAAGGTGGCAATTTCAGCACTGCAGTATTTGTACCTCTCAACAGTGACACCCAAAAGCTAAAAAACAATTCAATTCCTGCAGTATTAAAAACACTCTCCATCATCTTTTTTAATGATTCACCATTTGCAAATTTTGAAAAATAAAAAAATTACCAGCACCAAGATGCTGGGATGCATTTTAAAATCCAAAACGAAAAGGTACTTGGTAACAAGACTGTTGAGAGGTATGCATGATATCTAGGATATATTTTGCTGAGTGAATCTTAATAAGTTAACATGTTGAAGCCCCTCAGTGCACAGTTCATGCATTTTATGACAATAATCTCTCTTTCCAAGTTTCCCAAGGCAAAATGTTAAGAGGCTGTTTTATTGGTAACCCTGAAACAATCTGGATGACCCTCTTCTGGCTTCATAGGTACTTGTGTGCCCCTGCCACATTTTTAAGCCTCTTCAGAGCTAATGATCTGACCCTTTCAAAGAGACATATACTAGACACAAAATTATAGCTTATTTTTGACAGTTCATTATATAAAGTAGTCTTATCCTAGGTGCACCATCTAAAACTGCAAACTATACATAAAACCTGGCTGCTTTCAGATGTTGTGAACAAATCTCAGCAGCAGCTCAAGCAGACCAAATGAAACTGGAACATCAGTCTAAATTTTGTGGTGATTTGAAGGCTTTAGAAATGGAGTTAATCCCACGTTTATCTGATGTTACATCTGTCTGTAGAGAGCTGAATATTTCTTTTTCAAATATTACCAATTATACTTCTGAAATGTACACGGGTAATTGTAGTTCACCAACTTACACACCAACAAAAGGATATTTTCATGAGGTATTTAGTTTCGGGGTCATAACACATGTTTAAGATCTTCCATATTTGCAGTAAGAGGCAACAGTTCATAAGACTTAAAGTTTGTCAGAAGTCTACTCTTCTATATAGCACGTCTCCTTTATATAAAAAAAACAAAACAACTTTTGAAATCTATGAAGGGAAGTGTCATGGACAGACGGGGAAACCAAAACAGAGAGAAAGTTGTTCAAGGGCACCTAGAAGGAAATCAGGAATGGCACGCAGGTCTTGGACAGCACAGTGTGGGGCTCTAACCTCTAGACTGCACATTTACATAAATTTTTATATTTCAACTAATTACACTGCAATCCTATAAAAAAGTCATTAGAAAACTTGGAAAGAGTCTGTTACAGTAGTGCTAATTCCACCTCCAAAGAATTGGACTGCATAATTCAGACACAACTAGTTAAATACCAAAAGGATTCTTAAGTGGCCCAAAATTAGCTCCAAAGTGCACCAAAGTAGACCAAGAAAAACCCAGCACCTATTAGAAGGATTTGGCAGATTCCTTTTCTTTTAGTAGTTATGCTGTTTTGATTCATTAGTGTTAAATGCTTGTCTCTAAGCTCACTTCATAAGATGTGGGCATTAGAGATCAGGGTTGAGACTGGAATATTCTCAGCACCATTCCGGTCATCTCCTACATCATCACAAGTGGTAGTAATGACAGGGATGACACAAGGTCTGTCCAAAGAGCGACCATTTAAACTTTCAGGGCCTGAACACATTTTTCCTTCTATGGTATGTGAAGGACCACTAGTTGGAGAGTCAGGACAGAGCACAGCTCGAGGCCTGGGACTCTGGGACCTCCCATCAACAGAACTGGAGCGCTGAATGCTAACGCGTTTGACAAATCCACTTAGGTTGTTTGTAGAAGAGGTACGAGGGATCTACAAACAGGAAGATGGGAAGTGAAATTAGTACAGAAACTACAAACAGTTATTCTTTTACTCTATTGCATTTCAGTGATACTTCTCATAAGCTTAAAAAAATTCTACAATATTAATGGCCAGATCAATCATTCAAAAAGATGTGAAAGAGGAGAGAGAAGAGGGAAAATGCACAAACACTTTACCTGAACAATTTGTTTGTGCCTATCTAAAAATCAAAAAAACTACTTAAGTTTTTCAAGTTAAAAAGGATATACACAACACTAGTAAATGGCTGTATTGGTTTAATTTTGCAGTGAGACCATCATGCCTAAGAGATAAAATAGTTCTTAATAGTATATACAAGCAAAATTTGTTATCCCTCCAAATAATTTGCTTTAACTGGAAATTTTATTAAAACTGTCCCAAGTTAAAGGAATGACAAATTCAAGTGGTTTTGCTCTCTAGATTTTAACTGATGCTCTTGGATATAAGTCACTGATCATTTGCTACCTCATCAGGGTGGTTGTGTAAAAGGCTCTTGTAAAACAGCCTACACCAGGGGCTGGCAGCCTTTAATGAGTGGTGGGCTACAGCTAGCGAGTCAGCTGCAAACACCTGCACCACCTGTTGCTACCTCTGCCATGCATCACTGCTTCTGCCACCTGAGCCAAACACTGCCGATTCCCCTTCCCAGTGGCAAAGAAGGGTGAACTCAGCAGCAAAGGTAACCAGCACCTGACCAAGAGAGGGAGCAGCACATCAGGCAGTAGGGGTGCTGCAGAAGAGATTGGCAGCCTTGTGCAAGGCAAAGAAGGAAGACCTGCCAGGCTAGCTGCAGGCTGCCAATCCACTGCACCACTACAGGCTGAACTGCACTTTCATGAGCTGGATCTAGCCCCCAGGCAGCATTAAATGAATCACATAATTCGTCATACACACCACACAAGCACACAGAAAGAGCCAGTGACCTCCTATGTTCTTGCCCTATTGGAAAACATGTAGCTTTTTGTTTTGTTTTTTTAAACACTTCTTGAATAAACTGGTTTAACTCTTTCCGCCAAGAGAGGATCACCGTCACGAGGACACTCCAGAACCATAGCTATTTCTGCACTAAAACAACCACTAAGTAAAGTACAATATAGCACATGCATATGTGTATATTTTTTTGAAGGAACATGACTGGGGCAACCTCTGACTACCTTGTTAGAAAGATATTTTTTCAATTTCCTAATGCAGAGCTTCTAGGTCTTTCTTCTGAAGTAGTTATTATTTATGGCTACTGTCGGAGACAGGATACCAAACAAGGAGAAACACTGTCTGATTGGAGATGTTAATTCATACGCTACCATCCCTAACTCATGAGTGGCAGAGCAAAGCATTACCTTGACTGTGACATTTAGGAGTGGGCTATTAAAGTATACTTTATACTGTGTTAATCCTATTCTAAGCTGCTATCATGCAGAGCAAGTATAGGAGACTAGCAAAAGACAGGCTTTCAACGAGTTTTTGACTTGGTCGCCCATGATGTCCTCATGGGGAACTGTGGCCTCAACCCTCTCGTGGTCCGATGGCTGGGGAACTGGCTCCGGGGTCGGACCCAACGAGTACTAGTTGATGGGAGCGAATCAACGTGGCACAAGGTGACCAGTGGAGTCCCTCAGGGCTCAGGCCGGTACTCTTCAACATCTTCATTAATGATCTGGATTTGGGCATCAGATGCAGACTGGTAAAGTCCGCGGACAACACTAAACTATGCGGGAAGGCAGCCACACTAGAAGAAAGGTTGGGGATACAGGCTGACCTGGACATACTTGCAAGGTGAGTGGACCAAAACCTGATGGCATTTAACAAGGAGAAGTGCAGGGTGCTCCATCTTGGGAAGAACCACCAGCATCATACTTATAGGCTCAGCAGTGCTACACTTACTAGCACCCTAACAGAAAGAGACCTGGGTGTCTTGATTGACGACAAGATGAACATGAGCCAGCAAAGCTAACCAAACGCTGGCACGCATCCCTTGATGGTACCAGGTAATGTGGGGCCTCTGCAGGACACGCTAGGAAATCTGGTGGTCGCATCAGATGACAAAGCTAACCTCTTTAATAATTTCTTTGCCTCCATTTTTCTGAGCAGGGACTGGGGCATCCCCCCCCACCGGGATCCCCGACAGACCCAGGGGAGGCGCAGCCAGGCCCAGGGTCAGTGACGACTTAGTCAGGGAACTTCTGGTGGGACTAGACGTGTTCAAATCAGCAGGTCCTGACAATCTCCACCCCAGAGTGGTGAGTGAATTAGCAGAGGTCATTGCAGGACCCCTGGCACAGCTCTACAAGCACTCGTGGTGCTCTGGCGAGATGCCAGAGGACTGGAAAAGGGCCAATGTGGTCCCCACTTTCAAAAAAGGGAGGAAGGAAGACCCAGAAAACTATGGGCCTGTTAAGTCTTATTTCGGCCCTGGAGAAGCTCTTTGAGAAAATTATCCAGGAGCACATCTGCGAGGGACCAGCAGGGGAGATTATGCTTAGGGACAACCAACATGGGTTCATTAGGGGCAGGTCCTGTCAGACCAACCTGGTGGCCTTCTATGACCAGGTCAAAAAATCCTTGGATGCAGGTGTCACGGTGGATGTAGTCTTTCTGGACTTTAGGAAGGCCTTCGACACAGTCTCTCACCCCATTCTCATTAAAAAATTAGGCTCCTGTGGTGTCTATGTCTACATAGTCAGATGGGTCGCCAATTGGCTGGAGGGCCGCACCCAGAGAGTGGGGGTGGATGGCTCACTTTTGACCTGGAGCGATGTGGGCAGTGGGGTCCCTCAGAGCTCGGTCCTTGGGCCCACACTGCTCAACATCTTCATAAGTGACTTCGACCGGGGGGGGGGGTTGAAAAGCACCTTATTCAAATTCACGGATGACACTAAGATGTGGAGAGAAGTGGGCACGCTAGAAGGGAGGGACAGGCTACAACTACATCTGGACAGGTTACAGGGGTGGGCAGATGAGAACAGGATGGGTTTCAATACTGACAAGTGCAAGGTACTGCACCTAGGGAGAAAGAACCAGCAGCACACCTACAGGCTGGGGATCTCCCTTTTCATCAGCAAAGAGGCAGAAAAGGATCTTGAAGTCATTATTGATTCCAAGATGAACATGGACCGCCAATGTGGGGACATGGTCAGGAAAGCTAACCGCACCATGTCATGCATCCACAGATGCATCACGAGCAGGTCCAAGGAGGTGATCCTCCACCTCTATGCGGCACTAGTCAGGCCGCAGTCGGAGTACTGCGTCCAGTTCTGGGCACCGCACTTCAGGAGGGATGTGGCCAGCATCGAGAGGGTCCAAAGGCAGGCTCTACAAGCGGACGCTACGGGACCTGAACCTGTTCAGCCTCCACAAGAAAAGGCTGAGGGGGGATCTGGTGGCTGTCTATAAATTGACCAAGGGGAACGAGCAGACAATGAGAGAGTCCCTGTTCCCCCGAGCACTACCAGGAGTAACAAGGAATAACAGCCATAAGCTGACGGAGAGGAGCTTTAGGCTAGATATCAGGAGGCACTAATTCACAGTCAGGGCGGCTAGGATCTGGAGCCAACTACCAAAGGAAGTGGTGCTCGCTCCTACCCTGGGGGTCTTCAAAAGGAGGCTGGATAATCACCTAGTCGGGGTCGTTTGACCCCGGCATTCTTTCCTGCCATGGCAGGGGGTCAGACTTGATGATCTGCTCAGGTCCCCTCTGACCCTACCAACTATGAAACTATGCATCTCTAGCAAAACCAAGGATGTCATCCTCCTACTTTACTCAGCCTTGGTGAGGCCGCAACTGGAGTACTGCATGCAGTTTCGGGCCCCCCAGGTTTGGAAGGGATGTGGTTAAATTCGAGAGTCCAGAGGAGAGCCACCTGTATGATCAAAGGCCAAGAGAGCAAACCTTACAAGGAGAGGCTGAGGAACATGGGACTCTTCAGCCTGGAGAAGAGAAGGCTTGGGGGGATGACTTGGTGTCAGCCTATAAGGGGAATGCATCAGGATCTGGAAGAACAGTTGTTCACCAGAGCTCCCCAAGGAATAACAAGGTCCATAGGCCACAAACTCCTAGAAGGCTGATTTAGATGGAACGCAAGGAAAAACTTCTTCACAGTTCGAGTGTCCAGGGTCTGGAACAGTCTCCCCATGGAGATGGTGCAAACACCTACTCTGGACTCATAAGGTGTTTGGATGTTTATCTTGCTACAATCATTTGATCCCCGCAGACTTCCTGCCTATGGCAGGGGGTGGGGTGGGGGGAAAAGGGTAGGCTCAATCTCGTGAGGTCCCTTCCAGCCCCTAATGTCTATGAATCTAAAATTAGTTTTTAACCTGGTGTTGGAGCATACACTTTACTCAGAGACTGAAGTCCCACTAAACCCCTTCTCTTATAGCCAGTTGCACTAGGAACTTGCATTTCTGCTGGTACAGTTCTTGAATAACGGCAGAGAAGAACTACAAGAAATGTTCACTGTTCTACAGATTGGAGAGTAACTGGGGTTGGGGCTGTAGCTTCTGGGTTTTTTTTCACCCTTCCATCCCAATTTAAAATTCTATGAAGAAGAAATTGGAGGTAAGAGGAAGGCAAAAGATGTTTATATATACAGGATATATGTCCACAGTTGAACAAGCCATTTGTTTTTGTCCTAGGACAGTTTCACTTCCCAATGGTGTTAGAAGCACCCTTTACCTACATTAGGGAAAAATCATCATTTGCAATCTGCAATACTGAGTTCACTTTTGGTTTCTCTGGTGTAGACGATAGGTTATGGTTTGAGCAATGTATGACAAGATACCTTAACATAGTTGGAAGTGCAGGAAAAACCTAAATGAAGTTTTTTATCCTAAACGTTAGAAAAGTTTTGCATATGCACTCAAACCCTTCTAAAAAGCTCTTGCCATATAAGAATAAAGTTCAGTACACCATATATTAGCACAACTCTTATCAAAATTAAGGTTATGCCATTTAACCTGAATAGTCAAGTCACTTACAGCTAATGATGATGTACTGGTCAGGCAGCTGCCTATATAACTCTCATTAGTTGAGCAGGGACTCCTTCCTTCCACTGAACTGTGCGCCATTATAGCCCTTCGAAGAGCTCTCCTTGGTGTTTTGGAGAAAGAGAATGCTCTTGTAACCTGTAGAATTTGATGAGAGCCGTTATACATTTATTCACCAACAGTAAAAGAATACAACACTGCTTCAAATTCTGAATGTTAGTTTACTTCTACAGCCAGAGTCCATGGCCTGCAGTATTTTCCCTACAGCATCTTAGATGTCTGTTTTAGTACGAAACATGTGCACGCTTTTCCAATCCCTGTTCCCTCAGCTGACTACCAAATGTGGTTTTGCACATCACGAGGTGAATTTAAACAACCCATTTCATCTTGCATAGGCCACTAAGCAGTCACTTAAAACACTACTCTGACCTCATGGAATCTCAATTCCTAGACAGCAGTTTAATAGACTCAAAAGGTATAGTCATACGACACGATTGTGAATTTCATTATGTATTTGGGGATTACTGCAAAATAGATGAGCAAGCACAAATCAGCTTTGGCACCCATGTATACCACTAACTAAAACCCCCAGAATTTTATTTTCATCTGCTAATCAGTTCATAGATGCAAACTGTTGGATCTTGTCAAGATTTATAGCACTCACAGAGAACCCTGAATTTGGGAACACTAACAAATTTTGCCACTATGGTGATACTAGATTTTTGCTGAAAAAAGTCATATGACAAAAGAAACATGCAGAATTTAATACTTGAAACTCTTACCTTTTTTGATGTTTTCTTTATTGCTCTGGATGCCTTGCTTAATGTACTGTCCATGTCTTTAGTATTTACTTCAATTGAATCTGGATCAGTAGTGTAAATAAGGTTTTCCTACAGACAGACAGACATAGCCATAAGAATTGTCCATGAGAGCCATCAGCATATTTTAACGTGTCACTTTAGACTGTACTAAATTTTAGAGAAATAGTCAATAAATACAAAATTTTAGGCATCTAACAATTTCTGGTTGAATAGCCCTGAAAAACACTAGCAAAGGAAAAGATGAACATGAAAAGCTGTTGTTTGCTTTTACTCAGTTTCCCAAAGCTAGCCAGTGGTACAGTCTACAGGAGTGGAAAGACTTCTCCAATTGAGTTGATCATGGCAAAGTGGGCAGGGTCTGAAGTTACAAGCCAAGGCAGATGACAAAGGGCCTTTGAATTCTGGAGGTCCTTGCAAGACAGGACACTGCCATTCCAATGAATACTGGACACCTGCCAAGAACCATTTTGGAACCTAAGGCCTAAATTGAAGATCAATACTTTTGGCCTAAATCTGACAGAAGTGGAGAAGTTAAAGATCTTCTGCAGCATCAATCAGGTATTGATACCACTGAATCTACATTTGGAATCACTTCAATCTTACAATGATAACCTAGTGAACAGAACCAGATATTTCCTTGCCAATGCTGACACTCCAGTAAAGTGTCCATATTCTGCATTCTTAAACTCTAGTAGCATAGCAAAATTCTTTGGGTAGGTATCTACATGAGAGATAAGAAGTTGATCATTTCTCCAGTCTGAAAAAAGCTGACTTCCCAATTCCCCAGCCTGCCATAGAAACTGTGAGCAGATAGTTACATTTCAAGAACAACTTAGGAGAATATTGTTCACTGTTGCACTGAGTATTAGACTTGGAGTTAAAGACTTTACTGCCACCTTGTGGCATAACCGCTTGTAGAGATGTACTTTGTATAAATGTATGAAGTCTGGCTCTTCTTAAAGGATGTTACAGGCTCTAAGAAAAAGCCTGGAGTCCAGATACAGATGAAAAAAAAAACAAGTGCAACAAGTCAAGAATTCCAATTCAAGTTCTATTTGAGATATTAATCAAGTGTGAGATAGGGACACATGGACAAAAAAGTGTGTTGCTTTGCGCTATGAGAGCATTACCACCCTTTGTAAAAGACACCAAGGTATTGAGGATTCAACATAGTTATTGACCATTTCTTCCTGACTGTAGTTTGTGTTTCAGAGTGCCATACTCCATGTTTTGTTCCTAAATTTAAAAAAAATGCCTAAGAGAGTCTAAGACGGAGAGCTCAAACAGCTCAACTAAGATGAGAGACTTCTCAGAGCCAGCATTTCCCTCTCTAATATTAGAGATAAGAAGGATTCCGAGCCCAGGGTTTTTATTTATATATATATATATATATATATATATATATATATATATATATATATAGTTGGTGTGTGCTTCTCCAGAAGTGCATGTACACACACACACACACGGGTTATATGCACACACTTGGGGTTACACACACACACACACACACACACACACTTCTAGAGAAGCACACACCAACTGCTGAAACTTCCTTAGCCTGACGAAGGGTTTTTGAACCCAAAAGCTTGCTTAATAATTGTTTTCCAACTATTTAAGTTGGTCTAATAGAAGATATCAGATTCACCCAAAGAACCTTGTCTGCCCATGTCCTTAGACTAACATGGCTACAACCTACACCCCTGTAACATGGAAGATATCGAATTCAGCCATTGTACAACATGAAAAAGAAAGAAGCCAAACTCAACAGCTACATATATTTTCTAAGTCTATGCAAGAAACACAACTTTGTTCCCCGAGGACTAAACATCTAAAATCCTCTGACTACTACACACAGCTCCAAATATGCTTCACAGCTATGCAGAAGAACTTCAGAGAAAATTGGAAATCATCTACTTCACGTAATCTACTCCAAAAGAGACCAACTCAGGAAGGAAATCGCCACATACTAAAACAACTTAAAAAGACAGAAATCCAATCATCTTCCATTATAATATACAAGGGATACAAAGAGACCACGAAAAGCTTTCTACAACATGCATCCTACATAAAAAGAAGAAATGGAACAAATTACTCCAAGAACAAGTTCTCCAGCCACAAAACAACCACCAGAGGAACAACACCAACACCGTACAACAACCCAACCTCAGACTTGATGAAACTGAAAGCAGCGACCATCTCTCCACACGCACGCTTACCAAAACTGAAAAATCTGTCCTTTCTACAGGCCTAAATTTCTGTCCAGAAAAATACCCTAATAACGTACTTCAATATGGAGAACTAGAAGAATTCTTCCGACGCCTCCAACTCAAGGAACATTTCCACGACCAAACTGAATCCAGTCCCAACAACAACTCATCCTCTGACAACATTCAGTAAAAGATCAGCCCCCCAAAAAAACAGATTGGACACCTCATAGTGGACAAAACCCTAACATTGACCACTATATTGACTGTTTCAGGTTAAAAAAAAAAAAGAACGAACAATTAAATAATCAGCAACACGCCACCATAACAACCTCTCTCTACCAGAGAGAAAGGCCATAGAATCTCTAAGATCTAACCACCAAATAGTAATAAAACCAGCACATAAAGGAGGATTCATAGTCATCCTAAACCATGAAGACTACATAAAGGAAGCCAACAGACAACTCTCTGACACCGTCTACTACAAAGAACTACAAGCAGATCCTACTCCCCGTTTCACCAAGAAACTCAACAATACCATCAAATCATTTCTATCGGGACTACAAGAAAAACTACAGACCTTGATCCCCCCCACTACCTAACCTGGGGACTTTTGACATGCTCCCTAAAATCCACAAACCAGGGAACCCTGGCAGACCTATCATATCCAACCATGGGACCCTAACTGAGGAAATATCAGGTTTCGTTGAATCAATCCTAAAACCGCTCCTCAACAACAGAGCAAGTTTTGTCCAAGATACTACAGACTTTCTACAGAAACTTAAAAAACAGACCACCTTCCCAGCAACACACTCCTAGCCACCATGGACATTACCAGCCTATATACCAACATCCCACACCAGGATGGCACCCAAGCCTGCCTTACATATCTACAGGAACAAGATTACAACCCAGATTACAGACCCAAAGATATTACTGACCTTATATACTTCATCCTCTCACACAACAATTACACTTTTAATAACTAACACTTCCTCCGGACAATGGGAACAGCTATGGGCACCAAAATGGCCCCACAGTATGCTAACCTTTTTATAAGCCACCTGGAAGAATACTTCTTTAAGAACTGCACCATCAAACCCTTGCTGTACTTACGCTATATCGATGACATCTTCCTACAATCTCTGATTGAGTTCCATCAGAAATTCAACAATCACCATCCCTCCATCCAACTTTCTCTAGAATACTCCAGCACCAACATCTCCTTCTTAGACAGGATGATCAGTATCCAGAATGATAAAATAGAGACCATGTTATACAAGAAACCCACAGGCCAACATACATATCTGCACAGAACCAGCAATCACCCTAAACAGACCAAAAAAGCTGTGATATACAGCCAGGCCCTCAGATACCACCGCATTTGTACTGAAGAGAACATCCGCGATTGCCACCTCACCAATCTTAAGAAGGCTTTCACCCAGCAAGGACACTCCTCCAGAGAGAGATCACATGTTTGAAAGAGCCACCCGGATACCACGCGAAGAACTGCTGCAGTACAGAAGAAAAACCCCCACAAATTGCACACCGCTGGTTATGACACATCACCCCTTCCTCGAACCCGTACGGAAAATCCTCAAACAACTGCAACCCATATTAGAAAGAGACCCTGTTCTTATAGAGATCTTCCCAGAGCCACCCATCCTAGCCTTCAAACAAGCACCGAACCTAGCTAACCTCATCACCAGAAGCAAACTTCCTCAGGCCCAGAACACACCAAAACCTGCCAACATCTCCACCACCCCCACAATCACTACACCCCACAACAGAGCCATCAGCATTCCCAGATCTTACAGCTGCACCACCAGAAATGTAATATCTCATCCAATGCACCAAACACCGTGATGGAAAACACGTAGGAGGGACCAAACAACAACTGCGCACCAGAATGAACACACACCGGAAATCTATCAAAGACAGGAATACCCAATTACCGGTGGGGGCACATTTCTCACAAGAAAACCACTCTCTCTCCAATCTCTCAGTCCTGATCCTCAAAGGAAACTTACACAACACTTCCCAGAGACGAGCCTATGAACTCTACTTCATCAATCTCCAGGATACTAAAAATCATGGATTAAATATAGACATTGGATTTATGATGCATTATACCTGGGGAGTCAGATGTCAGGCAGGTTCTCTCTCCACTATTCATCCCCCTTCTCTCTTTCCCCCCCCCCACAAGCCTGTCTCTCACCCATTGACTCCTCAATGTACATTTTCACTGACTGCCGGTCTTGTTTGCATACCAGCCCAGCCCCTGGCTTCTTTACTTTTCATTCCATCCAGGAAGAGCACACACCAACTGCTGAAACTTCCTTAGCCTGACAAAGGATTTTTGAACCCGAAAGCTTGCTTAATAATTGTTTTCCAGTTATTTAAGTTGGTCTAATAGAAGATATCAGATTCACCCAAAGAACCTGGTCTGCCAGTGTCCTTAGACATAGAAGGAGAAGGAGCATTTTTATTCATGAGCCACCGGTTGAATACAAAAGAGGTGGCAATCATGTTTTGCATTAGGACACAAATTGAGCAAAACTGCATTGCTTGAAATGAGTTTAAGTCTGAAACGCAAATATTCACGTGTATTCACAAAGTGTATTCACTAATACATGTATTCACTAACAGCCTCTTGCACCTAATTTGTCAGGCCACTTATACTGCATGTACTTTCAACAAGTACATGCAATGACTGCTGCACATATACAAGACAATTAAACATTAGCTAGAAGGTCCTTTTGTCCTATAACAACATGAAGTGCTGCAAATCCATGTTCCAAAATAAGTTAATTCAGCTGCTGGTGGCAGAAGTGCGTACTGGGCTTTTTTAAAGCAAGAGGAGGGGGCAGGGAGAAGGCCAATGCCTCTTCAAGATACCATGCTACACACCAGATTACATCAATGAAGTAGCTTTCACATGGAGACGGCAGTATTATAATTCATTGCTGCTAAATGGTGGGAGAGTCAAGCAAGCTAAAAGCAAACTGTTATCCTGGAATAAGATGCAGAGAACACAACCACACCAGGAGAGAGCTATATATCATTTCTCTACTCCTTGCTTACACCAGTGTAAACATGCGGTGTCTAGGCCCTGATTTTGATAAGAGCCAAGAAAATAAATTGAGCATAAAAATGCCCTATTAAAATGTGTGCATTTGGGCCAAGTACAGACATTCAGGAGGTTAAATCAGGTTCAAAAAAGTCGCCTGATGTAAAACTTAGTTCATCCCAATGCCAGCCATACATACTTATAGACCCAGTCTCAGTGACCAGCAATCAATCTAAACCTGTAACTGTACAGAAGTGCCATGCACATAAACCAGTCTAAAAATTGAAGAACCTGGTTTAAGGTAAACCTGGATTTTTATAGCATCAGATGCATTCAATTTAAGTCAAACCAGTGCATGGAACTTCTGTCTACTTCCCCTGTGTAGCCCCAGGGCTAGGAAAATCCAGGCACTGGCCCCAGTCCAGGGCTGTTCTTTTCACTCCCCTCTTTCCCTGCCCTGGGCTATTCTTTACCCCACAGGCCTCTACTACCCCACCAGCCAGCACTCTCAACCCCCATCCCACAAGCCACTCTGGGTACAGCTGCTTTTATCAGCATTTATCACTACTGGAGCCAAGCAAGTAAGTCCTGGTGGGGAAAGGGGTAGGAGGGATGGAGATGCAGGTTCGCTTGGGGAGAGGGCGGGGAAGGGAAGAGCCCTCCCTCCTCCACCGGCAAGTTGTGCCTCCCCCCACCCCTTGCAGGTCACACCTGCTGCACCCACCCCACCCACAGGTGGTGCCTGCCCCCATGCCCCAGTGGACCCCAGATCCCCTTCAGTTTGCTGGACCCCAACCCCATCAACTAGCCCCCCCACCATCCTGACTTGCCTGATATCAGGCAGCCATTTTGAATCAATTTAACCTCTCCTTAATGCCCCCAAATGTCTGTATTTAGCCTAAAAAGAACTGAACACAATTCCACAAGCATAACTAGATAGCAGCTTTAAAAAAATATATTTGGGTACTGCAGAACTTAACAGTCAGGCCTACTCCTTCCTAACTATCACAGAAGGGAGTACAGAATAACTTCAATACAGAAGTAATCTTGCAGTGAATGGAGACATTCTAAAACCTATTTCTCTACTCTACTTTAGCCTTTCTGTGTCCACTATTAACAATTTTCTTCCCTTATTATCAAAAGAAAGCAGCCATTCATGTGTTTAAATACATTTGGGGTGAAATACTTCCATCGATAACCTGGTAAAATAAAGGACTTACAGCATCTGCTTTACAAATCGTATTGGCTACATGCCGACACAGCATCTTCAGCCAATCCTCTTTAGCAGGTTCCTCAGTTGTCATCTGAAAACTGAACAACAAGTTGTTCTGTTCTGTTGGTGGTCGCACAACCAAAGCAAAAGCCTTACGGCAATCTACAAATCAAAGACAAACATTCAGTTCACACCATATTCCAGACAGGGCAGTCAATCTGCATACAATTCTAAAGAAGATTATAAATTAAACTTGCACTCCTATGTTTCAAAGCAGGCTGGCTCAAGTAAAAGATTGGAAGCAGCCCAGTGTAATGGATAGGAAACTATACCAAGTCAAATCAGTCTACAAATACCCGATGGGTGGTTACAGGGAGAACAGAGATGGACTGCTCTTGGCCACAGGGAGCAATAGAGCAATGGTTTTAAAAATGCAGCAAGGAAAATTTAGGTTGGATATTAGCACCTCATCTGCGTTTAAATCCGTCGTATCTGTGACAACTAGGAATCGCTGGATATTGGTTACCACTGGAGTTTGTGGAATCCGTGGATGTTTTAAACGCAGATTACACAGGTATTTGACTGGGAGAGTTTAGTCAAGGACAATCCTGGTCTTTTGCAGTGGGTTAGACTACATCACCTCCTGAAGTTCATTACAAACCTACTATTCCAGGATCCTATGAACTCTGGGGTTCTCTCTTCAGGTCTGCAACTTTGGAGGAGTGATAATCTACTCTAATCAAGAAGGAATACTGAGAAGCACCACTGAAGCACCAGAATTGAACACTATTGGCATAGCTACACATGCAGGCACCTGCACTTGCAGCAACTCAAATACAAGTGGCACAAATTTGTGCTGGGGATATGTGCCACAGCACATGTGCCTGAACATACACTTTGGTGTGGGGCAAGTTGTGCCACTTGGGGAAAACTGACCCTGCCCAGCATCTCCCAGATCTACAGCCACAGGGAGCTGAAGGCAGAGGCCAGCACTTGTGCTGGCTGCAGCAGTATAAAAAGCTACAGCAGTATAAAAAGCAAGCAGCTCAGGGCTACTTGTTCTCAGGAGCTTGAGGCCTAGCCACTTGACATATGAGGACACTAGCCGCTTGTGCTAGCTGGACTACTGCCTGGCTGTGACCTGCTGCCACCTGTGCCAGCATCTGCCCCCTTGGACCTGCAGCCCCATGTCTGCATATCTGCCAGGCCTGGACGGGGGCTGCGTGGGTTGTGGCATGGGCACTGCAGCAGAGCTGTCTACACCTCTGAGCTTGCAGCCACAGCCCACTGGCAGCTTAGTTGGCCTTTGTACGGAACTGCTGCCATGTGTGCCCCCCACCTTGCCATCTGGGCATCTATCACCTAAAAGATCTGCTCATTGTGGTGGCCTGCTTTGAACTCTCAAAGCATGTCCTCCTGGCTCCAAATGGCCAGGAGGTCAGCCACCTTGTTTGCCCTCCAGCTGGGTCCCCAGTGCCAGCCCTGGGCAGACTCCTCTGCCTGGGTCCTGCCACTTGCCTCACTAGCAGGAATCCTGATGTTCCCGGTTTAAAAATTGCAAATTTTATGATTAAAAAAAAAAATAAATCTCAAATTCACTCTTTAAAATACCAAAAAAATCTATGTTTTTCCACAATTAAAATGAAACGCCACTAAGAGAGCGAGCGAGAGTGCAAGCAAGCAGAGCACAGTTGGGCAATTTTTTATTGATATATTTACAAGTTTAAAGCAATTCGGAAGCCTACCAATGCTTCTATCATCATAATAAAATAAATTCTAAATATCTATATGCTTTGGTGTTTGCTTCTGGTTTTTTTATCATAGAAAAATCAGAGCTCCCCTTGAACCCCTTCACTAACCAGAATGTGGGGACAACTGCCCAAGCAGCCATAGCTTCCACCAGCAGGTCCCATTCCGTCTGGCAGCTGGGCACACAGGATGAGATATGGGGGGGTTAGGAAGGAGTGCATGTGTGTATGGGGGGGGGGTCCCAGTATCAAATTTAGAGTTTGTGCTATAAATAAGCAACACAGGGAACATTTTTTTGGTTCTTAGTGTGCCTCTTGCAGTGTCTCAAACTACTTTGAGATGCCGCAGGAGACACGTGCACACTCATCTGGACGTGTCCTGTGTGTTCCTTTATGGAATGAATAAGAGGTGGCCATTTGCAATTTAAACAATAAAAACTAGGAATTATGACAGGTTAACCCTGCTTTATATGCAGGTAGAGCAAGCTGTAGTTTGTACTCCTCAGTCAGCATCCTCAAAGCAAGATTCAACACAGGAGAGTTTAGAGAGTATGTATGCAAGTAAGCAGTGCTCAGCGCTGCTTCAGAAACACAAAGTTGGAAGCATTCAGTCACACTATTTTGTCAAAAACAAATCATTTCTCTAGCGTGTGCAAGCTCAGAGACCAACTTTAATTGATGAAGAATTCCCTTATCTCATATCAAATGGCTAGAATTTGTTTTTACATATGCATAAATACCAATTAAACTACAGCAGTAATTTTTTTGAAGATAAAATAAAATGGGATGAGGCCTCCGCCTTTATAGATGGCTTCTCTTCCACCTTTAACAAATACAAACTCAGCAAGATTTGTTGAAGAGCTCTGGAGAACAAGCAAAAACAAGTTTGTTATGAAGGCTTGTTACCAGAAGTGAAACATTACTGTAGCTTAACTTACCGATTATATTTCTAGCAATTAGTCTTTTGACTGCCAGTTTATAAAGGCACTGTTACAACAACCTTGAATTCCATGCAATGATCTTTTTTACTACTGTGAAACATTCATATAAAAGAAATCCATGTGGAGTCAAAATGACCAAGTGGTTACAGGAGTTTAGTCCTTTAAACCTTTGTTCTCAGATGCCAAAGGAAACTCCTTCTCCAGTAACATCACCACATTTTAAATTAATATCTGTATTTCAGGAGACAGCACTGGGCCAAGCAAGGAAAGCAAGTGCACTCAGTGGAACAGGAAGCTTCATGTTAAAAGCTTTAACCATCAAATTTCTGTTTAACTGCAAGCTCACAATACCATTTAGTTGGCTCTTGATAAACACAACTCTTAAAGACTAATGACACACATTGTTTTGCAGGACAACAGCCTTTAAAAAACTTTTGCCTGGTACTTTCCAGCAGAGCAATTGCACTCAAACTGCCAGCTAAAATTGGTAATCACATGATTAGTTACTCCCAGATATTTTGTATAACTATTTCAGTGTACAATCTACAACCCGCACACCATTTTTCTGCCAAACCATAGTCTCTTAGCTACAACGTAACTCCAAATGTACATACCTTCCGTTTCCCTGATGTCCAACACTTTCTTGATCTGTGAAAGAGGCATAAGAACAATGTGTTTCAGAGATGCCGGAGGCCTGGTATGACCATGTGGGCTCTTGAAAACACCAATAACTTTATGTCGTTTCCTTGCAATCTGTAAGAAAATTGTGAAGTTGCATGATTAAACCAATCCTTAAATTAAGGCTTATGGTCTAACAATAAATAATTAAAAGTATTTAGTGCTTTATCTTAGCAGCCAGTTCCAGCACATGGATCTGTTTCTACTTGAAATAAAACTAATTCTGGGGGGTTTGTTTGCTTTTTTTTTTTTTTTGGGGGGGGGGGGGGGGGGGTTAAAAATGTTCTAGTCTTTAGGATGGCCACTTGAAAAAGTGACCACCCTAAAGACTAAAACAGTTCCTCAAAACAAGCTGAAATGATTAGTAGAGTTGTTTTTACCACCAGTTAGATATCGCCAAATTCCAGCGTAGCTAGACCCCACACAGGCTACATTACTAATCACAAAGTAAACTACCATATTTACTTAAATAAAAGACCAATCCCCCAAGCAGCATAGGCAAAAAGCCCCTCATCTTACATTTGCATACAAGTAAGCCTCCCCACTTAAACACATTGTCTATCATTAAACTGCTGCTAGAAGCTGTACGTGCTCAGTCATGAAAACCAACTCTGAGATTAACTGAATACAACCCATGCTGAACATGTCCATAAAACACCATTTTTTTTGGGGGGGGGTGTACAGGATGACTAATACGATATGTGTAATATGTGTTTGATAGCCAAGACTCAGGGACATTGTATATACTGTGTACAAATGAGATGACATGCAATATGATATCAATTCCGATGTTTTGTATTATGTTATTTGAAACGTTGTATTACCCCTTTGTGAGGCCTCTATTTGGGGTCATTTTGAGTCTTTTGTTATAGCCCATAAAACACCAGGCCCATATTGGACCAATGACAAAGTCCATCTGAATAAGATATTGTGCCCATTGTGCTCAGCCCCCTCAGCACCGTTATTTTTCCAAGTCACGGTGAACCATTACATCAAATACATTTCACCTTCCCTTTCACGCCCACAGTGGAGCAGTTCCTTTCTTTCCTATTTCCAATGATTTCCATTTCCTCATGAGCCTTAAATGTATGGCAAACATTCCCAAATTTCTACCTAGTTGAGAGGCTCTGTTGCCCCCGCCCTTAGCCTGCTGCATGTGATTAGTATGGCCCCACCCTCTATGTGGTGGAGATGGATCAAGCAGACCCACACCTCATCTGCATTCAAATTTTTGGAGGGTCCCAGGACTTGTGACAAGAGCACCCAGTTCCAGTTGCAAGAGGGATGCTAATTAGCACATGGATCCTTTGGGGAAAGGGGTAAAGGGAGGGGATTATCTGGAATACAGGCACATACTGAACAGTGTTTGGTTTTACGGGCACCTTGGCTTAAAATGCTGTTGATTCTGCTGGGGCACAGTTCAATGAACTATATGGCAAGACAAGTCATGTGCCTTTTGGCTCTGGACTGATATCATGCAGTTTGTTCTGTGTGTAAGGAAGTACAAGGAGTACCGTACAAAAGTGTTTATGGAGTACCGTTGCTAAAATCTTTAAACAGTTGCACCAACTTAAAAAGCATCAGTTCTGGGTGAACTACATCTATAGGCATCCATATGGTTTGCATATATGCAAATCACTACAGTATATTTATTTCATAGTCATTAATCCCTTTCATTTCAAGTTAACATGTGAGAAAGGGTGGGGGAGGAAGGAGAACAGAACAGGCAATGCTGTGGTTCTGACTCTGGCCTTAAATCTGGATTGGGGCCAGAGTTAGAACACAGCAGTCTCCTTCTCCTGCCCCTTACTGTTACCCACATTGTATTTGATGGGGAAACAGAGCCTGACCAGGGTCTGACAGTAAGTGGAGAGAAGGGGTGCTGCAGGGGGAAGAAGTGTAGGGGGTGGGAACAGAGGCCAAAAGTGCCACCTGCCCCCCCTCCCCATTTTCCCTGCTGTAGCAGTGGGAAAGGGACGAATTCAAGACAGCCCGCCACTAAGTAGATTCCACACCTGGAAAATTATAAAAAATTTATAAGTTTTCCATATATAGAATCTAATTATTGGAGGGCTGTCATAGTCAGGGTCATCTTATATTCAAGCAAATACGGTATTCAGAGTTAAGACTGACTAGCAAAGCTAGTATCCTTTTGGAACACGAAACGTATCTGTACTTTCATCTCTGAAAATTAGACAAAGGAAAACAGTACACAGCAGTCCTGCACTGCCACCCTAACCGTCTCCAAAGCAGGCAAGGCTATCATGTGGGCATACCAAGAGTAAGAACAGTCTTGGCTGAAACAGACACGAGAAACAATAAAGCAAAAGCATTTTACGTGGCATGTCCTACTGGGTTGTATGCTCTAGTCCACATGCACTCCAATTGCTTTCACTGCCTTAAGAACTCCTATATTGACCAACGACCTTGTGACAAGGTAATTTTAGGCAGCATCTGGAGCTCTTAACCCCTGGATTGACAGCACATTAAAACTTGAAGTGGCTTTAAGTACCCATTATTCCTCTTGAAGTTACACTACTCCACAGCAGGATTATCTCTTTAGCTACCTAATTTTACTACTGTTCCATTGAGGTGTGGCCACTCACTCCTTACAGATATTTTGCCCAAACTGAAGTCCTCCAGCATCCCAGAATGCAGTGGCTCCTCCCGAGTCATGGTGAGCAGGAACACCAGGGCACAGCAGGGCTGGGCATGGCACCCTGCTCCCCATCCATGCTGGGCAGAGTAAGCGCCACAGCCCCAGAATAGTGGGAAAGTTGCAAACAGCTGCACCAGGGTCTGCAGGTAGGCAGACCGCAGGGAAGGGGCTTGGGCTACACTGCCACAATAAGGATCAGGCCCCTTGTGGCTCCTCTGCTGTCCACCCTGAGCCTCATATGCCAAGCAAAATGCCTACATGTGTCAGGGGTTGCCTATCCCTGCTTTAGTAGCAAGTCACAGTTGTACAGGTGAAAGACAGTCAGAGAAGGTTTTCCACCTTAAGGTGCGACTGTTCCACTAAATCCATCAACCCTAAGCTGATTAACATTTGTGTGGCTTACAACATAAGGTGCAACAAGGCCCTAAGAGAATCTACTGCAAGTAATCCCTGCATCTCTCATGGAGCTATGAGAAGAGGTACACAAAAGAGACTGGAAAACTTCTCATTTCTGAGTTAAGATAGGAGTGCAAGGGAAGGACAATAATTTTCAGAGAAAGAGATTTGTAATGTGGCACTACCTGTGACAGTACACTATAGGACAGAAGTAAGCATAGGCAATGTTACAGAGGGGGGGGGGAACCCTTAAAAACAAGGGGTAAAGAGATGGTACTATCCAGCACCCATAGAGTACCAAATAGATGTGTGCCATCATTGTTGTATTAGTTAGTACTAGGGATGTGCGAAATTTTGGCAGCCGTTTCGTTTCAGAAGTGTTTCGGCCCATTTTGGTGCCCGAAACACCAAATCCAAAATTAAATGGAAGGCTCTGAAACAAAACAAAATCATCCCAAATGTTTCAAAATGTTTTGGAGGTGGGCTTGCAGGGAAACAGAAACTCGGGGGGGGGGCTGCTCTGATACTGACATCTGTAGTTGGCCAGTGTCTGCAATCTGTCCCTGAGGTGCCTTCCAATCCCAGTGCTCTGGGGGAGGGACAGCAGCCTGCTGTCATCCTGTGCACAGATCTGGGGGCCTGTGCCCCCCAGGAAGAGTCCGGCACCAGCCCGCAGCCCTCCATTTAAGAAGTGCCAGGAGGCTGGGGCCAGGCAGGGGATAGGGCCAGACAGGGAAGCCATGGGAGCTTCTACTGCCGGAGCAGAGGCAGGTACAGCCAGAGAAGCCATGGGAGAAGTTCCCATGGCTGTCCTGCCTGGCCCCATCCCCTGCCCAGCCTCAGCCTCCCAGCACTAAAAAACAAACTAAAAAGCCTTGCACTCACTGGCTGCAGCAACAGCAATCAGGCCTCTGAAGGTTTGTGGCAGAGCCCCCCCACACACCATGGGGCAATGGGAGACACCTGGGATTGCCCTCCCTGCCTAGCACCCACACCGCAGCTGTCGCATCATGCAGGTGCAGCATGGTTTGGCAAGGCACTGCGTGCTGTCTGGGAGCTGGGGCAGATCCAGCAGCCAGCCAGACCCCAGCACCACAGCATCAGCAGCCCCAGTTCCCAGATAGCACACAGCACCCTGCTGAGCCACAATGCACCCATGCCATAGGACAGCTGCCGCACAGGTGCCAGATGTGGGAGGGAGGGGCGAGGCGATACCCACTGCCCCCCACTGCCTCGCAGTGCGCAGAGGGGGCTCTGTCACGAGCCCTTAGAGGCCCTGATCATTGCTGATACAGCCGGTGAGTGTGGGGCATATTTTTTTTATTTTTTTCAAGTGCTGGGAGGCTGGGGCCAGGAAGTGGATGGGCCGGGGCAAGGCAGCCATAGGGGCTTCTCCTTCAGTTCCCCCTGCCTGGGGAGAATCCGGCACAGCTGGAGAAGCCGCGGAAGAACCTGCAGTCACCCAGCTGTGCCTGCCTCTCCCCAGCTGATCCAAATCTCTGAATCAGCGTCGAAACTCCAAAACAATTCAGCCAAATCGAAACGGAACAGTGATTCAAAACATCACTGTCCCTCTGAAATGGACAAATCCAAAACGGAAACGAAAGACAGCCATTTTGCACAGCTCTAGTTAGTACCGACTACCTACTTATATTGCAATAGTCTGTACAGTAGCTCCATGAAACAATATTGATAGCATTACTGAGTATTTAACTTGCCCTTCGCATTAAATAATTCTTTATAGTCAGAAATGTTTATACTGAAGTTTATCCAAAGCAAATGAAGTTATTGTAAAATACTTTGCAATGTTACAATTCAGAAGTATTTTCTGCAGTCTTACCTCTAGACAGTCATTAAACAGAAAAAGTGTGACCTGTTCTCCTCTGTCACAGATGTCATCACCAAGTGCAACTGTTTCCAATCGTTGAACTAAGCTTCGATGAGAGGACAAGAGATTGGCCTATACAGCAGAAATGAGAAACTGATTAATTCAGGAGCTAAATTACCTCTTGCCCAACTGAGGACTGGAAGAAGGCAAATAGTGACCAATTCACCTTAAGCATTTTGTGAAGACTGCTGAGTGCATAAAGTATATGATTACGGTTACACATCAAATTAAACAGCATTCCTGCTAAGGGAGCCATTCTATAAAGTCTGCACCTTAAGTTAAGATACTTACTGGACATCCATCAACTTCATAGACAACATCAAAAATTTGCCTTTGTGCTTCTGTTTTTCTTTTATCTTCATTAATGTGTCTGTAAAGAATATTAGGGTTTGCCTTCAGTTTTGAGAAACAGTAAACAAATCACACTGAATTTTAAAAAGAAACTAGAGAGAGAAAAATGTGGACATTAAAAGATACAGTTCCTATAGCTGGTTCTTGTTATTGACAAGTTATTTGGGGGAGGGGGAAGGGAAGAAGTAAAAAAAACATGCCACTCCAGCAGAACCACAGAGCAGTGTCAAAGCACTTAATACAGATGTATCTATAGATCTGGAACAAGTTTGTGCCCATTACCAGGAACCAGCATGCTGTTCAGACTGTTGGAGCAGCTTGGAGAGCAACAGATCTAGTGCAAGGCTAGGGACAGATATTCAAAAAAGCCTGAGCCTGAACTGATTCAATTGTTGTAGGTTAGTCTAACCAGACTAGGCTACATCAGTTTTGTAAGCAGAAAGACATCCCAGAAATGCAGGCACATGTCTGCAGTAGCTCAGGCTAGAAGCTGGGGGGCACTAGAGCTGCCCTCCCTTCACTTCCATATAGCTGAGCTGAGGGGAGGCAAGGCCAGGCCCCGGAAGGATGTTACAATTAGGAAGCCTCCCCCCCCAACCAGCCCAGCAGGGAATGCTCATCACCCCTAAGTGTTTATGAACCCATTAAGAAAACAACAGAGGGACATTACCAGCTACCTGTTGATTCTGCCTTTGTCCCATGTGCCACAGCTTGGAGGCAGCCAATGTATGCTCTGCTAGCTAATGCTGAGAAATGTCTGAGGGATGGGGCAATGCCTGCTTAACAGAGAATGGGAAGCAGAAGCCAGGCAGACACCTGCAGACTGCCAGAGCTACAGCCAGGGAGGGAGCAGAGGGAAGGGGCCAGCCCTGCTGTGAAGCAGAACGCCCCACCTGGCCCAGAGAGCATGCCGGGATGCTGGAGGTGTCTGGTTTAAATTAAGCCAGCAAGAGGTCTGGGACAGACATTGCATAAACTGATTTCAGCCAAACCAGTTAAGGGTGATACAACATTTCAACCAGGTTTATCTCAAACCTGTTTCAGCCATTGTCAGACTGGTTTATG
Organism: Alligator mississippiensis; assembly: GCF_030867095.1. NCBI lineage: Eukaryota > Metazoa > Chordata > Crocodylia > Alligatoridae > Alligator > Alligator mississippiensis. The sequence goes on along the minus strand of NC_081830.1, from coordinate 76,407,683 downwards.
TGCAATGAACATCTGTTCTGTTACAGGTTTAAACCAGTTTCTGTGTAATGTCTGTCCCTAGCCCTAGGAGTTAACTGGCATTTTGTACCATATTTGGCTTAAGTGATGCCCCTAAATTGCAAAGGGTTAGCCAGAAGTAAATAAATTACTGTTTAATACTTTTTTTAAAACAAGCAAAACAATTTAATTTCAATACAAAATCCCTCATTTCTAGGGCTACATGGTACCCCTTAAGACCCAATAAGCTTCCAGATAGAGGTTGCTTAATTTACCAACAGATGCCAATCTTACATGCAATATCTTAATACCAAAAAATAAAGTGACCTCTCACCATTAGTTTGCCCTTCAAATGATAGTATTCATTAGATTCAGGAGAACAGATGAAATCTGTTGTTCTTTCCCCCTCTTCCCCCCACCCCCACCATACTTTTTACACTAGATGGGTCAATGTGTCATGAGGACTGTTCAAAAAGCCCTATATTCCTATATTTCTATGCAGGGAAGAGATACTCCTCCTCAGGTATGGGCACGGCAGAAGCCACTGATGGACTCCGCTCAAGAAACACAATTAGATTTGGGAAGAAAAATTGAAGTTAGGCCCATAACCCTGCTAAACTTCTGTGCTGTCCAAGAAATCCACATTAAGATCTGTAAATCATGCCAGACTTCACCAGCCCTAGAGAGACCCAGGATCAGAGTGACACAAATATGACCATCAGCAACAAAAGCCTCCCATCCCCTCTGGGTTGCAAACGCTGTGCCGAGTTGTTTGCAACTACACCTTGATAAGAGAGCAATAATGAATGAGTATAGGTAAATCTATCTACAAAGAGAGCACGAGCACAGCTTCTAAACCTGACAATCCACACTCAAGTGCTTTCCTGTATTAATTCAGAAGGCATTAACAAGACGCACAAGATGCAAGAAAATATTTAATACCAAGACCATCACTTACGTCATCACTTCCTTTAATGATTCAATGGCTCTTTCTAAAATGCCTTTATCTGGGTTGTCTTCTGCTGTATGTTTCCTAAGGTCTACAATTAAACAAATGTTACAGATCTTGCAACACTTAAGTCATTCTATTTCAGGTCTAACTCCCTAAAACATCATTCTTTATTGTTAAAGAACCATTGCAACCTCCACCTGAAATTTAAAAACAAAACCCAATCACCACCAAGGAATCAATTTTGATTTATAGTGAATCAACTCAGACAAATATAACGTCAGTCATCTTTATGCTCACCTGTACTTATGCAAGTGTAACTTGTGCTCACTTGTTTCAGATTTCTATATTTTACTTAAATAGTTACTTCAATAATTAGCCATTCAGGTTTTTTTTGTTTTACACAAAAGGAAGTTATTCCAGAGAGTTTAGTCTGTTTCCTTGCAGCACAGCAACAATAACGGAAGGAGAAAAATCAATATAGGGCCCCAAATGAAACATGAAATAAAAAATTAGTCCATTTGAGTTGAACTGAGTAAAAGTTAATTAAAGTTCTGCCATACAATATGTCGGGAGAGGAAAGTGGTCACTTTTTCACTTTTTTGGAGGTGGAAAACAGCAGACAGATGCAAGCAAGTCATTCATGTCTAAAAAGCTATGGCAAACTTAAAAAAAAAAAAAAAAAAAAAACACAAAAAAAACCCAAAAAAAACCCCACACACTTCAAGTGAAGCAGAAAATCATGCTTCTGTTACATGAGGTACCATAAATTTTATTTCTAGGAGTCGGTTTCATCCGGACTGCCTCTGACAACATATTTAACGGATCACTTAGGACTGCATAATGGCTACACCAACGGATGATTCACATACTAACAAAGCAGACACTTAAGTCTGACATGATGGAAACTTGAAAATTATTTCGTGCTATGCAACTCAAGTTTTCCCAGTTGTTTTAATACAAATCAAATCACGCTGCTTTGGGAATTGAATGCATATCCCACTATTAGAATAGAGATCTGCCTACATCTGCATCCCTGAAGCAGAGCAATGAAGTCTAGTCAAGTTTATACTAGAACCAATGAGCAGCTTTGCCAGTTGTCATTAACCATGAGAAGAAGAAACTTAAACTAAAACCATATATGTACAAACCCTTACAAACCAACCAAATCACCACTGTCACATTGCGTTTTAACCTGCAGGCCAGACTAACAAAATATATCATATCAACGAGTTACCATTTAAAAGCAGAGCAACACTAGGCAGTCTCTGTACTGGTCGAATAAGGAGTTCAGCTAGAGTTTGACGGCCACATTCGGGTTTAGCTTGGTTTATCTAAAAAAAAATTAAAATAAAAAATCCGTAAAACAAAAATTTTAACAGCTGAGCAGCAAGGAATTTTTCTTCTACTTGAGACAGCTAAAAGTAGAGTTAAAAATGGGTCAAAATTTGCTTCTTAAAATATACATTCCAGCAACACAGAACTAACTGAAACTAGAGTGTTAGGAAAATGATACTATTTTATCACTCAGCAAATCTGTGCCAAGGAGACAGTGGTAGAGGGAAATTGTAAATAAGTTAAGCAGCATGCATAAATGCAACACTTCTGGGTATCCATTATGCATCTTTACAAGGCTTATATATTTTTTTAAGGGATATTAAAAAACTATTGTCAAAAACCTTTTGTTACCCAGATTAAGATAATGCATGGCATACAAGTTATCATTTCACTAGCAAATCTTAAAAAGAAGCCTTTTATATTACCTCCCCAACCCCAAGCCTTTTTCCACTTCTACAAATCAAAAATATTACAGCCATCTGTATCTTCTGAAAGTGTCATTCAAGTACAATCTTATCCACCCTTACAAAGATGATGCCACCAGTTAAGACTGTCAGTTTGGCTATGCAATTCTTTGTCTCTTGGTTAACACAGAAACCAAATTTTGGGTAAGATTCAGGTCTATACGTATAAAGCTACCAGGGATCTAGGAACTACCAGGATTTAGGAACTTCTAGATAAGAGTTGGCCAACCCTAGCCGACATTAACTCTCTCTCACTTGCACCTAAATAATAATGAGATCCTGACTTGATATTACTGAAAAGGGATGCAAGATCCTTGGAGTGATTCTGACTTCTTGACATGTCACCACCCCCCACCACTTATGGAATATATCATTTACCAGCATATCAACTAGGAGCTCCATGCTCCACTAATTTTCTATACCTATCAAGACAATTTTTATGCTCCCAGAACTCAACCACAGAGTTTTACTCAAGAATAGCAGATTCATTACTATTACTAACTTTAGTTAAATTAATTTAAAAGTAATTAAAAATAAATACCACCCATTTGTTCTTTAAAATCATCTTTAGTTATGTAATATTCACAATTCTGATTGAACAGGGCTGTTGCTGGCAATTTCTATTTTGGAGAGACTAGTGTCATGTTCTGGCACGCAGGATTAGGGAAAAAGAATTACAGCTCCACAATGCTTCCCCTTCATCCACAGAGCTCTGGATTTACTATATTGGGTGAATTGCTTAGATTAAGGTTGAGCTTCAGCATTTTAACCAGGGATCTGGGTTCTCCATTTTCTCTTTTAAGAGAGAAAAATACAGGAAACCAGAGATTTCCCCTTGCAGGCTGGCAGAGTTTCAGCCTCCAAGGGGCTGCTTTTAGAGGGGAGTAGAGGGAACAGAGCAAAATCAGGCAGAGGGCACCACATGCATATATATGTGCATGCACATACGCACATGGTAGCCAGGCAGTATTGAGAGCAGCTCCCACAGCTGCCCGCAGGTAAGTCTATGCGGGGAAGTGGGGGGAGCAGAGGCAACACATTGGAGAGCATAGGTGGGCGTGTGCTCCCCCAAATTTCTGTGCTCACAACAGGCATGAGGCTGCAGCCTGGCCAGATTGTGGGCAGGAGCTGCTTCCATGGCCCAGGGGGTGGGACCTGATGCAGAAGGGCAGAGACAGGGGTGGGTGTGTGTACGTGCACGCGTGCATGCATACATATAGCAGTGTTTCATTTCAGTCATGGAAAAACATTGGTGGGGGGTTAAACAGAAGAAAAAACAGAATCCCTAATTATAATCAAGATTGCTGAAGCTGATGTTTGACAAGTGCATACCTTTAGGAAAGCATGAAAGCGTGGTTTCTGTTTTTCACATTTCGTAATAGTTTCCTTGCTCATCTCAAAAAAGTTCACAAAAGGAGGGTATGTTTTCAGCAAATCTTTTGACTGAAAAATAATGCAGAACATTAAGTACAGCACATGAACAAGCAAGTAGTCTTAATCTACTGTTATGCAAAACAACTTTTAGGCAGTAAAATGGCTAGTTACAGCCCTGGCGCACATACCAGATATCACTGATGCAATTTCAGTTAGTCTGAAGCTAGTCAAATGCACCACAGGATAAGAAAACCCATATAATCTTGAGGTAAATTTACATTGTGTGTCTATATACAAAATACAAATATAAAAATTCTGCTTAAGGATCACAAACACCACAGAGTTTGCAACTTGGGCCAAAGTATTCACACCAGTTGCCCACGTAATGGTCTTCAGTATATGGGGCTTGTTTTCAGAAGCACCAACTATCACAAGGGAGGGAGGGGTAAGGAAGGAAGGTTTTAGTAGTCAGCAACTCTAAGAAAACTTAAAATTTCTCTCTCTCTAATTTTGGGCCAACAATAGCCAAGTTGGCAAAATTTCACACCTTCTCTTCTCTAGGCCTCCAAATGACTTCCTCTTGAAAAATCCCCTTCTTCAGAGATGGGGAGGAAGAAATCTAAGAAATAATCATGGAGTTGCCTGCCATTCTCTTTAGAAATGATGACATGTACAAATACAAAAAAAAAGTGAAATTTGCTTCAAATCAAGTAAACTACAGCTACTAATCAACAACAGCCAAAACTTCTGGGCAACTATTCTCTGCATCATGGTTTACCAAGTTTTAATAACTTTCTCTTAAGAAGGGCAGTAAAGCATTGGAACGGGTTACCCAGAGGTTGTGGAATCTCCATCCTCGGAGGTTTTCAAGACCTGAGTAGACAAGGCCTTGGCTGGGATGATGTGGTTGGCGATGGTCCTAAGCAGGGGGTTGGACTAGATGACCTTCTGAGGTCCCTTTCAACCCTAAATTTTCTAGGATTCTTTTCTCCTTTTGTGCATATTTAGTACTAGGAGACAGGAAATCCTGGACTAAACAAACCAAACGCAATTTTATTTGCTCAAGAATAATTTTCCCTCTACTTCATCTAAACTTTTGCTAATGCATCTTTACATTCCAACTTTATTCCCACTAAAACTAATAAGGTACAAAACTAAACATCCTATGAAAGGTCATTTTTTGGTGCTTCCAGTTTTGTCAAAAGTAGTAAGTATCAGAGGTCAGGAGAGATTTTTTCCTTAAAAATCTTCAACCCTGCTTTCTATTCTAGAGTTTGAATATCTGAAGGAAGTCTTTTAAAGACTTTGTAACTATATTACAGAAGAGAACAAGGTCCTTAGTCTGACATGGGTTGTGCTATAAACTTCCTTGCTACGTCATCCTGTGGTTGAAGGCAATAATTCCCCCCCTCCCCCAAACACACACGGTGAAAGAAAGACAGACCAAGACATACATTAGTTTTGAAATTTGCACCATTTTTGTCAAGTAATTTAGATTACTATAGGAAAGACACTAGTTCACTGGTATCATAAAATAACTTACATATTTAAGGTAGATATTGCCAATACTTTTGCTTTCAGCCCAGGTTATCATAAGATCTTCAAGGTCTTCCTGGAATATAACCAGTTAAAAACTTAAGCCTTTTTTTTGGAACACAGTAAGCAATCTATTTGTCATATCCATTTAGTTAAAATCGCAGTGATTCAAGTTTTCATTTAGTATTTATACACATCTCCAAAAGTCTCTACACTGCTAGTGCTGGTGTCTGAAGCCTTACAAGTCAGCATAGCATCGTATCCCATGAACGGAGACAGGAATGTGTCAGCAAACAGCAGCTTTGAAAGTGGGATCTTGTCACAGTGGCACTTAAAGAGCCCCTCCAACATCTCTGCATTCTTGAAGTTTCAGCAATGAGGCAATAACCAGCAAAATGGTACCCTCTGCTATCTTGGCTCTCTCTCTCACCCCCTCAAACTGAAGTTATATTTTTAAGTCTAAGACAGGGGAGATTTGGTGAGGAGTTTAAATACAAAGAGACCATCCTAAAGCATTACACATGGAGGAAGAAGAAATGGGGGAGTCACTTGCAACTATCTTTCGTATGTTCTTTTCACTGGACAGTTTAGCAAGTGGTATCCCATACTCTGAAAATGAGATGTGGCATTAAGTGGAGACTGAAGTACCGTTCTATCAAACCAAGCATTCACACCATGCCTTAGACCTAGCATGATCAGTGTTTTGTAAAAGCACAGACAGAATTCAAAGCCTTAGTACAACTGCTCTGATCCCCATTCACTACTAAGCTACTAGTGAATTATTCTATTTTCATACATGTTCTACTACAATTCAGTTAATGGAAAACTTTTGGCTTCCCCCGTTTGCTGCTGAATGACACAGAAAACAGGATGATGCTGCCAAATTTAGGTCCACCTTGCTACACAGAATGTGAGGTCCAAGTTTATTCTCCATTTGCCTATGTCAAAGTTGGGACTAAATTAATCACTCAGGAGCAATGACCAGAATACAACTTCAAATGGCACTTTATTATCCATTACATCACTGTAGAAGCAACTTGACCTTTTTTTACTCTTACTATGCATCATGGGCATATTCACTTGGGGTACTGCTCTTATGCTTCTGTTTCTCTTCTCAGTAGGGTGAAAACAACCCACATTAAGCACAACATTGCACTTGTATTTGCATGTTCTGTACCATCCCATTATGTATGGGGAATCAAACACTACAGTAGTTTGGAGAATAACCTTACAAAAAATTCCACTGGAAGTAAGCAACATGTAATCCCTCAATTCCAGACTACGGACATGATATAAGATTTAAAAGCCCAAAGCAGCTACTAATGGTTATGCCGAAAATTGTACACTAAGCTTCAGAAAATTATAACAGCAAACTCATTACTTAATTAGCATTAAACTCCCAGTAGATTAGCATACAAAATTATGGCTCCTTGAATTGCCATCATGCAGCAAGGAGTTCACAGTCTAAATTAGACAATGACATTTTGACAGTGAGTAGAGACTTTAAGCAATGAAGTCTGTATATTCTCTCCTACAGTTTGTCAAGGACTCAGTGCTAAGCTACAGTCTCCAGAGACAAAAGCCATATCAAGATTTTTAAGAGCAACTAGTTTTGGGTAATTTTCAAGAGTTTATGGAAAAAAAGTAAGACCCCTTTAAGGAGTCTCTCAAGGTGCCCAAAAAGTCAAGTTGCTGGTTATTTCTTTATACCAAAACAGTACTCCTAAGGGAGTAACAGGAAACCTGTGAAGAGATATTACAAAACATATCACATTTATATGCCTGTGCTAAGATCCGAAGTTGTATGTTGACTATTAACAAGTTACCTTTTTTTTTTGTTTTTAAACTTATAGGGCATCTCATGACAGTAAAACATTTTAGGATGCGAGTATCATTCAGCGCTAGAATAAAGCCAACATGACAGCCACACTGCAGTGAACAGCATCGTACAAGTAGTATGAAGTAAATCAGAATAATCTCTCCAACTAACTGACACAGGCATGGAATTAAGGTGTACAGCATAGACAGTAACTCAAAAAGAAAATAACCTGTGCTACAAAATAGAAGATAAACACTTCGCCATGCTGTCCCCCTCCCTCCACCACACATACATACTCAACCTTGCCTTTATTTTAGTGTGCACATCAAGGATATCTGGAATGCTGCCAAATATAGCCTTAATTTCTTCCTGTGCAAGAATAGGTCCTCCAAGCTGCCCTTCTTTTTCCAGTGGAACTTGAAATAACTGAAAGATTAAAATACAAGAAAGTTTGATAGCTTTAGCTTCCAACTAATACATGCAAATATAAAGATACACACACACACGCACACTACTGTACTGAACTTGAAATACTAGGATTAAAAAGTATCTACAATGTTGTTTCCCCAGTCATTTTCTCCTGCAACCACAACACTGAGGAAAGGCTCTTTGCCTCCACACTTATCTGAAGAACACGGTATTATACCAGGTTAATACATGGGTTTTAAAAGAGTACCAGCATTAATCTATCCATTACCAAAGCCATTCAATTTTACGCATATGTATTACAACAGCATAACCCTTTTCATCTACTTTTTTGTTCAGCTACATTTGAGCTCATTCTTATTTAAGTATATAATCAACTGAAACGGAAAATGTTCTCCATGGAACTAAAGCTTTTAGTCAAGCCTATTTTTGCACATATTTGTTTAAAAGGCACTCTGAACAAATTCTCTCCATTTTCTAAACTCTTATGTCTCTCTCTCTCTCCAACTAAAGCAAACTGTAATTAAGTCAGGAATCGGAGTGTTGAATAAATGCTTAAGTGTTCAGGAATGTCAAAAAAAGTGTATAAAGCTATATATTAGTCACAAGACTGACACCTAAGCAGCATCCACATCAAGGAAGACAAGTCTACAATACTTACTTGAATGATTGTTGTCAGAATATCTACATAGTTACTTTCTGTCTGATACAGTTCCTTTGCAACCTGCCATCTTGCCGACTGCTTTGAATGCAAAGGAGTTGAATTTTTAGAAGGCTTTGCACACGATATGGGAGTCTCTGATGAAGAGAACACAAACCAGTTCAGAACCGTCTGTCTAGGAAAGTTGTTTCAGAAGCAGTCCCAAAATTTTTTACAAGGAAACATCAACGGCATTTATTAAAAAACATATTCCTAGGGTATCAAAAGACTGAAAAAACCCTTAAAATCTGTCAAATCCAAAACCATTCTCACCCTCAAATGCCAGAAATCTCTCTCACATACACCCAGCCCAAAGTCTCATTAGCTTCCTGTTTAAGATCCACTGTACAGAGTACGGTGGTTATTTTTAACCTGAAGCATGGCATAGTTATGATTATATCTGACAAGCTGTTCTCAAATCCATGGACCGCTCATTGACTGAAGCTAGAAATACAGAAGTAGCTGCTGAATACTACTAAGGGTATTTTCCTACTGGTATTTTGTCCTGTCAGCAAATGCTGCATCAACATTAGGCAACTGTATATGCATGAGTATGTAGTCCATGAAGCCAACTTTTAAGATTGGCTCCACATTATGCAAAGCCTTAAAACATCTATCATAAAATACAATAAACCCCTAGGTAGCCAAAGGTCCAGCTCACTATGCTCTTTAAATTATTTCTTATGCCCATTTGGGGTATTCTGCGCATTGTGTACACTAATATGACGACACCCCTCACAAAAATGTACATTTAATAATGAAAGTAACCCACCATTTAGAGGGCAACTGTAAACCCAGTTATTCTGAAGTTGAAGTTTATTATTACATGGCTTACAACAATCACTCCTACCTGTCATTATAACAGCACTGCTATCACTAGCTGTTGATTTTGAATCAGAAGAATGATCCACATCTACAGAAATAGTCTCATCTGTTAAGGATGTTTGATCAGTAAAGCTATGCTGGTCCTTACTGTCTTCCTTCTGAGGACTTCTCCTAAAAACACTTTGCTGTACATAGTCCTTCAAGTTTATATAAATTAAGTCATTCATGTTTACATCTGTGACACTTTGTGACATCTCTCCTGAACATTGGAATAGAAGTTTATTTCGAAACCCAAGTATCTGGAGTTGATCAATATTGGATTTTGCATCTTCCTCCCTTCCAGAAGAACCGTACACAATATTATGCTCTTCGTTAGGCAAAGAGTCCACACAAGTTAAACAAGTTGGTTCTTTATAATCATGTGCGATTTTTGTGTCTACAGGATGCTCTGTTGAAGCAACAGTATGTTTCAATGATTCAGGAGAAGATGACGGCTGTATAGCGATTTCTTTGCTTTCTTTTGGGAAAAGAATCTTTATTGGCAGATATAACGCTGTTCTTTTCTGAGATACCTCACTGTTTGGTAAGCTGTTTGTTTGTTGTAGGCTTTCAACAGGACACATGCAACATTTTGGAGTAGAATTATCCAAAAATGTGTATTTGGTAGCTCTATGTCTTTTCCTCCATGCCTCGCTACATTTACTAAACTTATGAGAGCTGGCTTGGTCTCTACCCATGTTTGAGCTCCTCATTTTTAGTCTGTTCCCTGCACAATTTGAAAAAGAAAGAGCCTGAAGTTACTTAGCAAACCTATAGCATAACCAATGACCTTCTGCCCTCCTCCTCCTCCAAAAAACCTCCCGCAACATGACTGACAAGAGACCAGACCGGTATCTGGAGCATAAGTGAGTTTGTTGAGCAAAGGGTTTACTATACCTCCATTGGCAGCACTAGACTCTGGCGTGTTAGAAATATCCAACAACGACCCAATGGAAAGGGAATGTTCAGCTGATGGACGTTTCCGAGGAGGGAATGGCGACATGTCAGTTTCTCTCGTAAGTTGAGCAAGGGTTTCTCTCAAGCGACGTCTCTTGCGGTTGCTATTAGGAGTATTCAGGGAAAGCTGAGACACAGACTTTTTGAGTCCAGGACTCTCTGGCTGCAATTGGATTCAAAACACAAAAACAATTCAATACAATCAGACAGCTTTATAGCTTTTGTGCAGAGTAAAGCTATGTCCAGATGGAACATGAAAGATGTCCATCTAATTCTCTGTAATCTCAGAAATCAATACAATTCATCCTCTTACATGTAAGCATTTTTAGAACTAGAAGAATACAACACAAGTCAAGAGTTGACCCAAGCCTAGCATAAGGAAGGTGTGCCAGTATCTGCAGTCAACTGTACAAAGAATGATGTGGTTGGCATCACATTCAACTGCCTACACCTCCCCAGCTTGAATGACTATATAGTCATTTACAGATGTGACAAGGAGTCTCCCCACTCAACTTTACTTGTGAAGCGTGGTTCAAATGTACACCTGAGATCCACAGCAAGCCACCTTACATGCTATACCACTATTCTTCAATAGAAGTAACAAGTTACACTGTATAACAGTTCCCTCCCTACCCTACCCCCAATCTGAAGATTAAATGTATTTCCAGATTTAAGTATCCTGCGCCAAAAGTGCAAGAGAATCAAGAAAAAACTACTTTAACATGCAAAATGACTGTAGTGTTATACCAGCTATGACTGTCCAGGAAATAAGCTAGCAGCAAGGTCTGTTGTATTTCATACAATACAAACAAACTATCTTGTATTGGACTCGCACAGAGTCCAATACAAGCAAACAAACCTTGCTTCTTGCATCTCTCAGGTAAGCAGTGTGCAAGCAAAACCATATTACAGAATTTTAGGATATGCTACCATAACCCTGCAAGTTCCAATTTAAGTCTGACCCTGCAAACTTTTATGCACGCACTTTACTACTACATAAAGTCCCACTGAAATGCCAAAATGTCACCATACCTTTGAAAATAAGTACATGGGCTCTCCAGCTCTGGCATCCATCTGAATGCTTCCCCAGAACCACTAGGTGGGGAGACAGAAAGGAAGCAATTATTGTAACTTGTTATAGCGCTCAACATAAGCTTTGGACACACTAGATTAAAAAACTGTGTCAGTCACGTGACTAGTTAGATTCAAAGTGAAAATCAGAGTACGTATAGCTGCATCTTGCATACTGAACAACTTAAAGGCAGAAAACTCCAAAAACCATTCTATTTATACTGACCTCCTGCTTTACAACATAAAGTTTTTTTGGAGGCTCAAATGGAAGATTTTTTACTGTGTTTTCTTCAACAACCAGGTGGGTGCACCTTTCATCACCAACAGGTAAGTACTGTCCGCCTAATAGGAAGAAAAATAAGGTGAATTAATTGAAATTAGAGGTTTCAGGTTGACAATATTTTGGAAGAAACCATTACCCCCTCCCCCATCTATGGCACCCACATAAGACTGAAGCTGAAGAAAGGAAAAGTGACAAAGGGGACACAAAATGAAAGGGAAGCTGACTAGTGAGGTTTGACAGCTACCTGCTATTCTGTCCCTACACAAATCATTCTGAAAGCAAAAGCAATGTGCTGGCATAATCCACAGTCCACAGGAAATATTGTGCAGTTTATATGAACAGGTAGCACTTGCTCCCAAATTCATAATTTCAGTTATGATGAAGAGCACTTCTGGAGCTCAGGAAGCACTACAGCATAACCTCATCAATCTGTCATGCTTGGGACTGAGCACCTGTCGGAAATTTGAAAATGCCGGATTTTTTAAACCAGCGGCCAATTGCAGAGGAGGGGAGAGGGTAGCAGCAGCCAGTCCTGGAGTGGTGACAGAGTGGTGAATGCAAGCTTCCCCCCACCCTCCCAGACGCAAAGGGTGACGTGCCAGATTTTTGATAATTCCAGATTTATGAGGGTATACTGTGTTAACATTTTCCCACTCCTTAAGAGTGAACCCAAATAATTTGCCTAGAAAGCTGAGCACAAATTCAAAGCTGTACATGTTACAAAGCTCATTATAATGCCTTGCTAAAGAGAACATTAAGACAGAATCAGACTACTTGCATCAGGCCTTGAGAAAGGCTCAAATATGTACTGCATATGCAAGTACAGCTTCTAGAATAAGTGCAACACACTCTAGGAAAAAATGATGATATGTGAACATAAGTGTAAGAGTATCAAGATTAACCACTTAGAGGCTGTGGATAGAAGCACTGTACTGGTATCATTTGATACTGTTAAACTAATATGATGCAGCTGTTACATCTGCATGTTCCTATAGCAGTTTAAGATGAGGAAAATTGTAACAGTTACAGTCAGGAACAGCTCATTTAGGGCATGGACACGCGTACATTTTTACTGTCAAGAATTTCTCTGAAATTCTGGCCTGTAGGAAAACTAGCCTAGGAGCAGGTATATACACATTCCAACTGCTTTGCTAGAAAGCTACATATGTGGGCTGTCCAACCAAGGAACACTAGAAGGCTGCCCCCCCGGGTCATCCCCTGCCACCGCCAGGGTGGATTCCAACCCTAGGAAACTACCTGCCTCTTCCCCCGCCCATAGCAATTAACAGCCAGTTGGCAGCGGGGAGTCCATGGGAGGAACATGGTCCTGCCTCCTCCACTCCTTGCACTCCTCCAGGTGAACCCAGAGCAGTGATGGGAAATCAGGAGCATTTTGCCACAGTGGTGAGGCTCTCCAAGCAGAGGCAGATTTGCAACTGTGGCACAGCTGTCTTCAGCCCCCCACACACATCCCAGCGGAACCATGGGGCATGAAGGGGAGTGGGACTCTTGCAGCTGAGTTTGGGCAGCTTTGCAGCACTAGCATAGCTGTCTCCCACCCTGCACACCTCTGGTTTTATTGGAAGGAGCGGAGTACTGGGAGTGGGAGAAAATTCTCCTGCAGACTCTCCCCCCCACCCCATTCTGCAAATCAGCTGATTGTCTGGGTGAATTAGGGGGTTGGGGAGGCATCCTTTTGGCGCTGGAACCATCCTGGGGCTCTGAAAGGGCTCCAGGCCTGCACCTGCATCCTGGGTGCACTGCTCTGGGTTGAACCAGATGAGTGCACCAGGCAGGTACTTTTCCCAGTGAGAACCCCCCAGAGCCTCAGAAGTGTTTCTACCTCAGGAGAATGGCAACCCCCACCACCATCCTGGGCTGGCTGTCAGGGAGTCAGGCAGGGACAGCACAAGGCCGTGGGACACTGGGTATCCTCAACACCCAAGAAAAGCATACAACCATCCAAGTTAGTGTGGGAGGGGAGAGATCTACCTGATTCAGCCTGACGAAGGGTTTTTGAACCCGAAAGCTTGCTTAATAACTATTCTCCAACCATTTGGGTTGGTCTAATAAAAGATATCAAATTCACCCAAGGAACCTTGTCTGCCTTCTCCTGGCACACATTTAATGCCCGTACATGACCTTAGAATACTTACAGGAACTAAGAGTTGCATCTAAACAGTTGATGCACACTCTGGAGAGACAACCCCCCCTCTCCTTTTGAGACTGAAAGACATCAGCCCAAAGCTGAGCCAACCAAGTAGTCCCATTAAGTTATATTATACTGGTGAAGTAGGATATATCTGTTTACAAGCAACGGTATTTTCTTTCCATTACATCTTAATAAATTTGCAAGCACTAATGTACCTCAGAATGCCTTAACAGATTTATGGAGTGTACCTGAATACACAAAGGTTGATATGAAGTAATATATACTTCAAGTAATACCAATGTAACCAGTTTTCCAAGATTAGGTGTGGGTCATTTTTAAAACAAAATTAACATCTAATGGAACTGAAATCGTTTTTTGCAACAGGCCCAATAAGAACTGAAAAGGCTAGATACAGTATTTTGATTGAGACCTCCCCCTTAATACCTTATTATGAATACATGCAATCTACATTTTTTAAGCTTTAAATAGATCTTAATGCAAGTCAAAAAAAGTATATAACATATAACTTCCATTACAATTTTTTCCCCCCCCCCCCCGTGAACTGGCTCATGTTCCTTAACAATAACCTTGCATTTCTGTCATTTCTTCCATGTTAGCTCTTTCTTCATCAGAGAATCCAAGGAAACTTAACATGCAATCCTGAAATGGGGGAACCTTGAACTCATTTCTGAATTCTTCATCAGCTGCACAGAAGTCACTAAAAGACACCCAGAAAATTCATTAATTCCAGCTGTATATTTAAAAATAATGTTTACAACCTACAGAAGTGTATGCCATTTAGGAAAAAAACTTTAGTACCTACATTTCATTTCTTCTTTCCCAAGCCTTGTAAATCCATTCCGTTTTCATGATAGGAGTGCCTAGACTCACTGCAACCTACAAACAGAAGAGTCAGCAGCTGTGTGACAAATTAACCCTCCCATTTAAAGTTCTTCCTTTAAGCAGAGGAGGATAAAATTCATGACAAAATGTTTTCTAGTCTGCAAGATGGGAACTACAAGAAAAAATGAAGTTACTCCATTAAGAAACATTTCTCATAGCAGATAAACAAGTCAAGATAGCAATAGTTAGATTTATTACTATCTAGCAAGTCTTTGCGTGTGCTAGCATCTTTAGCTGTCAAGAAATTTAGTGCTATTAGGATAGCAAACCCATTAAAAATTATCATGTCAATGGATAGCCATTTCTACATCAACTTGGGGAGCCTTTGCGCGCATACCTACCTATCAATTGACAACTGAAGTACATAAAAAAAAAAAAATCTAAACAAATCTTAAAGACCTTACTTAAACTATAAAGAGAAGCCAAATCTTGCTTTCTGTTGAACACTGGCCCTGCTGGTACAATTGTGGAAAGATAATGGACCTCTCTACCTCTACCAAACAAAGAGAATTGTTATTGTGAAGACTTCTCAAGCACTACAGAACGTTTATTTATGCATCTTTGAGGAAGAAAGGAATAAGTTGTGATGGGGAAAAACGGTTATGCCAATTTAGATTTTAAAGGTAAATTTCTACAAGATTTTAATGTATAAAATGTGTTTCATCCTCCAAGCCACATTAGGATGACCTGAGAACAAGAAATGGTTACCTTCTGTAAATCAGAAGTAGAAACCGAGCAAATGAAAGGAGATTTTTATTTATTTGTGTTTTACTGTTTAACACTTATTTTACCTTCAACTAGTCCTTTTGGATAATGGATCTATTTCCATCTTGTACAATTATATATTATAATTATTTATATTCTGTGTGTAGACTTATGTAACCCTCCACAAATAAAAGCAAGGACATTTATTACTGAAGAAAGATTCTTATTGTATATAAGTTACACTCCTTCCCAATACAAATTAAGCCACACTTACACAAAAAAGAATACCTACGTGAGTAGGGGTCAAGGCCTGTCAAACAAGCTATGAAATATCCAACCAATCATTAGGCAAAATCCAGGGAAAAGATTTTTATATTTCTAATATTGATGGAGATTTCAGGAGGGCAAGAGAAAAAAAAATAAAGAAGGATTAGTTTTTCAGACTTGAGTTTTTTTGTTTGTTTGTTTGTTTGTTTTAATCATAAAGCACCTAAAGAGGTGTTGAAATCTTCATCCTCAGAGGTTTTTAAGACCCAGATAGACAAAGACCTGGCTGGTATGATTTAGTTGGGGATGATCCTGCTTTGAGCAGGGGTTGGATTGGATGGATGACTTCCTAAGGTGCCTTCCAACTCTAATTTTCTATGATTATGTGATTCTAAGAATGGTCCAGTCTCAAAACTTAAAAGTCCATTGCAGTTTACCTTTAAGATATATCGTTCAACAGGGAAGAGACTATAACCAATATAGCTGTCACATAACTATGCTCAACTCATGCACTACTAACATTAACAGCAGGTCACAGAAGCAACATACTGTATTTGGAATTAAAGAGTTAATGCTTCCCCTACCATCCCCAAAATATCCAAGACATACTATACATACTCAAATCCAAGACTAGGTTTTTTCTCCCTCCATGTAACTTGTTATAAGTTTGTTATAATATTCCATCTATAGAACCTAATTATTAGAACATCAGCCCTACCACCATCTGTCCCCTTACCGCTGCTTTCCCTACTGTACAGATCAGGGGGACAAATTTAAGATGAACCCCAATTATTACATGGAAAAAAATATAAATTTGTTATGATTTTCCATGTATAGAATCTAACCAATACGGGGTCATCTAAAATTCAGAATCATCCTGGACTCAGGTAAATACAGTCATTTGAAAAGGGCCCCATATAACAATAACTGCTTCTGTTGCAAGTAGGAGGATACCCACACCCCCAAACTGCAATGCATTGAAGCAAATAAGAATACCAATAAACTGGGTTTCATAGCTGAAATGGACAATAAATATGTAATATTACATTTAATAGTTTTTTTAATTAATTTGAGGATCTTGACATTAACAATAAGTATACAATTAAGATTTCCATTTCAATCTTTGTGCAATTTACTACACAATGTGTACTACAACACACAATTTGGGTAGCATAGCCTATGCCAGCTGGGATCATTGAAAGAGAAAGACACTTGCACCTCAGCCAAAAACTGTGATGCTGACAAGACTCTTTGCATAGCTCTGTGAAAAGCTGTAATCCTAGCTTGCATCATTTAGAAAAGAGGATGTATCTATACCTGCAAAAGAACTCCTGCCACCATGATGCATTTCCACTAAGGGAGCTCTGCCAACATAGCTCCACCAACACAGGCCTGTTGCACCATGTAACAGGGGGCCTTCTCAGGGCCCATTTTCCTGTGGCCCATCCACCTGTTTCTGGGCTAACCACACGCCTTCTCGCCTGCCATGCCTTGTTGGTAATTAGTTCATTGATGTAATTAAGTGGGAGGCTGCCCATTTTTGTTCCAATGTCAGGGGGTGCTATCTGCGGCTCCGTTCCTCCCCTACACCGCAGCCCCGCAGATGGCATCCAGATGTTCTCACAATCACCGGCCCCTCACTGGGCCCCGGAATCCTACTGTTGAACCCCTCCTAGATTCCTCTCCTCTGGCAGCCTATTCTGCCTTCGCTCTGGCAACATAGCTCCCGGAACGGCTTCCCTTTCCGGGTGTGGTCCCCCTGGGACCTTTGGCTCACTAGTCCTGGCCCACCTCCAGGCCAGTCAGAACCCCAGGCCCTAAGCTCTTGGGCGTTCCTCACTTCCCGACGGGTCCATGCCGGGGCCAGGACCGGAAGTCCAGACAGAGTGAGGCCATAGACTCACATCTTTCACCCGGGCTCCACCCTCCAGACGCTACAAAGGGGTAACCCACCCGGTTGTGGGGCTAGGGGTTAAAGCGCCCCAACCCGCCTTTCACTGGGGTGGTAACTGGCCTGGTATTTCCTGGGGGCTCCCACACCACTGAGAGCCCCACCAGGCCGCCCATTCCCGGCAGAGTGCAATTTTAGGTCATGCCCAGGACAAGGAGCCTCCTGACCATCCCCTACAGCTCCTCCCTTACCTCCAGATGATACCTGCAGCCCTCCGGCTAGGCGATGTTGTTTCCTGTGCCTCCAGCAGCAAAATGCCCTGTTTATATGGGCAGGACCTGATTTAAAATGGCTGCCCTCATCAGGCAACTGGCAGCTGCCAGCTTCAGGCCCCTACAGTGGCAGGCACCCGCAGTGCCCTGCCACACACCAATGTATCAGTTTCCATAAGCAGTGATGGTCAATCCAGTTATACAGAACAGTGGTATCTATATTTACAGACAAGTTTAAGTGGACCACATTCTCCCAGTCTGCCATGCTGTGCCAACAAGCATGCTCTATTATTTATTGTAAGAAACAGAAAGCAATAAGGGGCTGGTAAATGCACTAAAGTTTCAACTAATAGTTTCTAGTACTAAAGTAACATGAGGCAAAAAAGCATAGTTTCAGAAGTTTCTGTCCAGAAAAATACCCTAATAAAATACTTCAATGTGGAGAACTAGAAGAATTCTTCCGATGCCTGAGCCTCAAAGAACATTTCCACGACCACACTGAACCCACTCCCAACAACAACTCATCCTCTGATAACATTCAAGAAAAGATCAATGCCAAAAAACCCAAAAAAAATTGGACACCTCGCAGTGGACGAAACCCTAACCTTGACCGCACAATTGACTATTTCAGGGAAAGAATGAACAATGAAATAATCAGCAACACGCGCCACCATAACAACCTCTCTCTACCAGAGAAAAAGGCCATAGAATCTCTAAGATTTAACCACCAAATAGTAATAAAACCAGCAGATAAAGGAGGAGCCATAGTCATCCTAAACCGTGAGAATTACATAAAGGAAGCCAACAGACAGCTCTCTGACACCACCTACTACAAAGAACTACAAGAAGATCCTACTCCCCTTTTCACCAAAATCTCAACAATACCATCAAATCATTTCCACCAAGATTACAAGAAAAACTACAGACCTTGATCCCCCCACTACCTAACCCAGGGACTTTTGACATGCTCCCTAAAATCCACAAACAAGGGAACCCTGGCAGACCTATCATATCCAACCATGGGACCCTAACTGAAGAAATATCAGGTTTTCTTGAATCCATCCTAAAACCGCTTGTCACCCACAGAGCAAGTTTTGTCCAAGACACCACAGACTTGCTACGGAAACTTAAAAACATAGACCACCTTCCCAGCAACACACTCCTAGCCACCATGGACGTTACCAGCCTATACACCAACATCCCACACCAGGATGGCATCCATGCCTGCCTTACATATCTACAGGAACAAGATTAGAACCCAGAATACAGACCCAAAGACATCACTGAGCTTATACACTTCACCCTCACACACAACAATTTCACTTTTAATAATCAACACTTCCTCCAGATGATGGGAACAGCTATGGGCACTAAAATGGCCCCACAGTATGCCAACCTTTTTATGAGCCACCTGGAAGAAGACTTCCTCAAGAACTGCACCATCAAACTCTTGCTGTACTTACGATATATCGATGACATCTTCATCATTTGGAGTGAGAACCGGGAATCTCTAATTGAGTTCCACCAGAAATTCAACAGTCACCATCCCTCCATCCGACTTTCTTTAGAATACTCCAGCACCAACATCCCCTTTTTAGACACAATGATCAGTATCCAGAAGGGTAAAATACAGACCACAGTATACAAGAAACCCACAGACCAACACACACATCTGCACAGAACCAGCAATCACCCGAAATACACCAAAAAAGCTGTGATATACAGCCAAGCCCTCAGATACCACCGCATCTGTACTGAAGAGAACACCCGGGATTGCCACCTCTTTTTAAGCCAATCTTAAAAAGGCTTTCACCCAGCAAGGACACTCCTCCAGAGAGGTAGATCGCACGTTTGAAAGAGCCACCTGGATACCACGTGAAGAACTGCTGCAGTACAGAAAAAAAACACCCACAAATCGCACACTGCTGGTTATGACATATCACCCATCCCTTGAACCTGTACGGAAAATCCTCAAGAAATTGCAACCCATATTAGAAAAAGACCCTATTAAAAAAATCTTCCCAGAGCCACCCATCCTAGCCTTCAGACAAGCACCGAACCTCACCAACCTCATCACCAGAAGCAAACTTCCTCAACCCCAAAACACACCAAAAGGATCCAGACCATGCCATGACAAGAAATGTAAAACCTGCCCCCACATCTCCACCACCTCCACTATTACTACACCCCACAACAGAGTCATCAGCATCCCAGGATCTTACAGCTGCACCTCCAGGAATGTAGTATACCTCCATCCAATGCACCAAATGCCCTGATGGAAGATATGTAGGAAAGACCAGACAACAACTGCGCACTAGAACGAATGCACACCGGAAATCCATCAAAGACAGAAACACCCAATTACCGGTGGGGGCACATTTCTCACAGGAGGGCCACTCTCTCTCCAATCTCTCAGTCCTGATCCTCAAGGGAAATTTACACAACACATCCCAGAGACGAGCCTATGAGCTCCATATCATCAACCTGCTGGATACTAGAGATCAGGGACTAAACACAGACATTGGATTTTTGATACATTACAATCTGCCTGGCAACTGACTCCCCAGCCCCTGGCTTCTTTACTTTTCATTCCATCCAGGAAGAGCACACACCAACTGCTGCAGCGTCCTTAGCCTGACGAAGGGTTTTTGAACCCGAAAGCTTGCTTAATAACTATTCTCCAACCATTTGGGTTGGTCTAATAAAAGATATCAGATTCACCCAAGGAACCTTGTCTGCCTAGTTTCAGAAGTGGCATTCATCTTTAACAAAAGCCCTTTGGACAAAAAGATATTTTGTCTGCTAAAAAAAATTGTAATTGCCACCTTGTTTTTAAAGCCTGGAGCTAAAAGATAGAAATATGCTGAAATATTACTGTGAAAAAAACTCATTTCAATTCATAAAGTGCATACACCACAGTTTAAGCATAAGTTATGATTTATTTAGAGGGTCAATCAAGGTATGAATTAAGAAAGTTTGTGCCACATACTCTGAATTTGTCTCCTTGTATAGAATTAGCCACCAGATGTGTAACCTTTGAACTGAAGTCCTTTCGAATGATTCCACCCATATGATGAACCAAGGTCACCAGCTTAACCTAAAGATTAAAAAGTTACAATTAAAAATAAATAAATAAATAAATAAATAAATAAATAGAGTCACATGTGTACTAAATGACACCAAGGCAAAAAGTTATGTACAGGTCAAGCTATAACAGAACTAAATTAAAAGCAAATATTTCTTCATGAACCTATATTGCTATTGTTATGGAAGTCTTTTGTTTTTTATTTTAAACAGAGGATAAAAGATTGGCATCAACTAACTATATACAGTTAATTGTGCATGTTTCACTATTTCATAGATTCATAGACATTAGGGCTGGAAGGGACCTCGGAAGATCATCGAGTCCAGCCCCCTGCCCAAAGGGCAGGAAGTCAGCTGGGGTCATAGGATCCCAGCAAGAGAAGCATCCAGTTTCATCTTGAAGGTGTTCAATGTAGGCGCTTGAACCACCTCCGGTGGCAGGCTGTTCCAGACCTTGGGGCCTCGGACAGTAAAGAAATTCTTCCTTATGTCCAGCCTCAAACGATCTTGCAGTAGTTTGTGACCATTCGACCTAGTCGTCATCCCTTGGGGCGCTCTGGTGAACAAACGTTCCCCCAGATACTGGTGGTCACTCCTGATAAACTTGTAGGTGGCCATCAGATCACCCCTGAGCCTGCGCTTTTCCAGGCTAAAGAGCCCCATGGCTCTCAGCCTGTCATCGTAGGGACTGCTTCCCTGACCTCTGATAATGCGTGTGGCTCTTCTCTGGACTCTCTCAAGCTTCTCCACATCCTTTTTGAATTGTGGAGCCCAAAACTGGACGCAGTACTCCAGCTGCGGCCTCACTAAGGCCGAGTACAAGGGGAGAATGACGTCCCGGGATTTGCTTGAGAAGCATCTATGGATGCAAGCCAACATTTTGGTCGCTTTACTAGCCGCAGCATCACACTGCAGGCTCATGTTCATCTTGTGGTCAATGATGACCCCCAAGTCTCTTTCTTGCATAGTGCTAGCCAACATAGCAGTGCCAAGCCTATAAGAATGCTGCAGGTTTTTCTTCCCAAGGTGGAGAACCTTGCATTTATCAGCGTTGAACACCATCAGATTCTCGTCAGCCCACTTGCTGAGCCTGTCCAGGTCAGCCTGGATCACCCGCCTGTCTTCTGGTGTGGATGCTTTTCCCCAAAGTTTGGTGTCATCGGCGAACTTGGCCAGTCCGCTTCCGACTCCACTATTGTGATGTGAATACAATTCCTTTATTTTTCACCCTCTCAAACTTGTATTTAAGTAGCCCATAAAAATAGCAAGCAGTTAAGCCAATTCCAGACAGGTGTCATGAACCACTCAAATACAATTACTTCTGTAGCTAGAATTGGCACTTGTTCAAACAGCCCAGCTTTTTCCCCCCCAAAAAGGAAAGAAAGAAAGAAAGAAAAAAAAAAGACTGATTGCACACTCAAGGGGGAGGGGGGGGGGGGGCAGTGGAGGACACCTAAATTGAGACCAAAGGATAGCCATCTGTCCAATTAATTTGACAGATCAGAATTAACTCCAAGCTTACACTTTTTGCAGCTGTTAACACCTCCACAACAGTTCAATCCACAACACTGATTCAGAAACATGATAGGGATATGATATACTGATTATGTCAAGTCACTTAAATGATGTTTTTTCTTGCATTTTGCCTGTTTTAGTACTTATGACTGATGTTGCTTAAACTTCAGCTCTGATAATATTAAGATAATACAATTCCAAGTGTTCTGAACGAGACTCATGCTTTATTTAACTTTATATGACAAATGCCATTCTTAGCAGAGTACCTTAACGATGTCAGGGATACCACTGAGATCCTCAACAGAAGTTAGACATTCTCACACCAGACACTCAAAGATATTTTTTCCATGTATAATCTTTCTCCCATGCAAGCTGACAAATTCTACTGCCTTCTACAGGAGTAGGACAGATTCATAGGTAGATAAAAAAAAATTTAATTTGCTATTCCGAAAAGTCAAATGGTTGGTGCCAGATATTGAATTTGAGGCGATGTAAGGAAGAATCACTAAGTACAAAGCTGCACATGGGTTACTGGGGGCGGGGGGGAAATAGATGTAGAAATCTTACTAGTTCTTCTTTCTTTCTGAATCCTGCGAAGCAGAGCACCAGATTCAACATACTTGCACAGTACAGTGGACGACAAGAAAAAGGCAGAGGCTGAAACAAAACATAGTCGATTATAGTACTATGCAGTACAAGTTTATTTAAAACAAGAATCAAGGTTCAAATATGAATAGAAATGGTCGTTCTGTTGGACGTTAACTATTAAAATCCATTGGATAGCAAGTATTCAAGATCAATGATTTCTGCTGTGCCTTGAACTAAAAACCGGTGTAATGACTGAATTCTCCCTCCTGTGCCAAAGTAGTACTGGAAACTTTTTCCTAGTCATGTGACCTTACTCTCCCCACGCCCCATTACAAACCATTATTTCCCACCCAGTCATTAAAATATACTTCCCTCCACATACACACTATGCAGTATTGCCATTAAAGCTCTCCTTAAATGCAGTCTCCCAAAATGGAGCGTTTCATATAACCACACTAGAAGTTACCTGAAATTGCAGTTATTAGATGCTGTATTTTAAGCTTTTTCTTATTGCAGAAAGTACATGTGAAAGCAACAGAAGTGCACAGAGATCTTCATGTATAGGATTTTTTTTAATAATGGATATTTAGAAGCAACTGGAACTAAAGGAAAACAAGGCATTTTCCAAAAAAGAATCAACATAAGTTGTCTCGAATGCAAGATATCAATTTTCACTTGTCAAAACTAGAGCCATTACTATCAGTAAATTCAACGCGATTGTGTTTTAGAGGTTAAATTCAGATGTCCAAGAATGACATTCTTAATAGTTAATGCCTTTCAGAAACATCTACAAATGGTGCTATTGAAAGAGGAAGGGAGAAAACAGCTGTACCACTCAGGATGGAAAGAACTAAAGAGTTGAAGATACTACTTTTTACTCCACATTTTCCAAGAGCATTAGCAGCAACAAATAGCAGAGATTATACTTGACATTAAAATTTCAACTGGCCCAGGTCAGTTGCAATAATACCCTACGTATTAGTACAGTCGATATACTAGTGACACACCAACAGCAGTATCACCCTTCTAATATTTAAAATTAAAAAAAAAAAAAAAGCCCTTGTATCAATACACTTAGTTCTATGTAGAAAAGGGAGTAAGCAACACCAGTAGAGGCACTTGTTGCTAATACTGGTAAGAGCCCAATTGTAGAATTAAAACAACAACAAAACAGTGCCCGTCACCAAAATCTGTACGCTAGTAAAGCTTTTAAGTATTAAGTAGATCTGAAGGCACTCATATCAGGAAACAGCCAAGGATAGGCAGTGTGAAATAAGCTATTTTGCAATTGCTTCTGGTGTTAATGCTAGTTTTGGAATAAAAGGTGATTAACTGAAGAAGTAGTAACACATCCACAAAGCTTAGTCATATTTTAAAAATAAATCACTATTAAAAGAATAGCATTCAAGAATGCTTTTGCAGAATGAGCTATTTCTACTCAAATATCCTATATAGGAGCACGAGCATCAAAGACTTCTCTGCGTTTTTCTGGAAAATATCCCAGAGATGTCAGTGTGGGTCAGGAAGAGAAGTGTAGTAAACTTATTAGTCAACATGACCTATTTCAGTTCCTTTTACATTTACAGCCTTGGTGCTTCCAAAAATAAACAGCAATGTAATCAGATACTTGGGATATTAAAAAAAATAAAAAGATACATAGCCAAATATTTCCATCTGAATGGCCAAGATTCTACACTGAGAAAACACGCCAGAGCTTTCAGTTTCCCCGATTCTGCTTAGTTAGAAATTCAGAATAGCTGCGTCACTGCAACATGTCTTTGGCTGTATAAACAATAATGAGGAGAATTTTACTGCAGTTTTAGTTAAAGCTCTTACCAAGGAAGAAAAAGGTAAGCACATCATTACATCTACATTAACATATAGAAGACTGCCTGTGAAAGAACAGTGTGAAAGAACTGATGGTTTGCTTTCACTTACCTCTCCTTTTTGGGCACAACGAAGTACTATTGGAGGTCCAAGAATTCGGCAATCAGCCTTGTACAACTTGTTAAAGATTGAATCTTGAAAGTCTGCTATAACGAAGACCGTCTCAAACTCTGGAGACTCAAAATCCCCAAACTCTTCCACTGATTCCGTCTTTATATATGGCACCTTAATTTCCTTAATTTTTTGGACAGTATTAAAAATAAATGTCATTCATGCAATATACATAGTAACTAGTGTTAAATTTTAGATCAATTTTTATTTTAAGGTGTTAGAGAAATTTAGTTTCAAAGACAATTTTACAATTTTAAATTAAATGCCTAGTTTTTGAAGTACTGGCAGAAGCTATATAGCAGGGGTGTCAAACTCATCTGGGACCCTGGGCTGGATCTGGACTGCAAAGGAGCAGCTACCACAGCAGCAGCAGGTCTGGGATAAGTGAGGTCAAGCAGCGGTGGGTCTGGAGGCAGGGGGCTTCTGGTAGCAGGAGCGGTCCAGCAGCAGCAAGCCAAATTTGCTACCAATGGCTAAAACTAGTAGGGTCAAAAGGCCCCAAATTCCACAGCAGGCCATGCCCAACCCCCCTGCCCCATCCTCCAAGCTTCCAGTGGTGTGCCAGTGGACCCAGTGGGCCAGATACAGAGGTGGAATATTTGACACCCCTGCTATACAGCAAGGTCTATTGGTCAGCAGTGAAACAGTGATTATCTCTGTCCAAGTTCCTAAAGCAATTTCAGATTCTGAAATATAAAAGGGACTATAAGAGTCAAAAGCATCTATGCTAGTATTAATTGGGTTGCCACTCTGAAGAGGGTATTTCATACCAATTTAAATGCAAGATTGGCAAATCTCTAGATAAATTTTCGCCAAGCAGGTATTTTTGTATGAAGGGGAACAGTATCCTTCTCTTCAGGGCATCTGAAGAATTAAAATGATGCATCTTGAAACAATTTAACTGAAAGCTGCAGAAGCAAGAACATTTAGGCAGCAGTGTTTTATGCTACACAAAGTTATCACTTAAAATTGTTGAAGGCTTAAATAGAGTCCATTTTTTCTCCTAAGGCATTAGATCCAAGCCTATTTTCAGAATCCTCCACTTGAAGAAACAAGAATCCTTACAGAATAGTTCATGCAGCAATCTTAAAGGCAGTTCTTTGTATGCTGAAGTATTTAGTCGTTATAAAGCTGGTTGATAGTAGAAACTTATGAAAGCTTTGACTAAGTAGTATGTAGATAGATCTCTCATTTGATCATTTCATACCCAAGTTACAGAACACATCATTAAGCATTGATATGTTAGTTCAAGGGTTCAGGACAGACATTTAATCAAATGGCAGTTTCAAATTTAGTACAAGTTTCTACTCAACTAGCTTCAAACTACACCACAGGAAACATCTTCTATCGTGCTTTTATTGTGTCCAAGTACCAGAAATCAAAGTGTTTATACTCTCTAGTCTCAAGGTAGTGCAACATGCTGCATGCAAACATATCGGCATAGATGCCCGACATACCATATGAATAATACTTTTTATTAGTTTTTCTTCTGATTTACCAGGACTATTTTCCTTTATCTTTATAATTGGGACTTCCATTATCTTAATGGTCTGTGGAAGAGGAGAACTTTGGTATGAGATAAAATTAATTACTGCAAATATATTAGAGCACTGTCCTATTAGAATGATTACTTTATCATAAAGTTACATACCTCCAAAGCTTTCAGGAGTGCCTCGTGTTTCCCAGCTTCCTGAACCAAAGCCACTCGTGTTACAATCTGAGGCATTTCCTCTGTTCGGGGGTAAAGACAAGCAATGTTCATTTTCAGTAAGGAAAAAAAAGCCATAGCCTAGGGAAAGAAGCCGCCTGCATAATGTTATCCTGCCAATATACTTTGATTTAAATAGTGTCAGTCAAAAATAGCCTGACTCTTAAGACTCAAAATTGCCTCAAGAAGCTTGTATCTATTTGATTAGTGCATCAGTGACTCAATTTAATCTACTTGCAAAGACGTGAAGCAGGACCATGGAGCTGATGACTTAACATTCTTACCCATGCCTAACTAAACATGCTTGTATGTACACGTACACACACACACACACACACACACACACACACACACACAGAAGCAGTGTTTCATTTTGATCACAGAACAATGTGGATTTTGGGTTACTTTTTTAAATCTGAGAATTGGGAATTTTTTTAAACCAGAGAAAGCCAGGAACCCTGGTAAGGATGCTTGAGATACTAACTGACTTGCCAAAAAAGTTTAAGCCCAATGGCGGCACATTCCCCCGCCCCCCCCCCCAGTGGGAAAAGATTTCAACGCACACAAAGCACCCTCCAGCAGAGTAACATGAGGATGACCTACAGTTACCAGAAAGAACTGCAAAGTGGAATCAATCTTTGAGGTGCAGAGAAAAATTGTTTAAGATTTTGTTCATTCACCCTAACATTAATCAAGCTTTTAAAAACCTAGAGTTGGAACACAGAATAACAGAAAATTAGGGTTGGAAAGTACCTCAAGAGGTCATCTGGGCTAGGGACAGAAGTTACACACAAACAGGTTTAAGTGATCAGAAACTAGTTTAAACCCACAACAGAACAGAAGCTCAGTGCTTATAAGCCAGTTTCAAAATGGCTGAAACTGGTTTAAGATAAACCTGGTTGAATGTAGTATCAGACTAAACTGATTTGGGTCAAACCAGCTTATGAAACTTCTATCCCAGACCCCTTCCTAGTTCAAGTGAAATCACAGCCCACAGCATCCCAGAACGGTTTGCAGCTCTGGGTTGGGATGTGCTGTCTCCTCTAGACAGCAGGACTGGCCCCGCCTCTCCGCTCCCTAGCTGGAGCAGTAAGGGCTGGCTGACAAGGGGGGGTGGGGGCAAGCCTAGTGGGGGATGCAACCCAGTCTGCAAGGGGAGATGGAGGCGGACAGGACTGCTGGGGACTGGGATCAGGGATGTGGGTTAAACACCCCTTCCCCTACTCAAACTTACTGCTGGGGCTGTGACTGTGGACTATAAATCCCAGAGGCACCTGGAAGCAGGAAGAGGAAGTGATGAGCGATCCTGCAGAGTTCTGCTGCAAGTTTGGGCTACAAAACCTAGAGACCTTGGGGGCAGCAAGAAGAGGAAGAAAACACATAGTCCGTGCTCGCTACGTGCCAGAGAGAGGTGCTCTAGCACTCCCTGGCTTCTGGCCCGCGTTTCCCGAATATCTGTTCACTTCCGTTTCAATTTAACCTCTGCAGTTTAGACTAACCTGCAAGGACCGATTCAATTCAACCTTGGGCTTTCTGACTGCCTGTACTTAGTTGTAGTTAAACCCCCTGCTCAAGCCAGGGCCATCCCCAACTACATCATCCCAACCAAAGCCATGTGTAGCCATGTCTTAAAAAACCTTCAAGGATGGAGATTCCACCACTTCTCTGGGTAACCTGCTCCAGTGTTTTACTACCCTTGTAGTGAGCAAATTATTCCAAATATCTAACCTAAACTTCCCTTGCTGCAACTTGAGCCTACTGCTCCTTGTTCTGTCATCTGCCACCACTAAGAACAGTCCAGCTCCATCCTCTCTGGAACCCCACTACAGGTAGTTGAAGGCTGCTATTAAATCCCCTCTCAGTCTTCTCTTTTCCAGACTAAATAAGCCTAGTTCCCCCAGCCTCTCCTCAGGAGATGCCCTAGCCCCCTAACCATTTCCGTTGCCCTCCACTGGACTCTCTTCAATTTTTCTACATTCTTGCTGTAGTGGGAGGCACAAAACTGAACAGTACTCCAGATGTGGCCTCACTAGTGCATAATAGATGGGAAGAATCACTTCCCTTTACCTGCTGACAACTATCGTACCGATGCAGCCCAGTATGTCATTTTCCTTCTTGGCAACAAGGACACACTGCTAGCTCCTATTCATCTTATGGTCCACTGTAACCCCCAGGTCCTTTTCTGTAGAGCTGCTGCCCAGCTAGTCAGCCCCCAGCCTGTACCGACGTATGGGATTGTTCCATCCTCAGTACAGGACTTCACCCGTGTCCTTGTTGAACCTTCTTTTGGCCCAATCCTTCAAATTGTCTAGGTCACTCTGAATCCTAGTCCTACCCTCCAGCATATCTATTACTCCCCATAGTTTGGTGTCATCTGCAAACTTGCTGAGGGTGCAATCCATCCCATCTTCCAGGTCGCTGATGAAGACATTGAACAAACCCAATCCCTGGGGCACTCCAATTGATAGCAGCTGCCAAATAGACATCGAACCATTGATTACTACCCTCTGAGCCTAATGCTCCAGCCAATTTTCTATCCACCCTACAGTCCATTCATCCAGCCAACACCTCCTTAGCTTGCCTTCAAGAATGTTGTGGGAGACTGTATCAAAAGCCTTGCTAAAATCAAGGTACATCACATCCACTGGTCTCCCCACATCCACAGAGCCAGTCACCTCATCATAGAAGGAAATTAGGCTGGTCAGGCATGATGTGCCTTTGGTGAATCCATGCTGATGGTTCCTAATCACCTTCTCCTCCTCCTCCAAGTGCTTCAAAACGGATTTCTTGAGAATCTGCTCCATGATTTTTCCAGGGACAGAGGTGAGGTTGACTGGTCTGTAGTTCCCTGGATCCTCCTTTTTCCCTTTTCTTAAATATGGGCAATGTTTGCCTTTTCCAGTCATCCGGGACCTCTCCTGATCACCATGAGTTTTCAAAGATTGCAGGCCAGTGGCTCTGGTCTGCAATCTCATTAGCCAACTCCCTCAGCACCCTGGGGTGCATCCTGTCCAGCCCCCAAGTTTTATGTCCAACTGTACATGTCCAACTTTTCTAAATAGTGCCTAACTTTTTCTTTCACTACAGTTGGCTGCTGACCACTTCCCCAAACCATGCTGTCTGGTGCAGTAGTCTGGAAACTGACCTTGCCCATAAAGACAGAGGCAAAGAAGGCATTGAGCACTTCAGCCTTTTCTGCATCCTGTCACAATGTTGCCTCCCCCATTCAGCAAGGAACCCACACTTTTCCCTGTTCCTCCTCTTGCTACCTAGACCTCTCTCCCTCAGACTGGCTTCCCAGGGGATCCTACCCATGAGTTCCCCAAGCGAGTCAAAGTCTGCTAGAAAGTCCAGGGTCCTTACTCTGCTGCTCTCCATCCTTCATTTCCTCAGGATCCTGAACTAAGTCATCTCATGGTCACTGCTGCCTATCCACTACTACAATCCCCACCAAGTGTTACAAACTAGGTTCGTTACTCCAGGAGACCTCCAGGTAAGTCACAGACTTCTGACACATCCACCACCACAAGCTGACAGAAAGGACTGAAGGAACAGGAGTTCTACTTGATGTTCTCTTAAAAACAATGAAATTCCTAATTCTTTGAAAATAACTTTCCACTTTCCCACATTACAAAAAAATCAGCATAAACATATCCAATACATCAAATGCTAACAGACCTGAAAAAGTTATTCCCTTTTTGCCTTTCATATACAAACAGGAAGAGAAAAAGGGATTATCAAAACTTCAAGGGCTGGTACAAGGAACACAGTGTCAGGCTACTGACTTTTCGTCATAAAAGTCAGTCTGTTTTTTACGTCCCTATTTTGCACCCAATGTATTTTTCCCTAGGGCAGGTCAGCAGCGCCAACTGATCCAGTCCACAGATGTGGAGCCTTGGCATCTTCAGCAAGCAGCAGCAGATATTTTCTCTATGCTGCTGCAAGGAGAAGCAGCAGTGGCAGCTGGATCCTAGCTTCCGCCCATCCACCTGACTTGAGCTGGGTCACCCCACCCACAGCCAAAAAAAGGTTTGTGACCAC
Organism: Alligator mississippiensis; assembly: GCF_030867095.1. Taxonomy (NCBI): domain Eukaryota; kingdom Metazoa; phylum Chordata; order Crocodylia; family Alligatoridae; genus Alligator; species Alligator mississippiensis. Next base: position 76,376,781 of record NC_081830.1, on the reverse strand, counting down.
TGCCCTAAAGAACAAAAGCAACTGTTTCAGGTCTAAACAACGGCACCAAATAAATCAACTGAATACTCAAGAGTCCCTTTCAAAAAGGAATTTAATATAATGATGTGCACTAGAGCCAAATCAAACTGTACTGCAAACACACACACCCCTCTACCCCCTGAACTGAAATTTGATGTCTTTCTAGCCATTCAAAGCATCTACCAAGTCGATACTGGTATTATCTACTTCTACTGCTGCTCATACCTTCCCCAAGCTGTACTAATGAGGTTAGCCTCTCTCTCTCTTCCATGTATACCCCAAGTCTTTCCATTACTCACTGGGTTCCAAGCACCCTCACGTCAACTGAACAAATACAAAATGAATATTACACTGCTGCAAATGCAGGGGATTGTGAGCAGCAGATTCCCCAGCTGTCTGCAGGCTTCAGTGTAACAATGCTATATGAGTTTATATTTAATTAATATTTTAATACAGGGGTCCTCAACCCCTGGCCAAAGCTGTCATCCAGCCCTCAGCACTCCCCACAGGTCTGAAAATTTGACAGTGGGAAAGCAGGACAGCCTTAATTGTTGTTGTCAAATTTTCAGACCCATAGGGAGGAGCCATGTGGGCTGGACTACATGGCCCTTCACACTAGATTGGGCATGGGGGGGATGAAAGTGTGCGGGGGGGGGGGGGGGGGCGGGCAGGAACAAGGTTGTTACTGCAGCATGGGGCCCCCATCTGGCCATGCAAGGCCTGATCCGGGTGCTGACCACGTGCAGGATCAGGCCCAGGAACTGGCCCCGCATGACTCCTCTAAGCCCATAGGGCCACAAGATTAAAAAGAACCTTTAAAACAATGGTGCTCAAATACAATTGCTGGCATTCTATTTTGCAAATTTAAATTCTGTATAATTCAACAGTACTTAAGGCTATAGGTAGAAGCTGCCCAAGAATGCCAGCAAGTATTGTTCTTAAGCATTAATAAAGGAATTTTTAGGTCGGTCTGCTGCAGGAAAGCCAACATTTTCCTCTGAAGTGAGTTTCTATGAGAGATCTATACCTTGAATTCAACTCCTGGCAGCCTCCAGAAAAAAGATACAAATAAATCCACAGATATAGCTGAAATTTTAGATGAAGACAGTCAACCCAAACACTGCTGAACAATTAATAGCAGGAGTATTGTTGTTTGCTAGCTTTCCCCAGCAAAGCAAACTTTTGACACTGTAGCAGCAGCAGGGTGATAAATGGGCCACAATTCACACAAAAGAAACTCCCATTCTTGTGATAAGGAGCATAAGTAAAAACAGATACAGAAACTAGTCAGTTTAGTCAGGACTACTAAAAACTTAGTTCGTACATAACATAAAGGAACATGCAAAGTAATTTTTGTATTATTGTCAATGCCTCAGTAGCTTTCCAATTTAAGAGTTACTCCAATTTTAGCCCTCTTTTTAAGGATCTGGAAGCAAATGACAGCAAGCAGATGGAGGAAGACACCTGTATAAAAACTACCAAGAAAGAGAGAGGAAAAAATATGTAATTTCTGCTGTATTTAACTACTATTCATCAAACTAAGCGAGTGGGCAAAAAAATGGTAGGTGAACGTCAAATGTTGACACGGGCAAGGTAATGCACATGGAGAAAAATAACCTCCGCTATAAACACTCAATGTTGTGCTCTAAAATAGCTTTGATGACTCAGGAAAGAGACCTTGAAGTTATCATAGATAGTTCTCTTAAAACAACAGCTCAGTATGCAGTGGCTACCAAAAAAGCCAATTCATTAAAAAAGGAGTTGAAAACAAATGAAGATTATCATGCCATTATACAAACTCATGGTGCACCCACATCTTGAATACTGCATGCATTCCTGGGTCCCCTGATCTAAAAAAAGGATGTAGTAGAATTAGAAAAGGTCCAAATAAGGGCAACCAAATGGCCAAGAGCATGGAGCAGCTGCCAATACCGGAAGAGACTAAAAAGGCTAGGACTCCTCAGTTCAGAATAGAGAAGGCTGAGGGAGAATAAGACAAAGGTCTATAAAACCATAAAGGATGCAGACCAAGTGAACAAGGAACTGTTGTTCACTAACCACTTGAAGGAGGAGATCACCTGATTAGGAAGTCAGCATGGATTCACCAAGGGCAAGTCATGCCTGACGAACCTGACTGCTGTCTATGATGAGATGACTGGCTCTGTGGATGCAGGAGACTGGTGGATATGATGCATCTTGACTTTAGCCAAGCTTTTGATACAGGTCTCCCACAACATTCTCGCAAGCAAGCTAAAGTATAGGTTGGATGAATAATCTGTAAAGTGGATAGAAAAACTGGCAGGAGCATTGGGCTCAGAGGGTAGTAACCAATAGCCTGCTGTCTAGTTGGCAGCCAGTATCAAGTAAAGGGCCGCAGGGTTCGGTCCTGGGGCTGATTTTTTAATATCTTCATCACTGATCTAGAAGATAGGATAAAGTATTGCACCCTCAGCAAGCTTGCAAATAACACCAAGCTGGGGGGAGGAGTAAACACACTGGAGGATAGGTCTAAGATTCAGAGAGATCTCAACAAATTGGAGAATTGGACCAAAAGAAATCTCATGAGATATAATAAGGACAAGTGCAGAGTCCTGTACTTCAAAGGAAACGATGTCAAGCACTACTGCTAGCAGATCAAGGAAAGCGATTATTCCCCTCTACTCAGTATAGGTGAGGCTACATCTGATGTCCAGGTTTGGGCCCCCACTACAGAAAGGATGTAAACAAGTTGGAGAGAGTCCAGTGGAGGGCAACAAAAATGGTTAGGAGGCTGGGGGACATGACTTCTGAGGAGAGGCTGAGGAAACCGTCTTATTTAGTCCGAAGAAAAGAAAATGGAGCAGGGGATTTAACAGCCTTCAACTACCCGAAGGGTGTTTACTGAACTGCTCTCAGCAATGGCAGATAGCAGAACAAGAAGCAATGGTCACAAGTTGCAACAAGGGAAGTTTAAGTTAGATCTTAGGCAAAACTCTCTCACTAGGAGGGTAGTAAACACTGAAACAGGTTACCCAGAGAGGTCATGGAATCTTCATCCTTGAAGGTTTTTAAGACCTGGCTAGACAAAGCCTTGGCTGGGATGATAGTTGGGGACAATCCTGCCTTGAGCAGGGGGTTGGACTAGATCAGTAGTTCTCAACCTATTTTGTACCAGGACCCATTTATAAGCATTGCCAGTCCCAACCCAGTAGATAGTTCCAACAGAAAACAGTCTCCTGGCTCACTGCTCCCCCATCCCTGCTGGTGACCCTCACTCCTGACCCACCACCCCCTGCACCCAGCATGTGGGACAGGGCATGGGTGTGTGGGGCAATGAGGGAGGAGGGGCAGGCATGTGCCCCCCACAGATTTGTGCACCTAGTGGGCACAGGGCTACAGCCTGATTGGACCAGCACAGGAAGGAGCCACCTCTGCAGCCCAGCATGCAGGACTCAGCACAGGAGGGCGAAATGTGTCAGCAAGACTCACTGCTGCCACTGCCACTGGACCCCCCACACCATCCACATCAGCCAGCAGTGCAAGGAGTAATGGACAGAGGGGGGCTGTGCTGCCCTCACATTCTCCAGCTGCTAGCTGCTCATGCACCAGGCCGCAGCTCTACCCTGCTTCCATGGCTCAGCCACCACCGCCCCTCCCCTCAGGCCACAGCTCTACCCCAGAGAGGGGGTGGGGTGACGGGCAGTGTCACCTGTGCCCCCCGCCATCCCTTTGACAAGCTGTCTATGCCCAGCCCCCAATACTTTCCTGCAAAGAGCTGCAGGAGGTGCTCTCCACGCTGCTTGGCTGCCCCCTGCCTGATCGCACGCACACAGGCGTGTGGCGCCCCCCTGCCTGATCACCCTCCTCCTGCTCTCTGCAACCCCAAGCAGTCCCTTGGAGTCTTGTACTCTGCCAGCCTGCAAGGGGAAACATGCAGTTTCCTACGTTTTTCTCCTTTAAAGAAGAATCCATTTTTAAAGTTTGTTGATCCATTTTTTTAAAGTTTTTTCACAACCCTTTCATATATTCTTATGATCCACTTTTGGGTCGTAACCCATGGGTTGAGATACACTGGACCAGATGACTGCCTGACGTACCTTCCAAAACTAATTTTCTATGATTGTATATCTTTAAATGCCAGACTCTAAAACTAGGGAACACCCACTGAAATCAGGAGGCAACAGGTTTAAAACTAAAAAGAGGAAGTGATTTTTTTATGCAACTCATAGTTAACTTGTGAAATTCATTACCACAGGAGGCAGCAGAGGCAGATAGCATAGCCAGGTTCAAAAAGGGCCTAGACAAATAGGAACTAGTCTGGGACCTACACTGTGTGCGGCACAAATCCTAGAGTGACTGAAGGAAGCACCACATGCAGCACAGTCTGGTGGGAGCAGCTGGATCAGGTGCCAAGTGCAGCGCACATCCCAAAGCAGGTACTGCATGTGGCATAGTCCAGCTGGGGTGGCTACCATGCACATCATAGCTGCCACTCTGACCAGACTGCAACTGGCCACTCTGATTTCTATGCCACACAGTATGGGGATCCCAGACTGGCTGAAGCAGATAAAGAATGCTGGAGGAACAAGGACAGCCAAGGGGCTCATGAGGGGCTCAGACTGGAAAGCAGCAACACACCACAGGCACAACATGGCCTGCGTGGGTCTGACTAGACCCTGAAGCAGCACTCAGAACCAGATAGTGGGGTTCTACAAACCAGATCCAGCCTGCAAGGTCTATGTTTGACACCCCTGCTCTATAGCATCCACTTCTGACAGTCAGAGACAGGATACTGGACTACATGAACCATTGGTCTGACCCAGTATGGTATATCTTATGTCCTTTTTGTAAAAAGCTGAGTACGCTCCACCTACAGAAGTCTCCCTCACAAGGAGAAAGAGGGAAGCTGAACATTTCAGAAGACAAGTAACAGGCAAGCTCTTTCCAACTCTAGGTCCCAATTCAAATGGGTAGACCTCATTAAAACCTAGCCAACCAATCTCAAAATAACTTCCCTGGCTTGTAAACTGAGTTTTTAAACTGATACCTATTAACAGCATCCATGTCACAAACTGACACTCTAACTGACTTCCTAGTTGGCAATTAGTGCAATGTGATCAAGCATGAAGTTGGTCTTTTTCTAGCATAGCTGTACATGCAGCAGAAATGGTGGCGTCTGTTCATTACTGCCCTCTGGGTATATAAAACACTTCTGGTGACTGATAGCTTTCCACAAGCACTACTTTTCTATTCAGAAACAACCTTCAAACACAATACAAGTCTGGTAGTATCAGATAGTTTTTCTTGTTACCTTCATGATCTGAAGTAGATCCAGTAAATATGGTCTCCTTAGAGGTTTCTGCAATTTTTGAATCTAGAACAGAAGAATCTGCCAGGAGACTCTTCCCTGCATCGGACACAAGCGTACTGTTGTCAGCCATGATCAAGTCTGTGTTTTTCTATTCAGGAGCTGCAAAAAAAAATTATCTCCTTAAATTTAAACTGACCAGAGCTCATTTGAGTCCTAAGAGTTCAACTCCTACTACAAGTAAATAGTAAGAGTCAGAAATAGTCTTAGCCTACTAAAAGCCAAATCTCTACATATAAATCCCACCTGCATGATAAAATAATTGTAGCCAAGATAATTATTGTGAGTCATACAGTTTAATTTGGATTAACAGATTACCTCACTCACAACAAAAGTCATCCAGTTGTTAGCAAGATAGAATTTAGAGAGTATACCCGATGGTTAAGGATAAAGGGGTAAAGTGCTCCCTTTAACTTTATGGGGGGGAGAAGAGAGAGAAAGGGGGAGAGAGAGAGAGAGAGAGACTTAAAAAAAAAAAAAAAAAAAAAATCAGCTTCAGTCATGAGACACAGGACTTCAAGGACTTATTTTGATTTTATGACTCAAGAAATTGCATAGTTGGGACAACTTAGCTGTACCATTCATTACAAATCAAGAGGCTCAGGAGTTAGGTTAGCCGTGTTATTTGCATTTGGTTACAGATGGTCACAACTAGAGGTGGGGGGAGGAGGAATATTCCCTACTTTCATCCCAGGGCAGTCTCAAGAGGAAAAGATGTGCTATGTAGAACACCTCGGTACAACTCAAAATCTCCTGAATGAGCTGGCCAGATTTATCTAGCTGCCAGTTGGAGTTGCTCCCTAACAACTGTCATGCTCAATGGTTTTAGTGACAGCCCTTCCCAGATGGAAAAGAATGAGTTTCTTGAATAATGCACATCATGCTTCCCAAGACTTATCAAGTGTTACAAAAGAACTAACTCAGGAAGTTCCTTTGATTAGACCCAGCTAGTCATTATCTAGAATTTACCCAACTGAACAGCACATTTCTGTAAATGGTGTTTAAAACTGGCATTTCCCCACGATTAATCACTTGTGTGACTTTAAGTGCTCACACAGGGATACCAGACAGTGAAGAGATAAGGAACTGACATAAATACAGGTTCCCCTCGCCAACCATGGCTATGCCAACCACGGTTTTGAGTATCCATGCTTCATATTCTATACAGGCAGCCCTCCACTTACAATGTTTGGAGTTACAACATTTCGCACTTAGTGTTTATAAACACTGACACCCTGTTTCAACTTTTATAACATCAGTTTCGACTTTACAACACTTGATCCAACCTGACAACACCAGCAAACAAGTTTGCTGCGTCACTCATCTCTCTGGAGAACATCTGTCCAAACTTTCTTGGACGCTTTCTTTAAGAAAGCGGACAAGACTCCAGAAAACCCTGCAGCCAAAACTCCTGAGAAGGCTCCAGCCAAGAACCCTTCAAGAAGTCCAGCAAAGTCACCTCAAAGAAGTCCTCCCAAACCAATATGATTGCCATTTACAATATAATACATTAGTGTAGCTATATTACTCATCTATAATTGATTTGAGTACAAAATTCTGGGTTATTTTGGGTGAAAACAGGGTATCGGGCCTTGGTTCAGGAACCAATCCCCTATTTATAACATTGCTTCCTATGGGGAAGAAAAAAAGTCCGTTCCGAGTTGCAACGTGTCGACTTAAGACGCGGTTTTCAGGAACCAGTTGTGTCGCAAGTCCGAGGACTGCCTGTATAGCATTTTGGTTACCACGGTATACAGCTCTGAGTAACCACGGTTTTCCATGGCCTCGCATCAGCCCGAATTAATGATTTGTCTTGCCATTTCCCCCCCAAATTAATGTTTTGTCTTGCCAACCATGGGAACTCTCAGCAAGCTAACCCCAGGGGTCAGCAAGGGAAACCTACACAGATGCTACTGTATCACCATAGGTAAAGTAGAATAAAAAAAAGGAGAGAGAGAGAGAGAGAGATCTCCTCAACAAGTTCACTTCACTTGTAAAAGCAAATCAGGACTCTCAGTAGACGTAATCTCTTTTCTTAGACCAACTGGATTTTTGCAAAAACACAGACACACACAAAAATAAATTCGTGAACTGCAAGCTTTGGGGCACAAACACCCTCCTTCAGGCATTGGAGGGGACACTGAAAAAGCTCCCCGGGTAGAAAATGAACTTTTCCAGTCTTTCCTCCAGTGCCTGAAGAAGTATGTTGGTGCCCGAAAGCTTGCAATTAACGACATTTTGTTTGGTTTTTGTGGGTTTTTTGCAAAACTCTTGTTGGTCTAATAAAAGGGATCACCTCGACCACGATCCCCGTCGCCTCTAGACCAGCAGGCTACAGCCCGGACACCTTCCCCGCCACCTGCACAAGTGGAGACGTCCGAAGGCGCAGGTTCCCTCGCTGCAGGCCCCCGAAGCCCCAGGCCCAAAAGCCCGAGAGGGAGGAGCGAGGGCAGAGACAGGAGCCCCCGCCCCACCGAGAGGCGCCGGTACCGGCAAGGAGGTGCCCCGGGACCCCGCGCCGCGCTCACCCTCGCCTCCATAAGCCGCCGCCGACACCAATTCAAAACCCGAGCCGCCGCTCTAAACGCGCAGCTCATTGGCTACCCAGCCCCCGCCGCGGGGTTAGCCCTGTAAGCGCCAGCTCCATTGGTCCAACGCGAGATTCCCTGCTCCCTAGAGGCCCCGCCCCGTGCCGGCTTCCTGTGGAAATAGGCTGGTTGTGCTGTCGCTTGTGACTGGAGGGCGCCTCTGCCGCTCGTTGCCAGCCGATCTGCCATTGGCGGGTGGGTGTTGTGGTGGGGCCCGAACACGGGCCACGTGAGGCGGGGCGAAGGGATGAGGTCACCTCGGGCGGATTGGCTGTTTCAAAGGCCCTCAACGGCTGCGGGCAGAGGGGCGGGGCTTCCGGGGGCGGGGCTGAGGGCGCTCCTGCAGCGTCCGAATACAGGGCCTGGCAGCGCTGGCTGGCGGGGCGGGGCTGGCAGCTGCTGAAATGAGTCGTTTATTGTAGCCTGCCCACATCACGCTTACCCCCTCGTGCTAAGTTTAACCCCTCACACACCACACTTACCCCTCACACCTCCTGTTGCACCACCTGCATGAGAACCATTGCCTGTAGGAGCTAGGCTCGCCAAGCCTCCAAGATTGCTCTGGAGTCTGGAGGCAAGAAATAGAAGTCTCCAGGAGACTGCTGAGAGCCACCCGGGAGATAAAAGATAGGGCATTCATTAAAATAAATGATAAGCATTGAATCCCGCTTATCCAGCAGTCCGGCAGGTTTTTTAAAATGGACTAGTGATGTGCGTTCGCCTTCCTGGCGTGAAGCCTACGCACGGCAGTCCGTAACGGATACAGGCGAGCACGCCGGCCTTTTCTCAGCGTGCGTCTAGAGCACGCACCCTCCCGGAATAGGTTTAAACAGAGTGGGCAACCCTAAGAGGAGCATCCCAAATGTTAAGGCATGGAAAATTAATGAGGATTAAATGCTGCATCGTGTGCAAGCACCCCCAAGTGCCACCTACTAGGATACCGACTTGCCCTCATCTCCACACCCCACCCCGCCACCTGACAGACCCCTTACTGAGGCGTCCCTGCCCTCCCTTGTGCTGCGGGTGATGCCCCACCTCAGGGGGGTTGTTCCCAAGAAGGGACTGCAGGGTTTCACCTGCCACTTGTAAAGCACAGATCACAAAGGATTGCTCTCTGCTTGACTGGGGGTTTGTTGTAGCAATGCCTTTGTCTTTCCTAAGCCGGGTTGAGATCCACTCAAGCTAGACCCAAAGTCACTTCTGTGTTGGCAGCAGCTTATCATTCAGGGTGATTTGCAGTTTCAGTTCATCTTCCAGATAAACATCATGAACTAGCAAGTCCTGACTGTCTATCCTCATTCATCCCGCAGAAGTGCTGCATTGGAGAAATACCTACCAGACTGGCACCAAGACAGTATAAAACTATGTAACCGATCCAGGTATGTGCGGGCGTTCATATTCCTATACCAATCATGCAGTCCCCATGCTTCCTTCCTACTTCCTTCCCTTCCTCTTTTTTGTTACCCTTGCTGTCACATCCTCTTTACAAACTATAAGCCAAGCTCTTCAGGGCAGCTCATGTCTAATTGTTCTGCAAACTACCTACGACACCTTTGAGCATTGTAAAATCATCATAAATTATTACTTTGGGCACTGTAAAAATACTGACTAATGCTGCTAATAATTTAACGAGCTTTGCCTTACTAGGGATGTGAAAAAGTTCCCTTTTATGATTATGCTGAGCTTCTGAATCTTCAAATTAAAGCAAAAAAAAAAAAAAAGAAGAGGGAGAAAGGAATACCATCAATGAGCTGATAGATGAAAATGAGAATGGTTGAGATGAAAGTCAGTTAGCTGACTCGAATGCACCAAAATAATATAAAATGGTGTAACTGTAACTTAGGCTTTTAATTTACTCTTCTTTATATTTTTTGTCAATCTTAAAACTTTGTGATCTGGAAAAGAATACTTTTCTATGCATTCAGCATCTAAGGCCTGATTCTGTAAATTGTCATGCTGGATCTATTTACAAAGAATAAAGCCAATATAAAAAGTAGTACTATACCAATTTTCTATTGTAGGCTAAAGTTTTATATGCCAAATTCAACTTTTTAGGTGTTGTTCTAACTTTTTAATGTCATTGTTTCTCTACCTAGTGTGATGAGTAGGGGCATGATCCAGAGCTCTATGGAATTAGTCAGAGTCTATCCATTGATTTCAAAAGGCTTTAGATCAAACCCTAAAAGTGGGGGTTTGGTCATGGGAATAGGTGTTTGCTTACTGTCACCTAGTATAAGCAGGGACTGCTTGCATAAACCTAAAGATTATGAACACCAGACCAAGAGAAACTGGTTCTCAGGCATATGGTTTCACAAGGTCAATACCAACAGCCATATGCAGGTGATTGCCCTCATATTGTCAACTTGTAAAAGCACGTCTGTAAAAGCATCTTGACAGCTCAGTACCACCTTCAGGCCTGATCCTACAATTTGAACTCAGGCAAATCCTTATGGACTCCCAGTGACTTTAAGCTGGACCCTAAAGAGCTCTGGCTGTTTACTGCAAGGTATGTATCTTTTATTTCATGTGAAGACAACAAGAGTTAATTCCCTTGGGAGACTTTGTGCCTTTTAATGTTGCAACCAGAGGATATAGTTCTGGTCTAAACCAATGGTGTCAATGAAGTTTTTGCCATAAACTACAGTGAAAGCTGAATTAAACAACCTTTCAAGAGACAACAAAGGGGTCAATTGGTCACTCTGCAAAAAAAACGTGACCATGCAGCCTTCATTTTTCCCTACAGTATGATCCGCTTTTCCCTCAGAGCCCTCAGTGTGGTCTGGAAAAGATTGAAACAACACAGTAGACACAAATGCTAGATTGAAACAACACAGTAGACACAGTTCTGTTAATTATGAGGGAGACTAATTTGTAGATGCTCTGCTCTGTGCTTGGATCTCAAGGGGATGATGCAGCCATTATAACCTGACTGAAACTAGTGTAAAAACTACAAACGCTACACAGAATAAGGCTAAGTATAGAATCTTTTGTGAACAAACCTCTTCTGTATTCTGCAAACACTGGCATATATTTTGAACTTTATATACCTGTGCACATGGGTGGATCTAGGATTTTGAAAAGGGGGATGCAAATGGTGTGGCACATTGTCACACATCACACATTTTTCTCCAATTAAAAGAAACACTAGATATTTTACTAATATGCTGGTGTGGGAACATTATATTATTCTGTTTAAGATCAAAGCAAAAACAAATATAATTATTGGAATATGCACTATTTGCTAGATTTTATAAAGTTTAAAAAATACAACAAACTAGGCAAAAGAATTATAAAATATATAATGTAATTAATCTTGTAGTGGTTATAGTTAAACGTATGTCTCTTATTCACATTCATAAAACAAACTATAGCCTTCTTGAGTGTCTTGACAGTAACTCCAATGCTTCACTGTCGAATAGCTAACATACAGCGAAATTACAGAAGAAATGATAGTGGGTGGAACAGGGATCAAAGGGAGGTACAATTGCACCCCCTTGGATCTGCCCCTGCCCGTGTACATCTTTGTAGAATCACATTATACTGTTATTTAGCGTAATTTATTTACTATTTTTAAAATGTCCACATTCACTTGGCATGATGGTTTAATAAATACTATTTTTGACTTATCCTTCTCAGGAGAAAGTGGAGGGCCTAACTTTCTATAGGTATTGCTAGGAGTTTTATCATGGGCAAGTTTAGATACCTTTTTAAACTCACGTGAACCAAATTCTCTGCTTCTGTCAATTGATACAGCTGCGCTGAAACTGTAAATTGTGTACACATTTTATATCAGTAGATGATTTGCTCCATATTTATCTTTTGCAGGTATACAACTAAGAATAAAATGAAATTAAGAATAAAATGAAATAAAATAAATAATAAAATGAAATAGAATAACTCCCTGTCAGTTTGAAGCCTTGCTGGCTGTTTTACAACTCCAAGCAATCTATGAATTCCTGGAAAAATAGATTTTTCCATGGAAATATTGATTTTGATTAAATAAAACAATGTCACCATGATCTTCTGTGTTTACATGACTGATTTCCTAAGTGTCCTTTCGCATACAACTTGCTCAATAAACTGTTTGCAAAAACAACCCCAACAGTCTGGTTTTCTGATGTGATAATGATAATAAAGTACTTGGAATTCTATTCCTTTACAGAATTTAGGGACTTCTACTGCTCCCACTGGAATCAATAGGTGGTCTATCTTCAATTCCAGTGACAAAAGAATTAGGTGTCAGCTTTCTGCTTCTTAAAAAATAGTCATATTTTAATTTTTCTATGTTTTCAGGAAGCTTTTCTTGTCAGGAGCTCATGGTTACACAAACTGTGTTTGTTTCTTATGCCTTTTATAAGCTGATTAATTTGTATTTAAAACAGGATATTATTAAAATTAAGTGCATGTAGTAAACCTCAGCAGAAAGCTGACAAAATTTAAGAAAATATTGGTCACACCTAAGAAACACACAAGCCTATTTTCTGTGTTATGTAAAGCAATTTTAAATAGAAATATAGAAGTAAAAAACATTGTTTATGACAAAATGGCCTGCTGACATAGGATCAGAAATTAGTGCTGAAGAATGGGAGACAGAACTAGTCCTCACATATCCATCTGCATGAAAACAAAAGACAATTATTTAAAAATCCTATATGGATGGTATCTCACACCATTTAAAATCAAAACATGTTTCTGGTATAGAAGCAGGCAAATTTAGGAAGGAGTGTGGTCAGTTAGAAGCAGTAGCTAGGGATGCAGCTGGGTGCTCAGGGCACAGGAGCAGTGGTGGCTTCCAGTTGACCTTTTTTTACCTCCTGCCACCGTCCCTCAAGTTGGCACCTAAGATAGTTGCCCCATTCATCCCACCCTAGGTACACCGTTAGCTGGGAAGATTCTACAACGTATGATGGGAAAAGGAGACATGGTGAGGGAACTAATGGGGGTGGACAGGCACTGGGAGAGAAGCTAGGCATGGCGGGGGCAAGTCACAGAGGAGCAGGCACTGCAATTGGGGGCAGGAGCTGAGGCATGCAGGCACAGTGAGGCAGGCAGCAGGGAGATGAGTGGTGTGGAGTACCACTCACTGTCCCACAATACTTTCCACCTGCTACCTCACCACCTGCCACACTGCCACTGCTTTTCACACTGCAGCATGGGGAGAAAAATTTAAGATGAACCTCCAATAATTAGATTCAATTCATGGAAATGTTAACAAATTTATAATTTTTCCATGTATAGAATTTAACTATTGGGGGGATCATCCTAAATTCAGGTTTGTCTTGGATTTTGATAAATACAGTATATAGAGATGACAAAAAACAAAAGCTTAAGATTGACTGAAACATAAAAGAACTGTCAGAGGCTGAGAGGAGGAGAAGAAAAGAACACAAGATGTCTGTGGGCATTGACTTGGGTTCAGGGAACACTCTTGATAGATATGTCTTTATGTGTATTTTAGGGGATTGGGTGCATCTTTAAATATTAAATTTGTTATTTGTAGGGGTGCACCAATAAAGGTTTTTTTGGGCTGATTCCAATGGCTGATTATTAACAAGCTATATCAGCGGATACCAATAGGCAGCCTGGCAGCTTGGAGAGCAGCATCCAGCTGGTAAGTCTGTTGTGGGGGAGGGAAAAGAGGTAAGGGGGGCAGATTGAGGCCCCTGTGGTAAAGGAGGGAATGTGACTGGGACTGGGTATGGGACAGAACTGCAAGCAGCTCGTCCAGAGAGGGGACTCCTGCCACTGCGCGCACCCCTGGGAGAGCCATGGTGGGCACAGGCCCCCTGAATCTGTGCATGGGGTGAGGCTGGGCTGCCACTGTGGGCTGGGGCCAGGGGCAGTGCCAGCTTCTTCCCAGCAGAGGGGCTGGGCCAGGGCTGCGCGTGGGGCAGGTGCGGCAGCGCTGAGAATCAGGGCTACAGTGAATTTGGAGGTGGCTGTAGCCCCCCATAGTCACCCTCCTCAGTGCTGCCCCCACTCACCCCAAGTGCAGCCCTGGCCCCCCACTAGGAAGAGCCAGGTTTTCACCCCTTTTTTTTCCAAAAGCACAGCATGTACACAAACAACATACATATTTATATGGCAAAAACCACAGTATATTTAAAACCATGGTTTTTGCCTCTTGGTTTGTCAGTGAGCAGTGAGGCCTTTGGGGCCTCTCCAGCAATCAGTGGTGGGGGAGGAGGGGGCAGGAACACATGGCAAAAAAAGCAAGATGAAAAGAGCTGTTGAGCAGTGCACTTTTGCCATGATTTGGGTAGATCTCTAGCTGTCAGTCCCAGCTCCACTCGCTTGTAGCTCCCTCATCCACTTTTTTTTGTCACTTCCTCTTCCTTTGTTCCCAGTCCCCTGGGGTTTCTGGGAGTTGCAATCCAAACTACAGTCAGCACAGTTCTGTAGGATTGCTCCCCCTGTCATCATCACACACTCCATCAGCCATCATTTTTCTTACATCCCCTTTCTATAAATTTTGATTATTAACAATGAAATATTTTTGTTGGTCTGTGAGTGTGAGATGAAATCAAAATTTATCAACGTTTACTGATAAAGATCAAATCCTGCCAAGCCTAACTATTCTTGAGACTGCCACCTAAACATAAAATGGGGCACAAAAGCAATAGGAAAGAAGGAAGAGTTGAAACCATCTGCAAAATTAACCAAAACAAGCACCTTTCTTCACTGCACTGATATTGGTGATTGTGATTGCAACAGAAAGATCAACAACTGTTCATGGAAGGAGTACAAGCTAAACTTGATCTTAGCCAAAATGCAGGGTACTAGAACAAAGAACAAAGGCTGGAGTGATTGTACCCCAAACATGGCTTTGTTATTAACTTAAGTTGGATGGTGCATACCGCAAGCCATGTTGGCTCTTTGCTGACTGTAGTTCTTCCATATGTAATGCGGCATGGGTGAGAGGTGCTAGAGACTAGTGTCATTTACCTGACAGGACAGATAATCACGAAACTTCACATGCACACTCAAATGCTTGCATAGTGTTTCAGCAGTGGAGATTATGTGGCATTGCTGTTAAAAAATACAAAAAAGAAATCCAGAGAGCACAGAGCTTCCGGAGACAAGTACTTGAGTGTCTTATCAATGCCATTTTAACAATGGTAATATGTAACCTTGCTTTCAGCGGGGCACAGGTTTTAGGCATTGCCAACAATGGACATTTTCTCCCGGTCTTTTAACCCTGTCCCCCAACTGGCACAGCAACTTGCAGAGCATGTGAAACCTGGAGACCTGCAAAGGTAAAACACAGTGTTCCCCCCTATCCAGCTTCCACACCCCCGGTAGTCTGCCCAGTGTTGAAAAAGTGAATTAATTAATATGCCAAATAATTCCACTTGGTATTTAAGTAATCACAATCAAAACAAAATCACTGAATTATTGTTAAAATTTGTTGAGAGGGATGGGTGAAGAAATCAAAAGTGCACCATTTTTCTGTATTATAATAGATATAACTCAAGACATTGCAAAGACCAGCTAAGTCAAATTGTTCATTTTGTAACAGTAGAAACCAATTACATGAATATAGCAACTGATGTGAAAATCAAGTAGGTATTTCTGGGATTTCACAAAATATCTGATCAAAGGGGTGCTGGTCTTAAACAGCATCAGAGGGGATGGAGGGGACATACAGAAGTGTCACAGTTAGGAGTATGTCACTATAATGTCACTTTTCATTCCATCCAGGAAGAGCACACACCAACTGCTGAAACTTCCTTAGCCTGACGAAGGGTTTTTGAACCCAAAAGCTTGCTTAATAACTATTCTCTAACTATTTGGGTTGGTGTAATAAAAGATATCAGATTCACCCAAGGAACCTTGTCTCACTATAATGAAGGCTCTTTCCAGAATAATCTTCCTGAATGAAAAGTTTAACAAATAATGAAGCTTCAAATTTTTAAAAAACCCAACAACTTACGATTTTTTGCTTTTGTATTTCTTGTTGTATTCCAAACAAAAATTCTGGAAACTGTAAACTCTCCCTCTACAGACATACACCTAGACAAAGCTATAGCACTACTTCACAAAGTAACACATTGCTTGTGTTGTTTCAAAATAATTCCAAAGATGCCAAACAAAGGGCCATCAATACGTCAGAAAAGTGGGGTGTGGAGGTTAAGTTGGAACTGAGCCATAGAAAGAAAGTAAAAACGTATTTTGATCAATTATGTGAAAATGAAAAATCGAATGACGCTGAGAGAGATTTCAAAGTGAATGTATTCTATTGTGTTCTGTTTGGCTATCATTTTATCCCAGCTATCAAGTTGTTTTTGTAGCTTGGATACAATCCTTACAAAGTTTAATGTAACTCCACTGAAAACACTTGTATCAGCAACTGTTGAAGAGCTGTAGTAGCAGTAGTGGCCAACAACTGCTGATCCTTCTGGATCATGGTTTGTGTGTGAGAGGTCACCCAGACCTTCCACACGTACACCTAGGCAGGAGCATGGAGGAGCAGAGGCCGCCTAGATCTTGCATCCCCCTTTAAACCATTAAAACAGAAGCCAAAGGCCAGCCTGCGTCTGGACATCCAGTGCCTTGATAGCTGTAGTTACCCAGGAATAGAGCCCAGGTTACTCACGTGGCAGACCAGGATTCCAACAACAAGGTAGAAGAGCTGTGCTAAGAAGCTAAAAAATGAGTGAAACAACACAAATAGGGACTTTTCTGTCACCTTGCTTAGACAACTGTATGAATTTAGAGCATATCTAACATAAGAACTTTTTGGTGACTTACAGTGGAAGATTTGACTAAATTATTGATGGTTGATAACAGTGCTTTGTCATCAAGTTTTTCTGATGTATATAGGGCAATTGCATTGTTTTTCCCCATCCCCCTAACAATATCAAGTGCTGAACATTCCTTCTCAAAACTCAGAATAATTATGTGCATAGTACAAAGGAACAAGAAAGGCTTCATGTTTGCAATACTGTCTATTGAAAATGGGATGGCTAGGAAACTATAGACCAGCTTATTGATGAATTTGCGGAGAGGAAGGCATGAAAGATGAAATTCCAATAGTAGTGGTAAGTGGAGAAGAAATACAATATTATTTTACTCTTTATTTGTACATTGTAGCAGGTGCCGGTCCCATAGGTGGCCACTTAGCTCCTGCTCTGCCCTCATCTCTCAGGCTTGCTCCCCTTCATCTCTACCTGGTCCCAGGCCAGCTGAGACCACCACTGCCCCTAGTCTCAATCCCTAAACCACTGCACCCTACCTCAGCTCTATAGCTACCTCCTCTTAACCCCTGGGAGCATAGCCTCCCTCTGCTTGCTGCTTGCTCGGGGGCTCTTTCCAGGCCAGCAGCATGCCCAGTGCCTGTTACATACATATATATTATTATTGTGCACGTGCTTGTGCATTTTGTGTGGTTTTATGGGATGAGGGGACAACAATTATGCTTGCACTGGGGCCAGCATTCCCTAGTTCTGACACTGCATGCAATATAGTCTAAGAGTGATGTTGGAGCTGCGGTAGCCCAGAAATTGTGCCAGAGGCAAGGACTTCTTAGGACTGTATCTTTTATTGAACTAACTATGCGGTGGGAATAAAGTTAGACAAACTTAGGCATGCAAGACATTCTTCATCAGGTCTCACACTGTTTTATTAGCAAGTTTTATGAGCAAATTATATTGTTATTAGGAAACACAGGTGATGGAAAATGGAACACTACCACATCGCATGGGTTGCCAAGTCATTTATTATTATGCAAAGAGAACGTGGCAAGAAGGTGCCTCCTGAACCGGGAGGCAGGAATCAACTTCAGCATCATCGCTGCCCGGCAATGAGGCTGAACGGGGAACCGGGAACTGTCATTGTCAGCAATCCCTTGATTCAAGGATGATCTCGAGGGCTCATTGTTGGGTCTTGAGACGACAATCCTTGAGCCACAGAGCCATCTGCAGAAATTGCAGGTCTTTCCGCAGGGGCGAGCTGGCTGCAGGCTGGGGTTCCACTCCTTTTCGTTCCCCTGCTCTCTCGTCTTTGCTTTGAGGCAAGATGCTTTACCTCAAAACGGACAACGTGGCTGAGGTTGCAGCACCACTGGAATCAGCCAGCTCTTCCCACACCTTGACGTCAGCATCCATTTTCTTGAGGCGTGCCTTCAACGCATCCTTCGACCCTTGCCCGAGGAACGTCGAGAAGACCCAAAACGTCGGGAGCGTAGAGGAGGTCCAGGAAAGGGCAGCCAGGGCAGTTAGTGGTACGGAGGGAGATTGAGGAGGCCAGGCCTATTCGGTTCAGAAAAGAGACAGGGTAAGGGTTTGCAAAACTCCTAAAGGGCAAAGGGAAAGTAGACAGGGGCTGATTATTTACTCTCTCTCCTAATACAGGAATTAGGGGGTCACAAGATGAAACCTGAGTTGAAGCCTAACCAAGGGAAGCTTTTTCACCCCGCCTCATTTGGCGGTGGAGCTTGTTGCCAGCGGAGGGGGAAGAAGTGACAATTCAACCAGATGCGCACATGCTTGGAGGAAAGGAGCCCGGGCACGGCCTCTGACTCACAACCGAGACCCTCACGGCTGCAAGGACAGAGGGAGGGGGCACCCGGGTCGCCCCCCTCTGGCACAGGCGCTGGGCAAGGCAGAGCCGCACTTCCTCCCCTGCCGCCCCGCCCGCGCGCCCCGCCGATTGGCTCGGGGCGAGAAGAGCGGCGGAGCCACCGCCTTGCAGCCGGGCCCGGGAGTCGGGGAGCCGGCCGGGCCGCCGCGATGAGGACGGCCGTGGTGCTGCTGCCGGCGCTGGCCGCGCTGGGCGCCTACTACGTGTACCTGCCGCTGCCCGGCACCATGTCGGAGCCCTGGAAGCTCATGCTCATGGATGCTTCTTTCCGGGCCATCCAGGAGACGGTAAGGAGCAGCCCCCTCCTCCCGGCAGCGGGGCGGCCTCCAGCGGAGGAAGCAGGGCAGGTGGCAAGCGGGGCGATGAAGCCCTCGCTGCAGCAGCCTGCCCTAAGCCGAGAGGGGGATGCTGCTGTCCGCTGCCCCTCAGCCCGCTCCCTCCCTCCCGGCTCTTGCAGCCCCTGCCAGAAGCAAGGCAGAGCCAGGGCAAGGAAGAGGCACTGCCGCTATCACTGGGCAGCCATTGCTCTTGCTTGCTGGATACCTAGCGAAAATCCTTTATGTTCGTGTAGTTGCAACCTGGAAAGGTGCTGGATGCTTTCCCCCCCCCCTCCTCCCCCCCGCTGCTTAGGGAAGCTCTTTCTAATGTAACAAAGGTAGCGTTTGGGGTTTTACTCTGAAGTAAAACCCTTCTGCCTTTCCGCACTTGTTTTCTGGGCTAAGTACAGACAGTCAGAAAGCCTTGGGCTGGTCTGAGCTGTGTAGATTGAACGGATAAGCAAGTGAACAGATGTCCACTTTTGATTCTGGAAATGCAGCCTGCAGTGGAGCACACCTCCTAGGCCCAGGCTAGCTTGCCCACCTTGCAAGGAAGGGGTTTGCTGAGGAGGTGGGAAGCATCCTAGGGTGCTGGGGGCCTGTGTGCGCTCGAATATGGGTCACCTGTGACTGACACATCTGTCATTCTCTGATCTTCCCCTCCCCATGTCTCCTCTGTCGTTTTTCTGTGGTATGGACCAGAGGTTACAAAACCTTTTACATAAGTGTCTCGTATCAACTTCGTTCCCCTTTGGCTGCTGTAGCCTAATCTTTTTAGAGGGACCCTTGCAATAGGGTTGCCTCTTTTTAAGTATTTCTAAAAAAGCCCAAAAAACTATTTTTCTTTGCTAATACTCATTTTATTAATACTGTGTATATGATGCACAGTTTTAGAAAACAGTTTGCGATATTTTAATGGATGTGCCTCAGCTCTTTTCCACAGACCGAGATCAGAACTTTATCAGAGCTGAACAGGCTTTTTCCTCACGTGCAACATACCAAGTCTTTCAGGGGTATGGGCCAAGTCATGTGAAAGGGCTCCATAACAGATCCCTTCTTCAACAGAAGTTAAGAGTGCCCAGAACCTTGTGTGACCTTCATTTGTGCCACATGAGCATCTCAAGTAATGCAATTGTGAACTTGAACCTTAATCAATTCACAGACTTTAAAGCCAGAAGAAGCCCACTGTGATCATATAGTAGTGGGACTTCCTGTATAACAACACACAGAATTTGATCTGGCAATTTCTTCTTCAAGTCCATAACATCTGGTTGAAGGAGAACATAGCCTTTGAAAATATACGTGCTCCTGCTTTCATACATGGAGTTTACTCTCTAGTTCATACCAATATCATCATTATCACCATTATTATTTACATAGCACATTAGAGAGACATGCTGCACTCCTGGGTGAAAAATACTGAACAAGTAAGATTCCCTGCCCTAAGTAAATAAGGAAAGGCAGGACAGAGCAGGCTGGCACCTTAGAGCAGGGGCAGGCAATTATTTTGGGCAGAGGGCCGCTTACTGAGTTTTGGCAAGCCATTGAGGGCCGCATGACAGGTAGCCCAGGGCAGACGCATATTAATTTTCTAAATTTTTTAGAGGCCCCGCAGGCCAGATAGAATGGCCTGGTGGGCGGCATCCAGCCCCCGGGCCGCATTTTGCCCACCCCTGCCTTATAAAGTAATGGGCTCAGAGAGGCATGAGCTTTCTTGAGCAATGACCAGCTTCTGACATCTACATCAGACAAAGGCTGTTGCCTGCAAAAACATATGCTTCTCTGAGCCAGTTAATTTCTAAGGTGTCATCCTCCCCTGCCTTGACTTAAGACTAACACAGCTGACTGCCTCCATTCTTAAGAACGAAACAGGTGAGTATAATACAGAACAAAGGCAGAACTGGGTGTGATCCATTTATATATGTGTTGTTATATATAGTACATAAAGTATATTAACCCTTCAGCCTTCAAGAGTTTGTTTCGAGGAGAAACAGAAAATGGTTGGCAAATTATTAGCTGGATTTCCAAAGCTGAAAGAAGGCAGGACGTCAGAACTGGCTGACTCCCATTAAAAATGGACTCTGCGCACCCCTGCAAGTCCCAGCCACTATTTGCGTAAGCTAAAATCAGAAGTCTGAAATCAAGAATTCTTTCTTATTTACGTTTTTGTAGCTGTGATGATCCAGCAAATATGCAAGAGGTGAAGCGATTTCGGTTGATATATAACTGTATTGGGCCAACTGTATAGTTGGGAGAAATGTCAGACAAACTTTCCCTGCAGACAAGCTTTCAAGCACTTCTGTGCCCTTGCTTAGGGGCACTTTGTGCCCAAAAACTTGTCTAGCATCTCTTAACTATACAGCTGGTGCAATAAAAATTATAGACTCAAGGGCTGTTATTTTCAAAGTCCATTTTTAATGCATAGAGTACAATACAAAGTATACATTACCGAGGATACTTTCAGTAGAACTAAATGTTCCCTTGCCTCCCATATTGGTTGTTATAACACCGAATGGTTTTATGTTGCTTTAAATGTGACTGTTGAACTTTCACCTATTTTTGCATGTATTTTCAGCTTGCTTCTGTTTATCACAATAGCATCCCATAGGGGTTTGATTTGCAGGCTGAAGCAGGACATTTCTGCTAAACATTCTAATTTTAAATTCCCTGCAGTCCTTGCAATCCTTTCTCCTAAGAGCATAAACCTGATTTAACTTGCTGCTACTAACATGAACTGTCCTTTCACCTATTTTGAAGATTCACTTCAAACCCATTTTATTATGTCTCTGTCAGTTAAGCATTACAGTTCCTTGGTAGGACTGATAAGTTTACTTCTAAGTATATCAATAAGCAGCAGCTATACAAAATGCAAGCAAATATAACTGGTTTTCAAAGCAATTGCAGTAATATTTTAGCCTATATAGCTTTTTATCCCAGTAAATCTCCAAGTTAGCTGCTTGATCCTGTAAGAGGCTGGCACTGCTGGCAGTTTAACTTTTTTTTTAATATCAGCTGTTTTGGGGTAAATAACTGTACACCCAAAACAAAGGATTAAAATATAATCAAACCTTTGCATCTCTGGCTTTAGACCAACAACATACTTAAGGTGTTTAAATTATGTGGGCAGTAATAATAATACCTCACTTCACATATATTTTGTCCTTAGTGCAGTAGCATAACTAGGGGTGGGCAAGCTGGGTACCAGCCCTGGGTGCTGACTTAGCAGGGATGCCATTACAGCAGCAACAATAAGTAGCCAGTGTATGGGAAGCCCATACCGTGGCAGCAGAACTGGTGCTTCCTGCTCCACTCCCTGCATTCTGGCAAAAAAAGGCTAACGATACCTTAGTGCATCTGTTAAGTTTCACAAGAGATGTCTGTATCTTTGACCCCATTTTGTACTGGGGGAAACTGAGGCATGACTGGTGAAATGGCTTGCTTAAGGTTACCCAGCAAGCCATTGTCAGACCAGTGAATAGTGCCTTAGTCCCAGTACATAGTGGCTCTATCTGTTAGGCCACATTGCTCTGAAGAGACATCAGAAACCTGTTGCCATCAGTGAGTTGGGATCAGAAGCTACTGTCTCTGAATCCATGTGTACCAATAGTTTCACCCATTACTAAAGTGAAAGCTACTTTGGGGTGGGGCAAAGCACCCACTTGCAGTTTACAGTAGCGCTCTACATTCCCTCAGGACATGGAATACATGAAAGGCATGCTTCTTCTCAAGCTGAAACTCAGGTAAACAGAAGCCTTAAGCAAGTGGAATTAGGCCAAACTACAGGGATTAATGTGTGAGTCATGATGATAGGATTTAGCCATAGACTAAACTAGGATTCCTGATAATGTCTTAAGGTGTATCCTGTATTGCTCTTTTAGCAGTAAAACCAATGTGCATGCATTTTACTGGGTAGAGGGTGCAGGAGTTATCAGTTGTTTACCTGGTGCCTACTTCTAAAACATTTATTTCTGAATATTGATGCCAGGTGCTGTATGTTCTGCTGCTGACTAACCTGATTTACTAAAACAAACAGACTTTCTGAACTGGAATGTCTGTGGCAGAAGAGGAGGACAATTGGGCTGAGTTTGGAGGACATCAAGAAAGCCTATCTAGAGGGGTTTGGCAGCTCTACCATTCTTCAGCCAAGAAAATCATTCCATGCTACCCTATTCCCTGCCAGAATAAAAACTGAAGCATGTTACAGTCAAGGGCAGGGTGGGAGTAAACAGCATTACCTCTATATTTGACCTTCTACTGTCTAATGCATCTGAGCCACAAAGTCTGCTGAAGTGCCTGAGAGCCTCATACACAATGAATTTAAGGCTCAGCCAGCCAAGTCACTCTTGCTTCTGTATGCAAGAGCGTTATCTGAGAAAAGGCTTGTGACTATCTTCTGTGAACTGTTATGCGTGGGTCACATCTTGATAAGCACTCGGCCCCCAACAGTGCCCACTGAGACCTTGCCTACATAGAAGCTGAGTTCTGCCGAAAAAGTGGTCCTTGCACTGAAGACAGAATGGTGAGAGCAGTGATGCAGTTGGCTTGGATAAAACCATCTAACTGCCTAAATGACTGTATGTGCAAAACCCAGGGTATAGAAAAATAATTAAGACTTAGTAAAACATTCAGTCCTTGGTTTGTTTCCATAGTGTATGTTTAGTTCTACTGAGATTCAGGATTGTCCTCTGTTAAAGGAGGGAGTTCCACATTTATGGATGTGCTACAGAAAAAGCTGAGTCACTCAACTTTCACAAACTTCCCTTATTTGGGGCATGATGTCAGTGGACTTTTGAGATCACCCCTGAGCACGTCTTGTAGATGCAAGTGCA
The DNA here is from genome assembly GCF_030867095.1 of Alligator mississippiensis. Taxonomy (NCBI): domain Eukaryota; kingdom Metazoa; phylum Chordata; order Crocodylia; family Alligatoridae; genus Alligator; species Alligator mississippiensis. The sequence goes on along the minus strand of NC_081830.1, from coordinate 76,353,101 downwards.
GCTGCAGAGAAAGAGTTCGTCCCTAAGTGTCCCATATCCTCGGAGACCAATTCAAGGACCTTGAATTGGCCAGAGACCAATTCAAGGACCTTGAATTGGCAGTGACGGGAGTAGAGCATTGAGCTACTGTGTTCATGTTGGTCTGCTCTGAACTGCGTATTCTGGGTACAGCATGTTGCAATCGTTTCAAACTTGGAGGTCACTGAATGCATACAAGAATATGGTTAGTTCAGTGCTTAGAACAGAGACAGCTGTCGGTGGCTTCTGAAGGGATATTCACATTCAGAGCTCCTCTGTGGCTCAGTTGAACCAATTTAGCCAAGTTGAGTAAGACTCTTATGAGCTGCTGTGGTTCCTTCAGTTGCTAAGACCTTCCCAGGGTGCACTTTGTGCTCTGGCCACAAGCTGCTGAGTAGAACTGTTTGGAGCTCTCAGAAGTGCATTATGTACTGGTGGCTGGGATGAGGTGGTTGCTATCTGCCACCAAAACTAGTGGCAAATAAAGCCCAGACCAAGAATTGCATTGCTAACAACTCTGGAGCTTAAGCCATAGCAAGGTACTGCTATACATTTTCCCCAGTGTAGCTGGGTTGCTGTGAGGTGGGCTGTATCTCCAAGGATAGGGCATGTACTAAGTAAGAGCAGGAATGGTGAGCATTTTGGGCTCCTTGCGTGTTTAACACCTCAGCCTTACGGCTCACATTCAGAGGACAGGCACCCTGGACCAATGAAGTACTGTTGTAAGCCACTCCTTTAAAGTATTTCTCTTTGCTCTCTTTGCCCTTATTACAATCCCAATTGCTTCCCCATATCTGCATGCCCAGGTCTTTTCTTTGTTAAAGTATTTCCCATGCTAAGCTCAAATGTAGTGCAGACATGGCCACAGTCAATACATCCTAATTGGGTTTGTTGAGAGTCTCAGGGAAATGCTTTACCCTTCTCCACATCAGCCATTCTGAGCTGCTGGACAGTCAGGGAACTCTGCAACTTAAGCATAAACTTTAGAAGCCTTGTGCAAATGTACTTCAGGGACTGACCTAGTCCAGTGGTGTCCAACGTTTTTTGCCCTGTGGACCAGATGGGTGCTGCTAGGCCCATCCATGGGCTGGTCCCACCAGTGAGCCCAGTCCAAGGTGCACAGAGCAGGTGCAGTGGGGGCTGATCCAGCCATGGGGCCTGGAAATCTGGCAGTAGGGAGGAGGTGGTAGTGCTAATTGGCACCACACCTCCACCACCAAATATCCTGACTGGTGTGGAGCCCTGTGGGTCAGATGCCATGGCTTTCTGGGCTGGATGTGGCCTGTGGCATGGTGTTTGAGCACCCCTGACCTAGGCCCAACAGCTTAAGAAAGCTGCAGCTTCAAACTGGAGCCTTAGTCTGCTGGCACATTTCTCGTCCTGTACTAAGCCCAGAGTGATTCCAACACTTACCCATGTTTGCATAATTGTTTTGGTCGGTCTTCCTTCCCCACGGCTCTTGTGCTAACACATCTGCAGACATTGATTCCTACGCAGCTTGCATCATGTCCTGGCATCTGCAAACAGTCCAGTACAGCCAACTGTCTTTTCCCAGAATGTGCTGCTTAAGAACATGGTTAGTGAAACCAATAGGTGCAAATGCAAAAACATAGGGCATAAGAAAAGCTACTACATGGACATGAACTGATCCATGTTTCTTGTTAGTGGTTACGATCACCTGGCCTGTAGCTGCTAATACAGTCTTGGTTAAAAGTTGTGGGGTAAGCAGGGCTTTAGTATGGCAGATCTAGTGGGGGGGGCAGGAGGGAAGCAGTGTAGTTCCACTCCCTCTTTGGCTGTGCTGCAAATGAACAGGCTGGAGCCCCTGCTTTTGCCCAGCTCTGACAGAGGTGAATGTTGCTGTCACCTTTGTCCCCTCCTTTCCCCTCCTGCTGAATTCAGTGGAGAGGGAGATGGAAGGCAAGAGCAAATAGCAGCAATGCTCTTCCCCCCAGCTCTGGAGCCATGCAGAAGCTCTGACTGCACCCCACTCCAGTCACCTGGTGATCTTACAGCTCACTGCTCATGAGGAGCTCCAGCAGAAGCCTGTGCTGACTGGGCGGGAGCATGGAGCTCAGAGCACAGACAAAATCCCACACACCCCGTTGCCCTGCTTCTGGATCCACTGTCGGCTTTAATCTTTGTACTCTCCTGCTTCTAGTTCTCACGTTTTCTTTTATTTTGCCTTCTCTCTATCTTTTACTTCTGCTTTTCTGCCCTTCTCCTTCCAGCCCCTCCCCTCCTTTCCTGCCCATCCAGCACACAGAGGCTGCTTACAGATTAAAAAAAGCAGACAAAACCAAACCATGCTTTACCAGAAGCAGCAGCTTTGGTCTGGCTCTGCAGCATCTGTATAGATCAGGTGCTTCAGCAGGGTTTTTTGGCACTTTTAGCTAAAGCTGATTCAGTCAGCTATTACTAATAGCCTATTTACCTTTATCAGCTGTTACTAATCTAATAGCCTATTAGATAAAAGCACCAAAAAAACCTACTTAAAGTAGCTGATCTATACAGACACTGGGGGTCCAATTAAGTTGCTCTGGACGTGTATGGGGCTTGGTGCAAGAACGTGTTGAGTTTAAAGCAACCGTTTCTTTGTTTGTTTGTGTGCTTGTTTTTGATGTCTGCAAGCACTGAGCATGACTTGCAGTAGTCTTTCACAAGAAAGGTGAGCATACAGATGTCAGTGAAGGCCTGTGCACTCCTTATTTGCTTGTGTTGACTGATCTGCCAGTAGCCTTGCTGCCACTAGGTGTTCCCAGAGTCAGAGCAAGTCTATGGCTCTACATAGATTTTCATTAAGACAAAGCTGAATCATTATCTCATGTTGTCGCAAGCATATTCTCAGTGCCCTACAAATGATGACCCAGGGCTAGATCCAGGGAACTCCACTGAAGTCAAAAACAAAACGTTGATAAACTTACTGGACTACTTTGAATCTCAAGGGAAGCAATTCAAATGGTTGAATCTATCTGAAATATTTCTAATGCACCTTTCACCTTTATATCTCAAGTGCTGACTCTTTCTTTAAAGCAAAAAAATAAAGTGGGTTTATCCCCCGCCGTCCCCCGCACTTCCCTTCTCTTCCTTTCCCCTCCCTGACAGAGATCTTTTTTGGTTGGTTGGGTTGTACAGAAGGTGAGGATTGCTGGGAGGCTTTATGAAGTCAAGGTAGCTTGACAACATGTGAGAGCTTCTTAGACTCCCTGACTGCTAGGTCCTTTCAATACCCGGGTCAACCAGTTTTCTGTAAAACCAACAGGAGTTGAGCCTTATAATGGAATGTTTCTGACTTCTGGGGCTATCTAGTAACTGTCCTGAGAGACTGTGAGCTCCAGTGAATAATCTGGAAGCCACCGTGTTAAGTGTTAGCTGTTGCATGAAACTGCAGTGGGCAGAAAATTTCACAAAATTGCCTTCACTGTTTATTTTTGATTAAAAAACTGTTCCTAACAACCGTGCCAGGATGGATAAGGTCTCGGATCTTTAGCTGTGGTAGAGCTGCACAGCACCACTGAAGTCAAAACCAAAATATTAATAAACATACTGGACTTGCTGAACCTTAAGGGAAATGTATTCCTTCCCTTAGAGCAATTCTTTTGACCCACACTGATTTGCTTTTTTCTAACATAGCATGCAACCTTGAATTAGATTTGCCTAAGAGAATTTAAAAGGAACATATGCAGAACAGCATGATCTGGAATTCAAAGATAAAAATTTGTGTTCATTCAGCATTTTCTAGGCTTGGGTGGATATTTCTTGTGCTTTTATGGAGGAGGACTTTTTACAGCATATGAAGCTTGGGTTTGATTGATAAAGTCTCTGGAACCTGGGCCCTTTCTTTAACCACTAGATATTACCATATTTGAAGCAGGTCACCTTCGTTAATGTCCCTCAAATTTGGAAGTGGATTCCCCCCCTGGTTCACCAAACAGGGTTTCATAGTTTTTTAGGTAAACTTCAAACTTACCTGTGGAATCCATAGTTGGAGTGGGATGTAGGAGTAGGTTACAGGGATCAGCTTGCTGTTTATAAAGCACCCGGATTAATGTTGCTCTCTTAGTTCTGGTATATCGAATATCTGAATGCTGATGTTCCAAATGTTTTAAAATGCCATAAGTAGGAAAGAGGGCCATAAATCTGAAGTGGTAAAAGTCCCATGGCAAGGACACTACAGAGTACAACAAAGTTTTCTCTGCTGAGGTTGTTCCAAAACAGTTTTTTCTTCTGTGCATGTCTGGAAGCAGTGTGCTTCTGTCCTCTGTCCAAAAGCTCATGTACAATGGTGCTGCAGGATGGAAGTCTTACCAATGGAAAGTAACTAGAGAAAACAACAGGGCAGAGGTTAGTAAACAGATAGGAATGTTTCTTAACACAGAAACCACTAATGAAATGTTCACTCATAGACGCACTTAGAAAATCAGGAACAGATTGACACTTAGCAGGTTCCTTTGCAAAGCATTTATGTTGTTTAGGAATCTGTCCATGATTTTCAATAAGGCATGGTCCACACCAAATTTTAATACTGGTATAACAACTCCAAAGTGGGGAGGGAGGGGAGAGGGGTTTCTTACACAAAAATATTTTAAGCCAGCATAACCCACTAATGTGAATGCAGTTACACTAACATATTGATGCCTTATACCAGCATGGCTTATCTCCTTCCCATCTAGAAATAACTGTATGGGTGTGAGGAACACTAGGGAGGTTGTATTAGTACGGTTACACCACTGTATCTAAAGTAGTAAAGTTGTTTGTGTGTAACTCCTTAGTTATGTGAAGACATTTTTCCAAACACATGCTATTTACATTAAGTAAAAAGTCAGTTCTGATACTAGTGTTCCTGGGTAACAATAGTTTCCTATCTTGGTCAGGGTTACTATTCCTGTACCACCCAGATCCACGCCGACCTCTTGAAAATGGCTAGAAAGGGCTTAGTTTCTTGCCCATTCTTTAGCACAGTGGTGCTCAATCTGTGCCAAATGTGGCCCACAGAGCTGTCATCCGCAGGGCTCCCCAGAGGTCTGGAAACTTTGTAGTGGGGGGAGCAGTGGCCATTAATATGGCCAGCCTTCCCCTGACAAATCCCCAAGCCCCATTCCCTGCATCAGATCCAAGCCACGCACCCTTCCTTCTCTAGTGGGTGGTCCATGCCCCCTTCCTTCCCTCTCTGTGGTCCAGAACAAGCTCTTTTCCCCTGCAGGGCTGCACTGGGGCAGGTCTGTGAGATGGTGGCCCACGCAGGCACACTGATTGGATCTGGCTCCTGGATGGACCAGGCACTGCCAATCTGGCCCACTGGGCAAAAAGGTTGGGCACCACTGCTCTAGCATACTTCAGGCAGTTCAAAATGGCAAAACCCTTCCTTCCGCTCTTTAATAAGCACTAGCAGCTTTGCCCTTGGAGATGTACTCCTCCCCACTTGGTAGTTTGGGTTGATATCATCTCTTTGTCTGTAGACCTTGCAGGACATAGGCGGGGGGAATCATGTATTACAACCATAATTATTATAGAAATAGAGTAATTTATATACTGGGAAGCAGTCCTCTACCATTCAGGTAGAAGGAGCTCTTAAGCTGGTTAATGTAGGCACGTTATCTTTTCTGCAGAAAACAAACATGGAACGAGAGCCTGCAGTTTAAGGCATAAGGAAGGGAAAGGTTAGGCCACTGCAGTTCACCAGAACAAAGGGCGCTGGGCTGAAAGAAGATCATCAGCTGACCCTGCTCCTAGAAGTGTGATCTCATTTTAGGGAGTACAGCGAGTCAATGCAGGCTGGGCTGCCTGGTGAAAACCACTGTTTCCCTGAAAACTTCCTTCCCCTCTGTCACAACTGTCCTGCTTTCAATCTTATTGTCAGTAACTGGGGGACGGGGGCAGTTGTTTTGTTTTTGATTTGTTGTTTTGTTGGGTTTTTTTAAGGAAAAGTCTCACTAGGAAGGTTCATGCTTCAGGGTGGCTCTTTTTACATAGAACAAGATGACTACTCTGTGTTTATGTCTCCTTTTCCAAGCTTTTCAAACATAGATTAAGTCTTGTGATCACTGCTGCCATGAAGCAGATGCTTATAATAAACTTGGAAATGAGTGAACAGAGATGTAGACACAGGTTAAGTTAACGGTTTAAACTGCTTCAAGCTGTAAGAAGGAAGGCAGAATAATAAAATCAGTGGTAGAGAACTTAGACTAGAGGTCCATAGTTTCATTGGAAATGCTGCAAAAGCTTCTGTTTTAGCTCTACGGGAAGAGCTGTGAATGGTACTTCAGGGCTCCATATTGCTGTATTAGGGAGGGAGGCTTCTCGTACAGTCCTCAATAGCTTTCGCTTGGTGGTCTGCAGACTATGTCCGAGGGATCCGTGAAAGATTATAATCAGTCAAAAGTATATGAATACCCACACTTGCAAGTCAAAGCAGTCCATACCTCTGTTCAAAATTTGTTAGAGGTCTGCAAATGAAAAAAAGGTTGAAAACCACTGGTCTAACTACTTTTCAAACATCTGTCTTGGAGGTGCTAATGGTGTGAAGTGGTATGACAACTGAAAAAGTCTTATGATACCATCACTTTCCTGGTGCCTGTCTCGTTACAAGCACTGCCATTGAAATGTCATCAAACACCGTTGAAATGAGGTAGGATGAGTTTGTGAGTAATACAAGTGATCACTGTGTATTTTTGTCATCTCATTCTCCTTAATTCTTTCCTAGTGCAACCTGGTTCACTATCTAAGACTCAGCCATCACTTGACAGTTCTGAATTATGTGATTGGTGTCTTTGACAAATTGGAGACCCCATCCTCTGAACTGGTGAAGATCAAAGATACCCAGTTTGATGGAGTAGAAGTCAGAGTGTTTGAACCTTCCAAGAAGGAGGACAAGGCACTAAGGCGCAGCGTGGTTTACATCCATGGTGGAGGTTGGGCCTTGGCAAGTGCAAGTATGAATCTATCATTAATTAAATAGAATTAAAGTGTGTTCTGATCGGGGCGGTTCGTAAGCAAAATCTTTCCTCATCCCAGAGCTGGAAATGTGGCTGTCTGAGACGTACCTGATTTTTAAAAAGAGGGTCCAGTAGTAGCTATCTTGACTGTGCCACATGAGAGACAAGAGAATAAAGTGCATCCTTTAACAGCATGTGGGCTACGAACATATTAGGAAGAAATAATACTTACTGTTTAGCAAAAATTACCTTGAAATTTAAGGCGTCTTACACCAGTGTTAACCTGGCCACAGAAGTATCGCTCCTTTGATGGCTGCAGACAGTGATATCACAGCCACTGATCCAGCCATGCTGTTTGGCCTGTGGTTTGCAATTGTAGTAAACATTCCTTTGCCTTTTCTGCTCTCAGAGAAGTTCCTCCAGTGAGTCTCTTCAAGAAGGGCTTTCATACGCAGCTGTTAGCTGTTATGACGCCTGCTAGAACTCCAGCAGCTTTATTTGTTCTGTAGCAATTTGCATGGCACTCCCACTGTGCAAAATGTTTGCATCCATATTATTGGGCTTCATTCAGATCACTATAACTCGGCTGTGACTAACGCGTCATTGCAGTTCGTGAGCTGTAAAAATTAGTGGCACGCATACTACAGTTAAATCTTGAGACTGGGTACTTAATATATTTGCATATTCTACATCCCCCATGAAATAAGTATTCAGTAGCCAAAGAAGACCAAAATTATAGAAAATAAGTCCTGGGAAATAGAATGGTCTTGATCCTGCTGCCAGCTTAAGTGAATAGTCTCTTTAATAGGATTACTCACTTGAGTAAAAGCAAGGTTGAGCTTGGTGTGCAAGCTGTTATAAAATGATTGTATATGTGATGACTCAGTAGCATGTTTTACCTCCATGGCAAAGGTAAAGGTAAGGTAGACAGATGAAATGACCAGCTGGAAGTTGTACAAAAAATGATGATGAACCCATGATTTGAAGGCAGGAATTATCTGTTCATTCCATAGCAGGTAGTGTTTTATCAATCATTGCATTCTATTGGTTTACATTTACATAAAGATTTGCTGCTAGTAATGAGATCATTGTATTGTCTAAGATTCTTGTTTATTATTTCAGGGCTTGATCCTTCTTATGAATCCAAATTTATGTTGCCATATAAAATGCTAATAAACTTGGAACAGTCAGTCATTAACGTATGCCTCTTTTATTTCTAGGAGCAAGCTCCTATAACAATCTCTGTAAAATCATGACAGAATCTCTGAAGGCTGTAATTGTGTCAATTGAGTGAGTAATCTATAATCAATAAAGTAATTTAAGGTATTTATAAATATATATCTTTATAAATGAGTGAGGGGTTTGTTTTTTTATCTTATTGCTGTGATTTGTTTAAATGGTTCTAACTTGGAAAAACAGTCTTTTTAGCAGTAAGATATTTTTGGTCCTTCTAACTGACAGTGAGAATGAGAGTGGTTTCTGAATATGATTTTAATTATGGCCCCATCAGTTGTTCTAGCTGTTTAAAACCCAATTGTAGAAAAAGAATAGCGATAGCCACTATAATTGTTTCCTTTAAGAAATTCTTTGTCAGTTCAATGTTGTAGATGCATATGAAGTTGCTAGCCTAAGATTGAGTAAATCACTCGTGTTAAAATGTTGCTTTGAGGATCATAATGCAAGTATAGACACAGACATTATCGTCTACACTTTGAACGGAAGTAGAAACATGCATCACTCAATTTCTCTATTTAGTTGCTAGGATTGTGCATGGTTATTGCCACTATACTTCCCAGCTGGAGGCTGAGATTTGAGAGCCAGATTCAAATTAAGAATGTTTCATGTCCATTCAAGAACAAGAGTTTAAACTGTATGACACTGCTCCTAAACCTAAATATGCTGTGAAGCCTCCTGGCTTTCCGCTGTTCTGCCAACCGCACTATTCCGTAGATCTAATTGGAGCCATATGCTTTATCCAAGGGACAAGGCAGCAAAGAACGAAGGCATCTTTTTGGATAGAGGCATCCCCATAAGGTGGGCTAGCCTCTCAAGCCACTAAACATGCTGCGACTTCATTTTGACTACCCCTTGTCAAATTTAACATTTTCATTCACAAAAGCAAAGCACTTAATGCAGTCATTCAAGTTCTCCACTGGTGGTTTATTACTTTCAAATTTGAACACAGGATTAGTGTCTCATTATGTTGACTTGATGTTTACTGTTAAACTATATTGAAATGAATACTGTAAGGGGTAGGCTTTTCAGCACCTTTTATTGTCTCTGTTAATAACTACCAAAGTAAAGAACAGATGTTGGTCATTGCAGAGAAGTAGCTATCACCACATTCAAAACCCCTTATTATTCCTTTTATTGTTTAAGATGCTGTAATTCCGCCTGTTTTCTTGAGTTATTGTTGTTTGTCTTCTCTCCCCAACCATAATATCTCTCAATCAAGCCTTTTATACTCAATTAGTGCAGTCTAATTTGATTTCTCATTGGTTTAATTGCACATCTCACTTGCATGATGCATACCCAATCTGTTGCGCAGGGGGCTCCCAAAAACCTATCTCCTCTCACTTAAAGTCATCTAATATTCCATCTGCTTTCTAAAGTCCCAGAAGATTGAGGAATTGGAAAAGCTACTTATCTCAGTCTTGTGCCTCAAGTTTGCTTTGCACATCTGATTTTCTGTTAAATGCAAAACTTTCAGCCAGTAGAATATTAAAATGGTCATGCGGACCCCTGCTTTTCAGTTGCATGCATTTTTTGGGTCAAATCACTTCTAGCATGTGTTGAGAACATGGTATCTGAATGAATGAATCCAGGGATAATCCACACCTGGCCCAGGTGTTAGGCCCAGCCCATGTAGCCATGTCATCTGGCACATGGGTGCTGCAACAATTGATATCATGACCAAATTCCAGCTTGATGCAGCTCTACATTACAGTTTGCAGTTCAGCCCTGTGCTCTGGATATAGCCTGTGTACTGCATTTATGCCACTCATCCAGGCCAAGTTAGGCACCACTGAACAAACAGGCTGGAAATAGGCTCTTATATGCCATTTCCAGGATCCAATGTAAAAAATGTGACTGACTTTTTAAGTACTTCAGGAAGTCTTAGCTGGATTTGGCTGATATAATTAATCATTTTAATTCTCATTCCTACATCTTTACTCACGAAGGACACTATATATGAGTGTGACTTGTATCTTTCAGTTGTGAATTGAGGCACTAGAAATGAAAAACAATCTTCCTCAACTTGAAGAACAGATGGTCAGATGCAAGAAAAAATGAGAGGAACGGAGATAAATGCTGCCTGGAAGCAACCCATATTAAAGATTCCTTTTTGGTCTGGGGGAAGGAAAAGTGTACTTATAGATGTATAATAGTAAGGTGGGGTTATTCTAAAATGGGTGTTAAAGGGTAGCAGGTTCCACAGCTGTATGTCCTTATATCACAAAGGCAGGCAGTCTATGTGATGATAATACAATCCCTAAGATGAGTGGACCTATCAGGATGACGCTTTTAATATGCCTTTTCCTATACCACTGGAGAGGTTAAACTAAAGTCCCAGATTTAAGTCAAGCCACCTCTTTATAGGTAATAAAGAACATAGGGCAAGAGTAGCAAGATCAAATATGCCGTTGCATTTTGAGGAGGAAGTAAGATAAGGCCTAGACTGGGATTTAAGATACAGTGTTTGAAGCTTGTTAAGGCCTGACATGTCAGGATCTGCCTACACTGTAGTCTTAGTCCATGCTTCTATATGCTTTTGCCTAAACCCTTCTTCCATTTGTGTGCAAAACCATCAAGTACATAGTTTCATACTAGGTAGGGTCAGAGGGGACCTGAGCAGATCATCAAGTCCGACCCCCTGCCATGGCAGGAAAGAATGTTGGGGTCAAACAACACCGGCTAGGTGATTATCTACCTCCTTTTGAAGACCCCCAGGGTAGAAGCAAGCACCACTTCCCTTGGAAGTTGGTTCCGGATCCTAGCCACCCTGACTCTGAAGTAGTGCCTCCTGATATCTAGCCTGAATCTACTCTTGGTCAACTTATGGCCATTACTCCTCAATACTCCCGGTAGTGCTCAGTGGAACAAGGACTCTCCCATAGCCTGCTGGTCCCCCTTGGCCAGTTTGAAGACAGCTACCAGATCCCCTCTCAGCCTTCTCTTGTGGAGGCTGAACAGGTTCAGGTCCTGTAGCCTCCGCTCATAGGGCCTACCTTGCTGCCTCCTGATCATGCAAGTGGCCCTCCTCTGGACCCCCTCAATGCTGTCCACCTCCCTCCTGAAGTGCGGTGCCCAGAACTGGATGAAGTACTCCAACTGTGGCACGACCAGTGTTGCATAGAGGGGGAGGATCACCTCCTTGGACCTGCTTGAGATGCATCTGTGGATGCATGACAAGGTGTGGTTAGCCTTCCTGACCGCATCCCAACATTGGTGGCCCATGTTCATTTTGGAATCAATAGTGACACCAAGATCCTTTTCTGCCTCTGTGTTTCATAGATTCATAGATGTTAGGGTCGGGAGGGACCTCAATAGATCATTGAGTCCGACCCCCTGCATAGGCAGGAAAGAGTGCTGGGTCTAGATGACCCCAGCTAGATGCATATCCAACCTCCTCTTGAAGACCCCCAGGGTAGCGGAGAGCACCACCTCCCTTGGGAGCCCATTCCAGACCTTGGCCACTCTAACTGTGAAGAAGTTCTTCCTAATGTCTAGTCTAAATCTGCTCTCTGCTAGCTTGTGGCCATTATTTCTTGTAACCCCCGGGGGCACCTTGGTGAATAAAACATGTTCCATTGAGCAATGACTCTGTACTTTGTTTGAACTGCTGGAGTATAGGTTAAAGCTCAAGCTGAGTTTAGCTCAGCTGGAACCCTTTCTCAAACGTGCACACATACTTTGCAGTAAGGATGCTGGCAAAATCCAAATGCTAATAATCCTCTAGTATCCTAGCCACAATTTCCTCTGGAGTACAGACAGATATTCCTGCAATTGGCAAAATATTTTGGGAAAGAACCATGGAGCAACTACATACAAAGAACTGTGGGATATGTCCCATGACAATGTGGGCAAGCATAGAAACAGTAGGGATGCAATAAAATGCAGGTTGGGCCTTTCTGCTGGAAACTTCACACTCATGTTAAGCTAAACTAAGATTTGAGATCCAGGTAGGAATCACCCAGGTTAACTGTTCAGTGTAGATATAGCCTTCATTAGCACACGTTGACTAACACCTTCTAATCACAAACATTTGGTCTATATAAGGCTTAAGACCCTAAGAGAATGGCAAGAACCAATCCTGGTTGCCGATGGCAAGGGCATGTATTCCCGCTATGGGGCTTTCACAATAAATGAAGTGAGCCGTACAGCTGATAAAAGCATCTGATCACCTGACACTTGGAAAAGATTAGGTCAAAAGTCTCAACCTGACCTGTGGGCCCCTAACTGACCCCAACAGTTAAGAGCACTACGAAATAAAGCAAGCATGATCATGACTACTGCTGCTATCTGCCATTATTAATGGCTGTTGAGGGTGAGGTAGTTTCAAAGCGGCACCCAGCTGGCACTCATTTATATCTTTAGGAATAAGCCACTTGTCTCAGACTCCAAAAAACAAGAGATTTTGAAATGTAATTAATCCTTTTCTAGAGAGAGAGAGAGAGGTTAAAACCTTGAGTGATTAAAAGTATCTTTCTGATAGTGTTTTCTGTAACTGCAGCAATTTTAAGACAATGAAATATCCAAGGCTATCCCATTAACTTCTTTAGTGGAGGAGTTGGCAGTCTTTGTATATCTAGAAGATCAGGAAACATTTTGCTCCAGACTTGCCTGGCTTTATTCATTTATATTACTATATCACCTACTGGGCACCAGCTTTAATTATGAGTTTATCGCACGTAATCCCACTCTGGTGATCTGGCTCACAGGTTGAAAGAGAGCAAATGCTGGCTGCTGCTTTCCCTGCACACCAGCCAGGGATGATTGACTAACCAGTTGCTTACAACAGTCCAAACAGGAAAAACATACAGAAGAAAGCAGGTTCCCCTCTGTTGTGTACAGCAGAGAAGAGTGGCTTTTCTACTACCTCTAGTGGACTGATAACAGATTACACATGACAGATTTAAGCAGCAGTTCAGCCAGCATGTGTATACAAAACTGCTTGGAGAAAAGTCAAATGAAATAGACTGGACTTCAATGCATGTTGTTAAGGGAAACCTAGATGCAGCTGAAGGAAAACAAATTAAGCTACAGTGAAGGGGAGTAGGACATAGGTTTCCTATAGCACAAAAAGTTTTGAGATCTCAAAATTGCCCCGTCTCACATGGCACAAAGTTTTGATTTTGACCATTTACTTTTTTTTTTTCGTTTTACCTTATCTGCTTATACGTTATACATATGTTAAAACCAAATAACTGGAATTTTCACTTAGAACATGTTGGAACAACATTTTTGATCATTTCAAAACTCTTTTTTTTCAATTTGAGCCAAGAAGCTCTTGGAGCATATAAATCTGAGAATTGTATAGCTTTTGCATGGACCTCAAAAGTTCCTGTAATCCAGGAAGGTAGGATTCTCCCCATCTAAACTGTCCCTAACAATTGTTTGCCTAACATGCATTTAAAGACATCCAGTGATGGAAATCGCACAACTGCCTTAGGTTATTTCTTCCCAAGATTGCCCACCTGCATTGTTAGAGTGTTGTTCTAATACCCAAATTGTATCTCCCTTGTTGCAGTTTAAGCCCATTAATTTTTGTCCTGTCACCTATGGATGAGGAGAACAACTGATTGCCATCCTCTTTATAAAAACTCTGTTTGTATTTGAACACAGTTGCCCCAACTCCCTTGGTCTTCTCTTTGGATTAACTTAATCCCAGGTCTTCCTATCTTTCCTCATGCATCATATTTTCTAGTCCTAATCAATTTTTGTTGCTCTCCTCTGGAATTTGCAGCATGTCTATATCTGTCTTGAAAAAACATGCCCCAAACTGGGGGAAAAGAAGTACTCCAGATGAAGAAGACTATATAGAATAGAAAAATCGCTTCCTACTATAGCATCTGATGCTTCTGTTAATAAATCCTACTATTCTATTAACTTTATTTCTTTTCTTTCTTTTACCTTATACAGTTGATTTATATTCAGCTTGTGATGCACTGTAACCTTTGGTCCTCTTCTGCAGTATTTCAGCCTAGCCAGCTCTTCCCCATTTTGTATTTGTGGATTGGTTGCTCCTCCTCAATGTCATACTTTACACTTGTCTGTACTAAATTTCACCCTATATATTTCCAGCATATCAAGAGCTTTGAATGTTCATTCTGTCTTCTAAGTTTTAACAATATCTAACTTGCAAAGGCACAGCAAGGATGCATTCATTAATGTCTGTGATGCTGTTTGAGATCCTCTACCAGCAGATATTGTGGTATATAATACTAAATAAATATTTCCTAGTTTATTTGTATCCTTTTAGGTGAGCATTACTCTTTCATTATTAGGATTTAACATTGTAGACGGTGTATATATGCAATATGAGTATTTAATGCCTTCTGTTTTCCTGATAATACTTAAACTGCATGGAACACAATATTTGTTGTGTTGGTAGTACATTGTAATCCTTCTAGAAAGGTATTTTTGAGTAATGGCTGTCCTACAGAAGCCTCTCTTTCTTCTTTTTGTAGATACAGGCTGGTCCCAAAGGTTCATTTCCCTGAGCCATTCAACGATGCTTTCCGTGCAGCTAAGCATTTTTTGCAGCCTGATGTCCTAGCGAAATACTCGGTTGACCCAGGTCGAATTGCAATATCTGGTGATAGCGCAGGAGGGAATTTGGCTGCTGCTGTGTGCCAGCAGGTAACAACTGCTGTTATCTCTAACACTAGAACAGTCCATAATCCAGTGGTGCATGTGGGCATATGGGTTATTTGGGGTGCATCATCACAAGGTAACTTATTGGATTTAAAGGGTCATACCCAATTTGCATTTTTTTACATTTTGTTCTTGTGTGCATCTCATTGGCCCACAGTTAACTGAATACATACGTGCTTAATTCATAAATTCATTTCCCAATTTTGTATAGTTCTTGCACCTGGAAACCTTTGTCAAAGGGTTTAAAAATTGCTAGTGTAATATTTTCTTTCTATTTGCATCTAAAACAGTGTCTTTCAAACTGCCTTTCCATGATAGAACTGTAGGGAAAAAAATATTTTCCTACTACTTATTCTATGTTAATTTCTAATTTAAATTAAGAGGACTGTGATCTGGTTAGGATATTTAAGTAGTAGTTGATGGTTCAGTGAGGTAACATCATCTTTTATCATATCATTAACCACTGATAAACTAGTAAATTTAGTGTCTGGGATAGTGAATTTTCAGCTCAATCTTAAAGTTGTGTTAATCATGCTCAGTTATTTCTTCAGCAACCATGACAGAACACTTTTTTGGCATCTGCATGCCTAAGTTTTCTTTCATCTAATGTGGGTGTAAATTAGTTGTAGTGTCATTGTTCAGTGATGCAGAACTGGGTCAGGTGAGAGAAGAACCAAGCTTAGGCTGCTAAAATTTCAGATTAAGAGCAAAATTGTCTGCCACTCGGGTTATACCAGCAGAGAATGTGGCCTCCTCCATCCTAGAGGAATTCCTTTCAGCGAGACCAAGACTAAGATCTAGATTTGCAGAATAATGACTGTTTTTGTTTTACAATTTGACTCAAACTTCCATTTTTCTTACAGCTGAGTCAAGACACCAGTGTAACTAACAAACCAAAACTGCAGGCTTTGATTTATCCAGTCCTTCAGGCGTTAGATTTTAACACCCCTTCGTACAGACAGAACGTGAATATGCCTGTTCTTCCCCGATTTGTCATGATAAAGTTCTGGATAGACTATTTCAATGGTAATCCTGACTTTGCCCACTCGATGGTAATTAACAATCATACTGCCCTAGATGTGAGCCAGGCTGTTCCTTACAAGGGACATCTGAACTGGAGCTCTCTCCTCCCTTCAGTATTCAAAAAGAACTACAAGCCTGTAATACAAACCACAGGGAAGGCTGAAATCCTCCAGGAAATACCTGAACTACTTGATATACGTGCAACTCCATTGCTAGCAGAAAAAGAAATTTTGCAACTACAACCAAAGACTTACATCCTGACATGTGAGAATGACGTCCTTAGAGATGATGGGGTAATGTATGCAAAACGGTTAGAGAACGCTGGCGTGGAGGTCACACTGGATCATTTTGAAGACTGCTTTCATGGCTGCATGATCTTCACTGTCTGGCCTACTGATTTCTCTGCAGGACTTCAGACCAGGGAGAGCTACATGAAGTGGCTTGATCAAAACCTTTGAAGGAAGAGAAATTATCTCTAGAAAGCACAAAGTGTTCTATCTAAAGCCCACTGTTTCCAAAAAAAAATGTGCACTTTTACTCTGACATCATCCATTCAAGATTGCGTCATAGCCTATATTTTGTGTACCACTAACTGCTTGGTTCATTAGCTTGAATAGCCTTGACAGGCATAGCAATTTGTAAAATGCTTTTTTTAAAAAGCTAGTCTATGTGAGTATCAGGTGGTGCCTTAATTGCTGCCACAATGAATAAATCCTGAGCAGGTGTAAGCAAGTACATCAGTATTCCTGAAACTTAATTCTGAAAATTCCTGAAACAGAATTTTCAAGTCAGGATACCTGCCTACTATTAGACAAAGACCACAGTTTTCAAAGTGGAGTCACTACCATTAGCCATCTCAATCTTTATTTAGGCACTTAACTAGGAAAAGCCTACTTTTCAGACTGGCTGAGCTTGACTGAAGAAGGCAAGGGATGCTGTGGGTGCCCCTCCACCTTGAAAAATGGGCCAGTGGTGAAGGTGCTCAACAGTGAATTTAGGCACTGGCCTTTAAGGATATAGACTTACTGTTATTTATTAATTTTTTAAATTCCAATTTTGAGGCAGTTGAAAGGCAAGCTTCTTAGCCAAAAATGGAAACTGCTTTGGAATTTGGCCCTTATTATGATAGTTCCTTTAAACCAACACAGGGTTAAATAGCTTTTAAAAAGGAAGTAGCATAGGGAAGTCCTTCTGTTGGTTTTAAGAGAGATAACATGGGGCCTATAAGGCACACTGTTGTAAAACAGTGATAGTGTGCCACAGTTGAGATCCTTTCAAGGGTACCACACAACCTTAACACTGTTAGGTGTGCAAACATGATTCACAAGACAAACTGAGAGATTTCAAACAGGAATCCAAAGTGTTAAAATCATCTGACCTGTTATGGTTTTTCTGAGTCCTTTTGCAACAGAAAACTGATCTACTATTTTTCCATTAAAATAAAAAACAAGTGAAAACTAAGAACTGGCATTTTCCAAGGGGTGCCTCATATCTAAACGGGTGGGAGCCACTGCTGTAAAGGCTTACACAAAGCACTTTATGCAAACAAAATAACCACCCTAAAGTCCACACAGGTAAAAAACAGTCAAAAGGCACCACCAGTGTCTTGCCACTACAATGGGAGTAGGTATTAGTTATCAGATTAGGTGTAGACTAGATCTTACATGAATTTACCACTTTACAGTTGCATTTTTGGCTAACTGCCCTGCCTGTGTCTCACTTTAGAGCCTTTTCAATTTTATGACCACTTTAAAGAAAATATGAAGCGTTCTAAAAATAACTCCTGTGGTTTGCACTAGTGTTTGTATTTAATGTTAGCAATTTTTGTTCGTTGAGTCTCTGCTGTGCTTGTAGCTTCCAGTCCATTGTCTTCCATGCTTGCTGGAAGTAAGCAAGCAAAATCACAAGAACTAGGCTTGAATCTGCAATCTAGATCCAGCCTGGAACTCTGCTGCATCTCTTCCTACCATGGACCGAATCCAAATCTCAGAAAGGAATAGCCTTGGCTATTATGGAAAATAACTGGAGAGCCATGACTTGAACTTGTAAGACAAGGAAATGGAAGCTACTTACAACAGTGTTTATGGAAATAACTGGAGAGTCATGATTGAACTTGTAAGACAAGGAAATAGAAGCTACTTATAACAGTGTTTATTCTGCATAATGTTTATTACATGCAAAAAAAAAAAAAAGTTTGAGCAAAAGCCAGGAACTATTAGGATGAAGGGAGAAATGAGTCTTGTAATAAAAGCAGGGCTGTGGGATTTGAGATCTGGGTTGAATTCCCAGCTTTGCCAGAGACTTCCTGTGTGACCTTGGGCAAATCATGTAATCTCTGTGTGCCTCTGTTTCTTCTCCTGTATGCGGGAGTAAGTACATGGCTACCTCACCAGGATATTGTGAACAGTAATTCACAGATATCACTGAAGCTCTCTGATATGGTACAGATCAGAGATGGCATAGAAAGAGCTGAATTTTCACCTCTCTCCAGTTTATTTTATTGTCTGGTCCCATGCTGCTTTGTGCCATTCAGTTACCTGTGCTTTGTTGAGGGCAACTTAATTTTTTGGTTCATTCTCTAAGGGTGCATCTATATGTGCCAACTTAAGGTGCTTTAGCCCAATTTAAAGTGCACTAAGAATGAGCATCTACACATGCGTGCCCTTAATGCACCTTTAAAATGGCGATTTTAGGCTATTTGTGCCTAAATGTAATACCAGGTATCAAATTTAGGTGTGAACAGCTAAAGCGCATTAACGCATGTGTAGATGTGTTAAGATGTGTTAACGCTATGTATGGATTGACTTGGAACTAACTTTAGTCCCATGTCAGTCCACACGCACGGCATTAATGCACTTTAATGCATGCATGTGTAGACTTGAAAATAAATTGCCTTAATGAGCGTTAAGCTAATGCCCATTACATTTAGGTGCACCTAACTGCACGTGTAGACACACCCCAAGTTTCTTGTTGCACAGACCTAGGCAGTGAGTAAGTCTTCCTGGCTTTTGTCAACTTATGATGGGACATTTTAAAATGGAACTTTTTATTACTTGATTTGTAGCATAGGGTTCTAGAAATTTCTAAAACATGTTGGCTCCTGTACACGGCTCCAACATGCTGGAAATCCAGCGCATTGGAGTGGACTTGATTAATTGAGTCTGCTGGAGCATGGAAATAAAACGTGCTCCAGCAGTCTCTGACGTCACATGTATCAGCGTCCCCCATGCCAAAAAATGGTAGCAGGGCACTTTGAACTAAAGTTTGTTGGATGAGCTTTAGTTCGAAGTGCCCTACCGCCATTTGTCAGCACAGGGGATGCTGATACAAGTGGCGCTTGGGTGCTTTTAATTAAAAGTCCTCACTAATTAAAGCATCCTCTTCCTACCCCGCATGCCTCCCAGAGCACATGTAAAAATGCCTTGTGTGCCTGATGGACCAAACTGCCCATAAATTAAAAGGAGAATAACTTGGGTTATATTGTATCATAACAAAATCAGGATATTAAGATTGTGTGGCTCAAGAAAAGCTAGCCATTGGATAAGATCATGATCCATATTCTGTCATGAAACTTTAAATGAACCTCTCACTGAGTTCACAGTTGCATAAGGGGCCAAATAAATTGCTGGCATAAAATTTAGTAGGCCAGTAATTTAGCTTTACATCTCTGTATATTGAAGCAGAGTTTGGCCAATGTATCCAAGTATCCCAAGATATAGGAAGGTTCAAACTCTACTCTGGATTTCAAATCCCCAGCTTCAGGAGTATTTGGACAGGGTTCTGTTCAGACCTACAACTAATGCCAACCAAAGTTAGTATATACACTCAAAAGCCATGGCAAAGCATAATGTAGGTCCTGCTCCAAAGCGCTCTGAAATCAAAGGGAGATTTTAAATTGAACTTTAACATTTGGCTTTGACTTAGCTTTGTTCTTAAACTAAAAACCATAACACTAAAATAACCAAATATATAGTTACCTACAGGCTTATAAAATTTCAGCCAAAAACATTAAGCCACTATAGTACTGGAAAAAAAATCAGAAGTTAATATTTCTGTAATCACAAGGTTATGCACTGTGATGATAAAGTTGGCCCGAAACCTACTTGCAAAGTTTTCGACTAGCATATGTTTATGGATGACTTATAAATCCCTAGTATGAAGCTATAATAGAACTACTGAAGTTTCTTAACTCTAGTGAAGTGGATAGCACAGCTAGAATATATATTTATGGAGCTGGTTGTAAAGTTCCTCTTGCACTGAAGCATGTAATATTCATAGCACAAGAAATGGAAGAAAGTAGATAACTGGAACACATTTATTCACTAAGGAGTAGAACCTATTCCCCCTATTGAACACCTAAGCAGTATGTAGGCAAGACATCTAAGTGGGATCCTATTCCACCGTGTTCAAGTCCCTAAAAATAATTAAGCCAATGTGGATGGGTCCTTCCTCTTCCTCCTAACCACTTTTGATAAAATGTGGCTTACCTTCATCTGAGCATTTAGACTATGCTACACAAGTACATATGTTTAATACTGAGACTTAGATGCACCATAGGTGGAACAGAATTGACCCCAAGTCACCACCAACTTAGGGCAAAATCCATGGCAGCAATATAGAAGTGACAGTAGCAACTTCTTATATCAAGGTTCTGAACTGATTTCACCTTGTGAAGTAATTCAAGTATATGATATGTAGCTGTAAGGACAGGGGACACGTTCTGTATGTAGCAAATTACAAGGAGTCAGTTACAGCTCTGAGAAATCTTGGTAAGGTAACACAAGACACTTGCCAGGAATTGTAAACCACAAAGTAAGCCTTAGGATCATTCTCGTCTCTCTTCCTATTTCTTGTCTCCTTGCTCTAGGTTTTTTTTTTCTATTTTTTAGGCAAACCCCCTGGTTGAAGCTCACTGGTTATATTTGGTTCTTAGTCGAACTGCTGTAGGGCCATGGTAACTCCAGCTCACAGCAACGTCATTCAGCAGAAAGCACAATTGACCCAGTTTTCATTGTTATGTAAATCTGATCCCTGCCAGGAAGAGATTGTTACAATGCATCAATTTTACTCCAGTGAATCAGCAATTTTTGAATAATCTCTACTTGAACTCTACCTGTCTCAAATCATGCAAGGTCTGTACTAGAAGGTACTGAAGTCCATTCCTTATTCATTTCAATGGGAATTCATGGCAATTAGCACACCTTAGACTTGGGTCCAGTATTTATTTTTCAGTGTAGAACAGTAATATTTTCAGTGTTTTATATTTAACTAAAAAACTTTAATTTAAAAGACAATGCGCAAAGAACTCAGCTATTGGGTTTTTGGTGAAGTAGTACTGTCAACTGTTTTTCTTCCCCATGCATATTAGCTCCTAGCAATCCAGAATAAGAAGTTGTTTTTGGTAGCTGTAAATAATGTTAAATTCTGTGTTCCCTGAAAAACCAAAGATGGGTCACATAACAGGGCCAGGGGTAGTTACAGTCCTTTCACTCATCAGGGAAGTGATAGTAATAATTCTCCAGGAAGGGCATTGGCCAGAGTTTTAGAGAGAATTTAGATGTCCAGCTTGAAACATTTTAAAAGCCCGATTTTTCAGGGAGGTAGATGGTCAGTACTTCCTGAAAATCATGGTCCTTTAATGCTATACACTCAAATTCCTGCATTCCCTATTGCAAAATTATGTCCCTAACTAGAGCAGAATGGGCCCACTTCTGTTTCTAAGTCAGAATTTGTTTTTAACTATTTTCAAATGCTATTTAGAATTTGTTTTGCCATTTTGTGACTTTTATTTGTTTTTAAGCTGTGGGTATATGTGGTTTATCTGTTACAAAAACTCACCATGATTATCTGAATAAACAGCAAATGACAAAGTAGTGGGTTAACTTAGTTAAACCCTGCCTCTGTAAGCTGCTAATATCTGCAGGTAATAATATAAATAAAACCCAACTAGTTTAATGTTTTTGTGCTTGTGAAGATGTTCAAGAACCAAAATGACAACATACTTGATGTGTGTTCATTTAGTATCTTATGCATGCATGACCAGTTTAGCTTCTTTCCCACAGCCATGGAAAAGATCTTGTAAGGTCTAATTAGCAGGTGTGATAAAAGTGTGTAATACAAACCGAAGAATCAATAAATAAAACAAAATGGATTTTGTATATCTTTTTTTTTTTTTTACCAGAATGAGTAAGCAAAGTCGGTCTTCTTGGTGGCATGGGTAATAATACAGTGTACTTTTAGGACTTTTCACTACCTGTATCCTAAAACTGAAAGAATGTGAGTTTTCAGGTATGTAATAGGCTGCCTTAAATTGATGCTATAATGTTTACTGAATGGAAATCACTCAGTACGATGAGGTTGTCTCGAAAGGCAAAGTTGCTAAAGAAATATTGAAGACAGGATGTTTGCTTTCAAAAGAGAAGGCCTTCATCCTATGTCACTGTTCTGCTAGATGACCTTCTCTTGTTTGATTGTGGTTCTGTCAGCTGATTAACAGTGATCTCATTTGTTCTGTTTGAATGACAGTGGGTCCCAGTACCAGTATTGTCTCCCTGTGTTTTGAAAGTATTTTCTTTACTCAGTCAGAGATGTATTCATTGAAGCACATACTTTCTCTCTGACAAGATTTTATTTCATTCACACCAGGATGGTCTTTATGGCATTGCTTTGAAAGTGGCCTGCTCTGTAGTTTTATCACTTCTTCAAGCTGGACGTCGCTACTTTCAAATAACTCTATTCTTGTAAGACCTGTAAGCAGAGGGTACCAGAGAAGACTTCAAAATACAAATCCACAAGATACTATAACAGCAGAAGCCAAATGTGGATTGAAGAGTACGTCAAAATTGATATGGACCCCCTAGATTTGACAATGAGGCTTTGTTACCAGTTTTACTTTCAGGTAAATTATCACTAAACAGTGTAAGCGTTCATGAAGGTGTTCGTGTACTTCAAGTTAAGCATGCTTAAGTAACTCACCAAATCAGGGCCAAGGGCGTAGATACTAAAAAGACTTGATGGGCTTGATTTTACTGGCAAGAGTAGTCCATTGATTTCAAAGGGATTATAGTGTCTCACTTAATTATGCCTGTGAATAAGTGCTTTGCTGAACTGGGACCTAAGCTGTTTGGCCTGGGAGAACTAAATTTAGTTTGCCCTACCATTTGCTTTGTGTCTCATTGTAAGAGGATTCTGTACAGCCCACACGAGTACAAAGTTAAATGCCATCCACATGAAGGCTCCATTATGCACACATTGGGCCAACCACTATTTCTGTGACCCTGTCCTAAATGCTTCAGCTGACAAAGTTACATGGAACGGTAGTGAAAAATCATGCCAGAATATAGTTTGGAGTGCTAAACATAGAGCTATAACATGTAGGACACTGTCCATGCATACATAGTTTGGCTACAAAACACTTGGACTGTTCCAAAACAAGGACATTTGCCAAATTCTTACCTGATTTGTACTCCCTGAAGTGAATGCAGCCGGGCTGCAGAAAGATACCATTGTTATCTTCTGTTCCTGGTATATAAGCTGCAAAATTGTGCAGCTAGAGCTGCTGATTACCAGCACAATGATTTACTCCACCCATGCAGGTATTTGAGAGCTTTCCAGAGGAGCATTTAGCAAAATAATTAGCATCTTTCAGCCTCACCTTCCAGCCACTGTATACTCAGAGGTAAGGAAGAAACCACAGTCAGCCCAGCAGAGGACTAAAAAGCAGCAGGGTGGGGGAAGGACCAACAAGGTCCTAATTAGAAAAAAAAATCCTGAGGAAAAAATAAGATGAGCAAATAAAGGAAGAGAAACAAGGAAAAGTCATTAATGCATGGGGCTAGCTAGACTAGAAAGCTGGAAAGCTCTTGGTAAAATATGTGGAAAGTTAAAATGCTTAATTCCAAGAAAAAGGCAGGATATGTTAAAATAGTTAACATCTAAAAAAATGTTCCATTGATCAGAAAAATACATGTATGCAACACCTCCAGTGCCTTAGAGAAAGAAGATGTAACCTCATGCCTAGAAGCAGCAGGCAATCAGGATGGAGGTTTGAGTCACATTGTTTACTATTCACAGTCCTAGCTTTTTGACTCATGAGCAAGAAAGCTGGAGGTGGGACAATGAGCACTAAGTGGCAGCTAGAACTGCCAGAGATAACAAAAAAAAACCCAAAAAAGATGAGTCTGTCGTAAGGTTTTCCAAAGCAAATGGGACACCAGAGGATACTGTGCAGCCAGGAAGCTGCACTGACCATTGCCACTGACTAAAGTCTGTAGTATAACTTGGCCATTTCTCTGCTCACCTTCTATCTAAAGTAGTGCATGAAGAGGACTATTAACTAAGAACTGGTGTGTCATGGAAGGGAGCAGCATCTGCCATCTCAGGAGTCCCTCCTACATGCAAGACAAGCAGAGGGGTGGAAGGGCAGCGAGTAGACCTTAACTTGGTCACAGAGCCCAGGGCTGCTCTGAAAACTGACCCAAGTTTTCTCAAAACTGTGACACTGGATCTGGGTTTCTTTGTGCTCTCTTCCCAGGCTCATGCTACTTTTGCCACAGCTATGGCAGCAGAGTTGGCTGATATGAGGTGCTTCTGTTTCCTCGCAGCCCATGACTACTATGGCACTCACTGAGCAAGCAGAGTTTGGTATGGAAAGCAACAATATTTGAACTGGGGATGGGGAAACATGCTCTGGATGTTCCTTCCAAGTCCTCATGCGCTGCTTCTGGGCTGCCCATGTGGAGATTTGGGGGAGAGGATGGTTTCCATTGCACAGCTCCATGCAGGGATGGGGAACAAGAAGGGGAAAATGGGATTGAATACACCCGCCCCTGGGCTTGCCAAGAACTAGTTCAGGCTCCTCCTAGCTTATTTACAGAAACACCAAGAGACTCAACCCAAAATCCTGTTAGATGCTGGAAAAACAGAAAGATGGACCCCCAAACATCTAAGTCAGGGCTTCTTGTCATGGCCTTGAGCTGCACCTTGTGTAGGTCCCCCCAGGCCCAAACCCCACTGCTGCACAAGCAGCATCCTCCCTGCCTCACCAACAGCATACCACCCCAGCAACAGCTCTCCTTCCCCTATTCCCTTCCTTCCCGCTGTTACAACGCCTTTGGGCCTGGGGCTCTCATAGGCACAGACAGTGTTGCACCTTGGAGGAGCTAACAGACACCCGCAACACCAGTGTAACAAACCATGCGCTGAAAGGAAATACCTCTGCAGTTAGAATTGACCTATAAAAACCCCACAGTGCACTCACCCAAAGTTTGACAGGTAGCTGGCACAAAGCTCTTCTGATTGTTTCTAACACAACTGAGCCCTGGCCTGAGTCCAGTTACATGTGTTTATTTTCATTAATATTGCATAAATAGTTATGGCAGCCCTATCATGAGCATCTTTAGGCCTAAGTTTCCTGCCTAATGTAAATTATGTAACTTTAGTCCATTTTCATAATGATCCCCTGCAAAGATATTCAAGTGCTTACCAACATCCTGTTTCTGATAAACTATTCAAAAGAGAAAGGGGGGGAGAGAGAGAGAGAGAAAGAAGGAAGCTGACTCCTTCCAAAATTACTCTCAGAGAAGTGAGGTAATATTTGTTATAACTCCATTTAAATCATATCAATCTGAGGATATTAAACACCCAAAATAAAGTCTTAGCTATTTCGGAAGGAATTACTCAAGAAAATCCAAAACACAATGATTACAAATATGTTGAGCAGGACATGATATTCTGTGTGGTTTCGGAGTGAGGAGTCAGCATTTATTGGAGAGGGAGAAAGGAATTTTACTCTGGGGTTTGAGACCCTGTTGTAATTCAGCATTGGGGTTTCCAGGCTTTTACCTTTCTGAACGTTCATGAATGTGCCAGCAGAGGGCGCACGTGGAAGTCAATGAGGATTTGATGAAGCTCCCCAGTGGTTCTTAAAATGCAGAGGCAACAATACAAAAATGAAAGTCAACTTACGGGAACTGTACGGAAAATTTGTGCCTAGACCAGTTCAGAATAGGCCTTTCTCCATATACTCACAAATATTTCAACAGTCAAGGTTTACACTTTATTCCAAGCCAATGCATTTAAAAAAAAAGGGCAAACAAAGCTACAGCTGTCCACCCTGTCACAACATGACTCATCTCCTATGTCTGGTGCTGTAATTTCCTTTTAACCATAGCCAGTTGCTATTATTTTGAACCAATAGGGGTGTGTGCAAGTGTTTGGGCCTCACGTTTGTTTTGCTCTTGGCACCCATGCACTATTCCCCTTTGCAGTAACAAAATCTGGAGGGAGCAAACTTAGTTCTAGATCTTCTCAGGCACACTTGTGTTACGTAGGGCACAGGGCTGTATCCAAAAAAGATGCAATGGCAGGATCTAGTCTTTGCAGTCTGATGTGTCTGATAAAAGCCTGGGGAAGAACACTTCAGCCTCCCTGGACACTCCATCACTGACCTCAGGATTGCTGTTCTCAGGCAAAAAAAAAAGAAAAAAATGAAAAACCAGTTTGAACAGGTACCTGCAGAACAAGAAGCCATGCACAAACTGGAGTGTGTTAAGTACTGTTTAAAAAGGGATTATGGATTCTTGTCTCATTATCTGGATTAGTTGCACCTTGGGGAATGATGCAATTATGCTCCCGCGCAATTTTGCACATAAAAGACATGACCATGTATAATTGCATAATTTAACTGCGGTGGGCTCTGTGCCTCCACCTCCATGATGTGAAGACACAGAGCCATGCAACTAGGCAGCTGGGTAAGTAGAGAGAGGAGCTCCTGCCTGCAGAGGGGGAGGGTAGGCGTAAGGTGGGCGTGGAGGTGTGTGTGTAGGTGGGAGGGTGTGGGGTTTGTGGGTGGGTGTGGGCTGTGTGCCATCAAACCAGGCCAGCCAGATCCAGGCCTCCACGTGGGGCTTCCAGCACTCCAGTGGGAAGCTGCATGTGGAGGCATGGAGTGTGCCGGGCCCAATGGCATGTGACCCTGTACCTCCATGTGCAGCTTCCTACTGGAGTGCTGGAAGCCCCACATGGAGGGCTGGCCCAATGGCACATGGACCCAGGAGCCGTGTGCCATCAGGCCAGGTGGGAAGCTGCATATGGAGGCAAGGAGTTGCACACCATCAGGCCAAGCAGGCTCCATGTCTCCACATGTGGCTTTCTGCTGAAGTGCTGGAAGCCCCACATTGAGGCATGGATCCCACCTGGCTTGATGATGTGCAGCTCCTGGTCCACACGGCATCGGGCTGGGTCAGCCAGCTCTGTGCCTCCATGTGGAGCTTCCAGCACTCCAGCGGAAAGCTGCACATGGAGGCACGGAGCCCACCTGCCCCGATGGTGCATGATTCCTTCCTGAAGTGCCACAAGCCTCATATGCTGGCATGGAGCCAGCCTGGTCTGGTCCAAAGGAGCATGCCAGAGGGCCAGGCCAACTCTGTGCCAGCATATGCAGGCCCTGGGACTCAGTCAGAGGTGTGCGCCACCAGGGGCTCTGCCTGCCACAGCCATGAGCACCCTGAGGGCCCGGTCCCTGTTACCACTGAGCTGCCACCAGCAGGGGCTGTGCACCATTGGGGGATGTGTGGTGAGGGGGCCCACACCTGCCTACAAACTCCACATACCCACACCCCTTGACAACTCCCCAAAATCCCACACCCATCTACAAACCCCACACGCACCCACAAACCCCATATACTCCCATAGCCACACCTCCCCACAAACCCCACACATACACCCCCACCCATTCACAACCCTCCCAGAAACCACCCATCCATAAACCCCACAAACACCTCCAACACAGCTTCACAAATCCCCCCCACACCCGCCCCCAACCATACCAAGTACCTGCATATATAATAATAATAAAATTGCATCATTTTGAGTTATTCTGCATATAATTTTTGAATTTTTCTGCACATAATTCCCTGGGGTATAATTAGTTTTTGTAACCCTTTTGTTCCTATGGGTTCTTTGTTTGTATGCCATTCATAGCATTCCTACTCCTCCTTCCCCTCTCCTTCTCCCTCCTGCTTTCCTATCTATTGTATTCTATCACTCATTCCACTTTATACTCTGCTTTCTGCATGTCCTTTGACAGCATCTAATGAAGTGAACTTTGGTTCATGAAAGCTTGCACTCTATAGTTACATATCTTATTTAGCTGTAGTAATAAGTAAGAAATTAAGACATATACACAAATACACAGGCAAGTCTTTGTTACAGCAGTATAAATTGGTAGTAACTTCACTGGCAGAATGACTCTGGAGTTATGCTTGAGTTCAGCTCAGGGTAGGATGGAGTCATGCCAGCATGGGATTAGATTCAGGCCCAGTGTTTTAGTGAGTGTCACTCACTGGTTTGTATGGACTGGCACAATTTTGATGTGGTTTAATTCAAATCTAACCGATAATAAAAAAAAAAGTTTGCATTAGACTTTGCAACAGACGCACAGGAATCCTGCCCTCCCTTAACAGGCACACAGGAGTCCCACCCTCCTTTATCCTTTAGGTCTTTTCTTTAGCCTTTAGATTTTGGTTTATAATTGCTTTTCTGTGTTACTTAACCTGTGGCTCTATCTCCAAACAAGACTGTTTAAAAAAAAAAGAGAACAGGTACCTCCTTACTAATCCAATCTGCCCCCTTGTGTTTATTCAGACCGGTATCTGCTGGCCTTTGTGATAAATAATGGTTCACTGTTTTATCTGTTATAGCTCAGAAGAGCCAACACAGCTGGATTCTCTTCCTTCATAAGTACCACCAACAGAACTGTTTGCTAAATTCCAATCTGTTTAAGATAATGGGGCTAAGGCAGCACTCACTCTAATTCTGGTGACGATGATACCTGAAGTGGAAGGAACCCAGCTTGATTCACAAATCCAAGAGCAGTTACCAAGCTGGAAGCTGAAAACAGAAACAAACATATTTTTACTTGTAAATTAAGCACATTGCACATTTGATAAAGAAATCACTGGGAGCCAAGAGCTATTAGAATTCATGATGAGCGATTTTATAGTCACTAAAAACACATTTTAAAGTAAAAAAATGTGACTCATATTAATATCTAAACCTTCTCTCCCTGCTCTGACTAAAATGTTCAGTAAACATGACATTTTTGTGATGCAGAAAAAGGAGCACTTTAGGGACAATATCCTCTTAAATATACCTTTAGCATAAAGTCTTTGGGTCAGATCCTGACTTGTCTAACTTCAGATCCTGACTTGTGCCCAAAAGCTTGTAAAGAACAGTTTTTCCAACTACAATATATTTAATTGGTCTATAAAAGATACCACATTTACCCACATTACCTTCTCTGCCATTAACTTTAAGGGAACTAAGCAGCTTTTGCAAGTTAAGTGAACTATATGAGCTTTCTTATTTCAGCTCATAACATGGGGAATTCCGCAGTCCTCTGTATCATCCAGTTTCTTCCGTGATCAGGTGCCAAGTCTTGCTATATTCAGACAGAAAACTCCCACAGAAAACAATAGAGTTGTTAACTTATTTGGGCCTGAAGAAAAGGGTGAGGCTCACAATGAGTCTGATACAAAGCCACACTCGTACCATTTTTTTTTTTAAATATGAAATTTGTATTGTTTAAGCAAAATGTTTTAGAATCTCATTGGCTCACATTAAAGTCTGCCTTTCTTATTAAGGAAGTGACCCCAGTTAGACACTATCATAAGCTGGCATTTGCAGTTGCTGTGCAAGAGAGGGGGTTCAATTCCAATTTGTCTCATATTTCATTGCTACAGCAAGGGACGGGCATCTGGAAGGGCTATACTTAGTGTCCTGAGTCTAAAAGGACTGGCAGTGACAGCACTGGAAGATGTGTTAGTGGCACTGACGTGGGCAAAGGGACTTCCAACTTGATGCTCCTGAAACTAGTTATGTTGGCTGCAGTTTTTTTCTAGCTAAGTGTGTGACCCCTGGTAAGGATATAGCTAGCTAGCAAATGATGCCTTTCCTGGCATAGTTTATCCTAGCCCTCTTAGCTCCACCACAAACAAGCAAAAAACAGTTTCCTAGTACAACAGCATCTATACCAGGGGCTTTCACTGGCACAGTTTGTTGGTCACAAATCACACCCCTGATTGACACAACTACATTAGCACAAGTCTATAATACAGGTCTGGGCTACACAAGAGAGTAGGCAATGATGATAAGAGGTCTTGGGCCCTCAATCAGAGTCTTCTGAAATCGAAAGAAAGACTGATATTGTATTAACGGGCTTTGGATCACCACTTCCATGACTGAAGGAAAAGTGTGGAGGATCCCTGGTACTCTAAGCAGCACAGGCAGGTGGTTATTGTCACTGACCATATCAGCTCTTATTAGCTCTGTCATGGTTTAGGTGTAATAGAGGTTGTCACTAGGCTAAAAGAGATTTTATTCAATGTCTTCTGTTATGTCACATTTATAGTCACTTCATTTAATGCACAAGTAGAAGGTGATCAGGAAGCAGGATTTAAGTGGTGAATAGAAGAAATAGTCTAGACAAATGTGAGGTTTCACCCCACCCTTTAAAGCAAGTAAATTGAAAGACAAGGAAATTACCACCAAAAACATTCAGACTTCAATCACTTGCCCAAGAGCAATCTAAATTAATCACTTACAGGGCACGTCTACCCAAGATGCTAACTGTACAGTAGCCTAGTAACACTGCGCAGTAGCGTGCCAGGGAAAAAAGTACTAATATACTACTGTGCAGTAGTATTAGGCTGCTGTGCAGTAAGTGTCACTAAAAACCCATGCACCAGCACTACTGCACAGTAGTTCAAGTTATTGCACATTGATTTAATACTTGGTTACCCAAAGCACTAAATTTAACGCACACTAACGACAGCGCATTAATGGACATGTAAATATGCCCACAGAAACCTAGAAAAACATAGGAGTCTGGACTCTTACTTTCATGACCTGCTTTAACCACTCCTTGTGATGTTATTACATGTACAGCTTGTGTTTGAATAGATAGAAATGAACTTAGTTCAGTATACTTTGGACACTAACAAGCCTGGTAACATGAATGTGGGTAGGCAAATACACTGCCTTCTTTCGGACCTGGGGTAACTCATGATTTTGGAGTTTCAGAGCTGCTCTAAAATTTGATCAGAATATGCAATGTGCATTTTTCTTAAAAAGTCATTTTAAAGGAGGGCGGACCAGTTCTCAGCTGGTGTTAATCAGCATAGCTTCACTGAAATCTTGGGGACTGTGCTAAGGACCTGGCATAAACACTTTGGCATATATTAAGTTTCAGTTTCCTGAAGCCAAGTTTCATTTATATTTTTTCAATGATTCATGATAAGTAAATCATGGTTAGCAAACCACATGGGAGGTGACACGTATTCTTTATAAGTTCTGATAAAAAAAAAATGTTTTATCCATTAACCCTGTTGCCAGTTGTAGTGAAATAACATGTCAACAGAAATAACAAAAAATACTATGGATAAAGAATTTCTGACAAGAATAAACTGGAGTTTTCTTTCCAGGGTGAATACAAACCCATATGTATAGTCCCATAACAAAGCTTTAAAAAAGTAAAAGGCCTTGAAAGCATAATGTCTCCACGAACACTGTAATGAAAGGTTAGAAATGTGGGGTATATTGGCCATGTCTCCATATGCTTTACTGCAGAGTGGACTAATTAACTATGAAGTAAAACATCACCATCTACACGTGCAACAGTATTAGGCCATAGTAAACTAATTTATGCCAGCATAAGCTAATACTGTTGGGGACTATTTTAGGCTGGGGTAATTTACTGCCCTATTACTGTAGACTGACCACAGGCATAAATTGCACCCAGTCAGCCCAGCCAGCCAGGCACCAGGCTCCTGCCTGCCACCCAGCCACACAGCTCTGCACTTTCATCACCCTTGTGCCCCAGCCAGCCCCTCCACTACTGGCTACTGCCACCCAGAGCCCACGGCTGAACCCCCATCCTCACTTTTCTAACAGTGTCCCCACATACTTTAACTCTGCTACCCTTTCTCTTCCCTCATTTATAATATACAGAAAATGAGCTCCACAGCCCTTTGGTTCTATAATTTGTTACAGGTATACCTAGCCTAGTGTAAATGTAAGCCTTTGTTCCTTCCATGAAAGTGCTGTGTTTTCATTCTGCAGATGTTGAGTTTCTTTACATGGTTGCCAAATAAAAGTCATAGTCTCAGACATAAGGTGCACAGCTTTTCTAAGAGATCTTCAAAAGTTTTGGCCCATTGCAAGACTGGCATATGAAACAAGAGACTTATTTGTGTGATTTGTTTCAACAGCAACTTCTATGATTCTGTACTGATGAAAAAAGCCATAAAGCACAGTGATTTTTACTGTAGCTACACTTAAGGCAATTGTTAGGATCACTGATAAAATGCAACTATTGGTTCTCAGGGAATAAGAGAGAAGTAGTTGTTTTCCTCAGAATCATGCTACAGGGACAGACTCAAAGAAATCTGGCTGTGTTGTCTGAAAATACAATGCTTCCTGACTTTCCAGCTGACCTGAAGAGTTTTGAGTGGGTATGATCTTAGTCTGTTTAAATACAAGGACAATGACAGCACAGGAGGTGTGGGACTTCTGGTCTCAAGCTGTGGTTAAGCTATGAGAGACCTTGGAAAGAACAGGCCTTGATGTGTGGTGAATGACCTAATGAGAAGGGAATAGGCATTGCTGACTGCTATATAAGTTGATAAGAAATGTAAAATATAAAAATACACTAATGGGCAGAGAAGCTGATTAAAAAAAAGGGAGTGTTAGGAGTACAGAAATAAATTAATGAGTATAGGTGCTGAGATAAAAGTAGTAAAGATGCCATGTGCACAAAGGTACAAGTTCAAATGAGCATTTTGGTGAAAGGATAGGTAAACTGTGTTGTGAAACTTGGGTATTTCAAGAACACCGAGAATGACAGCAAGCAAGAGCTACCTAAATTCACACCTCCTGAGGATTGCAAGAGGAATGCCTCATGAGAGCACGCCTACTGTTAATATGTGAAAACATATTAACAGTAGTTGGGCTCTACTTTGCAAGGTATATCAGTCTCCTGGTGAACCTTAAATAAAAGGAGTCAGTTCAATTCTATTCAGATCTTGAATGTACTCAGTCAACCTTACTGTTTGTGTGACCCACAAGTCAGCAGTAATTAACTCACATCCTATGAACTCTTAATCACTCAGGGCTGCAGCCTTCTATTTAGGTAGTTCTCTAAATCATAGTCCCCAACCAATAGTTTATCCAAAAACGTTACAATATCAAGATACCCAAAAATATTTGGAACCTTCCCTTTACTGCTGCATTTCAAGCCATGCCCAACAAGAAGATTTTCCAATAAAAGAACATCTCCCCATTCCCTCCTTATCTAATTGGGCGTGCGATTTGCTGCTTCCAATTAATTCTCTTGAGAAAAGTAACATCTGTCTCTGAAATGTAATAGCACTGTGTAACAGAGACAGATGTTACTTTTCTCTCTGTTTCTTTAAGGGAAAAGTAGCCCGGCCAGGGAGCTCTTCAGGCTAGGCAGGAGATAGCATTTCCTGTTTTACAGGGGCAACAGGCCTAAGGAGGCAATTACCAGGCACCTGCAAGCGGCCTGCTGACCAGTAGACAGGGCCCTGGGGGCATATAAACGTGAGGCTTGGACTGGCAAGCCAGTCTAGCCCTCCCAGCTGCACAGTAGGAGCTCCTGTCCAGGGATGACAGACTGTCTGCTTCACTGCCTGCAGGAACACTGAGGCTCGGGGAACTCACAAGGAGCCCAGGCTGGGAGGTGTGCCAGGAAAGGGGCGAAGAAAGCTTTGCCCTCTTAAAGGGGCAGAGGGCTGTTTCCATTGCTGTTGTTTGTGTTACAGCCCAGGGGCTTATGTTTATGTTACTGTTTATACCAGTGCTTTGGGTTGGGACTGTAAGGGGAGGTTTACGGAGGTCCCATTAGTGCCCATGGGGCACGCAATAGCCTTGAAGGCTCAAGGCTTGAGCAGTTATTGAGCCTGGAGTGGGCAGAGAGTGCAAGGCAGCAGAGAGACAGGGGTCTGGGACACAACACCAGAGCGGGGTGCAGACACACAGGGGCCTGGGGCCTGGCAGACAGGGCCAGGGGCCCGGTGACCAGAAAGGACAACTGGAAGCTGAACTGCCTCAAGGCCAGGTCTGATACAGTGGGCCCAGGCGAGCAGGCCTAGTTGAAATAAAGAGGGGGAGGCCAAGGAGGCTGAAGCCCCACAGAGTGACTATGGTAACACCCATGAGGCTTGGGGTGTGGTGTAGGAGAGGATTTAGAGCCACACAATTATCCCTTAAGGCTTGAGGTGCCCTCTGGTAGCAGAATTATGGAGTAAGGCCCAGAGAGGGGTCTAAGGACCAGTAAAGCCTGGTGAAGGGCCTAGGTGCAGGCAGAGGCCAGCAGGGTCCAGCTGGACTGAGGCCACATGAAGGCCTGTGGGCAGCCTCTCTATTCATTACAATACCATCAAGGTGTGGCAGGCAACACCGGAAGGTGCCCTAGGGGCAGAGTGGGGCACAGTTGTAGAGTCATCAGGGGCATCACAGCTACCCCTGGGACTCCGACCTTGTTACATGCAGGTAGCTCTGTAGGTGATTAGCAATATGAAAAAGAATATTGTCAGCACATAATGATTTTTTCTGGTATGTTTGCTACAGTTAATGCTCTTAATTGTGTTTTCCAATTCAATCCTAGTAGCCAAAGGCTCAATGCACAAGGCAAATAAGAGGTGGGATAATTGGCCTCTTTTCAGTATAAATTAAGTAGGCAGTAAATACAATTTGAGCTAAGAGATCACTACATAGCAGTTTAATTCACTAAAGAGTTTGCCAAAATTAATTTCTCAGGTGTCTCTATCCATCCTGCTGTATCAAATTAAGTCAAATGTGTCCAGAGAGGTGGGACCTGTATCATTCTCCTCCATATCCGCATCTGACTTAGAAGCATCCTAACAGAAGCTAGGTATATCAAGGAGGAATAAGACTACCCTGAGCCATGAAGTTTCCCTGCACTTTCCTACTCTTGGGAATGTGGCTTAAGAAAGGATACTTCTTAAGGTTCAGTTGGAATAAGCTTTGTAGAAAAAAATTACTGATAAGATTTGGCGAGAAATTAGTCATTTATTAGTCCTGCACTGGTACTTTGTGACTTAAGACCTACAGCTTCTTGAACACAGGTGAAATTCATTGCTGCAGATCCCCTTTGACTTCACAACTCATTTATAGCCATAAAGTTGCAAGATCAAGGTCTTTAAGTATAAACCTTCTAGGGCAAAATTGTCTTGGACTGTACAGTACCCAGGATACCTAGTGGGATCCCAGTCCTGATAAGAACCTTTGGATGCCATCCAGGGCTGACCCAGGTAGGGATGCTGTGTGCACTTGTACACCCCTGCTCTACCCAAACTTTAAAACCAACTGCCTTGGAGTGGCAGAGACATTTCTATTTAGACAATTCTGACAGTCAACTGACTATATAGCTCATTATAATCTACCTGATTCCTGCTAATTTATCTTCATTGCGTAGGTTTTAATGACCTCTCCATTTTAATAGTCTTTAAATTTGCTGTCTGTTAGTCTTTCCTGGTAACGTCTCTCTCTTATTTCACAGCCCCGTAGATCTTTTTTAGCTCTAGCTAGCTAAAAACGTTAACTCAGGTGTAAAAATGACTGACAGTGAAGTATTAGAATCACTGTCAAAACACTAAAGACAACTAGGCTTTGTTTTATGAATTTGAATAAGAGATACATTTGACTACAGGGCTAATGAAACAATAACTTTTGACAATTTTGACCAATTCTGGCTAGTTTCTCATGTTTTTAAACTACATATATAATCTAGGAAACTAGTAACATTTCAATATAAGCATATTTGTTTTTGCTTTGATCTTAAATTGAGGCCAGGTAAAGATATATTTTTATTGGTGTAAATGATTGGAAACCAGTCTATGGCCAGAAACTCCTGGAAGACCATTCCAGGCTCAACATTAGGAAAAACTTCTTCACAGTCAGGGTGTCCAGACTGTGGATTGAGCTCACTCCAGGGCTGGTACAATCACCTACCCTGAAGATCTTCAAGAGGAGACAGGATGGTCACCTTGCTGGGGTCACCTGACCCCAGTTGTCTTTCCTTCCTGGTGCAGGGGGCTGGACACAATGATCTTCCAAGGTCCCTTCCAGCCTTACAGTCTATGAATGTATGAATCTATACCTGTAACAAAACAGAAGTTTGGCGCACACACTGGTTTAAAAATGTTGGAACCCAGTCTAAGATTGCCCCCCCGCCATAAATGGTGAATGTGTGTTCTGTTTGCTAACTATCTAAGCTATGCTGTTTACAGAAAATTGTGCAACTTGGATCAATTCCACCTCCAGCTTTTTGAATGTCTCTACCTAGCCTGAAAGTTTAAGCGTTAGGCCCCCAGCATCTTAGTAAAGCTTCTAGTTTCTTTTTAACTGGAGAAAAATGTGTTAAGTTATATGTGAAGATTCACTACACCATCTGCGCCCCAATTTTCAAAATCCTAGATCCTCCCTGGATGCTACCATAATGAAGCAAATACCCACTGACTAGCTTTCTTAAACTTAGGATGCTGAAAAAGTCCACTTCATATGCAGTCTATCCACTCCTGTATATAAACCAGCTCCTAATTTTATTATATGATATAGTAGGTACTTATTATATTCTAGACCCTTTAGTACTACAGATCCTATACTGTGCCAGTGTAAATAGATGCAAATCCAATAACTTCAGAGTTCTGTTTTCATATACTAGCAAACAATGTACACACACACACACATTTATATTTATATATACATATATATATAATTTATATATTATATAATAAATTATAATATATTTATATTAATATATAATATATTTATAATATATATTTATATATTATATATATATAATTCATGATGTTGCTGTGAGTTGGACAGCAGTTAGATAAGATTCAGCCACTTTGATTAAAAATCAAAGGAAAATAAAGCCCTGCATTCTGCTTATTAACGGTCTATTTGGCTACCTACTTTACCAAGCTATAACATTCAAATTGTTTTTGGAAAGCCACTTTGCACATTGCCTTCAAGCAATAAGCCACAAAATGGACTACTTGTCTTGAATATAATGTAGCTCTTGCCATCTATTTCATGGAAGCAGGATCAGATCCAAAACACAGTCCCAAACAGAAAATAAAGAGTATCAGCTATAAAACCATAACCTATTTTGGCTATTCCAACTGTGATGTTTTTTTGGTTTGTCTACATAGTAAACTGATCAGCATAGATATAGCAAAGTAGATATTCCATTTTCAGTATGGTGCTGTAACTGTCTTGTGTGGCTTTTCTACTCTGGAATAAAAGTGACTATCAACAGAAGTTATAATTGTTCCAGAACAAAATATCCACACAAGGAAGCTATAGCAGAATAGCTAAGCCAGCCAATCTTCCCATGTAGATAACCCTAAGCAGAAATGATATGTATGTAATAGGGCTGTCAAAAGATTTAAAAACGTGATCGCAATTATTTGCGTGATTAAAAAAATTAGTTGCAATTAATTGTGATTTTAATCGCACAGCCAAAAACTCAAAATTATGTGCAGAAAAAGTCAAAGTTTTGCAAAATGACACAGGTACTTTATATGGTTGGGGTGGGGGTCTGTGTGTATGCGGGGAGGGAATTTGTGAAGGTGTGGGGGGTGTGGGTGTGTGTGGGGGGTTTGGAGCCTGGGATGGGCTGTTCTCTCATAGCTTGGCAGAATGTGAGGTCCTGTGGGTCAGAAGTGAGGGGCAGCAACAGGGCTGGGGGGGCTGCAGCTTGGGAGTGAGGAACAAACACACATACACATACACCATCCAGCAAGTAAGTTTGCAGGGGTAAGGGGTGTGGGAGGAAGACTGAGACCCATACAATGAGGGAGGGAGTGGGGCAGAGGCAGGTACAGTCACTAGGGTGAATGGGGCCCTGGGGGTGGGGCAGGTTGTTGGACAGAGCCATGGCCTATCCAGGTGTGCGGGGGGCGGGGGGCACTCCTGCCACTGTGCGCACCCGTGGGGGAGGCACAGGGGCCACGTGCTCTCCAGATCTGTGTGTGGGATGGAGACGGGCTGCCACTGTGGGCTGGGGCTCTGCACCCCACTGCCATTACCCCAGGAGACCATGCTGTGCCTCCTGCCACCAGGTGGGCAGGGGACGCAATGCAGCCAGCACATGGCTTCTGGGGCAAAGGCAGCGGGGCACATATCCCCAGCACACAGTGGTAGCCCGCCTCTGCCCTGCATACAAATCCAGGGGGCACATCCCCCTGGGCCTCTCCCAGGGGTGCAGGCAGCAGCGGGAGCCCCTCCACCCCCACCCAAGTCCCTGGACAAACTGCAGATCTGTCCCATGGCCAGCCGCAGCCCCAAGGCCCCATTCACCCCAGCCCCTGTCCCATTCCCTCCCTCACTGTGGGGACCTCAGTCAGCTACCCCGCCCCCATTTCCTCCTCTATGCATCTTCTCCTTCATAGACTTGCCTGCTGGGCGCTGCTCCACAAGCTGCCAGGCTGTGTTCCTGGTCACCTGCAGGCTGCGGCTGTGTGCCTGTGTCTGTGTGCACCCCTGCCCCACTGCTGCAGCCACCTGGAGCTCGCACCCAGGCTGCCCTGCGGTCCTCTGCGCTGCCACTGCTGCCCCATGGGGCGGCCTGGAAGGGCCAAAGATGGCAGTGGAGCAGAGCCCAGGAATGGGCTCCAAAACCACGTGCATGATTAATGCATTAAAAAATATAATGCGAACAATTAGCACGTTAATCATGCGTGTTGATCGCAATTAATTGATAGCCCTAGTATGTGACACTTGCTAGGCAGATTTAAATAGCAATCAGATCCCAGAGCGTGCTGCAGAAATGAACCCTCACGGAAGTTTTGTAGCAGCTGAGAACTTCTTGCCTTCGAAAGCATAAAATTCTCACCACCCTGAGGACCATCAGTGATTAGGATAAATTTTATCCTTAAGGGCTCTTATCTCCATGCATAGAAGCTTCACCCAGAGAGAGAACATCCTTCCCGCAACCAGGTTCGTGCCTTCTGTAGACACGAGGTGGGACATACTTCTGTTTGCACAGTTGTGTAAATATCATCATGACAGACACAATAGTTTTATGGTTACCACCTGAGACTGATACAAACAATTCCCATATAACTGTTACATCTGCATGTTCCCACAGAGGTAAATGGAGCAAATCCACTGCAGGTTGAACCCAGTTTCAATCAGAATTAAAGTTACTATGATATAGCTCCCTCGTAGAAGCACGCAGGCTTAGTGATACATGTTCCAGAGCGGCAATTCTTCCTACCTTTTTAAAAAGGTTGATGATTACATTTGTCCATAGCTTGAGTTTACAGTTTTCAGTCTGTGTCAGCTTTGCCTTTCATCCCCTGGGTTAAGGAGGGAGAAGCGGCTCTGTAAAGGACGAAATCCAGATATTATGATTTCATAACGCTTACTTGGTTGGCAAGCTGAGACAAGACTTTTCTAGCTATTAGCACTACAAGCTGAGTCTGGTATCTAAAAATCAAGCTGTTCCTTCTCTTCTGTGTGTCAACAATACTGAACTAAATGGAGGAACTGGTAGGGCTAAACTGTCATCATAACCAGGAGTAAATGTTATTTGCGGCTCTTAATTAGTTCTGAAATCTCTTTACCTTTGGAAAACCAGATTTCACTAACCAGCATGCCCACATACATTAAATATCTGTCCTTTTGCTGTCTTCCCTGTAGCCAAACCCCCAACCATCTACAGGAGGGCTGGGCAAAATGCAGCCCGGGGCCGGATGCGGCCCACCAGGCCATTCTATCTGGCCCGCAGGGCCCCTAAAAATTTTAGAAAATTAATATTTATCTGCCCTGGGCTGCCTGTCATGCAGCCCTCGATAGCTTGCCAAAACTCAGTAAGTGGCCCTCTGCCCAAAATAATTGCCCACCCCTGATCTACAGCATCCAAACCTCTGCTGCTTACTCTTTGAGCAATGGTGGTGAACAGAGATTCTGGAATTAAGTCAGAGTTTTATTGGTAAGGCTTTAGTGACAATTAAATTAATCTCTCTCTTCAAAGAAGCTGACAGCACTGGACATCTACAATGACAAACTGGACAGAAAGCGATGCCCCTGAGCTTAGAGAGAGTTGTCAGGGGTAGAGAACAGGTTCTGTGAGGACTAAGATGTACCTCACCTTTTGTAGGCGGAAAAAATCTCAGACCAACCAACCCACAAGCTGGCTTCATTTCATCTATCGTGACAGCAGCCCTACAGGACTGCAGTAACCTCTGTGGGTCCAGTGAAAAGCAGGGTGAGGAGAATCTATGGTGGGCTGCTAGACCTAGGACCTAGGTGTGAAAAATAGGAAAAATAATGTGGGTTTACAAGTTTAACTCAGTCAGAATCCCTATTAAACGTAAGGACAGAGAGGCAATAACAAAGTCCTTTACTTGTGGGCTATAGGAGTGGTAGAATATGCTGTTTTGGGTTTCATTAAGGGTGATTAAGCTCTTTACATGCTCTCCAGGAGAAATAATCAGCTTGGATTACACTGGGAAACTTTTACATTCTTTATCTTTCTTAAGTAACTTTAATACTTTAAAAAAAAAACTTTAACCCTTTTTCAGGCTCTGGGGCCTGGGAGCATGGTGACCTCCCCTTGCGGGGTCTGCTCCATTTTGGGGTCTCTGGTGCGCCAGCTGGAGGAGTTCCAGGCCACAGTCCAGAGACTGCGTGCCATCAGGGACTGTGAGCAGGAGATAGACTCCTACTGCCAGGCCCTTCTCCCCCGGGAGGCGGAGGGTAGACCACAGTCTCCCTCCACGCCAAAAGAGGACTCTGGGGCCTCCTGCTGTGTCCAGCCAAGGGCATGGACCAAGGTGGTCAAGGGCCCTAAGGCCTGCCGCATCAAGGCCTCTCCCCCGCCAGAACTGAGCAACAGGTACGCACCTCTTGCTGCCCCAGCAGAGCCTGCTGAGTTGCCGGCCCCCACAGGCAACATGGGCCTAACTGCAACTCCCGCCCCTGCTCTCCCCAAGACAAAACGTAAGGTGTTTGTTGTGGGAGACTCCCTCCTGAGGGGGATGGAGGGGCCAATCTGCCACCCCGACCACTTAGCCCGGCAAGTCTGCTGCTTCCCAGGGGCCCGCATCCGGGACACTGCGGAGAGGATCCCCAAGCTCCTCAAACCCACAGACCACTATCCCATGCTCCTTATTCATATGGGCACCAATGACACGGCTCGGAGCACTCCCAGCCAGGTCATGAGGCGCTACAGGGATTTGGGAGCGGGGCTTAAGGGTCTGGGGGCACAGGTGGTGTTCTCGTCGATCCTCCCAGTCTCAGGCTATGGGCTGAGAAGGGACAGGAGGATCTATGTGGTCAACCAAAGACTGCGGCGCTGGTGTCATCAGGAAGGCTTTGGCTTTCATGACCACAGCCCGCTCTTTGGCAAGAGAGGCAGCAAGCTGCTGGGAAGAGATGGTCTCCACCTCTCTCCCCTAGGGAGGAGGCTCTTCTCAGCCAGACTGGCTGACCTGCTCCACCGGGCTTTAAACTAAGCCCGTTGGGAGACGGGGGGACTACCGCCACTGCTGGCCCTCTGAGCAATCCTTGCAAAGCCAGAGGATCACAGCACTCAAGGGAGCCCACCCCAGCCCCAGCCCTGGTAAAATCTGTGGCCAAGGAAGGAGCCCCCCAGGGGGCACTTGCCTGCCTGTACACAAATGCCAGGAGCTTGGGGAATAAGCAGAAGGAGCTCATCCTCCTGCTCAGTGCAAACAATTACAATGTCATAGGGATAACGGAGACCTGGTGGGACTCCACCCATGACTGGACCATGGGGATAGATGGCTATACCCTGTACAGGAGGGATCGTGTAGAGAAAAGGGGCGGGGGTGTAGCTCTCTATGTTAAGGAAAGGGCTGGAGACCCTCTGGGTTAAAATCCGTGGGGAACACAGCACAGGGGACACAATGGTGGGAGTCTACTACAGACCTCCCACCCAAAGTCCTGAGCTTGACCAGGAGTTTGCCCAGGAACTGGCTGAGGCAGCATGCTCCAGGACCATGGTTGTCATGGGTGACTTCAATTACCCGGACATCTCGTGGGAGGATCGCTCAGCAAAATCTGAGCGGTCGCAGAGCTTCCTCTCGTGCGTGGATGACCTCTACCTGACTCAAGAAGTCTATGGGCCAACAAGAGGCAAAGCGCTGCTCGACCTGGTACTGGCTACTGGGGATGACCTAGTTGGCGACCTAGTGATCGATGGGAAGCTGGGTGACAGCGACCACGAGCTGATCACCTTCACCATCCGCCAAAAAGCTGGCAAGTCAGTCAGCAACACAGAAGTCCTTGACTTCAGGAAAACCAACTTTGACAAGCTCAGGAGGCTTGTCAGTGAGGCCCTAAGGGACTGTGACCACAGGGAGAGGGGAGTTCAAGAAGAGTGGTTGCTCCTCAAGGGAGCGATCCTCAATGCACAAACTAAGTCTATTCCATCTCGGAGGAAAGGCAGCAAGAGGGCACAGCAGCCCCCCTGGCTCTCCAGGGACCTAGCAGACCTCCTGAGGCTAAAAAGAAAGGCCTACAAAGGATGGACGATGGGAGTCACCTCCAAGGAGGATTATTCTGCACTGGTCCAGTCCTGTAGGGAGCTGACCAGGAAAGCCAAGGCTGCAACTGAACTCCAGCTAGCTTTGAGCAT
Source organism: Alligator mississippiensis (assembly GCF_030867095.1). Classification (NCBI taxonomy): domain Eukaryota; kingdom Metazoa; phylum Chordata; order Crocodylia; family Alligatoridae; genus Alligator; species Alligator mississippiensis. The sequence continues at coordinate 76,310,531 of NC_081830.1, read as the reverse complement.
CAAGGACAATAAAAAGTCCTTTTTCAGATATGTGGGGAGCCGGAGGAAAAGCAGGGGCAACGTTGGACCCCTGCTGAACCAGATGGGGCAACTGACAACTGACACCCAGGAAAAAGCCAACCTATTAAATAGGTACTTTGCGTCAGTCTTTCATCAGCCCCATGGGACGCCCATGCCCGCCACAGGGCCGGGAAGTCCGGGTGAGGGTGATCCCCTGCCCTCCATTAATGCTGACTTTGTGAAGGAACATCTTGAGAAGCTGGATACCTTCAAGTCAGCCGGCCCTGACAATCTTCACCCCAGAGTACTCAAGGAGCTGGCGAGCATCATAGCCCAGCCTCTAGCGCGGATCTTTGAAAACTCTTGGCGCTCTGGTGTAGTGCCCGAAGACTGGAAGAAGGCCAATGTGGTGCCTATCTTCAAGAAAGGGAGGAAAGTGGATCTGGCTAACTATAGGCCCATCAGCCTGACTTCTATCCCGGGGAAGATCTTAGAAAAGTTTATTAAGGAGGCCATCCTTAATGGACTGGCCGACGCCAACATCTTAAGGGATAGCCAGCACGGGTTTGTTGCGGGTAGGTCTTGCTTGACCAATCTCATTTCCTTCTACAACCAGGTGACCTATCACCTGGACAAGGGAGAAGAGATCGATGTCATATATCTTGATTTCAAACAAGCCTTCGATCTGGTGTCCCATGATCGTCTCTTGAGAAACTGGCCAATTGTCGCCTTGGGTCCTCCACGATCCACTGGCTGGAAAATTGGCTCCGGGGTCGGACCCAGAGGGTAGTAATTGATGGAAGTCACTCATCGTGGTGTCCTGTGACCAGTGGGGTCCCCCAGGGCTCTGTCCTTGGACCCATACTGTTCAACATCTTCATTAACGATGTGGACACTGGAGTCAGAAGCGGACCGGCCAAGTTCGCCGATGACACCAAACTTTGGGGCAAAGCATCCACACCAGAAGACAGGCGGGTGATCCAGGCTGACCTGGACAGGCTCAGCAAGTGGGCGGAAGAGAATCTGATGGTGTTCAACGCCGATAAATGCAAGGTTCTCCACCTTGGGAAAAAAAACCTGCATCATGCTTATAGGCTCGGCAGTGCTATTTTGGCTAGCACTATGGAAGAAAGAGACTTGGGGGTCATCATTGACCACAAGATGAACATGAGCCTGCAATGCGATGCTGCGGCTAGTAAAGCGACCAAAATGCTAGCTTGCATCCATAGATGCTTCTCAAGCAAATCCCGGGACGTCATTCTCCCCTTGTACTCGGCCTTAGTGAGGCCGCAGCTGGAGTACTGCGTCCAGTTTTGGGCTCCACAATTCAAAAAGGATGTGGAGAAGCTTGAGAGAGTCCAGAGAAGAGCCACGCGCATGATCAGAGGTCAGGGAAGCAGACCCTACGATGACAGGCTGAGAGCCCTGGGGCTCTTTACCCTGGAAAAGCGCAGGCTCAGGGGTGATCTGATGGCCACCTACAAGTTTATCAGGGGTGACCACCAGTATCTAGGGGAACGTTTGTTCACCAGAGCGCCCCAAGGGATGACGAGGTCGAATGGTCACAAACTACTACAAGATCGTTTCAGGCTGGACATAAGGAAGGATTTCTTTACTGTCCGAGCCCCCAAGGTCTGGAACAGCCTGCCACCGGAGGTTGTTCAAGCGCCTACATTGAACACCTTCAAGATGAAACTGGATGCTTATCTTGCTGGGATCCTATGACCCCAGCTGACTTCCTGCCCTTTGGGCAGGGGGCTGGACTCGATGATCTTCCGAGGTCCCTTCCAGCCCTAATGTCTATGAAATCTATGAAATACCAGAAATTTTGCCTGCGTAAGTAAGAGGTATAAAAAAGATTTACAAACCTCATTAATCTCTGGAGTAACTGTACTACATCTAGGGATGATTTTCATCCTCCACATTTAAGCTATTGGTAAATCAAGAGTATTTTTTTCAATGCAGTAGTTGCTATGGTAGGAGTGCATACAGTGGCCATGCAAGCCTCAAGACTGTGATTTATATTGGTAAGAGCAGTATTGCTTGCTAAATGTGTGGGGTGTCAACACATGTGTACCTCTCCTAATAGTTATGTATGGATGCAAGAGACTATATTCAAGAGGCCCTTCCAGTCCTATGTTCCTGCTCTGGCTATAACCAAAGACAAGATGTTGCTCTCAGATTTCAAGGAAAGGAGGCCACCACAAGACCCATGCAACATCTGAGGGAAGTGACCCTCTCAGCAGCACAGAAGGGGAAAGGGATCTCAGAGTCATAGTGGACTCCAAGATGAACGTGAGTTTCAGTGTGACAAAATCATCAGCAAAGCTAACCGCACTTTATCATGCATCAGCAGATGCATGAGAAACAGAACCCAGGAGGTGATACTTCCCTCTTCTCTATGTGGCATTGGTCAGACCGCAGTTGGAGTACTGCATCCAGTTTAGAGAGCCGTACTTTAAGAAGGATGTGGATAACCTCAAGAGGGTCCAGAGGAGGGCCATTCATATGGGTAAGGGTTTGCAGGCCAAGCCCTATGAGGAGTAAGGAGCCTGGACCTCTTCAGCCTGTGCTAGAGAAGGCTGAGAGATGATCTTGCGGCTGCCTACAAATTCATTAGGGGGATGCAACAAGGGATCGGAGAGGCTCTGTTCAGCAGGGCACCTCTTGGGGTAAAAAGGAACAATGGTCACAAACTGAGAGCAGATTTAGGTTAGATAGCAGGAAAAATTTCTTCATGGTAAGGATGGCCAAAATTTGGAACGGACTTCCAAGGGAGGTGGTGCTCTCCCCTACCTTGGGGGTCTTCAAGAGAAGACTGGATAGGCATCTGGCTGGGGTCATCTGACCCCAGCACTCTCTCCTGCCTATGCAGGGGGTCAGACTCGATGATCTGTTGAGGTCCCTTCCAACCCGAGCATCTATGAATATGTGAATCTAAAATCTCATGGAAGTGGCCCATATTATAGATGCCAGACAGGAGACTAGCACCACCTTTCTTTGGAAAGTCAGATTAGATTAAGTTGTACATTAGGGTGACTGTGGCTCACAGCTCTATTTTGCCCTCCTGCTTTATTTCTAATATAAATAGAGAGGTTGCTTAACCCTGGCCATGAAGATACATAAACACTCTGAGTCAGAAAGACAGCAACCTGGGAACAGCAACAAAAAGGAATAGACTTCATCCTCAAAGCTTTTGATTTGATTTGCAAAGTGCAAACGCTGCAGAAATCCTGATGGGAACAGTTAGCAAAAACTCTATAGTCCCACAGTGCTGCATTTTAAGAATTTTAATCCAGAGACATTTGGCTTTGAGCAGATTGGCAGGACTAGCCTTGTTTGCCTTTCCTTTGTGCTTTCACTGAAGGAGTCTTTAGAAAGAAAAGAAGAGGAAAGAATGCTAAAAGAGCAGGTATTTTAATCCTTCCTTCTACAGCCTATTTTGTGTCAGACCATGTTGTTTGCCTGGATTTGTGGAACCTAAATGCTGAAAGGCTCAGGTGGAACAAGTTTGATTTCCCCTTATTACAAACCCTGCTGGTTACACTAAGGTCCACCTACAAATCATACATTTCAGAGGTAGATCCAGGTAGATACACCAGGAATAAGGATATAGGCCACACATGGAGGGAAGTAGGTAAAATACCAAGGAGAAATAAACAGTTGAAACCCCAGCCTTTTATAACAAATCCGTACTTACAGAAAAAATCTAAGGATCAGAAAAGGGGTTTTAATACCAACAGCCTTTCTTTCTTTTTTTAAGGAAAGGTTTTCATGTCCCAAGTTACATCAGTCAAATCAATTCCAAATCCGTGACAAAAAATTGTGCACTCAATATAGACATTGGATTTATGACACATTACAACATGCCTGACATCTGATTCACCAGGTACCTGCCAGACCTAACCTCTTACATTGTCCTTTTCCCCAACCTTTTCTCCCATCTCCTGTTTTTCTGCCCTTTGTCTTCCTAATTTCCAACTATTTCCTTTTTCACAGACAGCCTCTTTCCTACCTTGAATTACTACCACTATAGTGTCTCCCTCTGGCCTTCCACCCCGCTTTTTTCCCCCTCCCTTCCCTGCTTTACCTTTTGTCTTTCTCATTTCTACCTATTCATATTTTCACTGACATCCTGCCACACTTTTAGCTTCTCTCATTCCTTGGAGTCTCAGACCAGCTGAGACTCCCTGTGCCTGTAGAAGTGTGATTACACCAGAAAGCTTGCTAAGAACTTTTTGCCAACTACTCAGTTGGTCTAATAAAAGATATCACATCTACACAAAGAACCTTTCCTGCCTAAATCCGTGTGAGTCATTCAAGAACCATATGTTGCCCTGCTACCAACAAGCATCCTCCACCCCTGCCTGGGGCTTCAGATACTTCTAAATCTTTTGGCAGGCATCCTACGTGCAGGCCCAAGCCAAGAGACTTGGCGTTTGGATGCCCATGAGTTTCACTTGCCCTCGGCCATATGGCTGCAGAAACAAGCTAGGGAGGAGTCTCCCATTTCCATAAAGTCAGCATATAGCTGAGATCTTCCCACTGGAAATGAAAGTGGGAGGCTAACTATGCCTTACCTTGGTCAAGGTACTACCCCCCTGCCACGTTCATGGCTTTCCCAGGACAGCAGGAAAATCACCTTGGTGGTCATGGTATTTCCCCTGGCAGGTAAGTATATACCAACAGCCTATACACATCTCTTTTCCCTGGGTATCTCTGGGGCTGAGTCTGCTTCCCCCTCATCTTTGTGCCTCCCCCGCTCGCCTAATCTCTTTGTTTTAGATTTCCCACTAAGTGTATCTAGTCAAGGCTGGTGAAGTCAGTATGGTCAGTGATTAACTTCAAAAGGGACTGTCTGCATTGTGTTGTTAAGCACTGGTGGATGGTGCTGTTTATTTCCTCCCTTCCTGCATTTTGTGCTAGTTGGAATTAATGCCTCTATTTGTTATCTGTAATCAACATAACAAATAGATTAGGATGGTATGCATAAAACACCGGCCCTTTCCACATTCCTCTGAGGAAGAAATCGTTATTCCCAAGCAGAAACTGTGATCTCTAAATAAGTGTCAGTGTCTCAAGATAGATTTTCAAGCAAACAAAAATGTTTTCAGAAATGGTATTTACTCCATATCACATAGAGGTTGTGGTGGCAAAGGCATCTTTAAAAGACAACTGGCGAAGAAAGAGCGTAGTTTTGGATAATTTGTTGTTTGAACGATTGCCCTTGTCAGACTTCAAGTGCCTTCTTTCACCTGGGGCCAAATCAATAGAGACAACACGGATAATAGTTCAGCCTAGTTCTGCAATAACAAACTCATTTTCTTCTATTACTTCTATAGTTCAAGTGACACTTACCTATTCATCTGCTGTCAAGGAGAACCTGTTGGCTGGACAGTGATCCTCTTGCTCATGTTCATTTGGTAGAAGTGAGAAAAGAACCAGACCCAAGGATTCTGCACATGCCAGAGGCGACTGATGGGGGGGGGGGGGGCACATGCCCCCCTTGAGATTGGCCCCCGACTCAGGATGAGGCAGTATTTTTGCCATGTGAGCCAGCAGCATGTTGGCGGGGTGGGAAAGGGGGCACTAAGCAGCGGCACAGAAGTATAGGAGTTGATATGGGGCTGTTGGCCCGCCTCCAGGCCCACCCGCAAATTGTGCCCCATCCCTGCCCCACAGACTCAGGAGGCACCAGTCACCCCTGGCACATGCCCTGTTTTAAATAAAAACTGTTGTTTACAGCTGAACTTAAAACTCCTGGGGAACTTTCTCTTCCATGATCTTTTTATCAGTGTGAGGAAAGCCTTTCCCCTCCCTAGTCCAACATCCATCTCAAGAATGTGCCTGGTTGCAGGGAGTGGCAGAGGGTCCGAGCCAATGTTTCACAAAGTGCTTTGGGAGCTTCTGGGAAGATATGAGTGAGATGTTCAAGAAATGGCTTTTTGGATGATTGAATGTGGATGGAGCAGACTTAAGTCACAAATGCTTATGCTATACATTTCTGATTTAGTTAATCTATAAGGGGAAAATCTACCCTGCCTTCTGCTTGACTTCAGATTAACATGGATCATTACGTCTCTGACATGAAATAACCAAGACACAATTAATAATTTCTCCTTTCAGTTCCATTAGAGCAATTTTCCTGAGAACTACACAACAAACCAAAACTCTTGCAAGGGCAACAACCACAATCATCCTGGCATATAGTCTAAAACAAATTACAGATTTCTAGCCAATTCTAGGTGACCTATCCATGAGGTATGATTGATTAGTGACAAAAGAAAAGAGGGGTTTTAACTGAATTTTGTATTGACAATTTCTTTTTCTGAGAAATATTCCTAAATTTGAGGCTTTTAACAATAAGAAAATTCATCTAGAATCGAGTCAGGTTTCTGCCTCTTAAGATTTTAATTGAGTACTCTGTTTCCATTCCTTGCCCTACCTAGGCCTTCCCCTCCATGTCCAGGTTTTCCCAGCCATGTCCTCTTTTTTGGATCTCTGTGCTGCATCTGGGTGGGTTTTTAAAAGAAGAGCAAATGTCCACATTTCCTGCTCTCCCAGGCTGCTTGGGTCTGGGAGCAGTGGGCAAGGTGATTGGCTATCAGGGGTCACGTGCTCCCTGCATGGGCTCTAGCAACCAGGTAGAGAGGGGGATAGAGAGAGTGCGCACAATGCAGGAGCCGGGTTGGGCAGCAGGGCTGGGGGGTGGGGGCTGTGGGTTGGAAGTGAGGGGCACCTGCAGAGCTGGAAGGGGCGCAGGGGGCTGCAGATCAGGAGTGAGAGGCACAAAGGACAGGATGGGAGTGGGGGGCAGGGTACTGCTGTTTGGGAGTGAGGGGCAGCAGCAGGGTTGGGGGGGTGGCTTGTCAGTGAGGAGCAACAGAATGGGTAGGGGCAGGGCACCAGCATGTCACTGCCCACCCACCATCATATTCCCCCTGCCCCCCTCCCCCCATGACAGGTGTCCTCTTTTTTGGACCTAGAAATATGGTGACCCTAGCCATACCTCAGTTTTTGTACCTAAGGTGTCCCCATTTCTCTCCTGGTATGCTGTCTCCTACCTGCAGCAGGGTCAGTCAGGTCAGTTGTTTGTTCAAGCTTTGGTCCTCCTGGGCAACAAAAGAGAGGTCAAAACAAAACAGATCTTCATCCTCCTTGGGCTCAACTATCTCCTACCTCATTGATGCAGGGCAGAAGACATTGGTCTTAGCTCTTCTCAGGCTAAGCAGTTACTTCTTTGGCCAATCCAAGCATACAGCAAGCACCTCTGTTGAACCAGCATAGCTACCTCCACTGGAAAGTCCCAAGTAAGGCCCTTAAGCAAGTGCAGCAGCAATACACCAGGAACTGAATCAGTTGCCTCTGGAGCTAAAAATGAGCAACTACAGCCTGAGCTAAAGCTCTGTACTTGGGAGTGCAAGGGGTAGAATGAACCTTTAATACTCATCACCATGCTATGCAAATATAGGAGCCAACACCAGACCTCAAGCCTACGCCACTGTCTGGTGCCCCAGACCTTTTCATGCTTTACCTTTCCTCTGGGGTCTTGATTGTTTTCTCTTTTCTAGCATGCTTGTCTCTAAACCTGCTCACAGGTCTTTCTGAAACAGAACCAACACCTTGCATTATACTGTCCTGCAATCACCATCTATAGAGTGCCATGCCACACCTCCCTTCCACCGGCATTGGTGAGGCCTCACCTGAAGTAGTGTGTCCAGTTTTGGAACCCACGCTTCAAGAAAGATGTGGGAAGACCAGAAAGAGTCCAGCAGAGAGCAACAAAAGCTATTAGAGGCGTGAGAAACATGACCTATGAGGAAAGGCTGAACTAGGGTTATTTAGTCTGAGGAAGACAAAATCAAGGGGTGGAGGGGTAACAGTCTTCAAATATCTAAAGGATGATAATAAAGAGGATGGAGATATATTTTTTCTGTGTCTGTAGGGGGCAGAACTTGAGGCTCAGAGAGAAATAACATTTGCTGGCCACTTGAAAAGCACTCTACAGCCATGCCCTACCAGGAGAGCATGGCTGCAGAGCACTCTGATTGCATGACAAATTAATCCTCATTGTACGAAGGTTCAAATGAAGGTGCTCCAAAGTGGAGCACCTTAATTAACCTGTCTGCTCTGGCAACTGGGCTGCTGCAGCCTAGCCCTGTCCCCAGTGCTGTCTCAGGATGGGAGGGAGGGAGAAGGAGAGAGGGGAGTTTAGTGTTTGCCCAGCTTGAGGCAGGGGCTCCAATCTACCTGCCTCCACTCAGGCAAACACTAATTTGAGATCCCTCCCCTCCCTTCTTCCCCTCCTCCCCATCCTGAGACAGCACTGGATCTGGAGGGGGGGGGGGCGGTATAAGGGAAGAGGCTGCCAGCATGCAGCTTCTCACATTGGATCAGCTCCGAATTGAAGCTTGATTCCTCCACCCTTCTGGCTCAACAGCTAACGTCTTTTGGGTCGGGAAGATCAATCTGACTCCTGGTGCTTTCTGTGAAGTGCCATGAGTTAGACTGGGAAACTGCAGTTCTGTCTGCACCTTGGGAGTAATGGCATTAAACTGCAACAGAGGAAATCTAGGTTAGAGATTAGGAAGAATTCATCACTACGAGACTAGTTAAAGATTGGAACAGGCTACCTAGAGAGGTTGTGGAATCTGCATCCCTGGACATTTTTGGGAAGGTTAGATAGCTTAAGAAGGTTTAATACCTGCTTCAGTAGTGCAGTAGATCAGTACATGATACTTATGGAAAGTTACTGGGGAAGTGACACAATGGTTGTGAGTTCAGCCTGGGATCAGGGACTCTTCAGCCTGAGGAAAAGAAGGCTGAGAGGCGGACCTGGTAGCACCTTACTAGTACACTAGGGGAGTACATCAAGGGCTCAGTGGGTAACTGTTCACCAAGGCACCCAAGGGGAAAACCAGGAGTAATGGCCATAAACTCCTGGAAGACCGTTTCAGGCTCAACATCAGGAAAAACTTCACAGTCAGGGTGTCCACACTGTGGAATAAGCTCCCTCCAGAGGTGGTACAATTTCCTACCTTGGAAATCTTCAAGAGAAGATTAAATAGTCACCTTGCTGGGGTCACCAGGCCCCCAATTATCTTTCCTGCTTGGTGAAGGGGGCTGGACCCAATGATCTTCCAATGTCCCTTCCAGCCTTACAATCTATGAATATCACAGAATCTATGAATCTATGAATAGACACTTGGTTGGGATGATCTTGCCTTGAGCAGGGGCCCAGACTAGGTGACCTCTTGAGGTCCCTCCAGTCTTACTTTCCTGTGATTCTATGATCCTATAATAGATCACATACTATCTGTGCCACACCTCTCCTCTGCCAGATCACATCCCCCTGAGCCCCCTGATCTAGAAGTACTAGGAATGAGACATGTCTGGCCTACAGGTTCACCTCAACACCCTGTTAACACAAGGATTTGGGTTTTTGTTTGTTTAAAAGTGTAGCAAGAAGCCAGACTGATAGGGGATTGGAGGTATGATGTAGCAAAACAGAGAAGAAACAGAGAATGTAGCCTTCGGAAGAACAATCGTTCCCCTAACACTAACACATTCTTTGTTCTGAGCTAGAAGGGGGATCAATTCTTCCCATGATGTTTTATCATTGCCACCTGAGAGAAATTTCTTTTACAAAATTTCATGCTGCAGTGGAGTTCATATTTTCAAATTTGACCCCCAACTCTCTCTCTTTCTTTCTCATTTCTTTAGTGCCTGTGTGCTTCAGTATAGCCGTTACTGCTCCTTAATCTTCCCTGATATCGCTGACTATCTGCCTGCTATAGCAGGTGCGTCTTTGCATAATCATTTTCCTACCCTCAGTATGTAAGGACCAGTTTTCTCAGATGGTGGTCTTACTGATGTTATCAGATCAAGTTCATCAGCTTTCCCAGAAACCATAAAAGGTTCCTTATTATTTTAAGCAAAGTCAAACCCTAGGAAATTGATCTAATTGAGTTAGTTTTACAATCTAACTGTGGCAAAGAGCTCGTTTTGTGGGATTACTGCAATTTGCAGCTATCAGTTCTTTATCAGTTGTCTTTTGTGATAAATATTCCCAGATATAATAAACTGTTTTGTGTTTTTTATCTTGAATATCTCTCATAAATATTAAACTTTAACACTTTCAACTTTATACTTTCCATCCCACAGGAGGAACAGTAAAAATATGCAAATCTACAATTATCGCAGAGGAGAGGATAAAATAACATAGTTTATATAGCCAAGTTAGAAACAGTCCAAGGGACTGTTAAGTAGTTACACAGTCTTCACTCTGGTCTGCCTTAAAGATTTGTCAGGATTACAGCCCTGCGGAGCCACCCACCTGTACTGCTATGGCATTGTTACAGACAAGCCATGCCACCTTAAGTCATGATTCTGTTTATCCTGATTTAACTGCATTGGTATAGATTGGAGCATTGCCTGTCTATGTTAATTGATACCAGGGAAGTTATATAAATACCTGCTCTCTGGTAGCTGGACCTCGACCTAAGGGCAAGGTCTCTCCTCTAGTGCCGTGCAGCTTTAGGTGAATTTCAAATTCTCTTGTGTCTATGTTCCTCTACCTAGCAAGTAGGGTTCATAGAACTTATCAAGCCTTCACTAATATAAGTTAGTTTGCCCCATACCCTACTGTACATCATTGTTGCAGAGAGCCCACTAGTCTGCCTGCAGCCCTTTACTTCATTATCATTATTAATATTGTTGATGATTATTCATTATTATTGTTATTCCTTTGTATTCTCATAGTGCTGCAAAGCCCTAATAGTCCAGGACACCATGGTGCAGCATAGCAAAAGAGAGTTTTAAGGAGATATTTGGAGGATAAGGTTGTATTTGTCACATCCAAAGAAAAGAAAATGGAGGTAATCTTGATAAAGATGAATTTTAGCTATCTGAACAGCTAGGAAAGGCTGCATCTAAGAGAAGTTTCACAGACTGAAATTACCAGTCTTAGACATAGTCTGAATGTGAGGACCTAGGGAGATAATTGAAACTGGTAGAGCAGTGATATCAAGGAAGGAGATAAGAGGCGCAGACAGAAGTGACAATTTTCGCACAATCTGGCCCCTGTAAATGCTCTACAGCCATGACCAAACACAAGTGCACAGCTTCAGAGCACTTTAAAAGGACCCATGACAATATGAACCCTCACTGAATGAAGGTCCAGGTGAAGATGCTCCAAAATGGAGCATCTTCATTAACATATGTCAGCATGTTCCATCTTCAGAATTGGAAAGGGGAAGGGAGCGGAGGGAGTTGAGCCTGGGATTTTTTCAGCTGGTGCTAGGGGGTGGAATGGGAGGATTGGAGCCCCCTGAGTTGAACATAGAGCCGGGGTTAGGAGGAGTGAAGGGCAGGGCTAGGGGAGAGTGGCTGCAGACTCACAGCTGCTCCAAATTGCAGCTGAATCTCCCAACCCCTGGGACCCAACAGTGAACATCTGTTGGGTCCGGGGAATTGCTGTAAGCGATGGTGCTTCCTGCAAAGTGCTATGAGGTCCAGCAGGGAGCTGCACGTCTGTCTGCACCTATAGAGAGAGTCTGGGAGGAAGATTAAGGACTCTGCTCTTGTCATGCTGAGCTTATACTGAGAGCTAGGTGCCCATCAGAGAGACAAACCAAGGTTTTAATTTGGCCAGGAGGAAACAGGTTTTGGTATACAGCTTCTAACATAATATACTTGTAATTCAATGGTCAAGACCAGCTGCTGCTGCTATTGATAAGAGAAATGCTGGCCTTACATCCTCATGAATGCAGAGGATGTTTGGGCTTGATCTTAGGTTTGCAGCCTGAACCTAGCTAGTTGTGCTTTCTAGTCAGGAGGAGCCCTTTTAGTCACAATGTATGGTTTCATGGATGGCTGGTGCCTCTTGTGTAAGGGGGGGCATGTGCCCCGGTGGCCGATTCTGCTGACCAGGGGGGCGGAGGTCTGCCAGCGGCCGATCTCACTCACTGTAAAAGCGGCCGCGCCACTTCCAGAACTCCCGTGGCCACTTCCAGAATCGATGCAGCCACTTTTGCTGGCAGCCCTGTTCCTCGGCCGGTGCTCGCAGAGGGGGCACTGGTGCTCCCGCCTGCCCCCCTGCCTGCCAGCTAAACAGAGCATGGCCTGACAGGGGGTTCACTGGCGCTCTCAGGGGGTGCACGTGCACCCCTGTGCACCCCTTGCACGTTGCCTTTGTATGGTTTACAGATTTCATTCTAAATATAAGTCTTGTCAACCTCAAGGGATCAAAAACCACGAGTCCAGAACTAAAACTCATTCTCTTCAAAGTCACAACTCATTTTACATGGACTATCTGCGGAGTCCTTTTCCCTTCCCTTTTGGATTTTGAGCCCCTAGGTCAGTGGTTTTCAAGATTTTTGGACTCAAGGCACCCTCTTTGAACTTGAGACACCCCTCCATGACTTTGTGAATTGAGTGGCACCCAATTTCAAAGACTGGTTTCCATATTACAGTGCTTACCTCTCTGCAGTGAGGCTGGGGTGGGAGACTGGTTAGGCAAGGACCAGCCTGAGCCTGCACTTATCTGCTTATCTCCTCACACCGTGCTTCATCCTTCAAAGGATCTGACAGCATCCTGGTTGAACATTGCTGCCCTTAGATGTGCATAGGTGGTGTCTGACCAAACTTGTCTCCTCAACCATAAGAGCTAGGAACCCTCTTCTTTTTTCAATGAAAGCTGAGATTCACATATGCTCATGTGAATCAAGGGGTTGGGGCTTTAAATCAAATGGCAAATACTATGAAATGCAAGATATAGTCATTGTGAGACATGATTGAACAATAACTTGAAATGTCTTGGCTACAACACTGAAACACGGAGATCTTTCTTGTAATACTTTGCTCTCCAGTGATATACTTGGATCTTTAGCACTAGATATCAGTTGTCCCTGGTTCTGGTCCAATTTCCTTCCTGAGCACAGTTTCTTTAATAAGGAAATCCTGCTTGGAAAAAGCACTTGTTTGTTTAATTTCTTAGTCCTAGGCACTGAAAGCTTATCTTGTTTTGCTAACTGAAGGCAAATCATTTCAGTTTATTATTAAAACTCAGCACAGGAGACCAAAAGACTGAAACCACAACAGTAAACAGTCTAGCTTTTAGTTTAAAAACCGCTGCAAATTGCTTTTGCTCAGTTAGATTAGCTGGGTAATTTTTAAACCAAGTGCTCTTAAAGCAAGCTTTAGTTAAATCAAAAGCTGCTCAGAGGGAGCTTCAGGGAGGCAGAAAGTTTCCTTGACCCGAGAGCTTGTTTCCTTTTCATTTCTACCTCCTGCCTGTGCTGTTTACAGGAGTTCAGCAAGCAATGCAAATAATCCTGCAGCTGGCAAACAATCTGCCAAACAGAGCACTTCTTGGCAAAGCCAGCACTAACCACCCCTTTTGGCTTCACGCCCTGATAACCAGTCCACAAAACACTTTTAAAAATCCTGACTTTGCCATTGGCCGCAGGGAAGTCTGATTCCACGTTATCCTGTAACTTCTTATCTTGCAGGGCTGGGAGGTAACGTCCTTGCAGTTTCAACATGATTAAATACAAAACTTTCCACAGAGATCCTAAATACAGATAAATATAATTCCTTTTTCTAAAAGGACAAGTGGTAATACTATAATGTTTGCAATATATAATTTTCTATTCCATTTTTTTCTACATCTTAACAGCTTCTTTCCTTTTTTTTTTTTTTTAAATCACCACTGCATTTTCTGAAGAGGTTTTCATAGCAACGTCCACAACAATCCCCAGGTTTTCTATTTGGGCAGCTACAATTAATTTATAGCTCAGCACTTGTATGCCTATTTATGTGGCAGGGGGAAACACCACAGTCACTAAGGTGGTTTTCCTAGTCGCACCCAGGGTTAACTGCTTTTCTGGCACGGGGTAGTACCCACAGAGGTAATGTATAGTAAACCTCCCATCTGCTGCTCGAGTGGGAAGATCTTGGCTTTATGCCCACTTTATGGAAATGGGAAGACTCCCTAGCTTGCTTCTGCGGCCTTATGGCTGAGGGTAAGTGAAACTCGGGCTTGGGCCTGCACGTAGGATGCCTGCCAAAGGATTTGGAAATATATGAAGCCCCAGATGGGGTGCAGGATATTTGTCAGTCGTAGGGCCACTTACGGTTCTGGACTGACTCACAGATTTGGAATAGATTTGGCTGATTTGGATTGGAACACAAATCTCTTAAAAAAAGACATATTTCAAATTATTCATGATAACTTATGTGATATTGCATTTCATAAATTTCATAGATTTCCAGGGTCAGAAGGGACCTGGTAGATCATCGGGTCTGACCCCCTGCTCCAGGCAGGAAAGAGTTCTGGGGTTAAGTAACCCCAGCCAGATGCCTATCTAATCTCTTCTTGAACACCCCCAGTAGGGGAAAGCACCACCTCCCCTGGAAGCCCATTCCATAGTTTGGCAACCCTCACTGTAAAGCATTGCTTCCTTATGTCCAATCTAAATCTGTTCTCCTTCAGTTTGTGGCCATTATTTCTGGTAACCCCGAGGGGCATACTGGTAAACACCTGCTGACCCCCACGATGAGTTTGTAGGCAGCCACAAGATCGCCTCTCAGCCTTCTCTTGCAGAGGCTGAAGAAATTCAGGTCCGTCAGTCTGTCTTCATAGGGTCTTACCTGCAGGCCCTCAACCATGCGAGTGGCTCTCCTCTGAACCCTCTCAAGGTTATCCACATCCTTCTAGAAGTGTGGTGCCCAAAACTGGACACAGTACTCGGCCTGTGGCCTCACCAATGCTGCATAGAGGGGAATTATCACTTCCCTAGACTTGCTTGTGGTGCACCTGCTGATGCAAGGAAGAGTGAGGTTAGCCCTGCTTATTACCTCGTCACACTGGCGACTCATGTTCATTTTTGCACCAACCAGGACTCTGAGATCTCTTTCCACTGTTGTGGTGCTCCCCCAGTCTATAGGTGTGTTGGAGAGTCTTTCTCCCCAGGTGCAGCACCTTGCATTTATCCTTGTTAAATTGTACCTTATTCTGATCCTCCCACTTTCCCAGTCTATCCAAATCTACCCAAATTCACTCCCTACCCTCCAGTGTGTTTACTATACCCCATGGTTTAGTGTCATCAGTGAATCTGGACAAGGTGCTTTCAACACCTTCATCCAAATCGCTGATGAAGATACTAAACAGTACTGGTCCCAAAACAGAGCCTTGGGGGACACCACTGCCCACATCCCTCCAGGGAGAAACCGACCCATCCACCACCACTCTCTGGGTGCATCCCATAAGCCAGTTTTTCACCCACCTTATGTGAGAAAATCCACATCACAGCTACTCAGTTTGCTCGTAAGAACTGGGTGCAACACTGTGTCAAAAGCCTTTTTAAAATCCAGGTAAATAATGTCTACTTCCGCTCCTGCATCGAAGCACTTTGTGACCTGGTCAGAAAAACAGACCAGGTTAGTCAGGCAGGATTTGCCTGCTATAAACCCATGCTGGTTGCCCCTTACCATTTGCTAGTGATTAATTTAATCTACCAATGTGCCACCTATTCACCAAGCTTTAGAGACTCCCATCAAGCTCAGGCAGCCTCCCTGGTGGCACGAACCTGAATAACTCCTGAGTCCTGTAGCCCATCCTCTCTGAAGTCATAACAACTGATTCAAAGAGAAAACTGTATTAAACATGGACTACACTTCACCAAACTCTGGGGATCAATATCAATATCAATGTTTCTGGATCAGGAAATCTCTGGACTCTGTTCCCAACATCTTCAACATTCCCCGTTAGAAACGGCCAAGCTTGAACATTGAAAGGCTGTATTCTTTAACCTGAACTAGTCCTTTTTGTGCCGTTTGGGGAGCACAGAGGCCAAATAGCAGGAAGGTCTTTCTAGCGGAGGATTCTTTTGGCCCAGAGTCAAGCAGTGGGAACACAAGTGGCATTAGACACCTTTGTGTTTTGAGGGCATCAAGAGTAGGCTTTTGCCTTAGCAATTACCAGCTGATAAACAGCCCGAGCCACCTGTCACACCTTACAGCAGCCCACAGGATGCTCTAATCCAGTGGTTCCCAACCTTTTTAGACTGTGGACCAGAAGTGACTGTGGACGGGCAAACTGCGGACCAGCATACCGCAGACTGGAAGTGGCCAGCATATTGCAAGCCAGCAGTATACTCCGTATAAAAAAGGGTTGGCTGCCAGTCCACAGGATGCCGGTCACTTCCAGACTTCCAGTCTGGCAGCCAAGTCTCCTGCAGACAGGCAGCCAACCCTTTGGGACCTGGTACCAAGCCACGGCCCGGGGGTTAGGAACCTCTGCTCTAATCAAGAGGTGTCAATCGCCTGCGGGCCGAATACAACCTGCAGAGCCCTACCGTGTGGCTCCTGGTGCTGCCCCTGGATCTGATCAGACCCACATGGGGCATGATGTATGGCCATAGCACAGGGCCAGTCCAGAGGCCAGGTCCAGCCCACAGACCCGCTCCTTCACTCTGCCCTCCCCTTTCCTCCAAGACGTCTGATCTGGTGGCTGCTCCAGCCAGCCTGGGACCTGTGCTGTATGCAGCACAGATCCTGGAGCAGTCAGAATGGGTGCCACATGAGACCCAGTCCACCCAGTACGTCAGCCACGCTGCATGAGGTGGCTGCTGGAGTTCTGGCTGCTCCGGGATCTGTGCCATGCACAGGGCAGGCTGTGGACCAGCTAGAGCAGCTGTCAGATCAGATAGGTTGGGGAGGGGAAAGAAGAAGTCTGTGGGCCAAATCCATCCTGTAGACCAGCCCCATGCCACTCATCTGGTTTACAGGGTTGAACCAGTTTGACAACCCTGCTCCAATCTCTGTTAGGGCTGAAACAGAGATCAAGCCACATACAGAAATCATTTAACTCAGTACTGAAGCATAGCCACCTCTGCAACATGGTAGCTGTTGAAGACTCCATAATCTGTGTGTAATCATCCAATAGGAAGTGCCAAGATACTGCGTGTGCATACACACGCACACACACGTATGGATATGCATGTGTGTACACCCATTGCATATTATTACATACAATAAGATGACCAAGTGATAACATTCTCCCCTACTGCTGCTGAAGTTATATTGATGTAAAAAGTTCTTACGCTCAGAGAGGTATTCCCAAATAGGAAGAGAATAAGCTATGCGGGTAGCAGGCATCTTTATGCCTGCATCTTCATTACAATTTGTACTCTTAATTATTTCAAGAAAATCACATCCCAAACTGACACTAGTAAAGTAAAAACAAAACCCAAACAAAAAAATGGTGTCATCCAAGCCTAACTGAGACTGCAGGAAAAACTGGCTTCCACCAGGCACAGTTGAGAATCTCACTACACACAGATGAGCCCTATCTTTTCAGTGACAAACTAGCCACATTTCAAGCAAATAAACTCAATGGATGTCTGTCTAGTAAGTGGTTGCCCCTCCCTTGTTACTCCTGGGAATGAAAGAGAGTTTTCATGTCAATGGGTGATGAATAGTTCCCAACTGCTTTCTGTGCCCAATTACTCTGGGATGCAGGGCTTGGCTATTTCTGAGGGAGCTGCATGTTGAAATATCGTTAAGACATCAGCGTGTGAATGGCAGCTTCCCTCAGGGAGGCAGAAGCAATCACTCCCTAAGTGTCAGTTTGCGTCGTGCTTTTCAATCTGTCTCAGGTAGAGGCTATATCCTAGGCTAAGACAGCCAGGTACATGACAGATGCTTCAGAGGGAGGAGGCTGCTGAAAACATCCATATTTCTCTGCTTGCATATCTGGCTCCCTGAGGAACAGTATTTATCTGTTTCATTTTCTGTGGAGGGCAAAGTCTCTCATCTAAGATAAAGATAATCAAATTTCATGCTTCAGGGAATAAGCAGATTGCTTACCAGGGTACTATTGTACATCAAGCAGGACTTTTCCTCCTTGTAAAATGCTACAGAGGCAGCTAGCTGCATTATGGATTTTCCTCCACCTTCCTCAGAAGCACCCAAGCTGTGATTTACAGCTGCCTTACACATCCTTAATTCCTTCCTGTGGATGTGAACTGCCAGCCTCCTGGGGGGTGACTCTCCCACACAGGATGACTCCATAATCTTCAAGGCAACAGATAAGCCAGATTCTCAAATTCAAGTCATTTCTGGATGCCAGACTTGATGACCCAATGGTCATCCAACCCCCATTGAAGAATTACAAAAAAGCAGGCCAGATCCTGAAGATTTTATCTGAATCTGAACTAGCTTATAAGAATAAACCGAATAAAAAGCGAGCATCAGTTGAATAAAGTCTTAAAGATTTAGCCCATTCACACTTGTACCCGCATTTGCCTACTTTATGACTGCTCTTCCCTAAATTAATCCCTAGTGAAAGTTGATGGACCTGCCTGAAAATTTACTAGTGGAATAGTGCAAGGAATATTGCACAGCGCACATTGTACCGAGGGCCATTTGCCAGGTGCACTTTCCATTACAGGGCTGCCGTGCGTGGAATCCACTCTGACCAGATGCCAGCCTTCAGCACATTTGCAGGCAGGAAATTGGACTGCATATCGAATCGTTGTGCAGTGAGGGCACTGGACTCGCTGTTCTGCTTCTCAAATCCACTTAATTCTCAAATTAAGTGGTTTCATAAAGACTTCTGGTGGGGTACTGGGATTGCAGCATGTGGCCTAAAAGCCGTATGTAGTATGCTCCTGGAATATTGGAAAATGATCATTTAATTAAACCGAACCATTTAATAAACATATTGATTTGGTTGACATTTTCCGTGGAAATTATTAAAACATTTCACTTGGATAAGACCAAAATGATTCATTTTCATAATGCTGAAGCACTGTTTTCTAACTTTAATGGTTTGGTTATGCTATATCCTATTAGCAAAATGATATCGTGTTCGCAATAACGATTTAACAAGGTCGCTTTGCAATTTCTAACACATTAATTTTTGGTGAAATTATTGCTTCTTGGGAAACATCTGCCTTTTAGTCACCGTGAAGCAAAAGGAAATTGTGAAATGTCAGAAATTCGGTGGAACCAACGCTCCAAGTTCTGACCAGCTCCACTGACAGTAATCAAAAATGATTAAACAGCATAAGGCAAAAGCATTACAAGAACTTTGCAACCGAGGCATGTTTAACAAGCCCAGATGCATTGATTCATTCAATTCAGTCCATGTGCTTTGCCAGCGCATGTCTACCTACAGTACCCAGCGATATCAAAGAAGGATCTGATTTCAGATGTGAATCTCAGAGGAATTTTAATAGTAACACATGAAACTGCAGCGCAGGTGCTACATCTGAAGGGGGTTTTGTAGGTGTCAAAGGAAAACTTGAGATTCTGTTGATGAACTTTCCTTTGTGCTTCTGGAAATGAATCACAAAAACATCACTCTTAGTCCTTTGTAGTAAAAGATTCCATGATACTTTACAACCATAGAGAAAGTTAGCACTAATGAACTGGTCAGGTCCTTGAAAGAAATTACTACCCACCACAAGTTCATTCTACTTACCTACATATATTCCTCTAGTACTCAGAATTAGATACTACAATTTCTTTTCATTTCCTGTCCTACAAAATTGTATTGTTTTGCTGCAGACTCTGTGGACAGCTACTGTTTTCTACCCAGGAGCTGGCTGCCTTCAAATGTTGGGTGAAGCAGTATATGCATATAGCTAATAAAGTATCATTCTCTTCAAGATGCAAGGTACTACTTAAAGAATATATTATTAAAAGAGGCCACAAATATTTTGAATAAATTGCAAAGATCTAAATTTGCCCAATGTCCAAACATGAAAATAGTTCAATATTTTATCACATCTAAGAAAGACTGGAGGCAAAAGTTTGGAGATGACTGCAGATTGGTGGGATGTGAATTTGTGTGTACATAAAATGCATACACATTATTCTCTGCACTATTTATCTAATCTTCTCCTGGGGCATTAAAAGGAAGACATGCCCCATCTGAAGATTCATTCATCCATCCATCCAATATTGTGGCAGGCCAACCCTAAATCATTGCTATTACTTATATGACTCAGTAGGTGAAAAGGTCGTTGTACTCACCCTGCTTTCACACCAACATGAATTTGGAATAACTCTCACAAAATTGCAGTGGTTTAACAAACGTCAAAACACAAGGGCCCTATCAAACTCTCTGACCCTTGTCTAAGACATTTGGAAAGGACCAGGTCGGGATCTCTCTCCAGGAAGACAGTGCAAACAGCTTTCTATAGTCCCCTACACCAGTGGCTCCCAGCCTTTTTTATACTGCGGACCGGCAAACATATTTAAATGTAATTCACACATTTACATCTAGTTTACATATTTACATTTAAATTTACATGGTCACATTTTAATTTTTTATGTGGGTGGATAGCAAGGATCAGATTGGGTTGGGGCACCGTAGCCACGGGCACCGGGGGAACCCTTCAGGGAAGGAGAGTGTGCAGGTGGTGGCCCAGGGGAAGCCAGCTGGGGCTGCTCAGGAAGAAGGGGCTCTGCTGCCTTCCCCAGGAGCAAGCAGTAGAGCCATCTCCCTGCCCTTCACCCCAGGCATTTCCTTGCCTGCATCCCCCGCTCCGGGCTGCGGGCAGGGCTGGGGGTCCTGCCCGGCCCAACATGGGCCCCAGTACCTGCTGTGCAGGCAGCGCCTTGCTGGGTGCGGCCATGGCACTGGAAGAGGGACAGGGTGCACGGAGCAGGCTGCCTCCCTCCCAGGGCTGCTGTGCCGCCCAGCTTTAACCCAGAATGTGACTGCCGGTGGCCTGATAACTTTCATGGCCTGGTACCACACCACGGCCTGGTGGTTGGGAATCTCTGCCCTACACTTACCTTGCAATGGCTGGTCATCAATTCTTTGGGAGCAGGGTTAGGGTTAGGGTTAGGGCTCAGTCCCTAGCACAAAAGATCTTGGTCCAGGCTGTGACCTCCTAGGCCCTATTACAGAACAAATACAAATAATAAGAATAATACATGTTCTCCTTCTTGAACAGCAGCCTTAGCATTAGACATGAGCCTTCATATTTTTCATTGTCTTGAAAATGTACCTGGATGAACCATTTTGCCATGATTAGACTGAGTGAGGAAATATAGCTAAGGAGTTTTTCAGGGGCACTGTAAGCAGGTTGGTGTGCTTCCTGTCTTTCGGGCTGGCTTTGTTCCCTTGTGAGCTCCTCTTAACACAAAGAATAGTCCTTGTGCCAAACAAATGAACGAGCAAAACAAAACTTTTAGCCCAGGGGTGGGCAAAATGTGGCCTGCGGGCCAGATGCAGCCCACCAGGCCATTCTATCTGGCCTGTGGGGCCCCTAAAACATTTAGAAAACTAATATTTATCTCCTTCTGGCTGCCTGGCATGCAACCCTCGATGGCTTGCCAAAACTCAGTAAGCGGCCCTCCACCCAAAATTATTACCTGCCCCTGTTTTAGCCCTTTTCTGGGTGTTAGGAAGGATCATTTAGCTCTGGTCTCTTCCTAGCAGAGAGTTCATCTGGGATCCTGTCTACCTCCTGATCATAAACTCCTCCTTCCTGCAGCTCACCACTTTCTGTTCTTCTTTCTGGGCTTTTCCCAGCTGGAGAGATACTACGGCCTGATTAGCTAACCACCCGGCCTTCATTCCCATTTAAAAGGCCAGAGCACCCTGTTATAGACCCCTATTGCTTTCATTTGTTTTTCAGAAACATACATATCATTGTATATTTGTACTGATTATATTTCTGGGCAAAACCTACTGTTTGCTAGTGGAGGTGCAGCGCTGTTTTTTGGTGTTCTGAGAAATCTAGTTCTTGTGTACCTGGTATGCTGCTATTGTCTTGCATGGGGCAGGGTGCAGCATTTTTCCTGTGCATGGGTCAATGATTAGATGTTGAGGGGATGAGGATGGGATTGCTTGTCAACCAGACAGCAGGTGATCATTGGTTTTGCTGGTGAGCGACTTCAGGCCCAGCACTGAGCAAAAGCACTCTTTTTAAAAAAAAAACCAAGCAAACAAACTTTCATCCTTCCTTCCAGGTGTGAACTTCATCAGCACATTTTATTGTGTGAACCTCCTTTAATGTATTTGTAATCTCTAGAACCTACAAAATGCTGAACTGATTTCTACCGGAAATACATTTTTAATTTCAGAAAATTAACATCAAACACATTCAAACCCTGGTGTGAAAACTCACAAAAATATGGATTTTTTTTTTTTTTTTTAGGAAGATGTTAGTATATTTGGAAAACCAAAATAAAATGTGGCACCATCAGGTTCTTTGGAGGGCACAGGTGAGTATTGTTTACAACTTGCCCTATATTCATGCTGAACTTTATTAATTTAATCTTAAAAAGCTGAAATGGGATGTTATTCGTTCCTTCTTTTTTAATTAAGTGTGCCTGGAGCTTTAGAGAAGAAAAGCAATAAAAGGATATGGTTCCTACTTCCTGATCTAAGCATCTCTTTCTTACAAACACTCACAAGCCTAGGTATTCATAGGAGGAGATCCTTTTACATGCTTGACAGGAAAAGTCTGTGGGGATAGTACAGAGGCTTAACAGAAAAGATGAAAAAGAAATCCCCATTCTAGGAACAAATGACTTGAAGCTTTCTTTTGCACTGGATTAACTTTCACTTTAGTTTCTACTTTATCTGGACAAGAGTTTCATTTTTCTGGAAATGGGATGGACTGTCCGAAACAGCGTGAGTGGAAGAAGAATTTGGACACCTTAGTTTTTAGCATGCAGACTTTTCCCCTTGGCCCATCTATTAACAACCCCATTGTACCTCTGCTTCCTGTTTTTAACTACCACGCTGACAAAGTGTTTCTGCTACTGCTTTTCTAGCTAGCCTAGTATGCAAGGCAGAGTTAGGCATAGACTTTCTTGTTGGTTTCTCATGTATTTGGAAGGTTTCGTTTTGAAATGATGTAAAGAAATGCAGCGATACAGATAAACTCTAGTGGAAACTCCAGCAGCTCGTTTGGCTGGAACTCAGCTACCCAGAAGGAAATTCAAACTTTACATTCAGTTTGCTAACTGAAAAGTCATTCAGAAGAGATCACATTCTCACTTTCAGGGATATGTTAACCCATCTATGCAACATAGGTCTTGGACTTACACACATTTCAACTGTCTGACTCTGGCAGACAGATTAAACATCTACCCAGAGCCAGATGCATAAATAGTTCACTGCCACATGAAGGGCTTTTGCTCAGGAATCATATTACTACCCCATGTGGCTATGGAATATATAAAAACACATATAATTTTACACTTGTATGAAAATCTCTGTGAGAAAGGGGTGAAAATCAATCCTGCAAGGGCTAAAGCCATTATAAACATGCCACCCCCTAGAGATAAGGAAGGAGTGCAAAGATTACTGGGAATGATCAGTTTTGTAGGAGAATATCTACCTAACTTAGCAGAGCAGACCAAACACCATAGATCACTCCTACAAAAGAATGCTCAATGGATATGGGAACATGAAGATGAAGGTGAATTTACAAACCTGAAGGAAAAAATAATGAAAGCTCCAGTACTAAAATACTATGACCCTAAAAGACCCATTAAATTGTCAACAGATGCTTCTAAAGAAGGCATTGGAGTAGCTTTGCCTCAAAAGCATAGGGTTAGCTGGAGACCAGTAGCATATGCATCTAGGGCACTCTCTAAGTCAGAGTGTCTATATGCACAAATTGAGAAAGAAAGTTTAGCTCTGGTATGTGACTGTAAGAAATGTCATATATTCATATACGGGAAGCCTGTGATAGCTGAAACTGGTCAAGCCTTTGGTAACTATAGCGAAGAAAGGGTTCTCAGACATGTCACCCACATCACAGAGACTTCTTTCAACTGCAAATGTATGCTCTAGGCATACTGTACACCAGGAACACATCTACTTATTGCAGATACGTTGTCCACAGCATATGACACAATGGAACATGACAGAATTCTAGACTCAGAGATAGATAGTACATGTTAATTTAATTAAAAGAGGGAGTCCTATCACAGATAAAATGTGGGCACTTATTGCAGAAGCTGCTGTTTAGGACACCACATTGCAAAAAGTGATACCTATTTGTGCTGGTTGGTTTGGAAAACATATACCTAGCCCCTACTCTCAGTTAAAGGAAGAGCTGTCAGTACTGGATGGCATTTTGTTCAAAGGCTCACGACTTGTTCTAGCAGTGCTAAAGAAAGTCACATTAAACAGAATACACGAGAGGCTTCTAGGCATTGGACAATGCAAAAGGAGAGCATGGGATGCTCTATATTGGCCCAACATAAATAATGACATAGAAGATGCTGTAAAGGCTTGTACACCGTGCCTAAAGTACAGATCAGTGCAAAGAAAAGAGCCCATGATTGTTAGCGAACATCTGTTGGGTCCAAAAAATTGATGAGGAAAAGGGCCTTATATCAGTGTACAAGTAAATTCAAGCCTTATTGTTGGATTTGAACCATCTACCGTTTCTGGATACATTGTCAAAAAATCTATGCTAGCACCATCTGCAAAGACATTAAAGTCACTCACAGTCATAACTTAAATCTCATTATAAATTGTCCTCAAAACTACAGTGCTTCTGAGACTTGGTCTATCCTTTTTTTTTTTTTTTTTGCACCAGTATAACCAGAAGAAATTAAACAGGTTTTAGAATTTAAATAAGAAAGCCTCAAAAAAACAACAAATAAACAGATTTAAAACTGTATTTTTGATGGTTACAAAAAGGATGGAGCCAGACTGTTCTCAGTGGTGGCAGATGACAGAACAAGAAGCAAGGGTGTCAAGTCGCAGCAAGGGAAGTTTAGGTTTAGATAAAACTTTCTCACTAGGAGGGTAGTAAAGCACTGGAACAGGCTACCCTAAGAGGTTATGGACTCTCCATCCTTGGGAGATTTAAGACCGAGGTAGACAAAGCCTTGGCTGGAATGATCTAGTTCGGGCTGGTCCTGCCTTGAGCAGGGGTTGGACTAGATGTCCCTGAGGTCCCTTCCCACCCTACATTTCTATGGTTCTATGATTTGTGAGGTTGAAATCTATGGGGCTGTCAATGCTGCATTTGAAGGGAGCCAATGTTCATCTGTCTGCTCATCTCAATTCACCAGCAATGTGGTGAGAACCACCGGCGTTAACTGTAAAGCAGACAGAAGAGCAAGACCCATCTAAATACCTAGAACAGGAGTGGGCAATATGTGGCCCGGGGGCCGGATGTGGCCCATGGGGACCCTAAAAAACTTAGAAAAATAATATTTATCTGCCCTGGACTGACTGTCATGCGGCCCTCGATGGCTTGCCAAAACTCAGTAAGCAGCCTTCTGCCCAAAATAATTGCCCCCTCGACCTAGAAGCTCTCTCTATGTCAGGTCATGAGTTGCCCACAGATCATTCTGCACAAGAGTCTAACTTTCTTAAGCTCAGGCAAATCCTGTGGATACAGGCTAAGGCACCTGGAGCCAGGTTCTGTTTCACCCAGTAGTCGTCTAAGGGGACTTCAGCATCTAGTTGCCATTCTAGTCTATTCTTTCCAAGTTCTGAAGCTCCTTTAATACATCTAATTATGTACTGTAGCATCATTTTGTTACCTCTTACTCTTGGGCCACAAAAAAGGCATGAGGAAAAACACCCATCTATTTTTGCATGAGCTGAGGAAGGGAAACAAACCTAAGTCATCAATGATGTACAGAGCAGGCTGAAGGCAGGAAGGATCCGTGAAGGGCACCCATCCTCTTCCATACCCTCTCTGGCCCCAGCAATGTCTCCCAGCAATGAACTGCATAGCAAAGGCCGGGGTACAGCTGGGAGCCTAGGGAAGCACCACCGCTCCCAGTTTGTGAAGGACCCTCTCAGTAATTTTTAAAAAATTAATATATTGTGTGTTCCAGGTCAAATCAGCTCCAGATCATATCAATTGAGCAGAACTCAATCGTTCCAAAAACCGTATTGATAGAGCAGGCAGAACTCAGTTGTCCTAAATACCATGTACGGGTTTCCCTTGCTTTATGCGGGCTCTGTATGTGCGAATTTGCTCTTATGCAATGACCCTTTTTATACCCAAAATTCATTCTAGGTGAGGTAAATTCACTCTGATGCGATCAGTGTGGTGGAAGCCAGCAGTCAGCTGCTTTGTGCGGTGCATTGTGGGAGTGACGTGCACCAAAATATAGTCTCTTGTGTGGATCTGCGATGTGTTTCTGTAGTTGCCATCCCCATTATGTGCTTGTGTGCTCCACCTGCTGTTAGCGGGTACCAAAATTGTCTTGTAAAAGTGGTAGAAATGGGTCTGGGGGTCAGTACAGTTGTGGTCTTGGAACGTATCCCTATTTGTTACATTGGAAAGTGGGGTCCCTTTATGCGAATCCGAGTTACGCACCGTTTTCCAGGAACGCATGTACAGCATAAAGTGAGGGAGACCTGTATGGCGCTACAACTGGTGAGCACCCTCTGCCCCGGTGCTCACCCTAGGACTTCAGATACTCCCAAATCCACCGTACTGCAGACCCAAGCCCAGAGCTCTTGGGATTGACATGCCCCCAGAAACCACAGGCAAGCATCCTCTTCAGTGTGGGACTTGAGATACTTGCAGCCCACAAGCGACCCAGAAAGCCTCACCACTTCATTTCTTTCACTTTCCAGCCCAGGATGCTCAGGTCCTGGCTTTCCCATGCACACTGTGAGCCTGCCCCCGGGGAGACTCCACCAGGCCGGGGAGCCTGGTGCAAAACGGGCGAAGGAAATTCCGGCTCTGTGTTTAGCAAGAGCCAAAAGTAGGGGCTCGGAGGGAGGAGGAGGAACTGCGGAGCACGGGGCAGGCTGATCTCTGCCACCGCCCATGACCAGCCCCGGGGAGGAAACGCCTCTGTTGTGTTGTGTGTTTGCAGCACACGGCTCCGTGCAGCCAGGACAGCGGGGCTGCAGGCCAGGGTTGCTGCCCCCGGCGCGGCCCGGCCCGGCCCTGTCGCGCGTCCTCGCACGTGTGTCTGCGGGGCCAAGCCACGATGCTGCCCACGGCCGGCCCCAGCACCGGGCAGACCTGCGGGCTCGTGCTCATCTCCGCCGTGCTGCTGCAGTCCATCTGCGTGGCTGTGACTTTCCTCTACTTCACGAACGAGCTGAAGCAGGTCAGTAGCAGCCACATCTCGGCGGGGCTTGCAGCTCTGCGCCGTGCAGCGCCGTGCACCCCCGGCGGGGCCGGGGCGGGAGCGGGCTCGCGTCCAGCAGGAGGCTGCAAAGGCTTGCTGCTTTGCTCGCAGCCGTGCAGAGCCCGGGGCAGGGGCCTGCTGTTGTCCCGGGGCTGACACGGCGAGGGCAGCACAGGAGCGGGCTCGGGGGCACGGGCACAGCGGGCACACGTGGCCGGGGAAACAAAAACCAGCACAATACTTTGCTCCCCTACAAAACCAACCCCGTGTTCAGACAGTGACTAAGCCCGGAGGAATGTGCAGCAGACAGCACAGCTGATGCCCGCCCCGCACGCAAGCCCCGTGGGTTTCTCTCCAGCCCTGCCGCACGGCGCCGGCGCCCGCACCCGGACCGCAGCGCCCCGGCGAGCCCCGCTGCTGCGCTGCGCTGCGCTGCGCTGCGCTGCGCTGTGCGGGGCCGGGGCCGGCTGCAGGGACAGAAGGGAGAGCCTGGCTCGTGGGAGACCAAGCCACTGTCCCTGCCCTTGCTTTGTTCAGCTGCAAAACTCCAGGGCTGCAGCTTGTTTCCAGCGACCACAGCTGTAAAACCACGTGCCAGGAAGAGCACACACCAACTGCTGAAACTTCCTTAGCCTGACAAAGGGTTTTTGAACCCGAAAGCTTGCTTAATAACTATTCTCCAACTATTTGGGTTGGTCTAATAAACGATATCAAATTCACCCAAGGAACCTTGTCTGCAGGTTGTTTTGAGTGCACTTTTGTTGCCGGTCACTTGAGGGTTGGTGAAATGATTGATGGAAGACAGTTATTTGATGAAAACAGGTTAGGCTGTACTGTACACCAGAGATTTCCACCTCCTGCTTACCCTGTTTAAAGCCCTGGGTTAATAGACCTTGCATTCCAGTGATTAGTAGTATTGCACCTCTCCCTAATTGCCTTTTTCCCGAAGGTACCTTTATTTTTAACCTTTAACCTTAGTGTCTATTTTACCAGGCTGGGTAAATCATTTCCAATAATACTTACCCCAGAATAACTTGTTATTGCAGAGCTACTCATGCACAGATGATGTGAAGGGTACATCCAGTCACTTGAGAGACAGCACTTGGTGGGGCAAAACAGTAGTCTAGTTGGCTGTGCATTACGGTGTGGACATTTGACTTTTATGCCCGAGTCTTCTCAATCTGCCCTGCAGAAAAAGTGAAGCAGACACATGATGTACAGCTCTTACCTGATATCAAGTTATTTTGGAGAAGTTAAAGTTCAGTGCACATACAGGATACAACCTTGGAGGGAAGCACTGGGGAACACAGACTTCTTTCCACTTATAAAAAGTGCCTCAGTTTCCCTACCTGTAAAACAGGGCTAATATTACTTCTCTTCCTGAATGGTACGCGGTCTAATCCATTGAGGGCTGGGAGATGTTATGGCAATGCTAGTATAGGTGGTTATAGGTGTGTGACGGGTAAGCAAAAGGTAAAGGAAGCAGTATCTTTTCCATCCCATCCAGCTTAAAGAGAAAACTGTGGAATACCTTAAAACTGCCCTCTATACCTGGTCAGAAAATAGATAGTAATGGGTGATCTACAGTTTTTGCCCCAATTTAACCACATTGTTTTAGAAGCCAATATAGTTAAATCAGTACAAAGCCGTAGTAAAGGTTCACTTTAACGGTGCATATAACCATGTAGCATATTGCCATCAAGTTAAGGTAAATTTCCCAAACAACCTCATTAAACAGCCCCCTGCAGTCTGCAGCAGTGATCCAGAAGGCTGCAGTAGCCTCCTTTCCAGCTGTGGCCTTTTGCAGCAGTGATCCTAGAATACAAGACTGTTTATAAACATGAGGAAAGGCTAGAGTCGCAGTCCAAGTCTGAGGTTTCCTGTTTAAAATGAGCTTTGTAGTGTGGAAGGGGTGAATTGCCTTCATCCTGCCCCAGTGGAAAATCCATCATTCCTGTCCTTTGTTTCCAGCCTGACAGGAAAGCAATGAGGGTGGGGGAAGAGCATGACCCTGTGCTAGAATTTCCCAGGCTCCAGGAGCCAGTTACATGCTAAGTAATGCGATCCATCAAAAAAGGAAGAACTTGTATAGAAAACAGTTGAATTTAAATGACTGTTGATGACTGCTTCCTCTGAGCTTGGGCAATATATAATAGGTCTTACCCCCGCCGCCTCTTGCCTCCTCCGGCATGGTTGATGCAGTATCACTGAGTTGTGGAAGCAGGATCACTGAGTTCAGTGTGTAATTTGTTGGCATTTATTTGAGAAGATGCATTCTTATATTAAGCAACAGCGCCAGCTTGAGTTTCGATCATCTCCTAACCCCCAGAGCTGGAGCAGAGCTGTTGGCAATGCTCTTTGCTATTCTAAACTCGTCCCATTGTACTCGATGGGGATTTTGGCACTGTCTTCAGTGAGGGGGGCAGAATTTCACCCTTTCTTCTATGCATCAGAAGGTAGAATTGTCTCCCTACAGCTGGAGATCACCAAGTTCAAACCTGTAATCAGATCCTACTCAGCTTCCTCAGAAGGAAAGGGGTTGAACGTGTTGTCCTGATTTCATTCCCTCATGGAGGCTAGGAGAGACCCAGCTGCCTGTTGCAGGGTTGAGTGGAGAGGACCAAAGTGGTTGTTTGGGTTCATCTTTAAAAGCCTGCATGGAAAGATCCCTTGAGTAAAGTAAATACATTTTACTTCACAACATTTACTTTATAAATACAAAGTCAGGATTGGAGCAGCTAAAATAATTCACAACTTGAGTGATTTGAGATTGCATTTGCATAAAGTTTACTCCATTGAGCCCTTCACATCCGATTTATGACCAGAAAGATAACAATGTAAGTGTATTCTTGGACATCAAATATCTGCTTGTACCTAAATAAGTATGTAAAGTTGGGAGGAAGTTTTAAGCCTCCTTCATAAGTCACTGCTTGCTGTACCATGTTGGTACATTAAGAACAAAAAAAGGTGTTTCTAAATACAGGGACTTGAGTGACATACCATATATGCAGACCTATGAACACATATTCCATGAATTAACAGTTGTCCTTCCTTCTAACGCAGCTCCAGGACACATACTCCAAGAGCGGCATTGCCTGCCTCACTGGGGAAGAACTGGGAACTTTCATGGGAGACTTGGATCTAAACAGAATAGAAGAGAGAGAGCAAGACCCCTGCTGGCAAGTGAAGTGGGAGCTAGGAAAGTTAATTAAAAAGGTATTTAGAAATTTTCTCAAAGACTGGTTAATGGAGCTTGGTTATGCCATGTCAGTAGATTCAAACAGTTGAACTCCAACCAGGGAAGTAAAATGCAGATTTGCACACCCTCTCATCAAAAAGGTTCTGCACCCTGGGAGAGCTGCCCCGGTGCTGAAACAGCCTCTGGCTAGGAACAAACGTTGCATTTGTCCCAGACCAAAAAAGTCCCAGGAGTGGTGCGTACATGGCACACCCTTCAAATCAGGGTTTAGTGAGCGGCTGAACACTTTCTGCTTTTCTGCGGTTGATTCAGTGATGCAGTCTTGGGACAGTTGTTCAGATGTGCTTTACAATGTCCCAGAACAAGGTGTTAACACTTTTTAACTCATGAACCTTTTTTAGGGTTTGTCTCTAGACAATGGACATGGATGTTTGAACAACTGCACTTTGTCCCAGGATAAAATAGTCTCTACAGTCAAAGCATTAACAAAACAGATGCTGCTTATGCACAGTAGCTATTCCCCGGATCCACAATAAACACAATGAAGAATGCCTGTTGTGCCAATGAATTGCAGAATAAAGATCTTCTAAAGTCATTACATTCTGTAATCTTAGTAATCCATGGATAATGGCTGTGCTTCTTATTTCATATACAGTGATAGTCTCTCGCATTTATATGGAGATAACATAATGTCTTTGCTGCTCTCATGGACTTATTACAATCTCAGCAGAAGGGCCTAATAGAACTTGCATTTGTTATTTCAGTGGATTCAGTATACACTTCCCATGAGACGAACCCTGACAACCCTTGTCGTGGAGAAACAGAAATGTGTGCAAGGGACACTTTTGTGTAACAAAGAACCACCATCAAAACTACATGAAAACAACCGGGGACCTTTTTTAAACCTTATAATTCATGAGACAGTTTTTTACTCGCATCTCAGCCCAAGATGAATGTAGCGGGTACTGTTGTGGGCTACCTACAGGGCATGAGCTACTACAGTGAATATAGGGCATGGGCACATGTACGTTTACTTCATTCAGTGTTAGAGAGGTTTTGCTATCAGTCTTTACGGCTGCCAGCTTGTACATACATAATAATTGGAAGGTAACAGCCGCTGCCCTTTTGAAACTTTTCCCTTTTGAAACAGCTCCAAATGCATGTGTCCGTATTCTTTGTAGCGTTTGCTCTAAAACATGTGCAGCCTTTCCATTCGTTTCAACAGGCCAGTGTTGCCCTAGCAGTTAAACTGGAGTCTGGTCAAGCTCCAGTGACTCACTCCACAGTCAGATTATTCCAGATTTACACTGGACTAATTACAAACAGAATCTGAAACTGTGACTCCACATTTCTTCTTATTTAGGGACTGCATCAGGATCAGATTTTCAAAACAACTGTATACACAATAAGCAGAGCTCCATTAAAAAATGTTCCAGCTGATTACTTTCTTGCAAAAGTTTGATTATGATCAATTAATTGTGCTTTTCTGTTTAAGATCAGATTTCAGATACAAAATACAATTTGTTTGAAGGTCAAGTTCAGATTCAGATGTTTGATCATTTATATAGTACACAACACTGAAATAGCTGTATTCCTGTATTTTTGCCAAGGTTATACTGAATCCACCTGAAGTAACCAGTTTTCTTTACATATCCTTGCAGATCATGTCAAGATACTATGAAGAAAACATGTCTGCAGTGAAAGGTATTTTTTAGTACAACACATTTCCTTACCCTATAAAAAACAAGTTGTGTTGGTAGTATAAGGACAGAGGTGGCACACATGCATTCCAGATGTAGAAAATGTGTCCTGATTTCTTGCCCGTTCATAGTTTGTCCATGGCAAAGCATGATAAATGGATAATTGTTAGCATTCGCTGACATTTTAAGATGGACTTGATGATCACGAACTGTGTCAAGTAGAGTATTGGGCCAGGAGTCAGGAAGAAATCCCAGATTATATATATATTCAAGTGCTATTCAATACATTCAGGTTCTCTGCTTCAGAAAACAAATAGCACTTCCACTGTCACTGAGCTACTTTAATCAAAAGCTAAGCAGAGGTCTGCTTTGAAGCTGGTGCAGTTTTTTAGCCCAAGGAAGGACCATTAAAGAGCATTCTGGCCTCAGAAATCAGTGGAAATGTTGCATGAGTAAAGAGTACAGAATTAGTCTTATAGCCCTGGACTTTATAAGCCACAGTTTTTTGTTAGAAGGTTATCAGCGGGGTATGGGCTGTTGGTACTAGCTAACAAATGTAATTTAAAAGACCTTTAAAGATATTTCATAGGGAATATGGAGAAAAGTTAGGGGAAACTTTGACCTGATCACCCATTAAAGCTAAGTCTATTACTGACCTAATGTTCAATTAAAAAAATTGACAAAAGTATCTTCAAAACGCTGTCCAATTTGACAGACATTTATATTTCCAGAAATAATACATGTCTTTATTATTTCTTTTATTCTAATTTGAGATTAAATACTGTGGTCTTTATTCATGCAGCTGAAACTTCGCTAAGTCTTTCAACAACTGAAGATCAGGAATCTCAGACTCCCGTGCACAGAGTAGCAGCTCACATAACTGGAAACAGCAATAGGATGAGTTCATCATTCACACAAAGTAAGACGTTTTGCTCCATTGGAAAAGGAAGTAAATATTTTAAAATGGAGAAAGATCATGGACTTTATGTGCTGTGTGGTTTTCCAGAAACGAATAAACCAAGTTGATGCTTATCATGAACTGCTGCCTCCCACGACTGGGGAGGCACCATGGCGGTGAGCGGGGAGGGCACCATGGTGGTGAGGACCTCCTGCCGGTGTCGGTGGCAGCGAGCGAGGAGCACCCGCAGCCACTGCTGGCAAGCGGAGACCGCCCACCACCGCCGTCAGCAGTGTCAGTGGCGGGGGAGAGGGGTGGTGAGCAGGGACCAGCCACATCGGCGGTGAGGGGGGGCAGGTGCAAGCAGTGACTGCCCGCAGAAGCTGGCAGCAGCTTGAGCGGTGGCCAAACTCAGGGGGGGCACATGCCCCCCGTGCTCCCCCTACGTGTCGCCTATGATGCTTATAGTGCACTTTTTTTTTAGTTGTCAAGGACTTAATGAAACGTCTGGTCAGAAAATAGGAAACAGCTTTTTATTAAAAAAAAAGAAGGAAAAAAAAAGATTTCCTCGATTTTGCTAAAAAAACAAAACAAAAAACCATTGAGTTCACTCAAGTCCCTTCCCTCTTCCTTGCTGTCTTTCTCCTTTGCTGTATCTTCTTGGAAAAATATTTACTGTACAAGATCCCAGATGCTATGATGATAAGCATGTTATGTAATACACAGATGAGCAGGACAGATTCCCACAAGCTGTTACTTATGAAACTTCTTGAAAAAACCTGCTACCCAATCCTGTTCCATCAGAAGGCAATGTGGACCATGATCTGGCCTAGTGCTCAGACTTGCTTTTTCAAAGGACAGTGTTTGTTGCTGCCTTTGGTGCTTTGGGACTTTATTTAACCCTGTATTTTTCTGTTTCTTCTTAAATAGATTCCTCATTCAGAAGAGGATACGGGAAGAAAATATACTCTTGGGAAGCATCAAGGAAAGGCCATTCTTTTCTCTACAATGTGGAACTGAGAAACGGGGAGTTGATCATACCCAAAACAGGGTTTTATTACATCTACTGTCAAACTTACTTCCGATTCCGTGAACCAGAGGACGAGGATTCAGACTCAGATTTATCGGAGCAAATCAGAAACCCTAAACAAATGGTCCAGTATGTTTACAAACTGACCAGTTATCCAGAACCCATCCTTCTTCTGAAAAGTGCAAGAAGTAGCTGCTGGTCTAAAAAGGCAGAGTATGGACTTTACTCCATATACCAAGGAGGAGTGTTTCAACTAAAAAGGAACGACAGGATTTTTGTCTCTGTCAGTAATGAGGACATAGTTGACATGGACAAAGAAGCAAGCTTTTTTGGGGCCTTTTTGATCAGCTAAATGCTTAAGACAAAGGCAAACCCCAAATGAATCAGGTTTTCATTTCAGGACTTAGTTTTCTATAAATACTCTAAACAAGGGAATGAAAAGCCTCATATTCCAAAGCAGTCATGACAATGTGAGACTCCCCATTGTCAGTGGAAGGTCTGATTGCACTGAGAAATGGTCCTTACAGTCCGTAAGGAAGAGCAGCTGATGGCTGAAGCTGCATGTGACCATAACTTGTATAAGAGCCAAGCAGATCCCCAAACATGATCTCTCATTTCCAGCCAGTGAACTGAGTTGGAAGGATTTTAACATGCCAAAGATTAATACCTTCAGCTAGAACCAGATCATGCGCAGGTAGGCACTGTCCACAGTTGTTTGTACAACTTTACCAAAGCATCGGCTGTCATTTGGGGCAGTCCGTATACACATGATTTGCGTAGTGACAAGATTGAGACTGGCTATTTGCATAGCAATTAGACTGAGGTTGGAAAATGGATGTTGCTTGTGGTCATCTTGTGGGAGAGCCTACCAGGCATATGCTGTAAGTCTCCTTACAAAAGCAGTCCCTCTAGTATCAAGGAGATAGTTATCATAAGTAAGGGTTTGCACAGCAGCCCTACATATTACAGAAGTTCAAGATAAGCCAAAACATAGAACACAGCAGCATTTTTTGTTCAGTGAAGCTCTAATCCACCAAAGCATTTAAGTACACACCTAACATGAAGCTTCTGACTAGCCCAGTTGGAATCAGTGGACTACTCATGTGCTGAGTTGAACATGTGCACAAGTGCTTTGTAGGATCACAGCCTGACCACACAGGTTACTGGTGCCTTCATTCAAATGTTGTACAGAGGATAGGAAACAAATAACCAATGTTGTAATGACACAGCAGAGCCACAAAAATCAGTCAGTCAATATTTTGAGTTCTCAACACATTATGGTAATATATTTGCTTTGTGGATGCATATTGGACTGCAGATCTTTTGCCACGTAAGCATATATTCAATTGAGCAACTGCAATCATACGTAGTGAGAGTGAGTATTTGATCCAGAATGAAAGTATTTTTCCTTTAAATGTTGCATTCTGCTAAAACTGTATCATTTTGCACACAGTGGGCCCATCTATATGAGTCCCTATGGCATCATTGTTACTGCGCTGCCGTTTAGTACTTTCTTTTGGAAGTACTAAATGATGGCGCAGTAACAGCCCGTACTGTGCTGCGCTGGTGGTGCGCGGTTATTTTTAGCTGCTATGTTGCCATAGCAATGCGCTATACTGAGGGAGTGCATTGCTATGGCGATATAGCAATGGTGTCATGGTTTTTGCCCGCAGACGCTACGTTGCCAGAGTGGGTTGCTACAGCGACGTAGCATCATGTGTAAGTCTCCACTGAGTGCGACACAGAGTTTGTCACATATATCGGTCTGCCGCCGCGTGCGAGGATGTGATGACGAGAAATGCATTCTGATGACTGATTTTTTAGGAGAACCTTTTCAGTCCTAGACAAAACACACATCACTATCTGTGCTGATTTTTTGCTAATGCTGTTGATTTGCTGGGAGGGGGAGGGTTTTCTTATTTCGTTTTTTGTTTTATAGGGACATGCGAGGACTTCGTAGCATTTATTTTTTTTACTGGAACTGAAAACTATATTTGTTAGCTACATGATTAGAACTGTGAAACGTTTCCAGGAGTAAGCAATATGGCCAGCTAATATAAGTCATCATCAGCATCTGCACTGACTTAAGTGGCGCTATATCAATTTATACTATCTGTTCCGGCTCTTCTTCAGCGATAATGCTGTGTATTTCTAAAAGCAGCAGCAGTTAAAAAGCAGTAAGGCAAGGAAGATAATATGAATCAAATTCTCTACAGATGTAACTTAATAGAATTAAATGAGCAGAGAATAAGCACGTCTTATATTTTTTGATATAATAAGGTTGCCTTAGGAGCCATAAAATGATGGAAGCCACAAAACCACCGTACTTACCTGGCTTATGGGCTACATGATAAAATATGTGCAATGTTCATCCTGCTACTTTGTTTATGGATCAGGAAATGAATTTACGTGAACCATCTTACTTACATTTACTATAATAAGGCAAAAGTGTAAGTATACCAGCTGTTTACTGTTTACCTTGTCCCTGAGCACCAAGAAAAGCATTTACCAGTTAGAACAATGAAGCAAATGCAAGGAGAAGTATAAACACACGCATACGTTCTGTTTGCATACGGAGTAAAATGTATACATTTTAGTCGTAATCAATTCTGTGAATTGTTCTATTGCTTATAATACCTCTGCTTTCATTGTACTCATGACTCTCACATTATGCAGTCCATACAGACTGTATGAAGACTAGTCCCAGCTTGTTATCTGAAACATTATTTAATTGGATAACTTTCTGACTCTGAACACAGTCAGTTGCAGTCAAGAGTGCATCCACCGGTTCAGTTTAGACCAGTTTCACACTGGTCACTATTGACTGGTGGAGGCGCTCTTGACTAATACCCTGCATGAAACCAGAATCATAACCTAGATGTGTAGCTACCTATAAGCCAGACTGTCACTCTTGCTGTAATTACATTGTATTGTACACCCTGATCCTGAAATAGGACTGCTTGCAATGCACAGAAGCTAAGTATATGTGATGGCAGGTTGTTTCATTTTGATGTTAATGACATTGATTGTAGAGTGAGGGCTGAAGCCTGCTCCCATTGAGAACAATGGAAAAACTTGAATGGTGGAAGATCAAGACCTTAAAAGGTATTTGCAGTGAGTAAAGGTTGTGCTCATTTTCAAACTATATTCCAGTCTTTTTTCTGTTCGGTTTTCATACAACAATAATATGCAGAATTGTAATCCAAATTCCCTTCCTCATTTCAATTTTTGATTCCACAAAACCCCTCTTTTCTACACGTGCACTGGATTGTGCAGGTGTTACTGAGCAGTCCTGGTGCTGCATGGGTCGTTTCTGATGCTACTGTGCATAGGCTCATTGCTGCTGCGCAGTAGCGTCGGAGTCACGGTTCGTGCCTGTCGACATTACATCACTGTAGCAATGAGCTATGTCGCTGTAGCTTGTCGCTCTGGCGACAGTGTCTTGTTAGACGCACCCTGTATGTATATATTCTCATGCTACTCCATTTTGGGAGAATATGGCACAAGGACTAGTACACTGAATCTCATTTTATTGCCCTGTATCTAGAGATGTGCTTCTAGAGATATTATCCTGGGGAAACACTATCAAGCAATATCTGAAAAGAATAATTTGAAGATCAATAGAAAGATATACCTACCGTTTCAAGTGGTGAATTTGATCTTTCTCATTTGCTCACCTTGTCCTGTCCCCGCCCTCCATTTTGAATGCAGAATGTAGCAGTTATTTGTGTTCATTGTGTTTTTGATGGTTTTTTAAAAAAAACTTGTAATTTTTTGAAAGTTATATGCTTTTTATATAAAATACTTGTAGTAAATAACTATTTGTCCTTTTATTATTAACCATGTTCTTTATACCTACCTTACCTTAGTCTGAGAGCCTGATTCTGTTTGATCTTAGGGAGCTTCTCTATTGACTTCAGTGCAAATGGGGAAGGCAGATGAAGGGGATTGAGCCACTTCCCTCTGCATACACAC
Source organism: Alligator mississippiensis (assembly GCF_030867095.1). NCBI lineage: Eukaryota > Metazoa > Chordata > Crocodylia > Alligatoridae > Alligator > Alligator mississippiensis. Next base: position 76,272,630 of record NC_081830.1, on the reverse strand, counting down.
ATGCAGAGAAGAGCAAGTATGCATGGGAACAGGCTGTGCAGGTGCTCTCCATGCTGGGAAGTTCAAACAAGGATGCTGCCTCCTGGAAACACTGGCATTCACCTGAGTTGTGCCTGGGTTGGTGGGTCCATATCACCACTGCAGCTTGGGGCAGAATCAAAACAGCACCATCTGGCCAACACTATTCACCATTCACACTCCTTTAATCTATTATCTTGCATATTTCTTCCCATACAACACACCTTTTTCCAAAAAATCTGCCCGCTAAATTGGGGTGTATGCATATTAAACAGGGAAGCTGATTTTCTGCCCAGGATAGAAGCACCCTGATTTGATTCCTTCTCCACTGTGCAGCACCTGTAGCATTACTATTTGGGCAGCTGAGGGAGTCAATTCACTTCATGGCTTTTTGTTCTTCATTTCTTAGGTGTTAACATCCTCTCTCCTTATTAATGGTCTTCATGTTCCCTCAATCAAGCTAACTTTTCTGAGGCCACTTTTGCTATTGACTAGCTGTTCCTGGTCTCTCTCCTTATTTCCCAGCCCTGGAGATTTTTTAACTATTTTCAAGATCATATATCTATCTATGGAGACCAGTCTTCAGCAGCAGCTAGGGTTTCAGCTTTAGTTAGGCAAGAAAGGGAAGGTGAAATTAAAACGAAGATTAAGCTTTGTCCCTGATCTATGCAACCATAACTCTGAAGAAATCTTCCCCCCCCCCCCCCACTTCATTCTTCCTTTCAAAAACAAGGTATGTATTATATTCTGGGGAGTGCTGTATGCAGGAACGTAAGAGCATTGCACCAGTCCTAAAGGCTCCAGACATTGTTTTATGTACAACAATATAACTGCAATATGGTCCATGTCCTAGTGATCATACAAGCCAGGTAAATTTACTACAGTGATTGTGTTATTTTTTATCTGGAGTGCAGGACACGCTTCAAACCATGGTAATCAAGCCTCCAGTCCTGCAAGCTAATTCATATGAGTGGAAATCTGCATCTACGCAGAGCCCCATTAAAACCAAGCCAGAGGTCTTCCATGACTAAAAGCCCAAGTTTGTAATGAGGCTCCCTAGTATATGCCTCAAAATGATAGTTTATTTTATATCTCTTGCTTTTGACTCATTGTTGTGGGAACACATTAGCTAATTGGCTTTCATTACACAGATTACTGTTGCTTCCCTATTAGTTAATTGAATTAATATTGTTTTCATTTCAGTAATATCCAAACCTCATCAGAGCCTCATAGTATTAGGTGTAAGAATGCATGGCATGAACTCTGATACAAACCGCATATTTTTCAGATTAAGCTAATATCAGCTATTAGGGCTTAAGAGAAGACCTAATGTGAGAAGCAGATAATCCCACATCTGCTTAATGTTGTACCTTCCTCCAAAGCCTTGAGGGCCTGCCAGTGTCAGAGAGGGGATAGTGGATCAGATGGACCTTTTTACTCTGATCTGGATATGAAATTCCTGAAAAATATGCCAGAGGTCAGCAACATACAGCCCACAGAGCCACTGGATCTAGTCTGCAGAGCTGAAGGGCTTTGCCTGTGCCTGCATCATGTAGGACTGGACAGAAGCAGCTGTATCTGTGCTGCCGTGGCTTCTCCCTGCCTCTCCCCCTCCCACAGCTGCAGTGTGGGTGCAGCTTCCAGTCAATGGGGAGCTGCACCAGGGCCAGGCAGCTTCCAGGTGTGCTTGTGCCGCAGCCAAGAGGCAGGGGTTAATGAGAAGAAAAGGCAGCAGTATAGGCACAGTTTGCAGCTGTTTGGCCCTGGTGTAACTCCCCACTAGCTGGAAGAGCTGGGGGCTGGGGGAAGTGGTGGTGGTGCAGCACAGCTGCCTGGCCCCAGCATGGGCACAGGGAAAGCCGCCCTGCTGCTGATTCGCCACTGAAACCACTTAGCCCACATCAGACAAGAGCTAAGTTGTTCTGGCCCGCCGCTTGTTAAAGGTTGCACCTGGGACAAAGGTTGCCAAAGGGGCTTCTTATTCCAGGGCCTGGAATATAGCACCCCGTTTCTCCTAGCCTTTTGAATCTATTGCACAAGAGTCTCTTGTCATTTTTAGTGCCCTTCTCTGGAAACTTCGTGCTCTTCTTAAGATGAAGCAACAGAAACTGAGTATCACATTCAAGGTTAAATATGTACCATCAGTTTATATAGTAAGAGGTGGATTTATGCACAGGCCCGTGGGTCCCGGGCCCAGGGGCCTCTGCCTGGGTGTCTGGGTTCCCTCAGGAAATGATGGGTTTCCCCTTGAGGCCCCCACGGTAAAGGAGGGACGGGGCAGGGCCTGGGGGTGCTGCCCAGCCAGGGCAGTGCATGGGATCTAGGGCTGTGGCGGGGAGCAGGACAGAGCCCTCGTTCAGGAGGTGTGGGTAGAGCATCTCCCTGCCACTGCATGCACCCCCTGGGGGAGGGGGGCCATGTGCCCCTCCATATTTGTGCACGGGGCAGATGCAGGCTGCTCACTGTGGGCTCAGGGCTCTCTGCTCTCCTGCCTTTTCCTTAGGAGCCCCATACCAGTCACATGCCCCCTGCCCACCCAGCAGCAACGGGGGCAGGGAGTTGTGCCTCCTGCTGCCAGGAGGGAAGGGGGCATACGGCTGACATGTGCTCCAGGGGTTGGGGGAGCACTTTAATTAAAGCAGCTCTGAGAGCCACTCACAGCATCTCATGTATTAGCATCCCTGCACTTAAAAATGGTGGTGCAGCGTTTTTTAATAAATTAATATTCATAATGGAGTGTGGGGGGGCCTCCAATTTTCTGTTTGCCCAGAGCCCCAATAAATCTTAATACACCACTGTATAGTAACTACTGCAAATACTAGTCTGTGTTATTTCCCCCACCTCAGCTGACTGTGTAACCACCATTGGTAAACTAGACTGTCTACACTACAGCACCACTGCCATCTGTTTCCAGAACATTTTTGAATCAGAATCCAGCTGAGTTTTCTTTCCCTACTATCCTCTTCTCATATTTATACAGGCAACACAAAATATATCAGCTGTTGAGACAGTAATGATGGCCAATGGGTTATGGTCAATGCACTGGTTCCTGCTATTACAGTGTTACCGGCTGTTTAAATAGCTTCTCACCTTATGAACTGTTCCTGCCAGATCCATAATAATTCATATTCCTTCTCTATGATTCACATATCCCCATTATAGTGGGCCTCTCAAGTCTTGATATGTATGGTTTATATAGCTTCTATATCCTTAGCAACTGTTAGGGAGTTGTTCATGTTTTACATATGGAGGGAGAGATGGGTGATTTGAGTCCTAGCCACGTATTCTTCTCAAATGTATTTTTGGTCTTGTCTGGTTAAAAATTTTCAAGATCACGTTATTCCCTATCGTACCTATCCTACATGTAACCACAGGGTGAGGACAAAGCAGATTTTTCTGCACATTTTCAGTTCTGGCAAATTCAGCCAAGCAGCTACCGCTCCCTTCCTACCATGAGAAGCAGGAGTACCTACAAGCAAATATGGTTAGGCACTATTTATTTTCCAGTCCCACCCTGGAGCTTTGAACACAGACACCAGGCAAATAATGGTTTATAACAATAAAATACATATACTACTCAGCCTTCAAGACTGCACAGTTCAGTTCCTTACAAATGACTGCAAAGCTTTCTGGACTAGTAGTGTAAATCCTGCCAATAGTAAAATCTTGCTACCTGTGAAGATAAGGAAAGAAAAAAACCCATTGAGTCAAAACCTGCAGCCCTTCCTTACATAAGCAGAACTCTCAGTGACCTCTATAAGTAACACGGAATACATTTTTCATTACTCTTATGCTGAGACTTATTTTATAAAACCCAGGGTGGATAAAAATCAACCAGTTTTAAAATTTAAAAAATCAGATTTTTAAAATTTAAATCAGATTTTTTTATTTAATTATATTTTTTAAAGATGCTTTAAAAAAAACAAACCCTATATAAAGATAGTTTTAATTCAAGATATGTTGAAGCTCAAAGATATCATCATGGAATAGGGATGATAACTTCCAATTATATAGTACTTGAGACAATATATTTATGTAACCTTTTTAGAAAAGTTTCATCAATAGGTCACAACAAGCCATGGACGATATTAGGGGCCAGATCTTACGGGGTTCCCAGAAGCTCCTCTATAGATTAGTAAAGATTAAAGAAAAACACTACCCAATGGGACTCAGTGCTCAATCTAAAAGAACCCATTAACCCATTAATGGGTTGCTTAGTTTCAGTTCTCAAGCTGTGGATTTTTGTCTTCAGAGATAACATCTTTGTTAACAGCAGTATATGGAGATGAGATAACAGACCTGATTACCTACCCATCAGCCCTGTTGTCTCTTTGCAAGTTTCGGTACACAGAGCCAATCCCTTACCTCTCTCTAAGGCAGTGGCAGGTAATTATTCCGGGCTTAGGGCCGCTTACTGAGTTTTGGCAAACTGTTGGGGGCTGCATTTCCCTTTCTGGTGCAGGGAAGCAGGAACAGCCCTATGGTCTCAGGCCAGAAGCCTCTGCTAAGCAGGAGTTTCTGGTTGGGGGGCCAGAGCTGAGCAGACCTTGCTGCTGGGTCCTGCCACTAGTTTCCTCTGGGTCCTACTGCCCCTGGCTCTTGTCATCTTTGACAGGCAGTTGGGAGCAAATAAATATTAATTTTCTAATTCTTTTAGGGGTCCTACAGGCCAGATAGAATGGCTTGGCAGGCCGGATCTGGCCTCCGGGCCATATTTTGCCCACCCCTGCTCTAAGGGCATGGCCTTTTTGGAAGTACTAAATGACGGCACAGTAAACCACATACTGCACCATGATGCACAGTTATTTTTAGCAACTACTTCGCTGTAGCGGTGCACTGTACCGGGGGGAGCATGTCACTATAAGCAAAGTAGCTATTGGTCACGTGTAGACCCGCACAGATGCTAAAGTACAAAGTTTCAAGAAGAGTTTGGATATAAATACAAGGAGGGAGGAGCAGTTGAAACAAAAGATAACTATTTTGAGCAGAATATTCCAGAAGTCTTGAGGGATAAGTTTCTGAGTATACCCTCTCCATTGATTTGAGATCTAGTGAGGGAATGGTATGGTAGGAGGGAAAACCTATCATGGTAGCAGTTTGCCAGGCTATAAAAGAGACCCTGTGTGCTAGTATTTTAATGACATTTCCTCTACCCATTGGTAAGACAGGCATGCATGCAAAATGCAAAAAGTGCAACAAAAATACAAGGCCTGGTTGCCTGAATGAAACAACATCATGAGAAATGCTCCTTCTCAGGAGGAAGCTGCTTTGAAGATGATGAATGGAGTATATCTGAACATGCAGGATCTCCAGGTTAGTGAACTTTCTTATTCCATACTTCTTTCTTAAGGATTACCTGTCTTCACTGTCCATATCTTTCTGGACTACTTGGATTCTCATAAAAATGTTTGAGCAAAACTATAATTGTTAATTTATGGAACTATCTTATTTAAATGCAGTTGTGTTATAAAATAATGGCTGAAATATGCAGATCTTCCTTTTACAGTTTCCCTTTTAATGTAGTACTGAGTGCAATGAATAATACTAAATGAGCAGTACTGTAGTGACTGCACTGACTTATTTTGTTCAAGAGGATCCATCATCAACTTACAGGATTCTGACTATCCATCTCCAACATCAACATCACTGTCTAGTTTCAGAGTTATCTGCTAATGATGCCAGCCTTCCAGTCAAACGTACATCACATAGTATATCACCTGTAGCAAAAAGAAAAAAATCTCCATCATCCAAAAACAAGCACAGATAAATTTGTAATAAGAACCGGCAGATTACAGCAAGAGGTAACTGATGAAAAAATTGCTCAGTTTATTTATGCAACAAACTCTCCTTTCCATACGGTTGAGAACACATACTTCGCTGACATGGTTCGGTCATTTCACCCAGGATACAGTCCACCCAACAGAGCTGAGATAGCATGCAAATTGCTGTATAAAGTGTATGAGAAAGAAAATAAACAGTGTGCAAAAAGTCTAGAGGAGAAAATAGGTTACCTGAGTCTTGATGGGTGAAGCAATGTCCACAGCGATCCAGTAATATGTGCTTGTGTAACAACAGAAGAACGGACTGTCTACCTTACAGAAACGATTGATACATCAGGAAGGGCATGCAGCCGAATTCTTACCAAAAGTAGCAGTAAAAGCTATAACTGATGCGCCTCTTAGCCAAAGACTTCAGTGCTCCAGAAATAAAGGCTAAGGCTAAATTGCAAAATACTTCCATAACAACCACTTTGCAGCAGCTGCTCTGAAGAAAGCAGGAGGAACCAATTTAACTCTCCCACAAGACATGCGATGGAACTCAGTAGTGGACCATTTTGAGCAATATATTGAGAAGTGGCCTAATCTGATGACAATTTGTGGACAAAGTTGCAACAAAATAGGTGGAACTGTCATAGCCAGAGTTCTCCACATTGGGCTAGAGAGAAATGGAGAACATAGGCTGACTATCCTGAAGCCTATTTCCATAGCTTTGAACAAAGTGGAGGGAAATCGCTGTTTTATTGTGAGACCTTGCTTGAAAAGAGAAACATGCAATGACAGAGTTAAATTACAGACATTAAAAAAATGAATGGATTAAGCACAATCTCCAGCTAATTTTTTGCTCATATTCTCAATACTTAGTACCAGGGTCAATCCTTAACTGCTGAAGAAAAGGAGTTGGCTATGACATGGGCATCCACCAATCATCCCTCCATAATACCAACTACGATAAACTTCAGGGCTAAGGGTGAACCATTCAAGAAATATGTGTTTGCTGATGAGGTTTTAAAGAAAGGCACACCAGTGAACTGGTGGAAGTTGCATAAGCACCTGGATCCATCAGAGACTATTGAAGTGATAATTCAGCTTTTAACTTCTGCAGACGTAGAAACAATATTTTCTTCCTTTGGACTAATTCATTCTAAATTGAGAAATTGCTTGTGAAGTGAAAAAGCAGGAAAGCTTGCCTTTCTTTTCCAGACTATGAATAAACAGGAAAAGGAAGAGGAAGACTGAGTTTGCTGCATAACCCAGACAGACAAGGTTCATTGGGTAGATGTGATAACTTTTATTAGGCCAACTAAATAGTTGGAAAATTTATTCTTTCCAACCTCTCAGGCACAAACACCCTTCTTCAGGCATAGGAAGAGTTTGTTGGGGTACGTGTGCTCTCCTGGGTAGGACAGAAGCCAATATCCAGATGCAGGTCTGTGACAATGCAAATGTGTGGCAGTGAGGATCAGAGGGAAAGGGAGATGATAGGTGTGAGAAAGTAGTTGGGGGGGAAGGGGGAGAAAGTGGTAGAATGTAGCTTGTAAAATGCAGACAGGTTACCTGGGGTTATCACGTGTCAGGTAGGTTATAAAGTGCCATAAATCCACTGTCTATATTTAGTCCGTGATTTTTTGTATCCAGTAAATTTATGAAGAGAAGTTCATAGGCTCATCTACAAAATCTGTTTTATAAATTCCCTTTGAGGAACAGAACTGAGAGATTGGAAAGGGAGTAGTTGTCTTGTGAGAAGTGTGCACCCACAGGCGATTGGGTATTTTTGTCTTTGATAGATTTTCGGCGTGCGCTCATTTTGGTACGCAGTCATTTTGGTTTCTCCTATATATTTTCCTTCAGGGAATTTAGTGCACTGGATGAAATGTATTGCATTTCTGGAGGTGCAGGTATAAGATCCAGGAATGGTGACGGTTGTGTTGTGGGGTGTAGTCATTGCAGGGTGATGGAGATGTGTTAGCAGGTTTTACATTTCTTGTCCCAGCCTGGTCTGGATCCATTCAGTGTGCTTTGGGCCATAGGACGTTTGCTTCTGGCGATGAGGTTGGCGAGGTTTGGTGCTTGTTTAAAGGCTAGGATGGGTGGCTCTGGGAAGGTCTCTAAGAATTGGGTCATCGTCTAGTATGAGTTGCAATTGTTTGAGGATTTTCCATACAGGTTCCAGGGAAGGATGGTATGCCATAACCAATGGTGTACGACTCGTGGGGATTTTCTTTCTGTATTTCAGCAATTCTTTGTGTGGTATAGCTGGATTTTTTTTCAAAAGTACGATCTCTCTCTGCATAACCTAGTAGTTTAAGTTTCTCATGTTGACCTAGCCGAAATAATCTATTGAATTTTTGTTAAAAACACATTTCACATTTATAACTAAACTAGTTTTAAGTACATATGCTTGTTTTGTTAAAATAATAATGTTTGTGGTTGAAAAAAATATCCAAAATACATAAACTTGTTGTTTTAGTTAAATAAAACAATTTAAAAGTCTGTTGTTTTTGGTGACGGTTATTGTTGTCTTCCTAATACAGCATGGCAAAAATATCCCCCAAATAACTATGATTCATTTAGTGAATTGCAGACAGTTCACCTCCCAGTGACTTCCCAAGTATCTGTTTCAATTAGCTTTGGTAAATAAAATAACCAAATCATAATTCAGTTTTCTGATGTAGCTTCAAAATTAATCTGAAAACATATCACAAATAAATCACTGCTTTAAAATGTGTAGTGTATACCTTCTAAAATGAAACCTATATCTATCTCTGAGTTGTGAATAATATGTATGAAGGTTATCTCAAACAACAAGAATGCACTTTTTGTAGAAAACGATTAAGTTGAGGCTATCTGACCAGGGATTTAAATTAATTTGATTTAAATCAAACCCACCCTGATAAAACCTATATATTTTATTTAGCCAAAAGTAAAGAGGGCCTCCACCCCAGAACCATTGCCTCCCCCTCCAACTTTGTGAGTAGGTAAGGAAGAGATAGAAGCATTAGCACAATGATGATGACCTATTAGTTAAATGTACTAAAACCACTGCAAAAGGGTAAAGTTAAAGTGGATGATTCTTTAAATTAGTGGTGCAGTAACAAAGCAGTGCCCTAATTAACTAACACTGCTTTTGAGTCAGCTTGCAGGTGTTTACTTCTGTGTAAACAAGTGTGGAGGGACTCGAGCACAATCTGAGGGGTTCTTGTCATACTATTAAATTGAAGTACCATGATATTATTAGTATTATTCATTGTTGTTACTCATTTAAACCATAGCCTTTAAAAGCATGTGTCAGATGTCTTTCAAAGACTAAATTTGTAAAACAAGCCAAAACATCTTCTGCTCTTCGCTATAATCAAATATCTGCATCCTGCTTTGTGGTGCATTGTTGGAGAGACGTCATTTTTAAACAGATTTCTCCCACGAAGTCTGTTTTTTCACTCACTTGGTCTTCTCCCCAGCAAAGGCATAATCAATCTATATTCAGAACTTTCTACTATTTCCATGTCAACAAACTGGGATGTAAAAAACAGGAATTAGAAGGTGATGGGCTGAAAAGAAAATAGAAGGAACAGAACAGGGAGAAAAAATTCAACTCACTATAAATAGAAACTCTCCTGCAACCTTAACTGCAGTGCTTGCTTCAGACCCACTGATGTACAAGAGCAGCACTGGTATTTTGAGAGATGCACGAAGGGAAGGCACATTGTACGTAAATGAACATTTTTGCATTTCATTTAATGCTGGGATATCGGTTGCAGTTAAGACACCCAGTAAATGAGTAGAAGAGAGGAAAAAAAATCAAGTGATTTTTAACAGTGATAGATTGCCATGATCTCCGAAGAGTTAAATGCTGCCAGATCATTCTCCCTGCCTGCTGCAGCTAGAGGCCCGGAAATGACATTGGGAGTGTAAGTCAACTCCCAGCAAACGTGATAGCAAACTTTTCTGCCACTATCTAATATGAAAAAAGTGTGTGTGTGTGTGTGTGTGTGTGTGTGTGTGTGCTAATACATATGAATGTATTGTAAGCTGAAGTTAATTAGGGTGACACGTTTATAGGATGCTTGAATTTGGTTCACAGTCCCCTACTGATACACAAAAAAAGGGAAGGGCGTGATAGTGATTACATAAGTAAACTGAGATACAAATACTATGATAAAAAAGAAGCACTGTGCATCTGTCTTTTCTCTTTCTCAATTGCCTGTTAAATAGTCTGCACCTGGAACCGTCTTGGTAAAGTGGTTTGAAATGCTTTGGTACATCTGGAGGAAGGTATACACTACTACTGGGTGCAGAAAGCAGGGAGCTTAGTATAACCCATACACACTTGCTCCAGTAGCTCCTACATATTCCTGTATAGGGCCTGATGATGATACTTAGACGTAGGGAGCAGCACGAGCCTGGCTTTAGCACATTCAGGGGTCAATTCATATTTTGGCAAGCTGTCAAAATGTTCCTGCAGAGTAAAAGCAAGAGATGAAAAATGGTGGGTTTTGGCAGTTGATAGCTCCGCAAAACCTGTACAAAATGCCATGGGACTAAGAAAGGGCTCTTTAGTAGCCTGGGAGCCTTCTCCCTGCCAAATATCAATGATATATAATGTAAACGTGGTGCGAGAACTTGTCAAAGAATTGGAAAGAATGTTTCTGAATCTAGGCAACCCAACTACTGTAGGGAGTCGGGAAAAAAGCAAGGGTAACATTGGACCCCTGCTGAACCAAACTGGACAACTGACAACCGACACCCAGGAAAAGGCCAACCTGGTTAATGGGTACTTCGTATCAGTCTTTTATCAGTCCAATGGGACCACCCTGCCTAGCAAGACGCAGGATGGCCAGGGTGAGGGTGTATTTATACCCAGCATCAGTGTTGATCTAGTAGAGGAACACCTTGAGAGGCTGGGCACCTTCAAGTCAGCTGGTCCTGACAGATTACACCCTAGGGTACTCAAGGAGCTGACAGGTGTCATAGCCCAACCATTGGCAAAAATATTCAAAAACTCATGGCGTTCAGGTGAAGTACCTGAAGACTGGAAGAAAGCCAATGTGGTACCTATCTTCAAGAAAGGGTGGAAAGTAGACCCTGGGAATTACAGGCCAATCAGCTTGACCCCAATCCCTGGTAAGGTTCTTGAGAAAATTATCAAGGAGACCCTTCTGGATAAGCTGGCTGAGGGCAGCATCCCGTGGGACAGCCAGCACGGATTTGCCATGAGTAGGTCTTGCCTGACCGATCTCATCTCCTTCTATGCCCAGGTGACGTATCACCTGGACATGGGAGAAGAGATTGATATCATATCTGGACTTTAAAAAAGGCTTTGACCTGATGTCCCATGATCTCCTCATGGAAACATTGGACAACTGCGGCCTCGGCTACACACCAGAGTCTACTGGTGGGGAATTGGCTCTGAGGTCGGACCCAGAGAGTAGTGGTTGATGGCAGCGAATCATTATGGTGCCCCCTGACCAGTGGTATCCCCCAAGACTTTGTCCTTGGACTGGTTCTCTTTAACATCTTTATCAATGATGTGGACATTAGTGTCAGAAGTGCACTGGCTAAGTTCACCGATGACACTACACTTTTGGGCATAGCATCCACACCTGAGGACAGGCTAGTGATCCTGGCTGACTTGGATAAACTTAGTAAGTGGGCGGACACAAACCTGATGACGTTCAATACCAATAAATTCAAGATGCTCTACCTCGAGGGAAAAAAACCCACAACATACTTATAGGCTCGGCAGTGTTACACTTGCTAGCACCACTGCTGAAAGAGACTTGGGGGTCACGATTGACCACAAAATGAACATGAGCCACCAATGTAATGTTGCAGCTGGTAAAGCAAGCAAAACCCTGGCTTGCATCTATAGATGCTTCTCAAGTAAATCTCAGGATGTCATCCTCCTGCTGTACTCGGCCTTGACGAGGCCACAGCTGGAGCACTGCATCCAATTCTGGGCTCTGCAATTCAAGAAGGATGTTGAAAAGCTTGAGAGTCCAGAGGAGAGCCACGTGCATGATCAGAGGACAAGAGAATATAGGGCTTATGAAGAGAGGCTGAGAGCCATGGGACTCTTCAGTCTGGAAAAGCGCAGGCTCAGGGGGGACCTGGTGACTGCTTATAAGTACATAAGGGGTGTACATTAGGATCTGGGGAAATGCCTGTTCACCAGAGCGCCCCAAGGAAATACAAGGACCAATGGTCATAAAATCCTACAAGACTGTTTTAGGCTGGACATAAGAAAACATTTCTTTACACTCTGAGCCCCCAAGACCTGGAATAGACTCCCTCCAGAAGTGGTGCAGGCACCTACTCTGGACTCATTCAAGAAACACTTGGATGCTTACCTTGCTGGGATCCTTTGACCCCAGCTGACTTCCTGCCCCTGGGGCAGGGGGCTGGACTTGATGATCTTCGAGGTCCGTTCCAGCCCTAATGTCTATGAAATCTACATGGGGTCATTAGCAGCATTTGGTGCCACCAGTAAATTCTGGTTAATTCACACCATTGTGGGGAATGCAAATAATCACACATTGTCTACGATCATGATTTGATAATCCTGGTAATCCTGACTAGGAATCAGAAAAATGGTGAATTGAACCATGGGCGACTGGTGCCTCCTGAGTCTGGTGGGGCACCAGATCACCGACTGGGGGGTGGGGCAGCAGCCCATTGCTGAGCCAACACTTCCAGTAGCACTTCTGGTTTCATGGCTGGCGCTTCCAAGGGGTGCACGGCTGATCTCAGGGGGTGCACATGCACCCGCTGTGTGTCACCAATGAATTGAACCAGTGTCAAATTATCTCACAGATTAATTAACCAGAGTTTAGTGTCCATGGTTTAAATTAGAATGGACAAAAAACTGTAACACGGACAGCTGGAAGCAATCCTGAATTGGCAGGACGTTGAGTGGATGACCTAATAGGCCTTTTCCATCATTAACTTGTACAATGACTGTACAGAAAGATGGATGAATGGAAAGACAGATGCACACTGAGCTTTTCTTCTATTCAGCCACTGTTGATTTGCAGCCACTTCTGAGGTGAAGTCTATCAGCTGTTGAATAGTGTACAGATGTGTTACGCAATAGTTCAAGACCCAAGGGAAAGAGTACTAACTTCTGCTTAAACTGCAAAAAGACGTGTGGGAGAAAAATATAATTATTCAAGCTGAAATGTGTCTAGGAGGCCAGTATCTCTACTCACATTTAATATAAGAAGAGCACTGGGATCTTGAATGGCTGCAGAAGGTGAGGACTCTGGTACTCTGTGGGCAAGTCTACACAAGACACCTAAATGCGCAATAGCCTAGTTTACCGCACAGTAAGCACATGCATCTACATATGCATATGCTTACTGAACAGTAAAAACCCTTAATTGTGCGTAAATTTGCTACTTGCAAATGCAGGTAGCAAATTTACACAGGATTAGTTACTGAGCAGTAAAAAATGTGTAAATGCAATCTGGGAGCAAGTTTGCTCCCAGGTCTGCCCTGCCACTAGGGAGCCGGCCTCTTGCTAGCCCCAGGGCTCTGGGCTGGAAGGCTCTCCTGCCCCAAGGCTGGGCTGTCTCTATGGCAGCCCCTGCCTCTGGCTTTAAAAGCCTGCTGGCATTTTGAGCCCTGGGGCACACCACCAGGAAGCCTGCAGGCAGCTGCCCAGGCCTGGCAGCACTGGGACAGCTGCGTGGAAGCCCAGAGAGTCAGTGCAGGATCTTGGATGGCATCCTCCTCACCCAGGCCCATGTCCACAACTGTGCCCTCCACCCAGGGCACCAAATGGTCCAAGGAGGAGACTGGCGACCTCATGGTGCTGTGGGACAAGGCAGAGGTGCAGTGCCAGTTCGAGCAGGGACGGTGCTTCAACACCCACATCTATGAGGTGCTGTCAGGCCAGATGCAGGAGCACAGGCACAACTGGTCAACATAGCAGTGCTGCATAAAGGTCAAGGCCTTGTGGGCACAGTGGCTCGCTGTGACCTAACAGAAGTGTCAACCCAGCAGTGCCTATAAGTCCATGCCCTCTATGCAGCAACTAGACATCATCCTTGTGCCCTGGGACTCAGGATACAGCTGTGCTCTCTAAAACCACAGGTAGCCCTCCAGCTGGCAGCAGAAATTGTGAGGCAGCCCAGGCTTCCCCCACACCATCATAGCTGAGAGTCCTGTACCAAGTGTGCCCAGGGCACCATGGCCATCAGCAGCAGCAGGGTGTAGCAGGTTGGGCACCCCTCAGTCTGTGCAAACAGCTCCTTGCGCACCACCTGTGACACGCGCAGCACGGGCATGCTTGGGGTACAGCTCTGGTGCACCAGAGGGCTGGCCCTCTGGTGCCTCCCCAGACAGGCCCCCTGTGGGGAGGGCAGGGGCATGGGCAGCTCCTCTTCCCAGCTGTCCGGGAGCCCCGTGCCCCCCCAGCCCAGGTGCCATGGGCTGGGCAGCAGCATAGAACAGCAGCTGGCCTGTAGGGGGGCAGGGTCTGAATCCGTAGCAGCAGGTGCTGCCAGGAGCCTGGCTTGCCTTGGCCTGGGAAGGGGGTAGAGGAGGCAGGCTGCCTGCAGCCAGTACCCAGCAGCCCGATGGCCCCAGGGGAGCGAGCAGGGATGTGGGCTTGGCCCAGTGGCCACCTAGGCTCAGGCCTGCCTGGCTGTCTTACCATGGTCCCTGGGCACCCGTGCATGGCCACCCTTCAGTCTGAGGCTGGGCAGTGCACAGCCCCCTGTACAAAGCATCTTATCAGAGAAATGTTGTAAACTCTCACAAACAGCTTCTGTCTTATGGCTTTGCAGGCCCTGCAGCTGCATGCGGGGGTTGAGTCCGCCTTTGGCAGCCAGGATGTAGCCTCAGGATCACCAGCACCCACAGCCAGGGCCCTACAGATGTGCCGGCTCTGCCAGAAGCAGACACAGGACTGTACCATCCTCCTGCAGCGACTGGTGGCAGCATTGGAGGACCAGATAGAGGACTCACAAGCCTGGTGGGCAGAGGATGTTGCCTACAAGGACACACGGGACTGGGAGGTCTGGGCATAGCTCCTGGCCCTGGAGCACAAGCGGCTGGAACTGCTGCGAGCACAGAATGCCATCCTGGCCCGTGAAGTGTAGGCCACAGACGATGACCACTAGGTGCTAGGCACCATTCTGGCCCTGGCGGTCGTGTTCATGTTACCCACTACCTGAGCCCTGACCCCAGCCCTGCATGCCCCCTGGCCCACTGCCCAGCAGCAGGCCCCCACCAGGACCTGGGAGGAGGTCCTGAGTCACTGCCAACAGCCAGGAGCACATGGCTCCAGACCCCACCCTGGGTCCAGGGCCATACAGCCTCCCCTGCCTGGGCCCAGCCCCACTGCTTGCCCTGGCTTCACATGGTGTGGTGCTGGAGCTGCCTACAGTAGGGCCAGGACTACACAACGGCTCTGCTGGCCCTGGCCACTGGCTACCAGAGGAGGATTAGCCTGAACCAGGGGACCAACAGCTGCCATCACCCCTGGGCGAGCCCCCCACCTGCTGCACACGCCATGGCATCTGTACCCACAGAGGAACAGCCAGAGGCCAGGGTGCTGGCCACCTGCCCCCAGGCTCCGTCCCCAGGCACCCCCACCCCACAGCCTCCCACCCCAGGATGGCCCACAAAGGACACTGTGAATAGTTTTCAGGGGGAAGAAGGTAGTTGGTGGGTGGGGTGGGTGGTGGAGGGGCTCTGGATGATGTGTGGGAAATAAAAACTTGATCTTGTGAGATGTGTGTGTAGTGAGTGTGGTGCTGGGGGTGGGCGGGGAGGTCTATGGGTGGCAGTGCAGGCGGGCTAGATTGTGGAGTGCTGAAGGAGGTGGTTGGCCAGCGCCTGGTGCCCTGACCCCACTGTTCGGTGCATGGCTCTCCTGGGGCCTCAGTTAGGGGGGCAGGCATCGTGCTCATAGAGCACGGTGTCCACCAGCATGAACTGGAGGGCACTGCAGACCTCCAGGACAGCTTCCCTGGTGGTGGCCGACGTACTGCAACAACTGGTGGGCATGACCAGCTTGAGCAGGGCAAGGGCCAGGCAGATGTCCATGTGGAGAGGCAGCTGCATACTGGTGCCCTGCCACTCCAGGTGGGGCCAGAGCTGCTCCACGAGGTCCTGGAAGGCGGCCCAGGTCATCCTGAAGGCCTCCAGCCACTGCTTATCTTCCCAGGTGTGCTGGATGATGTGCCACCACCAGTCCTGCCTGGCCCAGAGGTGGCAGGGCTGGAGGTCCAGGAGGATGACAGCAGCCTCGGTATTCATAAGTGGCATGTGGAAGCTGCTCGTCAGCATCCCTGCTGGCGGGACCTGCACAGCAGCAGCCCTGGGATGGCGTGCTGCAGACAGACAGGCAGTCCCTGCATATGGAGGAGTCAGGCAGGCCCAGATGGCCATGGGCCAGGTGGCGATCAGTGCAGCAGGCCAGCAGTGCCAGCTTGGGCCCAGGGTGCTGGTCATCACCGCCAGGGGCAGGGGCTGGAGCAGCCGTAGCATGGGGAGGCAGAGTGGGCAAGGAGAGAGCTGTCATGTGCTGTCCCTGCATTGGGCACTGGATAGCAAAGTGGCTGGCCAGAAAGCAGCGAGTGGTGCTGCCTTTTGAAGATGGCTGCCCACTGCTGGCAGCTGCAGCTGTAGCCTGGCGCTCCCCCGAGTGGTGGCAGGGGCCCGTTGCAGGGCTGTAGGAAGTTTGGTGCTAAGAGCAGCAAATCTCCCTAGTTGCTGCATGTGTAGACGCCTGCCTGGGAGCATTTAATCTGCAGAAGTTTACACCAGAGTAAACCGAATCCAAATCAAATGCATGTGTAGATATGCCCTGTCTCATCTGGAATAAAGCAAGGATCTTTTGGGGATGATATCTTTTATTGGATCAACCAAAAAACAAGTTTGAATGCAAGACATTCTTTCATCCTGATAAAGAATGTCTTGCATTCAAAAGTTTGTCTAACTTTATTCCAACCATCTAGTTGGTTCAATAAGAGATACCACCCCAAAAGAAATCCTCACCTCTACCAGAATTCCTGGACTATCAGAGCTACAACGTCACTCTAACGCTGTCTTCGGAAAGAAGAGACTTTTAGACACATTGTTCTTAGTCCTGTGCTATACCTATCCTCAGGTCCTAAATCAAGATCTGCTGGATAACAATGCTAACAGCTGTAGAGGTGTTAACAAACTAGGTTTTTATTAACCAATACACAAGTGGAAATAAATGCTGGAAAACAGTGAATTCTGTGTATTAGATTGAGTGTTTTCACATTTTCCTGTTTATAAAAGAATGTAAGAACTAGGTGTTTTGGTTATGGAGAGACCCCTCAGTTTATATCTAACACAATTTTGCCCTATTAACTAATCATAATTATTATTAAAAATGGGTAAGAGACACATTTCAAATATGGGAGTCCTACTACTGCCTTCCCAATTCTAATTCAAATGTTATCTGACTCTCAGCACCCACAACTGGTGGGTACAGTGTATCAGCTTCTACAATAGTATGCAGGGAAGGAGAACTGCATTTGGTTTGGGGGTTACATTTTATACTAGGGTTAAGTTCTGACCCCTTTGGGTCAATGGGAGCTTTGTGGGGCCAAGATTTCACTGTCATTACCCTGTAATATTGTTTTACAAATAGCGGTCTGCGGGTTGAAAACTTGATTTGGGAAAGGACTGGGGAAAACAGTGGCTTCTCTGAATAATGAGGTGAGGAACGGAAAGTTTAGAAGGCAAAAAAAGAGCAATACCTCTGGGATACTGCAAGGGAAAAATCTGCATTGATGTACTGGAAAGCAACTAAGTTAAAAAAAGGAAATTTGGAAAAACTCCAAAGCCCTATGTACTCAGTTATTCTCTCCCAAAGAAGTACCTCCATGCTTGCAAGTTTGGGCATCGAATAGGTGTATGGAAAGTCTTCTGGGAAAAAATTTAAACTTTCAACTCGGAGCCAGATGATGGCTGGCATTAGGATGGGACCAGAGGGGCAGAGTGTGTCACAGCCCCTTTGCAAAGGCAATGAAGAGCTGTAATTCCCCTTGGCACCTCTTGCAGTTCAGCCAGGAGTGGGGTAGGGGCACCAAGAGAAAGGGCCTGAGGCATTTCTCTTAGGGAAGGGAGAAGGAGGACACTGAATCCCTGGAAGTGATATCCTTTTGGGCATGCTTCCTCTAGCTACTTCCGAGTTGGGGGTCTAACCTCACCACCCCACTGCATTAACTAGGGCTGGGCAGGCCCAGAATACAAGTCTTTAATTTCCATGTGGGAGCACCACAGTTGGGAGACACTAGTTAGATAACACATCCGAGAAAGACAGAGGACTGTGACAGGAACACCGCCAGCGCTTTAACACGTGTAAATCATGTATATGAGGGTCATTACTGTGCGTGCAATGATGCATGGCCTCCTTATGACACTCTGCTCCTGCCAAGGCAGAAGGGCAGCACAAAGGCAAAGCAGGATGCTCCAATCTCAACCACCACTGTCTGGGGGAGAAATTCGGAGGTGCCCAATACTTCAACTCCAGGTGCCCTGATATGCCTCCTTTCCCTAGAGATCCCCAAAGGCTTTACAAACAATAAGCCATGCTCCATAACCAAGCTCATTTCAGCTCCCAAATAAAGCCCAGCGGCCTCTGAGGAGGCACGCAGCAGTCGTCGAACAAGAGTCCAGCGCCCCCACCCCCTGCCACTAGGAAATAAAGAACTAGGTGGAAGACTCGGGGCAAGGTGGGCAGGCAGCATGGCCCTCATAACCCATGGTCTAGCCCGGATGCAGCGCTGCAGGGAAAGACGCCTGGGGCTGGCTGGAAGCCCTGCCCAGAGGTGCCATTCTTTAAAACCGTCCCAGAAAGCAAGTCAGACTGATGAGGATGTCGTGTTGTAATGAACTAGCACAGTTTTAAGGCAGGCCATTTCTGTCTCTCTGGAATCAGATCTGCACATCTGTCTCATAGGCACTGTATTATTATGAGCAAACTGATGATACAAGTACATAAGGGCTGTGCAGCAGGAACTGAGGAGAACATCTGTTCACCAGGGCACCCCAAGGGAAGACAAGTTCTAGCGGTCACGAACTGCTGCGAGATGGTTTTAGACTGGACATCGGGAAAAACTTCTTTACCCTCCGAGTCTCCAGAGTCTGGAACAGACTCCCCCGTTGGTGAGGCGTAGGAACAGACACCCCCTGAGATCGGCCATGCACCCCCCTGGAAGTGCCAGCCGTGAAACCAGAGGTGCCAGCAGAAATGCACTTCCCATTTTGCCGCTGGCTCAGCGACTGGCCGCTGGGGACCCCCCCCCATCAGCAGTCTGGTGCCCCCCAGACTCAGGAGGCACCAGTCGCCCAGGGGCTCCCCCCAGAAGTGGTGCAAGCACCTACTCTGGATACCTCTAAGAAACACCTGGATGCTTTTCTTGCTGGGGTGATCCACCCCAGCTGACCCCCGTCCCTCCGGCAGGGCTGGACCCGGTGATCTCGTGAGGTCCCTTCCAGCCCCGATGTCTGTGAAACAGTTCCCAAACTCCGGCAGACTGCGCCCCACCAGCGGCAAATGCTACAGCCTGCAGCACCACCAGCACGCGTTTCCCTTCACCCTCCAGCACCACCAACCAGCACGCGTTTGTCACATAAAGTAAGTATAATAAATCTGTTAGCACGCACCACGGACGGGCTGGGTGCCTAACCCCGGGGGGACCCGTACCACCGCTGCCCACAACACTTCCCGGCTCAGCCCCGGCGAGTGTTTGCCATGTACAGCACCGATCACTGTGCGGACACCCGCCGGCAGGCCGGCTGTGCACCGCGGGGGGACGCGCACCGCCGCTGCCCGCAACGCTTCGGTTCACCCCAGCACCCCCAGCAAGTGTTGTCACGGGGGGCGGCCGCTCCGCACGCAGCATTTTGCTGTTGCTTTTTCCCTCTCCAGCGCGGCCGCTCCTGCAGCCGAGCAGCTTGCCCCACGCAGGGGAGGAGATGCCCGCGGGGCGGTGATTACTGCAGAGCAAGTCCCCGCGCCCCCTCCCCTCGCCTCGCCGGCCGGGGGCGGAGCGGGCGGCTCACTCCCCGCCTCCCGCTCGCTCTCCCGCACCTGCGGCCGCGGCTGCCCGGCTCGGCGCGGCGGGGCGCGGGCATGGGGACGTGAGCGGCGGGATGCGGAACGCGAGCGGCGGGCGGGCGGGGGCCATGCCGGACGGGGCGGACCCGTGGGCCGAGTACCCCTTCTCGGCGCCGGTGCTGACCGGCATCACGGTGACCTGCGTGCTGCTCTTCGTGGTGGGCATCGGCGGCAACGTGCTGACCATGCTGGTGGTGTCGCGCTGCCGGGCCATGCGCACCACCACCAACCTCTACCTGTCCAGCATGGCCTTCTCCGACCTGCTCATCTTCCTGTGCATGCCCCTCGACCTGCTGCGCCTCTGGCAGGCGCGGCCCTGGACCCTGGGCGACCTGCTGTGCAAGCTCTTCCAGTTCGTGAGCGAGAGCTGCACCTACTCCACCATCCTCAACATCACGGCGCTCAGCGTGGAGCGCTACCTGGCCATCTGCTTCCCGCTGCGCGCCAAGGTGGTCATCACCAAGGGCAAGGTCAAGCTGGTCATCCTCGGCCTCTGGGCCGTGTCCTTCGCCAGCGCCGGGCCCATCTTCGTCCTGGTGGGGGTCGAGCACGACAACGGCACCAGCCCGGCCAGCACGGACGAGTGCCGCGCCACCGAGTACGCCATCCAGTCCGGCCTGCTCACCGTCATGGTGTGGACGTCCAGCGTCTTCTTCTTCCTGCCCGTCTTCTGCCTGACCGTGCTCTACAGCCTCATCGGGAGGAAGCTGTGGAGGAGGAAGAGGAAGAACATGGGGCCCAGCGCCTCGGTCAGGGACAAGAACAACAGGCAGACTGTCAAAATGTTAGGTAGGATTGGGAGGGGGGGTGTGTGTGTTCAAGGAAAGCCCAGGGGTTCAGCCCGGACCTGCAGCCACGCTCCCCAGGGAAGTGCTGTCCTTGCTGGATTCACCCCGGGGCCATGGGAAGGGCTGGGGCAGGAGGGAAGCAGGGCAGCGTAGCAGCACTGTCACACTGCTGGTCCCTGCTGGGCCATGCAGAAGACAGTCACAGAGAATGGGGAGAAGGGGAAAAGTGACCCTATTGCACCAGGGGGGAAAAAAGTGATCCTGTTGCATGGAGGGGAGTGATCCTGTTGCACTGGGAGGGGGAAAAGTGATCCTGTTGCACGGGAGATTGTGGAGCTAAATCTGTAGTGAAGTTAGAGGTGCCAAAAAATGCCAGTGTGAGAAGCGTTTCTGCCCTGTCCCTCCCCACTGTTAATCCGGTCTCAAAGCATGACACAGCTGCAGTGTGCCGGTGGACTGAAGCCCATGCATGTGGGGAATGGGTTTCTTCTGACCAACTTGACCAATATAGCTAAATTCATCCTTTGCCAACTAAACTGCATTTGCTGTTTTAGCAACATCAGCTGCTACCTATGGGAGAATATGCTCCGTCTCTTAGGGGCCCAGATCCTAAAACCTTGCAAGCCAAGTGCAAAATTCCTGCTCATCACTTTTAGGGCACAAAGCATTAAGTATTAATGTTTCAAGGGACAGATTTTGAACACAAGTACAAAGGAGAGCTGTTGCTTCAGTGGGGAAATCTAAACTGCAATGTGTCAGTAGACACAGGTCTTCCACTGGAAAGACTTTGGTCTTGCAAGTGCTCAACGTTAGTGTAGTTAATGAGGTCCTCTGCAAGTAGCATTTGCAGAATTAAATCACCAGGCTAGAAACAGCAACACTTTCTGACACTATTTAGAAACCCCCAAACACTTTCATTTGATTCTTTAGTGGAAAAGTATAGATTCTCTTATTATTCTAGCAGCCTGATCCTGCAACAACCTCTACTCACTTTGCTAATTGCAACTGAGTTGGAGCAATGGACCAGAGAACTATACGGCAGGGCCAAGACAGGTCCTGAATATCTCAGTTATTCAATTTTAACTTAACTGATTATGTATTCCTACATGTTATTATTACTATGCAAAACAGCAAGAGTAATCAAAACAGTGAGATCTTTTATGCTCCTTCAATTACATTATATGATCAATAAAGTACTGCAACCAGTCAGTATGACCTGGGAAGCAACGCATTGCTTAGCCGAAGATCTATTTCCGGACCTAGATTTTTCAAAATTACAAATTGGTGCTCACTAGTTCCAGAGTTATAGTTCTAAAAGTTTAATATACCGATTTCAAATCCTAAAATACTTGCTTACCTCAGCCCTAAAGCACTGCTACAAACACCAATATTATTTCAAGTCACTTTCTTCACTAGCTATTAGACAGTGAAAAGACTGTGGCTAGAGCATCCTTTAACAGAGAGACAACTTTAAATGTTAGCAATCTACTGTAGGGTTGGACTGCAGTAGAAGAAGTGAATAAGGGATCGGTACGACAAGATGCAGAATGCCCCGAGCCCTCGAGTGATCAGAACTTGGAATTGTAAATCCCTTGCTGAGAATTTAAAAGAGCAGCTTTAAAGCTTTAAATCTTTATCAGTTAAGGAGCAAGAGCAAAACCAAAGTCGGATAAATGATAGTGCATGGAATGGTGTATTTAGTTAAATGCTGCATGTGTTTAATTAGTCTTTGTACCAGTTTTTTCCTCACCATTGCAACCCTGAAATCCTCTCTTCTGGAAAAAACCAAGGATATATCATTTAGAACAATTATATACTAAATCCAATAAGGACATATAAACAGTATATTTATATGCAATGCCTGCTGTAGTGATTATTCTGATTATATATTAATATCATTATCGGTGTATTAATTTTAAAAGCTAATCTTTAAAATCCAAAATAAATTGAACAAATTGATGTTTGTTGTGTGAAAAAAAATCACACTCTTAAGATCTTCACTAGTATTAAAGACATCAAAGTATGTTTAATTTTAAATGATGCATGTTTTTAATATACTTATCTAAAAGCATTTCTTTCCCTGTTTCTCTTTTAGCGGTGGTGGTGTTTGCTTTCATACTCTGCTGGTTGCCTTTTCATGTGGACCGATATTTGTTTTCCAAATCTTTTGAGGCTGGATCCTTGGAGCTGGCTGTAATTAGCCAGTATTGCAACTTGGTGTCCTTTGTCCTCTTCTACCTTAGTGCTGCCATCAACCCTATTCTGTACAATATTATGTCTAAGAAGTATCGAGCTGCTGCTTGCCAACTGTTTGGACTCAAACCACTCCCAAAGAAAAGACTCTCTGCTACAAAACAAGAAAGCTCTCGTGCCTGGACAGAATCTAGCGTTATTACCTGACAACTGATTGAAAGTGCTGAAGCATCCCTTACCAGTCCTGCCCAGAAAGCCATAAGAAAGGGAAAACAAGCCCAAACTGTTCAAACAAAAGTGTAATGCGGTATCTATTTCATCATCAGGGGTTGCTGAAAGTTATAATATAGACAGTTAAAGGTAAGAAAAAGAATGAGTTGAGCTCTGGGCTTGTACAAGGAGATTTATGTTTGCAAAACTCAGCAATATTCTCCTACTGCCTTTATTGCATTTGGGTTTTTTTTTTGAGGGGGAGAGGGGCTTGCAGACACTGGGCATGTATACATAAGATGCTTACTGCGCAGTAGCCTAATAGCACTGTGCAGTAGCGTGCTGGTCAAAAACTGTGCTAATAAGCTACTGTGCAGCGTTATTAAGCTACTGCACAGTAACCGTCACAAAAAAACTATGCCAGTGCTACTGCGCAGTAAATGTACTTACTGCGCATCCCGTTACTACTTCATTAAGGAAGTACTAAACGAAATGCACAGAAACTATGGCGCATTGATGAACATGTAGATGTGCACTGGCGAGGGATCTAGGCGATACCATTGTTAACAGGCAGGATGCTTCCTCAGTTCACACAACTACCACAAATAGCTGTGAGCTTTCAGTAGGAGCAATTTGAGCTGGACTAGATAACTTCATGGGGTCCCTTCCAGCCACACTTTCCTATGATCCTAAATTTGAGTAGGATTTGTCCAGTGGCAACCTTAATCTGTCAAAAGAATCAGTGATCAAGATCACTGAAAGTTTTGCCTGATCAGGCCCTTGAGAAAGTTCAATTCAGTTGTCTGGCGTGGATGATAAACATGGAATTTGATGCGCTTTGCCATAACTTTGATTGATTTTATTCAAAGGGAAATGATTTACAAAAGAGGATGATTTACCAAACAGGCTGAAAATCAGCACCTTTCATAGCATATCAAGAAAGAAGGGAAGCAAAATAGTACCTTAGGTAGAAATGGAGTTACAGAGCAATTAGCGCTGAACCGGAATATTTTTTAATGCGTCTGCTAGGGAAGGACACTATTGATTTCTGTCACAGTGGTGTTACTCTGAAAATTATTACATGCAATCTCCCACCAAAGTCATCTTTTTATTCTCCTTTATAGGAGTTTCCCCATTAGTGCAAAAAGGCAATTCATATCAAAATTCTTCTGGAGAGATGGCCACATTATTCATGCTTTCTCATGCCTTGAGTCTAAGCAACCTGATGTGTTTGAACTTGAAAGCTACAGTGGTTTCAATATGATAACAAATCTGTGACCAGCTAGGATCTTTCCTTTAGGCACTCTGCTGTGCAGCATGCCGATCTAGAAGTTGGTCACAACCCTTCTCTCCCAAAAAGCCCAGACCTTTGTCATACAGAGAATATCATCAGTTTTGTTCATAATAATACAGTGCCTATGAGACAGTTGCACAGATCCGATTCCAGAGAGAGACATGGCCTGCCTTAAAACTGTGCTAGTTCATTACACCATGAAATCCTGCATCAGTCTGACTTACTTTCTGGAACAGTTTTAAAGAATAGGACCTTGGCATTTCATCCCAAAACTCCATTAATGCACATATACACATGCAGTTTCACACCTAATCTTTAACACTATTTATTTCCATTAATTTTTGTAACTCAGGTCTCTTTTTCAAGTACTGTCCATCTTTTATGCATGTCTTATATTGTATCAACATACAGGTTTTATCACCCATCCAATACAACCTAGGCACATCCATGTAAAATAGTACATTTCTATTTATTAAGTCCTTGTATTTATTGCTGGCTGGCCCACAACATGTTCTATCTAATGGATTATCTGTTTTGTCCAAAATTCCTGTAGATCTGAAATGCATCTTGAAGGTAATGGGCCTTTCCCATTCTGTTACACGGTCAGTTAATGGAACTGCTCGTGTAGAACTGGAATCGGAATTTGGCCTTTTCTGTATATATTCTACGCTCTATATTGCTTCGTTAGGTCTGTAAAGTTAAAATGGTTTATTTTAAATGTGGAACCTGAATTTATTTTGTGGCCTGATAATGCATTTGCTGAAGTGAGTGATCATAATGATGTGTAGGGATTCAGTGCAAACGTGTAACTGGAGGGACAAAGTCAGCTTGGGTTTATAAATAATTATTAGAGATGCAAAAGGTTAGCAAATTAACAAGGCGACATCATTTAAAACTCAGAAGGGAAGCAAGCCTCCAGCTGTCAGACACCAATATAAGCTTAATTTGTCTGAGACAGTAGCACATAATTCAGAGACTGCAGTACAGGAGTATCTCCAACTGGCTCTCTAACAGCATCTCTGCTTTTTTATTGTCTTCGTTCTCATTTATTCTCTTCATTTTCTCTTCACCACATAAACAGGGTTCTGATTAGAGGTATCACACAACTCAGGGAAAAAGGAACTTGGGAATCTAAAAGAGATATGTTCTGTAAAGATATACGCTCACAAATGGTGTTACCGGTACTCTGTATGTGAACGGACCATGCACCTAATGTTAAATGTTTCAAAAGTTAATTGTGTCTGAACCATGACCAGAGGTTTTAATAAAGCTATGAAAAAAACTTTACAGTTCTGCTGCTTACATACTTTCTACTGCATTGCTTTTACATCCTGGATAAAATGTAATTATTTTGGGAATAGTTAAAGTGATACCATTTTGCACATGTATGCGGCCATTAAACCCTTCATTTTTATCACATACGTCTTGCAAGCAATCGCACAGGTTCCTTTTGTCTTCTTCTCTTTGGGTGGCTCTATACATCGCCCTATGGTGATGCTGCTACGGCACCATGCTGTCATACTTCCTTGTGGAAGTAGTAAAGCACAGTGCAGTAACCACTCCTACAGTGCCGTCCACATGGTGCATGGTTAGAGATCACCACTACCTTGCTGCACCACTATGGCAAATTAGTTGGTGATCACCTGTAGACTCACGTGATCGCTATGTCACCGTAGCGCACCGTATGGCGATGTAGTGTGCTGCTGCGGAGACATAGGGCGATGTGTAGATGCGCCCTGTGTTTCTTATAGTTGTGTGTGGCACAGGGGCCTTGCTTCTACAAGGCACTGAGCATTTAGGTCCTAGCCTAAACACAAGCACGTGCACTTTTATTAATTAGACAAGTGAGAAGCTTGATCTGAATCTACTTGGGCTCCTGAAAATACTTATGTTCCTCCTGGGCACTTTTGGATGTTTAACACACACAATAGCATAGTCACTTCCATACTAACATTAAGCCATCTCATCAGCTTGGCCACTCGCTTACTAGCAACTTGGCCAGCTGTTCATGCAGAAACTCCAAAGTCAATGACATCAGATTACATGAATAATAAGGTGATGTCTTTTTTTATGGAGCATAACACAATTTTAATCCAAGGAAAATTAGATCCTTCGCATTGAATGAGGTGGGATAATCCTTCAGTCCTGTATCCTGTGACCAAAAGTGGCCGGAAAAGGTGCAAAACTCCTCAATATGCATAAATATGGAATAGCTTGCCCATAAGGGAAGTTATTGCCTATGTTGGGTCAATTAGGTTATTTCTTCACTGCAAAAAAATTGTGCTTTTGTGATAGTTCTGCCGATATAAAAGTCATGGTTTTAACCTGAGCATGACTAAAGTTGAGGTTAGCCCCAAATGGGGTGGAAAAGACTGACCTCAGTAAGATATACAGGTAAAAACTGCTGGTGTGCCTTCTCTCCACAGTGTAGGATTTTACACTGAGGTGCTGATCCCGTGTCAGCGTAGCATCCCATTCAGTTGTACAGTAAAGACAAAACATTACTTGTTAGGCTCAGTCCTGAAACGTGGAAGGTTTTATCTAAAATAAGCTATGACATTAGATAAGAAAACTGCAGAGAAATCTAAAGCTGAGTCTGTTTCAAGTACCAGTTATTATTAAAATTTGATTTAAAAATAGCACCAGTTAACAGTGAACAGCCAGTACAGATATACCTCTGAAAAAATAAACAGTCACAGGGTTAGCTACAAAGATGTTTCTCAGCGACGGGCAGAATGATGTATGCAGACAGGATGGCAGTCAGCAGTTTCAGGCCTGCTCCTTCAAAGTTTTGCTAGCAACAGCTCCCAGCGTAATGAAATAGTAGCTACAGAACAGTCCTTTTACCAGTGTAACTCGTCATTTGGAGTACACTCTCCACCAGCAAAAGCGCTGTCCGTCAACCATGTCCAGAAGTGCATTGTAATATTACCAGTGTTTCAGCAGTTTCACAATACAGTGCTATAAAGGGTGCTCAGATAACCAGAGCCTCCAGCTGGAGCACTACAAAGCCATGCTCGCCAGTAAGGGGGTGACAAGGGATTGATCCTCTGCCCCCCACCCCCATAGGAAAGGGGAGCTTGTCAATGCACCCGGTCCCTGGGCACATCTATGGTGCCATTGTTACTGCGCCATCTTTTGGTAATGTCCTTTTGGAGGTACTAAAAGACGGCGCAGTAACAGCTGGTACTGGGCTGGGAGTGCCATGCACGGTTTTTTTTAGGCACTACATCACTGTAGCGATGCATTATAATGGGGGAGCGTGTCATTACAGTGATGCAGCTGTGGCATCACGGGTTTTGCCCATGGACGATACGTTGATGTAGTGTCGCATGCAGACGTACCCACTCTCCCCGCTAGGAAAGTGGGGGCAGTCTGTCATTGATTGGTGGGCAGGCCCTGTCCTTGCCATGGGATGGCTCTGCTGCAGGGACAGCCGCAGGCCCTGCTACCCCAGCAGCTAGAGCTGCAGCCACTGGTTTGACTGGACTGCAGCTCTGCTCCGCACCAACGAGCCCAGTGCCTACTTTGGACTCACTAACCGATAGCAAGCAACAACCCCCGAGCCTGCTGCAGCTGCACTCTCCCTCTCTCCTACACTGGAGAGAGCAGAGCTCTCCACGGTGGGATGGCTTGGAGAACAAGAGATCCCCTGTAGCGCTACCTGTCACTGTTCAGACACTACACGTGGTACAACAAAATGTAGTGCTACGGAAAAGTGCTCATTTCATCCAGGAATGTCCCTGTAGCCATTTTTGCAGGGCTACAAGAGAGGCGCATGTCCAAACACCCACTTACTTATAGTGTTACAAGGGCAGGCATAGCTACAAAACGTGATGTCTGCACGCAGCCTTTGCTTCCATTCGGGGGATTTACTGATATCTGACTCTACTGGTGCACTCAGCACACCTCTTCTTGTGGAGACAGGCAAAGGAAACTTCTTGATCATTTTCCAAGGTGCAATCCTAGCTCCCAGTTTCTCTGCAGTCCTCACCCACAAAACTCACAAAAAGTCCAAGAAAGTTTGCTGCTTCTCCCAACTGTCTGGCAATACCTCTTGGCGGGTGGTGTGGAGCTATAAGAATTAAGGAGACTCCTACCTTGTGTGACTTCAGTGGGCATTTTGCACCATGATATCCAGGAATCAGTGGGGAGCAATACGGTGAGGCAGTCATACAGAAACAGGACATGGTAGGGGAAGCCTTCTGCCTACAATTGCTCCACAGACTGAGTTGGCAATGCTACATCTATCTGAGAAACAAACTTGGCCATTCTTACTGGAAAAAAAATGCCAGAAAATCATGCGAGTTGAAATGTGAAAGTTTTCTCACTTCTCTATGTGAGACGAACCCATGTAGAGCATAATTTGACCATTAGCTTGAAGGTCTGTTCATTAAGGGATCTAGATTTTAAAAGCTTTTCTCACTACATTTTCTATCATGATTTCATAAATAGGCAGGTACAATTTGGTTGCATTTTATTTCCTGGCTACATATTAAATTGATGATGAATTAAGTCAAAAGCACTTGTGAAGTTTCATTTATTTGAGAAAACTACCTTGAAGGGAGTCAGAACTTCTGGAAAAATCAGGTCCCAAAATATTGCTAAAAAATAAAGTGTTCTATAAAAATAGCATGTACACATCATTTTTTTGTGTAAATAGATATTTAAAAGTTATATATGTGTTAGGTCAGATGGGTGTAAAGTGTGTAGGGTTAAGATTTTTTTTTTAATTTTATGTACCTAACCCCCACTGAAATCAGTGGGAGATAGGCAGGGATCCTGGGTTTGTCTGATAAAAAAATCCCCAATTTAATTAAAAAAGTAACCCAGAATCCACATTTTTCCATGATTAAAATGAAACACCGCTACATATAAGTGGCGGCATATTTCATTTTAATCATGGAAAAATGTGGATTTTTTTTTTTAATACAACAATTGGGGATTTTTTTTCTCCATAAAATAAATAAGCTTGGCAGAATCCCTGGAGATAAGTGTCTTAATACCTTTAAAAAAGGGGTGTGCAATTATTTCAGCTGGCAGGCCACTTACCAAGTTTTGGTGAGCTGTCCAGGGCTGTGCACATAAAATCCTTCAGAAGATACCATTTTACCAAATTATAGATAAAACACAAATCATATACTACAAATCAAACATCTACTGTAATATATTTTAATTTCAAAAAATATTTTTTGTCCTGATTTATGGGTTTTTTTAGTAGTTGATATAGCAGCGATTGCATAATGAAGTCTTACTCTTGTATATTGTGTGGGGGTGGGGGTAGGTGTGTAGGGGGCTGCCACACGCTGGGCCCCAGGAGCCGGCTGGGGGTAGGGCAGGGCACGTGCAGCAGAGCTCAGCGTGGTGTAGCGCAGGTGCAGGTACAGATGCGATCCGCCCCCCTCCCCATTACGCACTGCCTGCTGCCACCTGGGGCAGCCCACACCATACTTCTGCCTGCACCTGCCCTGCACCCGCCGATCGCCACGGGCCTGACCAGCGCGCACAGCTTCCCAGCAGTCACCCAGGGAGCCTCCAGCGGCTCCTTCTCTTCCTCCTGCCCCTACTGCACTGCTCCAGGCAGGGGGGAAGCTGCAGCTGAGTGGCTCCTGCCCCACTGCATAGGGCTCCAGCTTCAGCACCTGCATGTCTTTCACCCACTTGGCCGCCCGCAGGTGGTGGCTCATTGCACTAGGTGGGCAGGGTGGGTGGAAGGAGCTGGAGCCCCATGCACTGGGGTAGGAGCCACCCAGCTGCAGCTTCCCCCTCTCCGGTTGGGAGTGTGGTGCCTGGTGCGTGCCCCATGGCCACTGCCACTTCCCCGACCTACCTGGTGCCTGGAGCAGTGCAGCACAGGCAGGAGGAGGAGGAGCCGCTGGACATGGGGGCCGCCAAGCAGCACCAGGCTGCTGCAGCAGTAGAGAGAGCAGCCTCGCTGGGAAGCTGTGCACCTGGCCAGGGCAGTGCCATCAGTAGGCACAGGGTGGGTGTGGGTGGGAGTGTGGTGCAGGCTGCCCCAACGGGAGCAGGCAGGGCTCAGCCCCATGCAGAGCACCACAGCATCAGCTGTAGGCCAGATAAAAATCAATTGTTGGGCTGGATCCAGCCTGTGGGCTCTGTTTTGCCCACTCCTGCTTTAAAATGTGGCCCTTAGTAGCTGCTTTCCAATTGCAATTCTAAATTCAGTTGAATGAAGGCAAAACTCAACCTGATGGCTGATGATGAGGTAGCTAGAGCTGCGTTTTCCTGCATTATACATTTGTACCCAAGCTAAAGTATTTCATGCTTCTGTAAAAACAAGCAGTTGCTTTTAGCTCATTTTTGTTGTTAGGATTCATCTTTTCCTATTTAAGAAATTGAATCGGAATAAGAGGGATGATTTGAGACTTGCTTGTTTCCATGTTCTTCTCTTAGGTACCTGTATGACCCCTGTTGTGAGGGCCTGAATCTCTAATGTCTTCAGCTTGTACACTCCTGTAATACAGGGCAGTCGCCTAATGTTTGTTTCATAGATAAAGAACAGAGACACAGTTAGATAAAGTGACTTACCAAAGCTCATAGGAAAAGTCTGTGAACCTTGCTCTCCTGAAGTCCATGGTAATGACCTGACTACTGGGCCATCCTTCTTTATCCAGGATCTTTAGATGAATTAGAGAGCACAGGGCTCATCTACACCTTCTATTAACATGCTTCAGGCTTGCTGCACAGTAAACCTTCCCTGGGAGCACAACTACACATGTACCCTGTTGGAAGCAGATTTGCTCCCACCTTGCTTTGCTCCCCTGCAGCAGCCAAGGGGAGCTCCAGGCTCCCCTGGGGGTGGCAAGAGCATGGGGGCTAGTCCTGATGTGCTCGGGGCTAGGAGAGCTCTGCCAGCTGCAGTGACAGCTGTTTCCTGGCCCCGAGCACATTGGAAGAGGACCTGATGTGCACACTGCTAGGAGCCTGCTATCGCTGCAGCCAGCAGAGCTCTTGTGGTGCCACGCACATCAGGACACACAGCTGCCAACGTGTGCCAAGACAACTCACCAGCAGCTGCCCCACTTGCTAAGCGAGGTGGGGCATAGGGCTCGCCAGCAGCTGCCCTGCTTGTGTGGCCAGCCCCCACTCAGTCTCTGGAGTTCCCAGCTCCACACCGCACAGAGCTGCTCCGGAGAGCGAGCGGGGCTGGATTCCCAGACCTCACTTGCTTTCTGAAGCTCCCAGCTCTGCACTGGGAGCCAGGAACTGGGATGTGGGGCAGAGCTCCTCAGTCCTGGCACTGGGCTCCTGGCTGCTGTAGGGAGCCAGAACCTGAGCAGCACCAGGGCCAGGGACAGATAACTGTGGGCCTGTGGGCCCCTGCTGCCTAGGCTGAAGGGAGCAAATTTACTCCCAGGCAGCATCTACAGGTGCATCCAGATAAGTGTGCATGTGCTTTTCCCTGGGCGCAAATAGCATCAGCACATAGTTGTGCCACTGCTACTTGTCCCCAGGGAACACCTGTGCACATGTGCTCTGATGACGGGCAAGTTGCCCCTGGTGGAGTAGGGGAGGCTGGGTCCAGCACCTGGGCTGCTCCAGCAGCCTTACCTGGGACCCTGGAGGCCTCCTAGGGCTGCAATAGTGGCAATCTGGCAGCAGGGAGCTCTGTGACTCCTGTCTCCCAGGCTTCAGTTTCAGGCAGCACACACTGCTGCCACATGCACTGCCCTGCTTTTTTGACACAGGGATCTCCCCGTGTCAAAAAGAAACAAACAAAAAGCCCTCCCTGCACATATAGGATGTGTGCAATGTGCAGCATGTGCAGCGTGCGGTGCCTGACAGGTCTGCAGTGCCACATACTGCATGTCTGTGCTCATCTGGACGTGCCCTACAAGTGCAATAATGCACAGTATTTACAGGTACTAGCTCACTGCGCAGTAGCTTAATTTACTGCACAGTAAATGCTCCATGTGTAGATGGTGATGCTTTACTGCACAGTAGATTGGTTTACTGTGAAGTATAGTGTCTCATGTAGATGCACCCATACACAGCCAACTAGTACATATTAAACACTTGCCTGTTGTCATTTCTTCAAAATAACTTGAAGCCAAATTTTCAAACAATGGCCACCCCAAACTGGCACCAGAATTTCTCTCATTTGAGACACCTAAAAAAGAGCCAGATGTTCAAAGGTACTCGGTACCTAATGTTCAGAGATCTTTTCTAACGTGGCCACAGATTTGCGACTGTTAGTGGGAACTAAGCATTTTGAGGAATAATATTATTACAGGTAAATTATTAAAGGGTTGTCTTAAATAACTTGATATGGACAATTTATTCTTGTTTACGATGGAAGAAAACTCTTTGCTGCCAACCTTGATTAAGATCATCGGAGTGAAAATTGCATTAGCATGTCAGGGTATCTAGCTACACGTAAACTATTTTATTTCACAGCGCAGGGAGAGAGACTGGAAGCAGCCGCCGTTGAGATCAGTCCTTCAGTTTGCAAAGATGGGAGCAGCTGGTTGGTTATACAGAACTGCTAACTTTAAATAAGAATGAAGAAGCCCAGACAACACAGGTTAATTAGTCAACATCACCAATGTCTATAAAGGGATTTCAAGGCTCCTATGCTGACAGTCCGTCCTACTGGGCTTCTTGTGGAGTCAATGGGCGCGTTGTGGGTTTTGGTCACCCATGGGAAGACTGTACTTTCTAGGGGTGGATTCTGTCCTCTCATTGTTAAAGAAATCCATGTACTTAAAATAAATCAATGTATGGAGCAGTTGCCTCTTCAGTTTGGAAAAGAGAAGGCTGATGGGGGATATGACAGAGGTCTTTAAAACCATGAAGAGTGTGAACCAGTTGTTCATCAAGCTCCAGAAACTAGAACAAGGGGGCACTGAAATGAGTAGGTGACAGGTTTAAAACTAGCAAGAGAAAGTACTTTTTTTAAGCAACATGTAGTTAACTTGTGGAATTCATTGCCACAGGAGATAGTGGAGGTAGCTAGCATAGCCAGGTTCAAAAAGGGACTAGATACATTCATAGATGATAGATCTATTTATGGCTATTTACCAGAATGGTTGGAGACATTTGCTTTGGCCTTTCTAAACCAATAATAGTGGATGCCAAGGAGAGTATTAAATAGGGGATAGGTCATTTTAGAAACATCTGGTTCAGTGCTCTCGCTCTATAGCATCCACTTCTGCCACAGACATAGGATATTGAGCTAGATGGACCATTGGTCTGATCCAGTATGGCACTTCTTATGTTTAACTTTTCACATATACATCATTTTGCCACACAGATAACGTTTATAACTATGGAATGGAAGACCTCACAATCATTGGGGAATCATTAGCTTTTACCAAAAGGAGGAAGTGGTAGATCAAGTAACTTGCCCAAGTCTGGAGTCTGTGTCTAGGGCAGGGATTGAGAGCAGATCTCTTTGCTCCCACTCCAGTAATCTATTTATACAGGTCTATTCATTGTTTTTGTGTAGACATCTGTTTCATTTTTAAAGGCTTTGCCTCTGGCTACAGACTTCAGCTTTTAGCACATAGACATGAGCACATTTGAATCTATATTTACACAATCTTTTGTCTTCTGCTGGCTTCAGTCTGACTTTCCAATAGAAAAGAACCATTTCCAGCCATTTCTTTAGTGGTCATTAGAACCAGTATTGATAGTCTGAGATAAGCAGTATGTGAAAAATAAGTAAAAAAAATAACCTTTGGCTGATATTACAGGCTCCAAATATCTTAGCCAGCTTGAGTCTGATGAAGATGCATGGTATATAGGCAAGATTTACAAAAATATACATGTGTATGGATATATTTTTAACTACTAATATGCATACCCTACTAAACAGAGGTGACATGTAGTAGGTGCCTGCACATTCATACAAGTACACACCTAGCTGGGCACACGGACATCCCAGGGCTCACCAGATACCTTGTATCCACACATACACTAAGCAGCAACACATGCATATACATCACATACCTCCAAAACATCTGGCCTGATGTACAGCATTGCTTCATTTCTCATATCTGAAACATGCTGTTACAGTCGGCTACACATTGCCCAGCAACAGCATAACCACAAACAGTGCCGTGAACATTTTGAATTCAAGGAAAAGAGGCATTAATAGTACATAGCAACATCTTTCTCTGGGGTGCTAAGGTTTTTTTGGATGTGGCATTTCCTTTAAACATGTTGGCATGCCAAATCTACAAGAGGACAGTCATACATGCTTCACGTTACGCACCCCTACTTCATACATACACTCGGCCTGTATCACCAACTCCGCACAAGAATACAGAGGTCACAGGACAGAGACAGTCCTCCAGCAGGAAAACAACGCGTGGCGAGAGATGGGCAGAGCCAACAGTGGTCTGGATCTAGATCCCATTTTCTCTCACTGGGCGGGAGATTTGTTGGATGATTGGTTATGACTTTGTCCTTGTGATCTCATGCTAAAACAAGTGCTGTTCTAGTTAGGAAAAAAAAAAAATCAACTATAGGGGTGTTTTGGACGCCCCTTTTACCTCAAGTGTGTAAGAGGCCAATGAGACCTTTCAATCCTAATGAAGCCAAACCAGTCTTCTGCTATTTGAGCAGTGGGACATCTCCATTAGTTGCCCTCGAGACTTCTTTCTGTGAATGAGGCAGCCCTAGATGGCTGGGAAAGTGGTGAGTGTAGCAGGCCTGTAGGAAGTAGGGATCTATCCTTCTATGCAAGATACTTGATACACTGCCATACGTTCAGAGAGGACTAGACAAATTGGAAGTTTAAACCAAAAGCAATCTCATGAAGTTCAAAAAAGATGAAATGCAAAGTCCTGCACTTGAGATGGAACAAGCCCATGCACCGGTACAGGCTGGGGACCACCTGGCTGGGCAGCACCTCGGCAGAAATGGACCCGGGGGTTACAGTGGACAATAAGATGAATATAAGCCAGCAGTGCGTCCTTGTTGTGAAGAAGGGTAATGGCATACTGGGCTGCATTGGTTGGAGCGCTGCCAGCAAATCAAGGAAAGTGATTATTCTGCTTTATTCAGCACTGATGAGGCCACATCTGGAGCTGGGTTTTTTTTGCCCCCCCTGAAAAGATGTGGATATTGGAGAGAGTCCAGTGGAAGACAACAAAAATGGTGAGGGGGCTGGGGGACATGACTTATGAGCTAAGACTGAGGGACCTGGGCTTATTTAGTCTAGAGAAAACTGAGAGGGGATTTAATAGATTCAGCTACCTGAAGGGGGTTCAAAAAAGGGTGGAGGTGGTCTGTTCTCAGTGGGGGCAGATGACAGAACAAGGAGCAACGGGCTCAAGTTGCAGCAAGGGAAGTTTAGGTTCGTTATTAGGAAGAATGGTCTTGCTAGGAGGGAAGTAAAGCACTGGAACAGGTTACCCAGAGAGGTGGTGGAAGCTCCATCCTTGGAGGTATTTAAGACCCAACTAGACAAAGCCTTGGCTGGGATCATTTACTTGGGGTTGGTCCTGCTTTGAGCAAGGGTTGGACTAGACGACCTCCTGAGGTCCCTTCCAGCCCTAATTCTCTATGATTCTAAGTATTCATGATTTAAATCTTTTGGCTCCCTCCATGAGAAATGGATGCACTGGAAGCCATTTTATAGATGTGGAAACTGAGGTGCAGGGATCAAACGTCTACTAAGACAGAAGTGGACATGAGCCCAATATCTCCTGACTCCAATTCTTTCACCAGAAAAGCCACGTGCACATGAGTCCGTGGAGTCAGTTAAGACAGGGTTTGCTTTGGCTGGAGCGAGACAACCCGGGCTCAATACACTTCAGTTCAAAAGATGGCTGTGGCAAACGCGCAGGAAGGACACTGCGGGGGAACGTACCAAGTCTCATCATTGCCTCCATCCTGTGCTCGGAGGCACCCGCCCTCCCTGCAGCGGACGCTTCTGATGACGTGGCACCAAACAGCCTGCACGCTCAATCCGACCCACTGATCAGGACCACACAGCCCCCAGACTTTTACCTGGCCCCGTCTGTGGTGGTGGGGCTTCCTGCAGCAGCAGCTAGCACCCCGGGGAGAGTAGCCCTGACCAGGCCTGTGGGCAGTAGCTGTGCCAAAGACCTGGCTCTGGGTGGGTTGTGGCTCTGGTGCCACTGGTGTTGCTCGTGCCCCCAAGCTCTCACCAGAGCGCTGGCTGCTGCTGTGGGTAGCGCCACCACCTCCCAGAGCCCTGCTTCTAGGCACGAGGGCTGGGCTTGCTTGTGGGACTGCCGGTGCCCTGGCCCTCCCTGGGATGTGGCCTGTTGCTTTGGGAACCCACGTTACTACTCAGGTTTCCAGTGCCCAGTTCTCCCTTGGGTGCTGCTTCCCTCTGTGGGAAGTCTTGCCACCATAGCCAGAGCCCCAGATCTGGCCACGGTGGAGGAGTTTTTGCTTGAGGTGCTGGTGGAGCTGCCCTAACCCTGACAAGAGATGGGCATCTGGCAACCAGGCTTGCAATACAGACAGAGATCGCTCTCTGGTGACGGATCCTCTGAACAGGACACTGTGGGGCCGGTCTGTGCCCCAGCTGGCAGCAGCCCTGCCCCTGCTCCATGAGCCTGGTGGTGGCGTTTTGACCCACGGTGCTGCCTGGGTTGCCAGAGCCCCAGCTTGCATCGGGGTGCTGGCTACCACAAGAAGTGTGGCCATCAAGACCGCAGCTGGGGGTCTGGCTGCAGAGGTGGGGCTTTGCCCACAGTGCTGCCAGCACTCAGCGCTCCTGGGACCCACCAGGGCAGATTTTGCCCCTGGCACCTGCAAAGGAGGCAATGTAGCCCTCCAGCCTCTTTGAGTTTGACACCCCTGGCGCAGAGCATGTTTTCTTCAGCACTGAATTCAAGTTAAATAGATATTTGTCATTAATTATCTATGCAACACCAGTAGTTGCATCCTAAATACTTTTCAAACCTATTGCCTCTGGAGTTCCTCACACAAATTTTCTCCAAGCCAGGGAATATATTGATTTGACTTCCACTTTCCTGTCTCCTTTCTTACATCTTTATGACAAGGCCTTTAAGAGAATTCGCAGTTTCATTGGCATCTGACAGGCCGGGCCAGGAACGCTTCTGCAGTGTCCTTAACCTTGCAGCCCCCTGCCTAACCCGGAGAACATGGCATTGCAAAGAAACCCCAGCAAGTTTCCTCTGAAGTAAATTGCCAGGGGCTGCTTGACTTTGGGTCATGCTTTTCCATTCAATATCGTTTCACTTTTATTATTAATGTAATAAGTTCCCTAGAGAGCTGCATTTCATGGAGTAGCACAAAGGGACAGATTTGGGCTGGCCATGAGCCTTCAGAATGAAACAGAGTCAGTCCCCGTCAGTCAGCAGCCACACGCAGTACTGCTGGAGGGTTAGAGAAGCAGAGAGGTTTGTTCGCTCACTCGGACACATTTCCAAGGTACTCGCATGCCACTGTGACAGGAGAGGTGCAAAACCCTAGAAAGCCAAGGAGGTGAATTTGGAGGATGCATGAAGCACGGGCAGCTGCAGCTTCATAGTCCACTACCACACCCTGCCCGCAGGCCTCAGACGTACCCAGCGTAAGTGGAGAGAGCGTAGCTTAGTCTCCAAGTTCATTTAGCTTTTGGTGCGGCTTCCAGCAAGGCAGGGAACCTGTCGTTTTTTGGGATGTGGAGCCCTGTCCATCAGATACAGGTTAATTTGCAAAGAGCAGGAATGAACAGTTCTGATGAAAAGCTGCATCTATAATTTAGGGTCTTGGCCCTTTGGGCCAGATGCTCTCTCCTGGTGTCTATGGAGCTGTAGGCACTGCCATAACACAAATACTACTACTGCCAGTACCGGGCTCTTCACACAAACAAGTTGGGATACTATGCTTTGAAAACTAGCAGCACAAAGACAAATGCAGAAGATGCAAGTTGTGCGGAGACTGTAATGAATATTGACAGTGCTTGTTCAATGCTGACATATGGTACATATGGGAAAAAGCATAACCAAGTAGCTAGTGTTCTTCAGTGGGATCCGTGGCCAATGCCATATCCCCTAGGGGTCAAAAGTGGTGGGAACAAAATCTGACCCAGTAACAGAAAACGATTAATTGAAGAGCACTTGGGACTTGACCTTAAAACCAGAGAGCAGTGGTGCTCAACCTCTGGCCTGAGGGCTGAATCTGGCTCACAGGGCAGTGTTATCCAGTTCACAGGGCTCCTCGCGGGTCTGGGAGTTTGTCAGAAGAGGAGCCCTCGTTGCTGCAGCTTCCCTGCAGGCTGGATGACACGAACCCACGCTCCGGCACGTGGAGTCGCTCTGTGGCTAGATCCTGCATGCGGGGCAGTGTGTGGCCAGATGTGGTGGGCATAGCCGGGCTGGTGCCCTGGATTGCACCTGCAGATTGATGCCCCCTGCCAACGCCTTGCTGGATCAAGCCAACCCTGCCCACAGGATCCAGCCCAGGATTGGCCTCAAGCTGGTTACCCAGCCCATAGGGCCAGAAGTCTGAGCACTGGGATGGACAATTTAAAAAAGAAAAAAAGGTGTTCGGAAGAAGCAACCAGAAACCTAACTTGCTAGAACAGGTCCGAGTGCTGCCTCAGCAGCATTTACCTGCATTAGTCTGGCATGAAAGGAAAAAACAACTCAACAGCCTGAGGAGAAAAAAAGAGAGTATAGCAAAGTAAATATTTTGCTCTTTTTCCTTTTTCTCACATTGACATTGATTTTCAAATTATTAAATTGCTGCACATCAAAATGAAAGCCTCAGAGGATCCTGGAGCAGTCAGTCATGTCACTCCTCTCTATGCCATCTCATTCACAGAAGATACCCGAGTTCTTTGCATCACCCTTAATTAGAAAAGAGATGAAGAAAATCTATTGCTTCAAAGAACTGCTGCTGCTAGTATATAATATGGAGAGCAATAAAGCATATAAGTGAGTAGCATTAATACTCTGACCTTAATATGGAGATGAACGGAAGAGCAAAAGGCAGCCTGCAAAATTCAATTCTCAATTAAAACCAATTAAACCACTGATGAACGTGGATACTGGCTTAGATCCAGTTTGGCATCACCAATCAGTGAGAGGATGGTTCATTATGTGAAACCAGCTGAGTTATGGCACAGTCTGCCAGGTGAGGCTGTTTTGTGCCATCTTCTGATTTCTTTCCTTTAGCATAAGAACAAGCTCTTGTTTAGGGCAGACCTACTCTACGTGATGGCCGTGTGTCATGCAAAGTTCTCACCAGAGGTGCGTGACCAGCAGGAGGGTTTACTTTCTGCACTGGTCTGACTGGTGGCCATTCCTGAGCCAGAGCCGTTCTCTAGGAACTGAGCAGTTGTGCTGGGCGAATTCTGGGAGGAACTTAGTACAGCGTATATACTCACATAACACGTCAGGGATTTCTGCCCCACTAGAAAACAAACCTGCAAGACTCTGGATGTCTGCTATACCTTTCAGAACAGTAACAGCTGGCTGCCCCTTTCCACGGGATAGCAGACAGACGTCCACTCGCACGGTAAAAAAGGTGGACGGCTCTTGCTTGCAACATCAACAGGAAGGCTATTATTACGTCATCACTATTAAAACTTGATTGTTTGATCCCGATTTTATTCACAGCAGTGCAAATCCAGAGAAGCTTTGTTAAAGCTAAAGGAGTTGCGTTGGCGTAAGATGGTACCAGACCAAAAGCAAATTCAGTCCCCTCCGGCCAGGTTTGGGGCAGGAGACATGTTTGTAATTCACTGTCTCTGCTGTACTTGTTCAGAAAATAAACGGAGGTTCCCCACTGTTATCCACACACCTTTGATTTCTAAAGTACCAACTTCATTTCCTTTATATGGGTATTTTAAGAGTTGGGAGGAGGGGATGGAAGATCTCCAATAGACCGACAGGATTTTAGTAGTAGCTAACCCCAAATGAAAACCATACAGTGAATGGCAAGTCTAGTTATCCCTCACACTCAGAGAACCAGAGCACCCACATTTTTTAATGCAGCTGCCAAAAGCTAGAGATGAAATACCGTCATATACCTGCAAACAAACATGCAATCCATGGCACTGGACAGACCACAGATCCAGGTTTTCTTCCTCCCTCTCCTTTTGCAGTAGCCTCTATGCACTCTAGTAACCTTTAATGTACCCGGGTACACGCATCTCTTCTAACCCATAAACACACAACGTTGAATTCAGTGGCATCACCTTGAATTCAGAGCAGTTCTGCCAGCAGGGTTTATTATCTACCAGTAATATTGGAATATGCACTATTGGTTAGTCATCCAATGTGAGGAATTTTGCGATGGGCTCACAAACATTTGGTGGCTAGAAAATGGAGTCACATTTATTACATAAATTATTCATTCTGAATTAGTTTCTCAGCTCCATTCATATATTAATTAATTCTCACAACACTCCTGTGGCGTATACTGTTAGTCTTATTTTACTGATGGAGACTAACAACTCCCTTAAGAAATTCAGGGAGGGAGAAAAGCCAGTGAAATTGCCAAGGACCATAATTGCTCAGCGGACTGGGCTGTGTATTAATTTACTACTAAAGTTAACATCTACTGTAAAACTTGTTGATTACTTCAGTGCCAAGACATTTATACTAATTACTAAAATAATGATAAGAAACAATTACACAAATGAACAAGCAGCACATCACTGAACAATAGCCCATAAGCTAGAGCATTTGGGTTTGGAAGTTGCTAGTGGAATTTAGCTTTTTTATTCTCTTTCACCCAGCCAAGAATCTGCAGACTGCCAGAAGAGTCCGAACACAAGTGGCAATTTAAGCCCTCTTTATAGATACGAAGAACCAGTCATTTCAAGGGTTTCTGATGAGCTTCTGCTCATCCTAACAGGATTCAGAGACTGTCCAGGCCTTCCTTTTTCTACCTACATCTGGTCCATATCTACAGGGAGAACTATAAAGGATATCTGCACCATCACTCTACATCGAGGTAAATGCCAAGAATTTGAAATTTTGTGTAGATTCCAGAACCAGGTTTGTTTGTTAGACAGATGGAGCAAAATTGCCAGATTCATATGAGGATCAATGACACTATAGGGGATTCAGTGCATCTCTATAATAAATTAAGTTGTTCAGGCTTCACTCATACCTCAAGAAATGTTCCAGTTCTGTTCTGGGTGAAAGGCTGTAGCCAGGGTCTGTTTTTTAAATCTGGTTCACCTTCAAACCCCATGGATACACTCTTGACTATGCAGATGGAAATTCAACATAGGAAATAGCTAATAGGCTGATGGCCTTGTTGCTGCCAGAAACAGCATGAGCACCATCAGTTTCTTTTCACCACCTAACTGCAGAGTTGCATATGTTCAGTGGAGTTTAGTATGCTCAGCGCCTCTCTGGAGCTGCTTAACACTTTGCAAGGTTGGGGACTGTCTTACCATCTAGCTGTTTAAAAATTCACTTCCATGAATGTGTCAGCTGTATTTTTAAGACTCAGCTCTGACAAGTGTCAGACACAAGTACGAAAAGTGGTTAGAGAGAAGTGACAGACACCAAACCCAGCTTATGAAAATATATCGGGGGTGTTAAGATCCTAAGAGCCCCATTGACATCTGTGATTTGTGCATGGATTGCGTTTAAAAAGGAAGTGGAAATTTTCATGGAAAAGTCTAACGGGATTCCCTGCTTTTCCAATCACAGCCATCAGTTATCACAAAGCTATAATTGCCTATTAGAAAGAAATGTCCCCTGACAAAGTAAGCCCAAAGTGGTCTGCTAAAACAGCTTTGGCTGAAATTGCCTGTTGGAGATGGAAACACAGTCCGGCACTACTTCTCAGACCTGTTTCCCCAGCTCTTACAGTGGCAGCATGATGTACTGTGTAGCCGTGGCAGCATGATGTAGTCTGGATAGTCGTGGAAGTTTTCCAAGTGCAGTTTTACCTCTTCAGAGCATTTATGACTTCAGTGGACACAGCTGATGAAGTTCCAGGCTTCCACTGCCGTTACACGACCCCATGCATCAGCACTATGAGGACAGCTGAACTTTCATGACTGCTGATATACTTCGAAGAAATCTTTTCTTTCTTCTGTTTACAGGGGAACGAGAATACTTGCACAGAAATATTTTCTTGAGCTCAATCCAGATTCTGGAATAAAAGGACTGCTCTGAAGTAATTCAACTTGGTTTTCTTCTGACTGAAAAAGAACCAGTTCTGTTAAAATATTGATCCAGCCCTGATGGGTAGAGGAGGCGATGCAGCTTTGCACGTCACATCGGTGACTGGCGTTTACTAGGACTGCACAGAATAGCCTGCTTCGTTTCTCAAACTATCATATAGATTAGTTGCTGTTCAATTTGGAAACATACTGCATCTGCTTTAAAAGGTCTCACAAGAGAGCAGAGAATGGTGTGATAGGTTACTCTGATTTCGATTAAATGATCTTTCCAGGCCTTCTCTAGCCGATGAGATTCCACCTTAAATTGCCCCTACTTTGGTGACAGAGTATGGAAAGGTTTCGGAGTGAACGACTGACCAGGCAAAGACAAAGTAGTATTCCAGACAAGTTTGCAATATCAGCTCTAGTTTTGAAGTCCAATTTCCCCTTATCACTATTATTATTACTTTTATTAGTATCATCATCAGCATCTATAGCCCCCTATCTGGGGAGGATAAATGTTCTCTGAAGCAGCCGTTCTTTAAAAGTGCCCTGCTCTGTAGGAATGGGCTTCTACAGAAACTCAGTGTTTTTTTCTTAGCCTGCACTATGAATTATATAATTCACCTGAAAGATTATTTGAAAAGGTTGCTGCTCTATACCAGAATCAGACTTTGGCTCTTCGGCACTCACTGAGCATTAACTAACAAGCGTATCCATGAAAAGCAGGATCGAAAATGTGGAATGAGCTTAGCTAGGTTGTTTCTGTGCCATTTTCCAAACTGCTGCTAGCCCCTTCTCTTCTGGCTCGCAGTGGCCCCAAGCAATCCATAGGTTCAGACAGAAGAAAGCAGGCCGCTCTGCCTATTTAAAGCTGCTCTTTCTGAGCCAGAAACAACTCGCTCAATAGCAGCCATTCTGCAGGCTGGCACTATACTTGATCACGCTGAGAAAGGTGGGTGCAGAAGAAAGCTTGAGTATCTTTTGCATTCTGCCAAGTTTCATAGCTTTGCATAGGAGGGAAGGCTACATGGCTTGCATGGGAAGGCAGCTACATGGAAAGTCTAGGCTAGTGTGCCACTGAAACATGTCCCAAACGTGCCAGTGGCCCAAGGGGGTTGGAACAGGAGCCAGGATGAGGAAAGGCG
This sequence comes from Alligator mississippiensis, assembly GCF_030867095.1. NCBI lineage: Eukaryota > Metazoa > Chordata > Crocodylia > Alligatoridae > Alligator > Alligator mississippiensis. The sequence continues at coordinate 76,229,016 of NC_081830.1, read as the reverse complement.
ATTCGATTGGGACGGGTTCTAAATATCATGGTTGAGATGGTCTCCCCCAACATGGAATAGCAGGCATGAACCGAGCAGAAAAAGCTTACTTAAGAAATAAGGGACTTTGCGCTAGGAGGTGGCATGGCTCTCCATATTCAATTATGCTTTTTAATTTATCCCAAGTGCCACATCATCGAGTACCTTTTCCCTGTGAAACACTCTCCTATAAAGCAATGGTTGCATATGGATGAATAGATCACACTTCAAACATGAATTCTTTTTTGCCTCACCTTTTAATTATCCCCACTGTTGGGACCGTCGCTGATTCTAAAAGCAAAGCAAAAATAGTGAACATTTTACATTTGATAGGGATCTTTGATTAAAGGGAAGAATTGGAATTGCTACTATTATAGAAACAACAGTCATTAGTCATCATGACCAGACTTCACTGCAGATATGCACAGGTCTGCAGCTGGCTGCAAAATCCAGAAAGCCATGTGGGTTGCCGGCCTGGAGCTCCTGTGGGTCTTTGAACTCCTGCTAAGGGCCAGAAAAAAGGAGCTATGCTACTGTGAGGGACCTCTGCTCCGTTTTGAAACTCTCAGAGGTCACTGAGTCTTTTCTCCCAGTCTTAGTGTACCAAGAGCAGCTACTTTATGCAACACAACTAAACAACTACAATTTGGTTAGTATTTCCATACCCAGCTGGTATTTTCTTCTATCCCACCTGCTCCCTATTTCCTGACCCACAGGGAAAGAGGCTTAGAGCTCCTAAAAAAAGACAGTAGCAGCACCATAAAACATCATACCATACTATCTTCTAAGCAAATCAGAACCTGCCATTTTACTCTAGGCCCTCATGATGCTAATGTAAACTGTTGGGATGTGCGGTTAACAAAGAAGAAAGTTTGATCCTTCCTATAAAATACAATGATTATTATTCAGTTGAAAAATCTGAGCCTTACATTGGTACCATCTTGGTAACAGCTGGAGAAAAGAACAAGGAGAAAATGCTGAGAGGTCGAATGAGAATAAATGGTTAGTTTTTCTTGAAAAGGGCATACCTATTCAGTAAATTGTAGTAATGAACAAATACATATAAAATAAACCGCAGCATGTATACAGTGCTTTTGAGCTTCAACACAGTGTAAAATATGCATAAACTATTTCAAAACAAAACACAAACATTTCTGGGGAGTTCTTCATAACAAATGAGATAAATTCTATTTAATTGCCAATTCAGTGAGAAGATCCAGCCGTTCTTAAAAACAACCACCCCCCACAAAAAACCTCACAAATACTGATGTACTTTCATATGCCTTGTTTCACCCATTCTTCAGTATTTCAGAAAAATATTAAAGCAAATAAAAATATTTATGAACTTGAGTTTTAGGATTATTTCCCATCAGCTTTTGATTCCTAGTGGTCAGCACTTACTAGAACAGAACGGCCAGGGGAACTGGCTACCAAAATATATAATTGATGGGAAGAATTTAGCAGAATTCATAAAGAAGTTATTATGGGTAACAAGAACATCCTGAGTCTGAGATGCCCTTCTATGTCAGAGAAAAACCCAAAATTTAACTTCAAGGGATCCAGGAGAGATTTTCTGCAAGGACAATCTACAACTTTCTCCCACTCACCTAATTCTGACAAGGAGACCAGATGCTGGGCTAAATGGACCGATGATCTGACCTAGTTTGGTAATGTCCATTTTCTTGTGCAAGACAAACCAACATCGCCCTTTAGTTTGCATCCTCCTGCACACAGAAACAGCATGGATGGTGTGACAGTGGCCCTACCACTGAACAAAGGTTTCATAGTAATTTATCTTCCTCCCTTACCTGGCTAAGTATCTGGCACTTCTGGGACAGGTTTTGAGTGCGTTTGGTGAATTCTAGCACTTGTCCAGCACTTTACGAGCTCAAACTTCATGACACAGGTCTGTATCACTTCCAGTTTCACACAAGGGAGCAACACAGAGGTAAGAGCCCGTATTTTAAATGTGGATGTATAGAAAACCATATGCACCTGAATCCATGCTCCTGAAATTAAGTGCCTAGCTTTAACACCAAGTTTCAATATACTGACATGCCCGTATTTAAGGCATTTCAAACTAATCTGACTCCTTGACAAAGCCAGCTGCTGTCAATAGCAGTCCTTTCACTCCCATTAATAGGTGGTTTAGAGCAAAGCCTTAAGGCACCTAAGAGTCATGATAAAGAATGAAGCCCCCCATTTGGAAATCTGCCAACAATTTGCTTTTCAGTGGAGAGGAGAAGGCACCTGCAGTGTGTTCCAGGTTAGCTTGAGAAAGGAGGTCCCATGCTTGGAAACAAGGCTTGACCCATGCTTGGGGGGAGGTATCTGTATTTGCCCAGGTACCAGAGGCCAACACACCTGCTGCTGATTTGTCTGATTCGTAATCATGCCATGTCAGCACACTGGCCACCTTTCCAGCAAACTGGTCATGAAGATACAAGAAGGTGGAACTGTTCTACTGGGTGAAGCAGTATGAGAGAGACAAGGGGATGGGACAACATTCACTGAAAAACAAAGGAAAAAAGCCAGAGTTCATCCAGGTTGCTCATTTCTATTTTAGTGAGGCTTAATTAACCCAAGGCTGATTTTAGTGATCTGGTGGGATTACAGCATCCATTAGGATAACTACAGAAAGCTAATGGCCTTTGACAACCACTTAACATGCACTCTCCTAATAGCTGGTAAAGATAATCCTGATATGATCACAGGAGAGGCTAACTATCATACTAAACTCAACAGGGGAACTTGAGCCTTGCTCAAAAATGGAAAATCATTAAATTTTCAAACCAGCAGTTGATTCACAGCTCTTTATGTTAACTTTACATTGCTGTAACTCCATTATCTGATGGGAACAGCAGGAAAAAATGTGAATGGATGGAGAGCGTTAAGTCAGAAATCATTTCTGCTCATGTCAGAAAGAATTAAAACATTTATTGGGCATAAATATATTACATATACACTACAGATACAGTTAAGTCTTACATACATAGCGTAGTATTTGCAAAATCTATACATTAAAATTGATATGGCAGTTTTAATACAATGCTTATGAAATAGTCTAAAATTTACAATACAAGAAAAACTTATGATTATTTTTCTCTTAAAGTTGAAAAGCTTGGAATGTATGTTCCCATAGTGAGGTAAAAACATTTTATTTTATTTTTTCAATTTAAAGAATTGTGCAAGGATAACGTTCATACACATTCAATTAGGGCACTTCTCAATTGTGACATTGAATACTGAACTACTGTAGCCAACAAAACAGATTAGAAAACTACATTTCAAGTTCAAAAAGAAAAAAGGCAGATAATATAAAATGTTTCTTTCCTTTTTAATAATTTTTAAAATACTTATTTTTCCTTTTTTTTTTCCTTTTTTTTTCCTGTAACAATTTCATGAAGAGCAGAGGGCTTTGGAATTTGGTTCATATGATGAATATTTGGGCCAAGGAAGGGTATAAAGACAGAGAAAAACCTGAAGCATCAGTAAACTGCATTAATTGGTAATGGAAGTACAAACAGGAAAGGTTTAAACCTGTAACACTTTATTTTATGTTTACATTAAAGATGAATTATAACAGAATGCTATGGCAGTATATACAAAGTAAATGAAGATATAAAATTAACTTATTTTGGGCCTGTTCCAAATCCCATAAAAGTCTTTCACCATTACCTTCAATGGGAGTTGAGCTGGATTTTTTGATTGTTGTCATTACGATGAGATACCAAATGAATCAGTCATGTCAGAAACACTTCACATAAAGTGTTACAGGTTTCTGTTCTCTACACTTCTGCTTGCTGCTACACCCCATATATGCAACATTTTGAAACAAACAAATTACCTAAAACACATTTAAAAAAAATGTATTACACTATTGAAGAAAAAAAAGATGCCAGGCCTGGATTTTGTAGCAGCAATGCTAAAAGAGTATTCCAAAATAAAAAAGGGAATCTATTCAAATGTGAGTTTCCAAATCACTGTGTTTTTCATTGTTTTAAAAAATACACCTGATCTCCCCCTGTTGAAAACAGTTGCGTATGCTTTGCTCAAAAAATACCGATGTAAGGCAAGGTCACAACATTTCCATATCACAAATAAATTTAAATAAAATGTAAATAAATTTGACAAGCCATGACTTTGGCAGAAACAAAAAAATATATATATATTTAGTTCAATGTCATTAGTCTGCAAGGCTAAATTAAACTAATTATAGTCATTAACAAAATACCAAACATTTCTAATATTTGCTACATCTAGAGGCACACAGAAGAAGTCATTGATCTTAGCACTTTCTTTCAAGAGATGATTATGCTTTTTGGATACATGTAAACGTTTCAATCACTGATAATGGGGTTTTTTTGGCATTGAATGCACTAGATGCTCCCATCTTCAAAACACAAGAAAACATAAGAAGGTTAATAATACTAGGAATGCTGCCGGGTGAAAAAGTGGACCTAAAAAGTACAACAGTATAAAACAGACAAAATATAACATGCTACAAGAGGGAAAAAATTAGTACATAAGTACACTTTTTATTTTTTATTTTTTTTTTTACAATAAATAAAAGATTGCACTGTAATTGGCATTTAAAGTACTGTATGCAGTATATAGTATAAATAAACCTAAAACAAAATAATGTTGGTTTCCCCATTACTTTGGTTAAGGGAATAGTATGCTAGTACAGGACACTGAATCTTAGACAACATAGAGCATGAAATAGCTATGACAAAAGCAAAATCAAGATATAGCAAAAATATACAAAAACAAGAGGCAGGGAAATACATGGTGTGTGTCTGTTGCACCCTTTTGGAATTGATTTGCACCTCCAGCTCATTTAAGTCCCTGAGGTACTCGCACATTGTTGACTTCAATATAAATAACCCAAATGACTTTGTTAAAAATCTAGTATCTCCATGAATTAAAACATGTATGTCTGGGCCACTGCCGCAAGAACAAGAAAGATAAATCTGGATCACTCTGATTTCTGCAATGTATCCAATATTTTGATGCAATAATAGGAATATAGGCATCAAATGAATTATCTGGTCTTATAACGGATACCGCCAAGAAATGGAGCCTTCTTTAAAAGTGACTGATTGACTAAAATGCTGCTTGTGGGTGTAAATCTTACATGATCAGTAGAGGCAGTAAGCTGTCACCAGCTCCAATTACATAAATCAGACTGAACGTAATAGAATACAATAATATCTAGTGATTAGATTAGGAGTAGTTATATACAATGACAAATAAACAGGGTCAAGCAGCTTTTAACAGCTGAACATGGGAATAACTAACTATTGCACAATGCCCTCTTAAAGTTACTGCTATGAATCAAAATGATTAAAAAAAACCTAATGCTTCATAATTTATATGCAGTTTGGCTTTGATTTCTTACGTAGACAATTCATAGTGTTGTAACTGTAAAAGTAACAGATCATTAAAAGGTTTTAGACTGCAGTATATTGTTTCGATTTAAATGCACTAAGCATAGTTAAAGTAACTGAGTGTACACTGTATCTTGAAAAAAACTGGGGCAAATGTATTGTAGTGAATAATCATAGGTAACATTGATAATACTGGTCAATGAAAACCTGGTACTGCTGACTAACACTTCATTCTAGCCTTACCACTATACACACTTGTGATTAATGTTTACAGATAAAGAAGAGAAAAGTAGTGACTGATGATTATAATTTGCTAAAAAGTAACAATACAGGAAAGACTGTAAGGACTTCTGTGATAAAAAATAAAACAATGAACAGCAAATGGGTGACAATTCTGAAACTGTGAAGGAAAAAAAAAACAACACGTTGCTTTTGTTATCTGGTTCATTTCTCCAGTTTGACCACTTCCAAGTTTTGAATTTCAAAAAGGTGCATCAAAACACTGATTTATCTTTCTCTTAGCTAGAACTGTAAAAACAAGAGAAATATATAAAATGCATGGTAGAACAAAAAGATTTCAAAAAGGAATATCTGAATAAATGTGTGGATTATAATGCGTAGCATTAGTTAAATTCATACTTCAAACTGTCATTGGATTCTCTACTTCATAAAGAAGTATTGTAATATAAAGGCAAATACAATTGACAAAGTTGCAAAGCCAATAACAATTAGGGCTGCAAACTGTTCATCAGTAGGCATCATGCTCTTTATCTTAGGATCATCTACACTTCCCATTTCCCCTGAAAGCATGATCTCACTTCGCTGGAGTAGAAAGGCAACAGATGGGCTGAAAGGTCCACTAAGTTCCTGTGAGGTATCCAAGCATCGGCGGCATACGCAGACGCGGAACCGGTAGTCTGTGTTGACCTGAAGGCCTGAGATTTGGAATGTCGTCTCATCTCCCTTGTAGACCTTCAAAAACATTTTTTTTAAAAAGTGTCAGTCAACTACAGAAAGCAGCAATAGTCTTTCTTGTGTTAATGGTTTTCTCATCTCAACATCAAAAATACCATTGTGCTATCCGGGACAGAACATCATTTGCGAGAACTCTGGATTGCAAATATTTTATTTCAGATGCAATCATCAACGTTTTATGAAACCTACCGTCTTGACTCGGTCATGTTCAAATGAAGACAGGGAACTTTTTGGGTCTGCCACAATTTTGACCAGAGCTTTGAAGTGGACTGCAAAATCTGAACCCCTTTAAAAAGCATTCCAACTACTTCTCTGGAGATTTCAACATGCCCCGAGTAGGTTACAACAGTGAGAACGTGGAGCATAGGGTAGTGCATAAGAAATGACCAAATATGGCAATTCTTATAATATACTACCCGAGAATATATTTTTAAAAAACAAAAAGAAAAAAACAACAAGGAGAAGAGATTTCAAGCAGTAACTCGGTCTCAGGAAGCAACAGTTTGTGCATGAAGAAAATAAAATGAGCATCATTAAAGTCAGGCTTTAACAGAACAACAATATAAATTCATATTTGGGCCGTATTCTGCCTATCAGGCATCTGACTCACAACTCTGATGGCTACACTTGGCCAAGAAATGAAGAAAAATCACAAAACCAATTTACTGAAAAATAGCCTTAGACAAATCCTAAATTAGTTACAATGCTTGCTTCCATGCAGTCATTTTGCAGCCACTTTCTTCAGCTTTCCCTTAGGAGCCAATGCTTGACCTATACGTAGCATCTTGAGAATTAGTAAAACAAGAAAAATCTCCCCTCCATTGCACCTTATCCAGTCTGGTAACATACCCAACACTTCACCTATTTATGCTAATATGATTCAGGGAATTCATGACTCAGAGTGTGTGAATCACTACAAGAGAGAATACGTGAATCATGAATCTGCACACACACCTAGGAGCAAGAACTGAGACAGAACTGAAAAAAGTGAAAGGGATTTCTTTGTGACCTCTCCAAATAAAACAATACATGTAGAAAAATTGATAAGACTGGAATTTTATTGAATACTGAAATACAATAAATATAATATGTTCCACGGTGCTTAAATCTCCTGAACAACAACTAACATATGCTTCCTTCTCCTCAGCTCTTGAAGATCTTTTCTTGCCTCCTTTTTAACCAGTTTCCCTTTTCCCCCAAAACAGGAATAGGAAGCTGCTAATACCTTCTGTTCTCTTGCAGAGATGAGTTCTAGTTTCTTGATGGAAAACAAGAAAAAACTTAAAATGCAAAAATTCTTCCATGTAGATTTAGAATATGAAATAGAACATCAAACACCCAAAGAAAGGGGAGTGCTCAGGTGAGGAGGCCTTCATTTGAACAGCGCGCTCATCCTCCAATGTGTTCCCAATTCTTCCGGTTTGTGTTGTCTGCAAACTTGCCCAAGAAGCTGTCTTAACATCCAAATCATTAATAAAAATGTTGAACAGCACTGGGTTCAGAACAGACCCCTGTGGGAGTCCACTCAAAACTTGCTGCCATTCTAACATTGGCCTATTAATCATTACCCTTTGCTTACAGCAACTGAGCCAGTTATCTATCCACTTTGTAGTAGTTTTATCCAGCCCACATTTTTCCAGTTTGTTTATGAGGCTGTGCGGGATCTTGTCAAAAGCCTTGCTGAAGTCCAGTTACACTATATCCACCGCATTACCTCTATCTACCCAAGTAGTTATGTTATCAAAGGAGGAGATCAGGTTTGTTTGGCATGATTTGTTTTTCATAAATCCATGCTGGCTGCTTGTGATCAGTCTTTCCTCCTTCAGATACTTGCAAATGGCCTTCCTTAGGATATGCTCCAGTAACTTCCCTGGTATTGAGATGAGGCTAACCAGTCTGTAATTTCTTAGGTCCTCTTTCTGGCCTTTTTTAAAGAGGGGTACCATACTGGCCCTTTTCTAGTCCTCTGGTATCTGGCCCATCTCCCACAACTTCATGCAGATCACTGCCAAAGGCTCCGAGGTCAGTTCCTGCAGGACCCAGGGATAAGGTCCACCTGACCCTGTCGACTTGAATTCATTCAGATCCAAGAAAAGCTCTCCGACTGTCTCTTCTGTTATCTGGTCCCTCAGCTTGCCCCCTTCCTTATCCAGATAATACCTAATAGGTGTCTGGCAGCTTAGTTATTTTGTGAAGACTGAGGCAAAGTACCTGTTGAGTAACTGCCTTCTTTGTATATTCAGTTAGGGGTTCCCCCTGGTTTGTTAACAGAGGACCCACAGCTTCCTTCATAGGTGGAGGAAGAAAATATGATGGGGGGGGGGGCAAGCACATACACAACTGCCCCCCCAGCAAGCACATCTGTCATGGGAAAGGGGTGTGGGGGGGCAGACCGAGGCTCCCGTGGTAAGGGAGTGGGTCAGGGGCAGAGGCAAGAATGAATGGGGCCCTGGGGCTAGGACAGGTTATGTGGTACTCGGAGCCCAGGCAGCTTGTCTGGGTCGTGGGAGGGCTCCCACCACTGCATGCATCGCTGGGGCAGGCATGGGGGGGGGGCATGTACCCCCTGATCTGTGCGTGGGGCAGAGGTGGGCTGCTGCTGCGGGCTGCACTCTGCACCCTGCTGCTGGTGGCCCAGGAGCAGTACCACGTGCCTCCCGCGCACTGGCTGTGGTGCCTGCCTGGCAGCGGGAGGCATGTGGCATTGTGCCGCTCCCGGGGCACTAGTAGCAGGGTGTGGAGTGCAGCCTGCAGTGGCAGCCCGCCTCTGCCCCATGTACAGCACAGATCGGGGGGCACATATCCCCTGTGCCTGCCCCGGGAGTGTGGGCAGCGGCAGAAGTCTCCCTGTACCCCTGGAAAAGCCACCCGGGCAGCAAGCATCCCATGACCCACCCCACAGCTCCATTCACCACCCCTCCATGGGAGCCTCAATCAGCCCTCACTCCCCTTCCCTCCACCGCACACCTTTCCGTCCACACATTTACTAGCTGGGCGCTGATCCACACACGGCCAGGCCGGACTGATTTCCCAGCCACCTCCAGCCTCCGCTGGTCTTTGTCTGCACCCCAGCAGCTGCAGCCACCCAGAGCCCATGCCCAGGCTGCCTACATTTGGGGAGGCTAAGCCCTGTTAGCCCCGGCCTTCCGCCACCTATGGCTTCCTTGGTCCTTCTTTTCTGGCCAACACACTTATAGAAACCTCTTGTTGTCCTTAGCCTCCTTCACCAGGTGCAGCTCATTCTTTATCTTTTTCTTCCTGACTTTGTCCCTGCAGGTTCTTACTATTTCCTGGTACATGTCCTGGATGACCCGACCATTCTTCCATTGCCTGTATGTTTTCCTTTTGCATTTGAGGCATTTTGGAAGCTCCTTGCGCAGCCACATTCATCTCTTGCCATTCTTCTTGTGCTCCCATCATCCTGCAACAGTTTCTTGTTGGGCTTCCAATATTTGCCCCTTAGAAGTTCCCAGTCTTTCTGGGCACCTTCATCCTTCAATGTATCCTCTCATGGCACCATGCCTATCAGCTCCTTGAATCAGATGAAATCAGTCTTTTTGAAATCTAGTACTGTCATTTTGCTGACCTCATACTTTCCCCTGTCTCAGGATCTGGAATTCTAATGTATCATGTTCTCGACAGATTAAAAAGTTGGGCTAGAGCTAACAGGATGAAGTTCAATGAGGACAAATGCAAGGTGCTATACCTTGGGAGGAATAATCAAAAACACAAATACAAAATGGGGGCCACTTGGCTGCATGGCAGCTTTATGGAAAAGGGCTTGGGAGTCCTGGTAGACCACAGACTCAATATACGTTTGCAGTGTGATGCAGCCACACAAAAAAGTGAGCGTGGTTTTGGGTTGCATCAATAGAAGCATTACATGCAAGACATGGGAGGTGATGGTGCCTCTCTACTTGGCACTGGTTAGGCCTCAGCTGGAGTCCTGTATGCAGTTCTAGGTTCCACTTTTTAAAAAGGAAGTTAAGAGAGGGTCCTGAGGCAGGCAACAAAGATGACCAAGGGCGTGGAAGACAAGTTATATGAGAAGAGGCTGAAGGAGCTAGGAAAAGTTCAGCTTGTGAAAAAGGCACTTGAGGAGACATGATAGTAGTCTTCAAATACTTGAATGGCTGCCATAAAGAAGAGAGAAAGCACTTTTTCTCTTGCTGAAGAGAGGAGGATATGGATTAATGGCTTGAAGTTGTAGCAAAGTAAATTTAGATTGGATACCTTGAAAAACCATCTTCACCATGAGAATAGTGAAGCAGTGACCAGACTGCCTAGGGAAATTGTGGACTCTCCAAGACAGGAGGTGCTCAAGAAGCAGTCAGCCAGAAGGAGCTGCCAGTGCCTGGGCTGTGTAGAAAGCCAGTCCAGTTGTGGAGCCGCCCCTAGCCCCACTGCGTGCCCAAGGGTGGCAGGATGCACCACAGCCAGGTGGTGCCTGGGCCAGGCGGGACAAAGCCCCTCCACGGGCTGGATCCAGCCTGCAGGCCTTATTTTGCCCACCCCTGTTCTAGATGTTATTGCCATTAAATTAACCACCTTGAAGACGTGGCTGAAACAAAACAAAAATCCAATAAAATCCCAACGTGAAAATAGGAATGTTATGTTTAAATAATGCTAGGGCTTGGATATAAGCAAATAATCCTAATTTTTAAAATAATATATAATTGAATGAATTCATTTGGTTGCTTGTCTCCTCCAATAGGAAAGGAGTACGCTAAGGAAACTAGAGGCTAAATATGGTTAAATCACAGTTAGAGAAAGACTCAGATCTTCTTTAAGGACTAATAAATATAGATGACAAAGAAAGCTGGATAAACGTTGAAATTTCCCAGAAACAAATCAAGGACCTTGAAATGAAATGTGAACTTCTTCAAGAAACATTCATTAGGGCAAAACACACAGTAACACTCTGGGTCAGCATTAAATTAAAGACAGAGTCCTCTTTTGAAAAGACAATTAACTGGTATAAACTGGCGTAACTTCATTGATTTAAATGCTGCTTAATTGCAATGGAGCTATGCTGATTTACACCAGCTGAGGACCTGGCCCTGTAAACATGACAACAGGTGTACTGACAACTTTTGCCTTTGCACAGAGAAAGGAAGTGGTCAGTTTGACAAAGAAGCTAGTCAAGATCTCATCAAATGCTGGACGTAATGAACAAATGAACCATTTTAACAGCTAATATCTTAACATTTGTAAGAAAATTAAAACAATGTAGATTTAACCTTCCTGATTAGCAGTTTTGTCTATCTAACAGTCTTCTAAGAGAATAAAGATAGGGTATTAACTCTAGAGCTGAGGTTCAATCCCTCACTTTGCTACAGACCATATCCCAAGTGCCTCAGCTCCCAGTACATAAAACAGAGTAACATCATTTTCCTGTGTCTGAGGAGGTGCTATGGCCATGTAAATACCCGGGGTGTCTGTATGTGAGCGCGGAGGCTGCTCTGATGTGCAGCACATTGGAGCAGATTCGATTAATCGAGAATACTGCAGCGTGGCAATGACTGTGCTCCAGCAGCTTCTCACGTATCAGCGTCCCCGCACTTCAAAATGGCAGTGCGGGCACTTGAACTAAAGCTCATCAAATGAGCTTTAGTCCAAGTGCCCCTGCCACCATTTTGAAGTGCAGGGACACTGATACATAAGACACTGGCACTTTAATTAGAGCAGTTCTCAGAGCCACTCTAATTAAAGCGCCACCCCTCACACTCCTGGAGCAAAGTGCCCTAAACCTAAAGCTTTCACATGCATTTGTACACTATGTAGTATAGTGCCCCAATCTTCTACAGGAGTCTTTGGCACTACTATAATATAAAAGAGGGGGTGTCAAATGGGGGTACACATACCCCTGGGGGTATTTGGGAAGGCCCTAGCGGGTACATGTGGGTGGGTAGAGACGGAGCGCTGCCGCCACCTAGGAGCAGGGCCTGGGGGTGGGGGTGGGGACGAGGGCAGCAGCGCCCCTCTGTGGGCTGCACAGGTGCTGCCCAGCCGGACACAGGGAAGGGGCATTATTTGAACCCTTCCCGTCATGCTTGATGGGCAATTTGCTAGTTTGGTAATAATGACCATCTGTGTGTTCCTATGGTCCCTGACTACTGCAGCTTTTAGGTGTGGTCTTGATTCTAGCTGAATATTAGAGTAAATGTAAAGTATGTATCCTCTCTCCTTGCAGTGGGCAGGCTATTATTGTGTGCTCCATTAACCTGCATAACTGCAGCATTTACGCATAGCTAGAGTCTGTATCAGACAACACATCTCACTGACTTCACTGGAAGTTTGCCCAATTTTCTCGAGACTAGAGAAGTCCATACACGGCTTCCTTAATAAAAGTGATATGTATTTAGTTGTCAGTTTTGCCATTTGTTACAATGCTAGGCAAACTGGCACTACCTCTGGAGGGGATTCCCCAAAAGCTTAGTTCTCTCCACTAATAAAATGAGGGCCATATTTCCATTATGGAGGACAGACTAAGTACTGCACCTTACCATTTCAAATAGGAATGAGTGAAGTTAAAGAACATTCAGGGTTCAACATGGATAACAATCAGGCCCACTGTGAATATCTGGACATAATTCTTGTCATTTAGGCCTCAAGGATCATCTAGTCCAATCCTCTTTCCCTTTACCCTGCCCCCGCTCCCCCCATGCAAATATAGGATGCAGTCTTAAACTATACTCTCTAGTTCAAAGCCTATTCAGCTTCTTGAAAACCTCTAATGAGGATTCTACAGCATACCCTGTGTAGCTTGTCCAATTCATCCAACGGTAAAGAAGTTTTCTGAGATTGTCTGAGGTTAAGAATGATGAAATGCACCAAGAGGAATGAGATATGGAACGCTAGCCAGGGACAAGGATATGACATTTGATTAGCACTCCTACTTCCCCCAGCAAAGGGGCATTGAATCATTAAGCAGAGCCTTCATTTTTTTTGCACCTCTTGATAGATTTTTAAGACTAGTCTTGGAAGCTTTTTTCCCCATACAGAGGGATCACTTGGTAGGTAAGGTGATGTATGAGACTGGAGAACTGGTGGAAGGGAATGGTTAGCTCTCCACTCTCTCTCTCATACACACCTGAAATACTTCCCAAGTCCAGTTTCCTATGCATCCATGTTTTCTATTCAGGGGGAACACTCACCGTCATTAAAACGTTGGAAATAAAAAGTGGAGCCTACTGAATATACAGGTTGCAAATGATTCTGAACAGAAAGGTAACATTCTTCTGAGACTGATTAGCTGTGCTATTTTTAACAATTTCAATTATTTTACTCCTATTTACCGCATATTTCCTTGACTTGGATAATATTATACAGAAGACATAAATCACATGACAGAACAGGTATTTTAGATAAAGTTACTTTATTTTGGATAGCAGCACACAAGAGTGTTTTTGGAGAATATGTCATGTTTGTTCTACCCTCATTAAGATAATGCAGGAGTAGAATAGCAGCCCAAAACCAGCAGGGTCCCCACAAGCACTTTTTATGTTCTTTAGAATTATAATTTAATACTTTTAGTATGCAACTGAAACGTTGTTATTCTACAGTCAATGAAAAAGGTTTCTGTATGGGCTCATACAAAGGTATTTCTGATTTTGGTACAGAAATGTATGGAGCACACCACTTACAGAGTATAAAGAATACCATATAGAATACCAAGAAACTTTGGCATAGTGCAAAACCAAGTTGTGCCTTGGAACTACTGAGGAGAAGCAACTATTTTTGATAATTCAGAACTTGACAACATTTAAACAAATTTCACAAGGTTAGAAAAATGCACTAGGGCCCTAAGACAAGACTGCATTCTATACTTCAAAGTCCTGTAGACCACGATAGAAATATCTGGAGTCTAATAAACGAGGGCAAGACCTATTCATAAACAAAAAGCAATATGGGATGGTGATCAAAGGAAAACCTGTCTGAATTTCTTTTTAGAAAACACGCTCATTTGTGAAAGTTTTATTTCTTCTAAAAGGGCCAACAGACCTCTTGCTAAGAAGCTAAGCTCTGGATTCTTATTATTTCATTCTTATTATGTCCATTCTTAATTAGTTTTACCAACTCCATTGCCCAGATGGTCATAAACAAGCAAGGCTGTCCTCAAGAGCCTTAATATTTAACAAACCAGATAACAGTCTCACACACAACCGAAAATATTCATGAAGTCAGTCACACTGTAAACAAGTCTAATAAAAATGAATGAGTATTTCCTATCTCATTAAGCAAAGCTGTAGGGGAGGAAGAAAAAAAAGTCAGGAAAGGTAGCAATGGTGACAATTTTAGTGCATATAGATAGTGCTATTATATTGTATACTGACATCCAAGTATTCCAGGTTCAATTGAGTGTCCTGACTTGCTATTTGAAACAAGAAAGATGAATCTCTGTTGATTAAAAATTTACACAAATTAAATTCATCCTTAATAACACACAATGGTTTATGCAAATATAGATCCTGACACCCAAACATAACCACAGACATTCAAGATTCAAAAGAACAATTTAAGAACCTCAGTCTTTTACTGAACGAGCTTTAGTTCAAAGTTCCCCACCACCATTTTTCAGTGCGGCGACACTGATACATGAGATACTGGAGGCTGTTGAAGCGTGTTAATTCCCACACTCCAGCAGACTCGATTCTGCTCCGATATGCTGGAATTGCAGCGCAGCGGAGCATGCTCCCTGCATGTGTATAGAAGCCCCATGTCCCCAATCCAGGTTGAAATAATCGAAGTGACAGACCTCCTATTTCCTCTTTTTAGAGACTATACTATGTTCTAATCTATCATTTATTTTCCTCTCTCATAAACTGTATTATAGGGTTGCAAATTAGAACATTACACCCAAGATGCACTTCTGATGGCACATAATGAATAAACATTGTCCCCCTAATTCCCAAGAGCCTTAGAGGTAGTATATTTTGCTTTGGTAGCAAACAACTCCCATCAGCATATGCTACTTGGATTATATGAATATGCATGCAACCTCAAGTGGCAGAACACCAATGGACATAAGACACTGGTGGTTAAAAATTGAACTGACAAACATCAAAGGCCTAACTGGCAAATTTTGCTGGAGGGCTGGGGGTACGGTGACACGTGTTGGGAAGTACCGAGCATCAGAAAGTGGGGAAGGAGGATAGAAATAGGATGTCATTCTTACCTGCCCAAGGACTCAATGACTCCAGCTGCTGCTGCCACAGCATGATCTCCCCTGCTTACAGCTGGTGTTGCTGCAGCCCAGGATCGTTAGGGTCCACCAGTCTGGTGCTCCCTCTAAATCAGCACTCAAGCTGGGTGCCCTGCTTACCCATTCCTAACTGTGCTACTGAAGAAACATCACCTCCTACCTCAATATCTCCAATTCCTGTATCCTGTTTATTTTAGTAACAGAATTCAAGTGCAAGACTTCGGAAAAAGGTCGCATTGATGGCTCCTCAGTATCCAAGTACTTAAAGTAGGTGAATTACTGACCTGACCTGCAGAAGTGCTGAACCCCTAGCAATTGCTGTTGAACTCAGCTGACCCCTCAATGATTTTAAAAATCAGGACACTTTATTAAGAACCTAACTTTTGGCTTCTAGGCTTGGAAAACCTGGCCCACATTTCTATTACTATTGCACTACAGCTACTGAAGTACAAGCTGAATTCTCTTCTGCTTTGCACAGTTATCAAACTACTGACAGCTGAATTCCAAATACAGATTTATCGCAGCTGAGGCTGGAAGAGGCAGCAACAGCAAGTTTTTGACTGTCAGCTCTCAAGTTGTTTGCAGCAGTTTACTTTTTTACTTGAAACAAAGCCAAATTGATAGGCAATATCATAAAGAATAAATGCAGGCCTTGCAGTGTCACTGACTGCCACTCTTCAAAGAATGACTGCTCTTTACATTCATTGAATAGGAATGCTCCATTATCTTCCTGAAATGGGAAAAGTAAATGCTTCACTTCTACTGCATGGTTTTCAGGCACCCCAAGGAGCTCCAGGAAATAAAATGCCCTGGATAAAATTCTAACTGGAGAAGTAGATAAATCCTTAGCCCCCTTCCACTTGCCAAGGGAGGGGAGAGCATGGTCACGTAGGTTCCTGTCTAACTAGTTTGTCATAGC
The DNA here is from genome assembly GCF_030867095.1 of Alligator mississippiensis. Taxonomy (NCBI): domain Eukaryota; kingdom Metazoa; phylum Chordata; order Crocodylia; family Alligatoridae; genus Alligator; species Alligator mississippiensis. Next base: position 76,212,509 of record NC_081830.1, on the reverse strand, counting down.
CTCTGCCTCTATAGGCAAAGTAGACAAGAACTTGGCAGACCCAAGAATGAGAGACTGGAGAAGAGTGTACTGTTTCTTCCTTGGTTCCTTTTGCTTTCCGTCAGATCTGCCGTGGAGACCAGCCCCAGCAGCGCTAGCAAGGCGCACGGCAGGGCAGCGGGGCTGCTCTGGAGCCGCTGGGATCTTGCGGCACGAGTAGCTTGGTCCAGGGCCAGGGCAGAGCCGCGATCTGCAGCCTGCATGCTCTGGGCAGGGGCATGTACGCAGCGGGTCTCAGCTCTGCCCCGGCTCCTTGCAGTGGTGACAACGTGGTCCAGAGCCGGGGCAGAGCTGCCACCCACTGCCTGCGTGCCTCTGCCCAGAGCATGCAGGCTGCAGATCATGGCTCTGCCCTGGCCCCGGACCAAGCTGCTCCTGCCGCAAGATCCCAGCAGCAGCAGAGCAGCCTCTCTGCCCTACAGTTTGCCTTGCCAGTGTGGCTGGGGCCAGTATCCATGGCAACCCCAGCCTTGCACTATCCCAGTGCAGCTGCAGCTGGGGTCTCCATGTAAAGTGGCCCCAGCCATGCGGGCAGGGGCTGCTGGGAAATGGAGTACAGCTGCTGGCCAGATCTGCCATTTTGCCCACCCCTAACCTAGAGTAAGATTTTTTGCTAGTAATCTGAATACAGTGAAGTCACCCCACCAATAGGAGTGTCTACCTCACAGGAAGTTAATGCGTTCTTTCAAAGATAGGGTTTGGATACGCAATATGTTTACACCAAAGTAATCTGCCTTTACACCGGCTGTAGACACAGACTCTACAGCTTCCACATTTGTAAAATCACTGTAATCTTGTGTAAAGTCACATCATAAAAAATTTAGTAACTATATACCCATGTAAATTATACTAGTAGGATGTGCTGAAATAGTACATAAGTAGTACATAAACTGCAGTGGCGTCTGCAGCTCTAATCAGTTTGCTCTTTGCTCAAGCTAAGGCAAGGCACAGTAACCTCTCTTTACCTATGGGGAGCAGGTGCTCTCAGCAGCTACAACCTCAGTATTTAAATGAACAGCAATCCTACTTGGCACACTTCCTGAAATGCATCTCTCTGGGGAGATATTTCATTCTGAGATGCAACCAAACACTTGCAGCAATAGATCATAGTTAATGCTAATACCGAGTACAAGTCTTAAAAGATTTCATAGAGCTACAACTGCCTAAAGGATAATGCTTTCTCTTATTATATCCCACTGATAATTTGCTTCACAGCCCATTTGCTCTATTGATTCTTGCTGCAAAAAACACTGGGCAGGAGCTGCAATGTCCCTGACACATTATAATGCAAGGCATCTAGTCCACTGAAGTAAATGGTGTTATTCACAAACTATAGAACTGTTCAAGATGAGGAAGGGAGGCAGAATTGATCCACTCTAATTCTGCATATGTGCTCTACTTTTGTCCTTGTGGCACAATAGAGAGCACATTGAAGCAGAAGGCCCTTAAATTGCCTAGGTAATTTTGGTGCTTAATAAAAAAAAAAAATAATAATATTGAAGCAGCAGCAGCAGGCTGCATGATGCCTCCTCAGCGCAGGTTCCTGTATCTTCTTGACAGTCCATCTCGAATGCAACTTTATCTGTGGAAGTTGATTCTGTCAGCTTTAAGCACATGGAGTAGTAATCTATCAGCGGAGTTCACGGAGACTGTGTGTGGAATGATGTATCACTCATTAGAGCCCAGAAGAGACAAGGGGGAGGAAGAAAATTCCTTATTTACAACAACCATAATCTTTGAAAGTTCCAGATGAGGATGCCTACTTGTCCTAGTTGTATTCTGTTGATAGTCAAGTCTATCGCTTTGTTCAACCCTCTTTTTTGATTTTTAAAAGATGCAAATCTAAGATGACAAACTGAAGCAAAAACCGAAACCTAACCAACTCTTACTGTAAAAATGATCAGGATGATTTAAAACACAAAGTGAATGCCATCCTATTTTGGAGCCCAGTGAATTTTTCATAATGTATATTTACCTGCATAGTAATGTTTTTATCAGAATTCCTGAGGGGCAACCCCCCCGCAACATGTCAAATCTCAAACTTTCTCCCATTTGCTTAAATTGTGATCTTGCAAACAGTTTTCTACAAGAATGAAGAGGTAACAAGCACTTTGCAGTCCAATTTGGTTTGTTCTATTCCAGCTGAAGGTGTCTCTGCATGAGTTCGTGTCCATGAGCTTTTTATCATATTTTTTTATTGAAAGTAAGTCCTTGAGATTAAAGTTAAATGAGCAAGGATGTTTTGGTCATCTGCTAGTTATGCTTACCTGAAATAAATCAACTGGCAGCAGCCAGACAGCTGCTACCCCATGGACTTATACCATGTTTTCCCAATTAAAATGTCCAGATCCTGCAAAATGAGTGGTCTCCTGGCAACTGACAGGAATGCTGACTGGTGTCATAGGGAAACAGTTGTACTTTGGTTGGTTGAAAAAACAAACAGGTTTTATCACTTTAAAAAACTGTTATAAAACGTTTACTACTTGTCTGTTTTGAAGGTCGTTTTACAAAATAGATTTCTGTCACATCTTTATGCATATACCCCAATCCTGAATATTTCTCTGCTTCTATGATCATCCCCGGTAATAGTGTTCTTTAAACGAGAACTATAAAAAGTGCCATAATCAAGACTGAAGACCTCACTATGCTCCATAGACTTGACGAGCAAACCTTTACAGTCTGTCCTGTGTAAAGGGATGTGGATGACTCTGCTTCTTCCTTGTGCCATGAGGGAGGGATAAACCATTGCAGACCACTTCCAGGTGCAAATTACTTCTCCCTCTGCTCTAGTTTAGCACACTGGAGAATGAAGACAAGGCTCTGACTATCCTTGCTCATCTGTGTGGGAGGGGAAGTAGTAATCTATTTAAGCAGGTAACCATGAAAACTGTCCTTGCTTCAGGGAGCTTATACTAATTAGAGAGTTTGCATTGGAAACAGTGAATCTTGGTCCCCAGCCCCAGGTGTGCATTACTGAGTTATGAGGACCACGCACACTTTGTGCGTGAGGAGGACTTGAGGGAAATCTTTCAATGGTGCTACTTCAATTGCTTATACAAATAGTGGGAACATGAGTGTAGACCAGCAGCTGGCATGGTTGCCAGGCCAAAACAGCTTAATGCTTGTGCTAAAACTTTATTCAAGTGCCCACTGCACGGAAAGACCCTTGGAAATCCCATAACAATTCAAACTTAACATTTCTCTTTGAAGTCAGATTTCCAGCTTGCTTTTTTGTACCCAGAATCCTACTGTGTAGGGTAACTGAGGGCTGGCTTAAAATAATCAGAATTTAGCTCAGTAGCAAGCACTTCCAAGGGGATTTGCTGGACTCTGCTCTGATAGAACTCTGCAAGTTATTAGATCCCCTTAAATGAACACCAGAGACCAGATTCTTTGCTGGAATTCACAGCATAAGGCAGAAAACAGACTGCATTGGGCTGGGGAGTCTTAGCAGGTTTAGAAATGGCATATTCCTACACCAGTCCCTTGCAGCGCGCACAGAATAGGTCATGTAAGAAATATTATCAAAGTGTGTTGTGCTCTGCCAGTCTGGTCTTGAACAATGTCCCTTATGGACAACTAGCATAGTGTAGATAATAGCCAGTCTAAAAATGGTTTTACGTCTGCCTGGGCTGGTATAAAACCAGTCCCAGAACCAAAGGATTGATTACCAATGGTTCCTCTGGGCTCCCACCCTGACTCAGACTACATCCTGTAGGCTAGGGACAAAAATTGCACACAACCCAAACCTGTATGCGTGAACAAAAACCAGTTCAACCAGTTCTGTAACACAACAGAAGTTCGGTGCACATAAGCCACTTTCAAAATATCCACCGAAACCAGTTTAAGATAAACCTGGATGGATGTAGTATCAGACTTTACTGATTTAGGTTAAATCGGTTTATTGAACTTCTGTCCCAGATCCCCTCCAGATTCAAGTCAACTCACAGTGCCCCAGCATCCCAGAATGCTTTGCACTTCTCCCCCTCACAGGGTACGCAGGTTAGCCTTGGCTCAAGCTGTCTGCTCCAGCCCAGCAGGAAGGCATGCTCTAGCAACCCCTGCCTCCTGACCTTGGCCAGTGCAGCATGCAGCTGCATCTCTGGAATCAAATATGAATGCCTGTTCACTTGCTTTATCAGTTCAATCTACGTAGCTTAGACCAACCTGCAAAGATTCAACTGATTCAGGCTCAGCCTCTCTGACTGTCTGTACTTAGCTGCAGAGCCTGGACACAGCCTAGAATCTGAGATCATTTAGGCAAGATGAACAAAAAGAAAAGGCTCTACAAAGCATACAATCAGCTTCAAAGCTATAATTAATATAAAAACAAGATAAACAGAAATGGGGCCCATTCCTTGTTACATTTATCACTTTGCCAACAGACCTTAAGTTCACTTAATGCTGTTACTGTTCTGTCTCCCACCTCCTATAGTATTCACAGTTCCTGGAAAACACACTGGGGGCTGCATATTAGCACCCAACAGTTCAGGTATGGTTGATTTCTATGGATGTTTTTAGCAGTCTTCACTTCTATAGTGCCTTTCATCTGTGTATCTTCCAAGCAGTTTACAAAACATTTCTTTATAATATGCCCCTGGAGTCAGAAGCAGTCACACATACCTAATGAATACTGCACTTACAAGAGTGAATAAAACAGATTACTAATGTAAACTTAGAAAGCAAACAGCATTTGTGGTGAGGGTAAAGTGTTTTGAAGAGTGAGGTTGTTTTCTGATTCATTAAGGATGCAGAATTCACCCTCATTTGTTGCTTATTATTAGTCACTCATAATTACTTAATTCAAAGTTTCAAAATATCAGTTTGGGAACCTTTGCCGGGAGCTTTTTCCAGTGCGTCAGATGTGAGCACACCAACTGAACCCTCTAAGCATCATTAAGAGCCTTAGCTTTCATGTTTGTTTTATTAATGAGAAATAAAAACCCTAAAACATAAAATGCCTGAAAGAGTTTTCTAATTTCTCTGCTTTCTTATACTTCTGTCTTTCAACTATAACAACTGAATTAATTGATTATCACAGAAACAAGAAGTTTCATACTATTCTCCATGAAGGTGATCAACACTATGGTTAATACTTAAAAATACTCTATTATGCTGAGGCCACTTCAGAAAGGATGGTAGAATGGATGGCAGAATGAGGTAAACCATTGGTTAAGTGTTGTATAACACCAACAGTAGCACTGCTCTTGGGCAGTTTCCGGGCAGATGTCAAATCTTTGGCTTCAAACATTTGAAATGACCCAAATGTAATTTCTGTATATGGCTACATGCATTATTTTTAAAATAAAGAATGATAAAACATTCATTCTGCAGCAATGGGCAGAAAAGATGTGGAACAAATAACAGCATTTTCACAATGCAAATCCAGCCTACAGGTAGATCTGCATGGACTTTACTTACCTCATTTTTTAAATATTTTTGTCCATATGATAATGCAAGAATAAACCAATAGAACAAAGTAGACTGGATACCCTTGCGATGGGTAAGGTAGAAGACCTTACATAGAATGGACTCACTGTTTGAATCCATTTTTTTAAGGCACAAGATTTTCAAACTCTTGCCTAGAATGTCTGGAAGTCTGCCATGGAAATCCAGCAACCGTTCAAGCAGGTTAGAACCGTGGCTTATCATGCCCATCATCTTGTCTCTAGCAACAGTCAGCACCAGCTGCTTTACGCAAAGCTGCAAAAAAACCCAAATGGTAGGAAGAAGTAGGGGAATCTGCTTCCCATCCCATGAAGGTCTCATTACAGTTCTTATTAATGATGAGCTATAATTATTCTACAGAGGAGCACAAAATCATGGAAAAGAACTTAAATGGGCCCTTATCTGTTTATTGGAAGAATATTATAAAACTTAAGTACATCAGCTACCAGCATAAACATTATATTAGTTTATGAGACCAGTTGGTCAATGGTGCTCCTCCTTGGTAAGTATAGGTCTACATCACCCAACTCCTTGGGGCTTCCAGCTAAATGCTCTTTTCCACCCCACTGTCTTTGGTCTAGTTCTAAATCAAATCAAGGCCCCTCTGAGGCAAAGGTGACAGGATACTTTCAATACAGAACTACATTTCTCTGGCCTGATATTCTGTTAAGCTCAGCAGTCAAATGCAGATGGCTGGGTTTTTTTGCTCATTTTTTATTTTGTTTTTAAGAAAGAATCAAGGACGTACAGAATTATTTCAATGCTCATCCATGCTCATAAGTGTTGACAAACAATAGGAACTTTTTACTTTAATAAATATTAAATTGATATTTCCACGATTTTAGTCAGAATGGAAATGTAACAGATTTGCTTCCTCTGGTTTTCATGAAGTGAATAGGGAGTATACAGTATGCCATACTCTGATCCAACTCAAAGTACAGTGAAGGCGAATGTTAAACAAAAAAATCCCATCACATTATCAGTTAGTTATCTTAACATCAGGCATTCTCCTACCTGTTTATATTCAGATTCTCTCCCAACCAGTACCTGCAGAACATAACTGATAGGGTCTCCTTTCATGGGTGGAACCACTTCCCAGGTGATTTCACAGGCATTTCCCTCTAGCTGCGTCACTCGAGGGGCTAGAAAAAACATGTATGCATCAGAGATATACTACTGTAAAATGCGTTATGAGAGAATTACCTTCCTGCTTTATACACCAATTACAAAATGCTTTTAGAAAGAGAACTGCAGGACTTTGCAGGGCTTGGTAAGCGATAAATGTGTTCCTATTGCCAAAATACTGTTAATAAAACCGGAGGTTGAGGGAGTCTTTATTTTTTGTAAACTTGGGGCCTGTCCCTTTAATCTCAAAGGGAGTTTTGCCTGAGTAAGGGATGGAAGATGGGACACTTAGTTACACAGTGAAATCTGAATTGGCTTCTGATGCCCTTTGAATTGACCTTCTGAGAGCAACAAGTAAGTATAAAAGAGACCAGATCCTTGCTCAGAACTATATGAACTACTGAAGCATGTATAGTGAAAGCTATGAACTTTGTAACTCAACTGAAATGGTATCTATTGTGCTTCCCAAGTGGAGAGTTATGAGATGATTGACTATGATTGCAAGAGCTAAATTTTCATGAAATCCTGTAACACAGGACTGAGTACTCCTTTGGGCTAATAGTCATCTTCATGTCACAGCCCACTTGTGAGGACCCCAGAACATAGGCACAAGCTACAGATAATTGGCGTTTGAAATGGAAGGGAACAAAAGAGAAGACAAATACACATTTTTTTTGCTATACGAATTGAAGTTCAGACTCCACTGAGATCAGTGGGAGTCTTGCCATTGAGTTCAATACAGAATGGGTTTCATTCCACATTCTGGTTTCCTGAAGCTTTCAAATACTGGGATTAATATCTAAATAACACTTCACAGTTCGGTGGGGATCAGATTTGAACTTTCTGGTCCTATCGCAAAGTTTTCACTAGCATTTACGGAAAATTGATTCATCAGCAGACAAAACCCGTCTACCTTGCAAAGTGGTCTTTCATCAGCTGAAAGCCAACAGATATTCTCTGCCCAATGAGAGCAAGATGGTAAGTCAACAGTCCACAGAGTTTTAATTGACTGCAATATGTTTACATGTACAACTGAGCATCTGTCCTGTGTGGATATCAAACCAACCAGCGGCAGACTATGAGAGTCTGCTGTTTGCCAGACAGGGAGCGAGCATGCGGCTGAAAAGTGAAACTGTGAAAGGATCTACAAACACATGTTGCAAAACACCTCAGCAAGTGGTTAATATATGCACATGCAAGGACACATGCATTTGAAAAACAATGTTTTACAGCCTTAGGGACATCTAGAAACAGGACAAGCCATCAAAGAAACAGCTGTTGCTACATATGTTGCATTAATCCTAAATTCATTTGCCACCACCTAGAAGGCCACCTGTTTTAGAGCAAAACATTAATTCTCAACCAGGGTGACACAGCACCCTTCAGTACTGAGAAATCCTTTTAAGGATGCCACAGGGTGCAATGCAGTAGTAGCACTGTTACGTGTCAAAACCATTCTGTTATGCTCTGAGTGGTCTGCAACAGAAGACTTTCCAAATTATTTTTCCATAGTCACAAAAAAAAAGGTGAAAGTTAAATGTTGGTGTTTTCTGAGGGGCACCTTGAATCTAAAACAAGTTAAGGACCCATGGACTAAAACCTAGGTCAGGAAAAAAAACTGTCCTCTTCTAATTGGCTCTCAACACTTAAAGGTATCAAGAATGACCCATTTTGTTATCTTCTTGACAGGACACAATTCTCTGCTCTCCTATATTGCTTTCAGATTGCAGGGTTTGCTGCTATGGTTTGTGATGTATTGCTACTATTACGCCTCCCACTCCTTCCCTTCCCCTATACAGCCCAGTGTTTGTCAAATATCATAACTGCCTTATATTCAGCCCAGAATGTGAATCACATTTAATGAAAACTTAGGTAAGAAGGTCATTTTCCACTTAGTGAAACCCTGCTCCCCAAAGAGCCTTGAGCCAATTATACAGTATGTCACAGCAAAATAAAGATGTCACTGTTGTATGTGCTAGCACAACGGTTCTCAACCTCTTTTGTACCAGGACACATTTGTAAACATTGATGGCCAGTCCTGACTCAGTGCCCCTCACTCCCAACCTGCTGCCCCCCACCCCCAGGCCCTCACCCTGCAGTGTATGGGGCAGATGAGGCCCCAAGCCGCCCCTCGCAGGCTGGAGCTCTGCCAGCCTGCAAATGAAAAGCCCCAGTTTCCCATGTTTTTCTCCTTTAAAGGAGAATCCATTTTTAAAAGTGTGTTTGTGACCCTTTCATATATTCTTGTGACCCACTTTTGGGTTGCAAGGCATGGGTTGAGGAATGGTGTGCTGGCGTACCTGTGGAAGCGTCAATCTACCCACCCTGGGTAACAAACAACAACAGTGATGCTGCAGTAGGCTTTACCACACGTGTGTACTCAGGGTCTCTGGACAGTTTGCACTTTGGTTGCTACCATTAAACATTCAGTTTGTTATACAGGCAAAAAGGGCATGCTTTGGCTAGAGGGAAAGGGCAAAAGTGGATAAGGAGAACTCTCCCCTGAACAAATATTGTTTACACTTGAATTTTGTGCCAAATAAACACAGAAATCTGTTTAAAGTAACACAACTATGGTAAATGTTAAAAAATCCTGGTGAAATCCTTGAAAAGGTACCCAATAGCCAAAGGTTATGAATCAAGATATCAGCTGTATAGAAAAACAGTTAAAAATAATATATAAATCTTCATTCATTGTATATGGACTTCACGGTTTCATTTCTATTTAAATTAGCTCTCTCTCTCTCTCTCTCTCTACCTAATTTAAATGGAAATGAAACCGTGAAGTTTTCATTCAGATATATATATATATATATATATATATATATATATATATATATATATATATAAAATTAGAGGGACAGTGTTATCTAGAGCAAAACTATGGAATTTGGTTGTCACACTGCTTTTTTCCAAAGCAGAACTTCTTAAAATGCATCTGGGTATTGTCTTCCATCACATGCATGTGATATATCAATGAGAGTTTTAGGAATGGAAGGAAAACTAAACTCCTAAGCATTCAGTGAATGTTAATGGTTGAACACACACTACACAGCAACTTAAAAGGATATGAAATTCACTCCTTTCCAAGTATCCTACATGTACATATACATTCTAGCATCTCTTTAAAAAAAATTCTCCATTAGCCCACAGCAATGGTCCCTGTTTCTATAACAAAGTTACTATTAGTCTCAGTGTTCCTATGTTTCTGTGGAATACGGGATTTATTACAGTTAACAAGGGACTGTCTTTGGAGACAACGATCTTCCTACTACAGTTTCCTCTTACTAGTCCATGGCAACACGCAAACATGTATACATTATCTCCCTGCTACTACATACCTTTGATAGCAGGTGGGATAGATTTGGTGGTGCAAAAAGTGCACAGTTCTGAGAAAGGCCCTTCTCCAGCATCGTTGACCGCTTGTATTCTAAAAGTGTAGCAAGTCGATTCTGTCAGTCTTTGTACCTTATATGTGTGACTTGGTCCTCTGTATATCGGAATAAACCTAGAAGCAAGTACAGACAGAACCAAATTACTTGTGCTTTGCTATAGTAATAGTCGTTCAGTTCATATAAGGGCTTTTCACACTCAGCCATCCTTACTGTAAACACCCGTAGATGATGTCTTGTAAAAAAAAAAAAAAAAAAAAAAAAAAAAATCAAACATAACTACAAAAGTTCAGTATGAAAACAACATATAACCAGTCTGCTATTAGATATTAAGAAGATCCAAAGCTCAATATATTCTCTTCAAAAAATCCATAGCACTCCACCTGTATTTGGCAGGAACTTTAACGATTCATAGATGTTAGGATCGGAAGGGACCTCAATAGATCATCGAGTCCGACCCCCTGCATAAGCAGGAAAGAGTGCTGGGTCTAGATGACCCCAGCTAGATGCCCATCTAACCTCCTCTTGAAGACCCCCAGGGTAGGGGAGAGCACCACCTCCCTTGGGAGCCCGTTTCAGACCCTGGCCACTCGAACTGTGAAGAAGTTCTTCCTAAGAAGAAGTTCCACGTACACATGCAGATGGCATGCCTGGCAGCGATAAACTCCAGAGTTTATTGCTTCGCATTAATTGCATGTGTAGATGCACCCATTAATACTGTATGGAATCTTAGAGGGCTTCAAGAGTCAGTAGTCTTAGAATTAGTCCATTTTGGAACTGATATAAATAAGGACTGTGGCCACCTATACACATGCTCTGGGAGAGGCGTTTTAATTAGAGTGGTTTAACATTCAATAAGCTTTAGTTAAATTGTCCCTGTCACCATTTTGAAACACAGGGATGATGAATACATGAGACAATGCAGTATGCTAGAGCATTCTGATGAAAAACACTCCAGCAGACTCAATTAATTGAGTCTACTCCAACACGTTCTAATCAGATTGCATCAGAGCAAGAGTAAGAGTGCCTATTAAGCATAAGTAGGTTGACAGATGTATCATTCGTGTAGTGGGGTTATAAACAGGTGGTTTGTAAAAAAAAGAAGATACAAAGAACTGATTGTAACAAGATATACAATGAAACAGGTGCCCCCTCACCTGCTTGTCACTATGATAATAAGTTTATGTCCAATTCTGACACTTTGCCTGTACACTCAATTGTACACCCACTTGGTGCATCAACACGAGACACTAACTGTTTGGTAGCCTGATAATCCTACTCAGTAGCTTTGTGTGGCAAAAACCATGATGTGATGCTACTGTACAGTAGTGTCACAAAAAAAGGTGTTAGCTGGCACTACTGCATAGCAACTTGGGTTACTGCACATTTATTTATACACTTGTTTATAGAAATACTAAATAAATGTGCAGTAACCACTGTGCAGTAGCGTTTCATGTAGATGCATCCACTGAATGGTAAATCTGCATTCACTTTACAACATCTTACAGCTCATCCGCTGGTACACTACAATTTTGATCACCACCAAATCTAACAAAGATTTTTATGGGGATTGCATCTGCTTGTATCCATTCTGAATTATGTTACAATTTAGAGGGACACTTCTTTCCTTTTCACTGTTGCAGGTAGCTTTTATTCATTGCCATTTGGCTGGTCATGCCAATGATAATAGTTGGTCAAGCCAATTGACACAGGGAGTAAATGCTAAGGTGCATAAATGCAAAATCCCCCTGACAACATGCATCTTTATATGCACATTAGCCAACTGCCTGTCAACAATGATGGGGGGGGGCAGGAGGGGGCTGGGATGGAGTGCCACCACCTATTGCTCCATGCTGCCACTGTTCTGCCTCTTGCAGGGAGCAGGGTGGGAGAGCCGAGGCCTCGGCTCCCCCACCCTGTCTGGTCTTTGGCATGGCTTTGGAATCATGGCGGTGCTCCCCCACGCTTGGAGCACTCTGATTGGCTGTTTCCATCAGCCAATCAGGGCATGAATAAAGCGTTACAGGTGGACAGACAGAAAGACAGAGAGAGACAGACAGACTTAGGGTTTTATAAAATATTAGAATTGTTCTTTGAACCATACAATCACAGGCTAACATGTATACACAGCTAGATAATACCTTATTATTTCTTCCTCTTGAATTTTAGCCATTTTGATCTATTATAAGTTTGATTTATTTTCTACATTATCTTGTCACATTCCAAGTCAACCAGGAAAATGTACTGATTGTGTTAGTTTTGACAAGATACTCAATACAGAAAATAGAGGGTGCAGACATTAATCCATTCTTAACCACTTAATCCTTTTAGAAAACTCCCACTCCTCCTAGGCTGCTCACTACTTTCTTTGTTACTGAGTCTGAGGATCAGTCAAGATGTAGTTTTGATGACTTTAAGGAGTTAACCCTTTCCTACCATCCTAAGGAGGCCTAGCATCTGGGTCAGCCAACAAATATAATAACAATCTTGTGAGAAAAAGGGGGAAAAAATGTAATTTGTAGGGATAAATGCTGCTTAGAGATAGGTTAGTGAAGAGACTGAGGCCAGGTTTTTTAAAAGAACAATCCTCTTTGCTGCAAAAAAACCCAAAAAAACCCCCCAAACAAACAAACAAAAAAATTTCCTGCTTAAGCAGGGGGTCGGACTCGATGATCTATTGAGGTCCCTTCCGACCCTAACGTCTATGAATCTATAATGTACAATCTAAATCTGCTCTCTGCTAGCTTGTGGCCATTATTTCTTGTAACCCCCGGGGGCACCTTGGTGAATAAATACTCACCAATTCCCTTCTGTGCTCCTGTGATGAACTTATAGGCGGCCACAAGGTCGCCTCTCAACCTTCTCTTGCGGAGGCTGAAAAGGTCCAGTTTCTCTAGTCTCTCCTCATAGGGCTTGGACTGCAGGCCCTTAACCATACGAGTGGCCCTTCTCTGGACCCTCTCCAGGTTATCCGCATCCTTCTTGAATTGCGGCGCCCAGAATTGCACGCAGTACTCCAACTGCGGTCTGACCAGCGCCCGATAGAGGGGAAGTATCACCTCCTTGGACCTATTTGTCATGCATCTGCTGATGCACGATAAAGTGCCATTGGCTTTTTTGATGGCTTCATCACACTGCCGACTCATGTTCATCTTGAAGTCCACTAGGACTCAAAGATCCCTTTCCACTTCCGTGCCACCCAGCAGGTCATTCCCTAGGCTGTAGGTGTGCTGGACATTTTTCCTCCCTAGGTGCAGCACTTTGCATATCTCCTCGTTGAACTGCATTCTGTTGTTTTCTGCCCACTTGTCCAACCTGTCCAGGTCTGCTTGCAGCTGTTCCCTGCCCTCCGGCGTGTCTACATCTCCCCATAGCTTTGTGTCATCTGCAAACTTGGACAGAGTACATTTGACTCCCTCGTCCAAGTCACTGATGAAGACATTAAAAAGTATCGGTCCAAGGACCGAACCCTGTGGGACCCCACTGCCCACACCCTTCCAGGTCGAAACCAACCCATTAACCACAACTCTCTGGGTGCGACCCTCCAGCCAATTCGCCACCCACCGGACTGCGTAGTCATCCACGTCACAGCCTCTTAACTTGTTCACCAGTATGGGGTGGGATACCGTATCGAAGGCCTTCCTGAAGTCTAAGTATACGACATCCACCCCTCCTCCTGTGTCCAGGTGTTTCGTAACCTGGTCATAAAAAGAAACTAGATTGGTCAGGCATGATCTGCCTGCCACGAACCCGTGCTGATTTCCCCTCAGCATAATTTGTCCTGCCGGGCTCTCACAAATGTGAGCCTTGATAGTTTTTTCAAAGACTTTGCCAAGGATGGAGGTGAGACTGACCGGCCTATAGTTGCCCGGGTCCTCCTTCCTCCCCTTTTTGAAAATGGGGACCATGTTGGCCCTTTTCCAGTCCTCCGGGACTTGGCCCGTGCGCCACAAGCATTCAAATATTCCCGCCAGTGGCTCTTTAATGATGTCGGCCAGTGCCTTCAGCACCCTCGGATGGAGCCCATCCGGGCCTGCCGACTTAAAGGCATCCAGTTCTTCCAAATGACTCTGCACCATCTCAGGGTCTACGCATGGAAGTCTGGCGCCTTGCTGCTGCCTCTCTACAACCCCAGTGAGAGACTTGTCGTGCCCCTCACTTAGGAACACTGAGGCAAAGAACTCGTTGAGGAGTTCAGCCTTGTCCCCCCTGTCCGTCACCAATTGTTTCTGCCCATTTAGCAGGGGTCCTATTCCTCCCTGGGCCTTCCTTTTACTCCCTATATATCTAAAAAACAATTTCTTGTTGTCTTTTACTTGGGTTGCCATCCTCAGCTCCATGGTAGCTTTGGCCTGTCTAATTGCTTCCCTGCAAGCACGAGCAGAGGAGGTATATTCATCTTTGGAGATCTCTCCCTGTTTCCACTTTTTATGTGCTCCCCTTTTGTCCCTTAGGCTGCCCTGGATTTCTCTGGTCAGCCAGGGAAGCCTCCTGGCCCCTTTCCCTCTTTTACCTCGCACGGGGATCGTCTTGCTTTGTGCCCGAAGGATCATTTCCTTAAGGCACAGCCACCCTTCTTGGGCTTCCATTTCTTCAAATCTCCTACTCTGCAGTGCGTCCTTGACTAATCGCCTGAGTTCATTTAAATCAGCTTTCCTAAAGCCTAGCACTTTCACCCTACTGGTTACCTTACCCACTTGACGTCTTATGGTGTATTTTATTATTAGGTGATCACTGTCCCCCAGATGGCTACCGATCTGGAGGTCCGCTACCATGTCATCTCCCGTTGCCAATACCAGATCCAGTATGGCATTCCCCCTAGTGGGACCATGCACCTCCTGTGTCAGGTGGAGGTCCTGTACACAGGTTAGAAACCTGCGTGAGCGGTGGGACTTTGCTGTCTGCGTCTCCCAGCAGATATCCGGGTAGTTTAGATCCCCCATGACTACCGCCTCTTTAGCTTCTATGGTCTCAGAGTTGCCTCAGGAGTCCCGAATCTCTTTCCTCCCTTTGATGTGGGGGTCTGTATCAGACCCCTACCACCAAATCCCTTTCTCCTTTACCCCCATGTAGCCTAACCCACAATCCTTCTACTTCCTCAACCTTGGATTCCGTCTTGATGAGGGTTGATGTATATTGCTCACTGACATAGAGCGCAACCCCTCCCCCTTTCTTCCCCACCCTGTCCTTTCTGTACAATCTATAGCCCTCAATATGTACCGCCCAGTCATGGGATGAATCCCACCAGGATTCGATGTTTGTTTGCTATTTATCTAATCAAAATGGATTCAAGCTTATTGTGATACGCTCCTTCAAGTGCAATATGTTGATGGAGTACTGCTAATTTACAGCTCCTAAAAAGCACAGAAGTGACCCAGAAAATCTTTGCTCACTTGCCTATTTTTTCCTTATGTAAAACAGCCCTTTGGGCCACCTTGCTTGCCATCTTGCTTGCCATAAAGATAGCTTTATTTATATCAGCTTATCAGGATTTCAAGTATTGGATGCCTAGATCAGATATTTCTCATAGATCTGAACACATCTTAGACAACACAAAAATAAATCATTCAAAAAGGAATCTGTGGAGGGATTATTGACTGTTATTACTGATTATTATTTAAGAAGAAGGAACTGGAGAAAGCTTAAAGAGACAGGTATTAAAGGGAGGAAGTACCTGGAGGATAAAGGTAGGAAGCACACTGCAGTGGAGGCCAAAGAGGAGAATGGAGATAAAGTGCTTTTTTGAAGTGACTTCCAAAACACTGGCTCGGTAGGGCCAAGACACACAAGAAAACCCCTATATTTGACAGTGTAACACAGAAAATAATCAACCCTATTTAATCCCAAAAAGCAAATACAAGTTTCCAGCTGAAGAGAATCTGAGTTTTGCTTTAAACTGCTGTGTTGAACAGGTGCGTTTCAGTAACAGTCATGGCAGACAATAGGGAACAAGAGCACACAGTGCATAAAAGGAAGCGCTCAGTATCGTGCTTCAAAGGAAGCTTCGACCCTTTGCTACTTCATGCATTTGCCATTCAGCATCAGTGTAAAGTTTCAAATGGTTAAGACAGATCCCACTGTCCCAAGGTAATGGGACAACTGTTAAAGAACTCAATTGTTTGAAATAGATTTGGTATATGACAGCTGAAAATTTGAAACTGCTGTGGTTTGCACATAGACACAAAGGGTTTCTTAGTCGCACTGTGCATCCCAACCAGAGGATGAGCTCTGGGAAGTACAGGGATTGGTGGAGCTAGTAGCTGGGTGTGCCAGAGTACCTGTGTTGTGTGCCTGCTACTGTGGTGATACAGATTCCTCATTCTCCAACTGGGGCGGGTATTCCCTGGAGCCAAGGGGCATCTCCCCCAGTGCAGGCTGGACTACAACAATCACACAATCTTCCCCTTCATATATGGGTAAAAGATGCCAAAAGTAAGGTTTGGGAGTAGCATTAAGAAGTGATCCAGGAAAGCACTTGGATGTGTTGCACTCCAAACAGTTTGCATTTTGGCTGATGACTCACCAAATCTTGCTGCACTTTGGCTCTAATCCCTTCCCCCCATAGGTGAGAGAGCCCTCAGCATTCCTATGTGCAATTTTTGATTGTGAAAAGAGAAGGTCCTGCAAGTGTTCCTGCAGAAGTGCATCTGCAATGACTCTTATGACATGTGCCAAGTCTTTACCCAGCCAGTAACAGCTTTAGTCAGTCATGCAGGGAACAGGCCGAATTCCATGCAACTCAGGTCACATGGCACTGACGGCACTTTCCAAACTGATAGCGAAACAAGCAGAGGTCCAACGGGATACTGAACTTTGTTTGCTTGCAAAGAACGCCTGGATAATTTTAATTCAAGCCTATATTTGTCCACTGAAGATTGTAGATAATTGGCAATGAGAAAGAGGACCCTATATATGTGTTGAAATGATTGGTTTTTGTAATTTCACCCAATTATGTTTAATTCTTGGGCTACTCTGGAAAATTCATAGGGAGGTTAACCTCCACGTAAAAGTGGGTTTCTATTAAGGTTTTAAATCAGAATGTCAGTAGTTGTTCCAATTCTATTTCTTGCTTCCATTTCTATTCTGAATTTCCTGGAGTTCTCCTTCTTCCGTTTCCCCTTTGTCATTTGGAAACCAACACAATCATTCCAGTCACTCCTTTCTCCGTCCCTGCTCTGTTCTTCTTTTATGTCTCTCTCTCTCAAGAAACATCTGTCACAGAAAGCAAAAAGCATTCCAGGAAAAGCTGCCATCCTTGATGCAATGCACCAGGCTGTAATGGCAGCACAATTAAACCTTTGATACGTTACCATCTTTTCTTATGAAGATGATTATTCCAATCCTAGAAGAAAAAGGCTGCTTATTAAGTCAATCAAATTAAATTACCACTCAAAACTACAATGCCAATAATGGATCTTAATTATATTGGAAGATGCATACTGTGATTTAAGAAATGAAAACGTTTCATCTTGATTTACAAACATTTAAGCTTCAAAACACAGCTGACTTTAGTAATCATGTGGAAATCTATCTGAGCATGCAGCAGCCACTTTCTATTTCTGGAAAAGTTAAATTACAAGTAAAAGCAGCATGTTTTTCATACAATGCCAAAGATTCTGGGGACCACAGTCTGTACTCCTTACTCAAGCAGAACACCTACACTGAGCCTTATATATCAGGAATCATACAACAAACATGGTATACTGCAGGGATTGGTAACTTATGGCCTGCAGGTTAGATCTGGCTGGCAAAGCTGGGGGTCTCTGGTGGCATTTTTGTGGTGGCCTTTGCCCATGTGGCAGCTGGATGGCAAGGAAAAGTGATGGCAGCTGTTGGGGCACTGGTGACTGCGACTGCGGTAGTGCAAGCCAAGCTGGAAGTGACACACTCAGAGTTAAGCTCTGTTAACCGAAACAATCAATCACTGATTGATCAAGGAAAGATTAACTCTTTTCCATAGGATTATTGGAAGTTAATTCTTAAAATGTAGAGTTCTTATCCCCTCTGTTTCTTCTCCCTTGTGAGCTTCACGCTACCTCCAGCAGAAATCCAACCCTCATCAGCTCCTGTCTCTGCTACTCGTGCAAAACCTCACATGCCTCTTTCCGCACATGGCTTATTACAGAGAACCCAATTTTGAGCTCATCTTCAGTTCCCCCATCTTCTTCTACCCACACATCAGTCTGTCCTTTGACTACCTAGAGATGCTTGCTAAACATCTCCCCATCTCAAATGGCTATATAGCACTATAAACCAAATATCACTATGAAAACTCAAGATCAAAGGTCAGCAACTTTTTGGTCAGAGTGCCAAAAACACCCACAACCTCGACTTGTAAGATTGCTGGCGTGCCAGGGGCGGATGGTGGGGGAGCTGTGAGGGGCCCATCCTTACTGTGGTACAGCTGCAGCCCCTTCTCTGCTGTCCGCCCCGAGGAGCACATGTCAAGCAAAATGCCTTTGCGTGCCATGCTCTGGCACCAATGCTAGGAGTTGCCTACCCCTGCTCTAGATACCACTATAAACCAGCCTATACCAAACCTACCCTTGTTTTTCTCTTGTGTACAAAGACTTCACATTCAAATAAATGCACTTTAAATGGTTTGTTTGTTTTTTAAATAATACCTTACACATGGCAACAATTTTCTTAAAAATTTATGGTGGTTAATGAGTCAGCCAGGAGAGGTGAGAAGCTCATGCAAGCACATGATCCTACAGGGTCTTTTCAGCTCATTCCCCCTGCGCGACTCCTCGCAGCAATGAGTCGTTTGCTTTTGTTTCTTCTCCGTGCTCCTCTCCCCGCACAAAAATATCACAAAATGAACGTGTTAACCCAAAGCTTTAGAAATCCCAGCAAAATGTGCTCACTGCCTGAAGGCTCTTCCCCCCACCCACTTCGTTGTCATGCGAGAATTAATGACTGGAGTGAACTGATGATACAAGTTCTCTGGATAACAGTAACGCATGTTTCTCGGAAAAATACTTGCGTATATAATTCCTATAGGCTAAGCTATGAACAATGCCTTATAGGGATTTAAAAATGGTCTGAAACAACATAACCACCAAATCCCACCCTTTGGAAAATGTGTGGATTTAAATGACAATGAAAAATGGTCCAGCTTCTCAGAACACTTATGGGAACCCAAGAATTGGTGGATGAGGTTTGGGAAGCTTCCAATGTTGTGAGAATCACCCCCCTCAATTTGTAAGGGAACAGATGGTGCAGTTTAACATTAGTCTTTCTTTCTGTGCAGACGACCAGCTTTTCTGGCATTTTGTTCAGAAGTTCAAAATAAATTCCAACGATGTTCCACCGTGGCAAGGTCATTACAGCATGGAGGAGTGAACCCTAGATATTAGGGCTACTTTTTAACAGGGTGTCATACTCCCCTTAAATGCACAACAGAACATGAAAAGTAAAGTGACTTTCTGTGGAAATGTTTCCTAGAGAACTTTTCTCTTACTTTAGTTGCTTTTATTGTTCCTTGCTCAGGGTACGCTACTGTCAAATACAGAAATAATGCATTTATTTATAGATGGGGGGCAAGAGAGAGAGAACGGAGTGTCCTAGAAAGCTTGTTTGGGAGAGACCATTGCTGCCATCAATACCCTTTTATCGTCAATAAGGATCTTCTTGGAAATGGTTTGCATGTCACAGCTATTTTATTCCCTCGACTTCAAGCCCACCCTCCAATCAAACACAGGATTATGAACGTGCCTCAACTCTACCTCCATTCACTAGTTCTAAACGTACAT